>NC_054848.1:44884971-45484971 GCF_018345385.1 Vulpes lagopus | reverse complement strand
TGTCTCTGTGGAACACCGGCTAGATGTTGAATTAAGGGCATCAAGTTCTAGCAGCAGCGCTAGCATCTCTTCTGGCTCTGGTCCTGGCCCCCGTCCTGGTGGGTAGACAAGTAGATATATAGTCTTACATACTGAATTACTAAACTAGTCAAGAAGGTGCTTTGGGAGCAGTTTAGTGGTACATTTGGAGGTTTGCTTCTTAGGACTATGTTACCTTGCCATTAACATTTATTTCATAGTTTTCTAACTGTTTGCACATTGATTATTTTATCAAAGCAGCCATGTCAGAGAGCAGATAATATCTAAAACAGGAACTGAGGATCAGAGAGTTAATCTTTTTACTTTGTACTATTACATGAGTCTCTTTTCATTGTAGTATTAGTTTTGTATAGTCCTTGGTGATTTATTTTCCCAATTTCAAAGCTTAGTAACTATTCTTACCAGCATCCAGAAGTCTCACCTCGAACATCTGCTAGTGTTGATATAGTGTATATGCATCTCTTAAAAATTTGTTTTATGTGCCTGCTTATTGTGGTCTAATGGTGAATCCTTCATCTTTCTCCCTTGCTTAGGAGTCCAGTGTATTCCACAAAGAGCAGCACTTCTCAAATCCATGTTGAATTTCCTCAAGAAGGCCATTCAAGACCCTGCTTTCTCAGATGGCATACGACATGGTATTTGATTTTGGATTTTCTTGATGGATATTTGACTCTCTCCAAAGATTAGTCCTTTTGATTCTTTCTGATGCTACTCTTTTTTTTTTTTTTTATAAGACAGGCTTAAGAAAAGGCATGCCATTTTGAATAGCTTTTAGTCGTTTAGTGTCACTTTTTCCTAGACCTAAGGATTCTCTAGGTATTTTCATAATGATTAACCTATTTTTTTCCATTTTCAGCTTTTGACTCTGTGCTCACTTCCAGCCTGCTACTCCACTTTGTCTGTGTCTATATTCTTTTATTCTAGTCTAAACCATTAGACTAGAATCAACACAGGAGTTTACCACAGTAGTGGTATATGCAGTATATTGCTCCCATCAAACTATTGCTAGACTGATCATATTCTCCTTGATGTTCTCTTTTCTTTTCTCTTAGTGATGGACGGTTCTCTCCCTACCTCCCTGAAGCACATCATCAGTAATGCAGAATATTATGGCCCATCACTCTTCCTTCTAGGTAAGTGGTATTGATAGTTGGTTATACCAAGCTGAAATAACCTGGCAGAGTTCTCTGTATATTTTTATACCCTTTTAGAGGTTTACTATCCACATTCATCCGCTGTGTTATTATGTATCTTTCTAGTTGGTGATGAAATAGAGAAAGGTAAGAATTCCGTTTCAAATATCCATTTCTTGAATGCCAAATATACCTTCTATACACAGTATATTATAAATCATTCGTGATAAGTAATATTGTACATTTGTTCTGTACTTAACATTGCAAATGTAATAAGTATGTCTTTTTTTTTTTTTAAATAAGTATGTCTTTATTCAATGGTAGTTCCTAATCTTGATCTGGAAAATTCAGTAAGAATGGTTTCCAGTCTTAGAACTGAATGTCAGACCCACAAACTATAATATAGAAAATTGTTTCTCTCTTTTGAAAATGCAGCTTTGGAAGCTGTGGGTACTCTGTAATTATTTGTAAAAACATCTTTGCAATTTTATGTTGGCGATACTGTGAGTATTGCTGTTGTTAAAACTTTGTTTTTATTAATAGGCATTTATTGAGTGCCATACATATGCAGGACAATGTTTGAGATACGTAGGCTTTTAGAATTCCCTTTAAAACTAAAGGAATGTGGGGGATCCCTGGGTGGCGCAGCAGTTTGGTGCCTGCCTTTGGCCCAGGGCACGATCCTGGAGACCCGGGATCAAGTCCCACGTCGGGCTCCCGGTGCATGGAGCCTGCTTTCTCCCTCTGCCTGTGTCTCTGCCTCTCTCTCTCTCTCTTTCTGTGTGTGACTATCATAAATAAATAAAAATTTTAAAAAAAACTAAAGGAATGTAATAGGAAGTGTGGAAATAAAACCTTGTACCAGTGGCACATGTTCTTTTAATACTTCGGGATGTCTGGAGGGAGCAGTTTTGGCTACTACAGTTTAAGTACTTGTCCTCTTGCTGAAGTAAATTTGAGTTTTTATATTTTAAGTTTGTATCCTGTGACCTTGCTTAGTAGTTCATACTTTTTAAAATTTCTTAAGATATTCTGTATAGTCTTCTCATTTACAAATAGTTCTTTTTTTAACGTTTTGCTTTTTGTGTCTTACTGCATTGGCAAAGATTTCCAATACAATGCCAAATAGAGGTGGTAAGAATGGACCTCTTTGCTTTGCTCCTGAACTCAGAGGAACACATTCAGTATTTCACCATTAAGTCAAGATACAGGGAAGAAGGATGACTCTCTCTGGGAAAAAGCTCCAGAACACAGAAAAGCAAGTGCACAGGCATCTTATACAGGAGAAGTTTAAAGGAAGCAGCAAGAGGACATGTGTACATACGGGGTGGGGGTAGGGAGCAGGTGAGCCCTCAGAATGACGCAGGAAGCCAGAAATGAGACTTTGAGTGCTAAAGCAAATATCGGAGGTCAGAACTCCTTCTCTAGAGTCTTAATTCATCTCTGCTGTTTGAATTAGCATAGTAACCTTCCTGGTTTCCTGTAAATAAACTTATACTTGAGAGAGACCAGATTTGCAAAGCCAACTCAAAATAATTAGGCCAACAATTATTATTGTATCTCTATAAATGATAGGGTAGAGTTTTTCACCCTAGACAGGAGACAGGAAAAGAAATTAATGGGGGTCTGAGAATCTGTTATAGTTGGCTGTTTGGTTTATTGTTTTATTTGTTGGAACTATTCAGGATACCTGTAGTACTGACCCACATGCAGCAGGAAGTCCCCTTTAAGATACACATACCACCTTAAAATAATAGTAGTTTATCAAAAGAAAAAAGTAGTTTAATGTTAATCTGTGTTTTTTAATATTCATTGATTGATTTGAGAGAGAATGCACACAAGCAGAGGGTAGAGCGGGGGAGGGGGATCTCAAGCAGACTCTGTTCAGCATGGATCCCAACACAAGGCTTGATCCCATAACTCCCAAGATTGTGGACAAAACCAAGAGTCCGATGCTCAACTGATTGAGCCATCCAGGCGCCCCCAGTCTTTTTACCAACTATAGCAACCAGACTGCTTTGTTCTTCATTGAGGGCTTGCTTCTAAGGTTTGAGCTGTTTAGTTAATGTAGTTGGCCAGGAGTTGTGCCATTATTTGGGTAGCCTCTATAAGATGTGTCTATGTAACAGAATTAAAAACACCTAATCTTGGACCAAAGATGATGATGCAGCCCAATATAAAAGACAAAAAAAAAATGGCTCAGTGCTCCCTATTGTGGCAAGACTTGATGAACAAGCTAGATATTCTGGTTGGATCTAGGGTACCTGGATACTAAATATCCACAGAACACAGATCAGGGTGTATGGATTAGAAGGGAGCAGAGGGTGGAGTGGAATGTATGACCTTGCTGAACAAGAGTTGTGTCATACAAGATCCAGTAGCCCAAGGGAGTTGGAGGGTGGAGTTTTTAGTGGGCCAGATTACATCAGGGCAGAAATGCCAGGGCAAAATAGTCTCAGTGGGAGGGACATCATTGTCTAGACTGAATTGGTGGGGAAAGCTAGGAAGGGCATGGAAGTATCTGGTGAGATTGTGCTGTCCTGCTACAACAATTCTGTGCTGAAACCAACCAAATAAGGATTCTGATTCTTCCCAAATTCAACCTCTGAGTCTTCTACTTTTTACTCAACTTTTATACCCAACTGTATCCCTTTTAATTTCTCCAACTGCCTTTTCTTCTCCCAGTTCCTATCTTGGCCCTGCTGCACTTTAGTATGTTTAAGTCTGCTTGTGCTCTGTTTCTTGCCTAGCTTATGCCAACACCATGATGGTTGTTACGGACTACTTAACCAGAGAGGGGGCAGATAGTCAATATGAATATTGAAGACCTCCCAGGGGACAAGAGTTATCTGCATAACTGTTTGCCTGGGCTAGGGTACCTGTTAACATTGCTAGAGTTCTAGTGCTCAGGTAACATTCTCTATTACCATTATATAAGTACTGTCCTTCAGGTTGAGGAAGATGGGAAATGTTGGTGCAGTGACAGTGGAATAATGGAAAGTGAAGCGAGACTATCAGATTAGGGGAAATCAGCTGATGAGGCCATGGGAATTGTGATGAGTGAATGTGGCTACAGGGTGCCGTTAACATTTGGGAGTGTCACCACTGAGGCTGGGACTATCAGTAATGCTGAAGTCATCATCTAGGATATTGGGTTGATAGAAGTCCTGGCCTAACCCCAAGAATATTTTTTTCTTCAGGAAAATTCCTTTGGTTCCTTTTAACTTATATATTCTCTCTTGGAAACACTATTGTATAGCTAGTATGCCTGCCATGTTGATCTCATGTCACTTTCTGCTAGAATTTCTTTGTATAATCTTTCAAGATGCCTATTACATTATCAAATTTTTTATTTTTTTTACAAATTTTGTAAATTTCTATTTCCTTATTCTTAAGAGACTCTTCGTCTTTACACATTATTGCTGTTTTATGGGTTTTGTAGGTTCTAGAATTTGATTTTCATCATTAATTTTTGAAGCGTTATCTTTCATTACTTAACTCATAGGAATCAGTTGCTAGGTTCCTTATGGAGCCAGTTGGTTTTTGTGTTTCCTTTTTAAAATTCTAATATTTAGTCATCTTTTAGTTTTAAAAAAGGGTTTAAACTGTCCCACTTAACAGTAGTATTATGACAGCATTATAGTTAGACCTCTGTAAAATAACGGATTTGATGACTTAGCAACCTTTAGTAGAATATTAATTTTAGTTTACATATACTCAATTTTAGCAACCTCTTGTAATTTAGACATTTGTGTAAAAAAAAAAAGTATGTATACCATAGGAACCAAAAAAAGGACTTACGTTTTCCGTAAGTTTATAGTCCATCAGAAGTCTCAAAGGCCATTGATTTGACAACTCTTGGTCCTCAATAATTGATATATATTTGCCATTTCAAGGACATTTGAAGTAGATGAAAGGTACTCTATTCACCATCTTGAACTGAGAAAATCCTTTGGTTTCTTTTAGATCTCAGGTATCAGCATTACAAGTTTGTTTTACACATGGTTTACTAATATTGTATGTGTGTGCACCCTTTGTCAGGTTTTAAAATCAAAAATTTTAAATCTCATAAAATGAGTTGAGAAGCCTTGTCTTAGTTGCTCCTAGAAAGTTTAATAACCCATCTAAAACTGTCAGTTTGGTGCTTTTCTCTTACTTGGTATTTTTACTTCTAAAAGTTTTTGTGGTTATTGATCTAGTCTGCTTTACCTTCATTTTTTGAAAGCCGGTTTTTACCACATTTTCTTAAAAGCATTGCATTTCACTTGTTATACAGTTTATAGAAGAATTTTATTTGTTCTGAATCCAGTTAGATCTCCTTTTTTCATTGCTGATATATTACTTGCTTTTCTTAGATTTCCCATAGCTTCTAAGCTTTCTCCGTCTTTTCAGAGGGTTATTGGTTTTAATTATTCGTGCTATTTGCTTGCAGTATTACTAAATGCTATTTTTTTCTATTATTTCTAGCTTCACTTTTGGTTACCTTTTAATGAATGCATTAATTTCCTCTTGAGCATTGATAATAGTCTTTACAGCCATGTTAGATATATTGTCAAAAATCGGTCAGATTGATACCTAAAAACTCTTCATGTTGCTAATGGTATTTTAAGTAAGCTATATGCTGTATGTTGGCAAATTGAACTCCAATAAAAAAATAAAAATAAAAAACTAAATGAAAAAACAAAATTGCTGAAAAGCTTTTTAGAAGACATTTTGTGCATTCCATCAGTTTACATTCACTTCAACCCAGCACCCCTCTTCCCATCTTAAATATTTTCCCTGCATTTTAAACAAAAAAAGGATGTGTTTTTAGGTTTATCAGCCCTCATAATTGTAGACCAGTTCATATCCATGGTAGTTCATGTATTTAGTGGAATGGTATACAGCCATTCAAATTAAATGAACTGGGGTGCCTGGGTGGCTCAGTCATTGAAGTGGCTGTCTTTGGCTTGGGTCATGATCTCAAGGTCCTGGGATTGAGCTCCACGTCAGGTTCTCTGCTCAGCAGGAAGCCTGCTTCTCTTCTCTCTTCTCTCTCTCTCTGCCCTCTCTCTGCCTACTTATTATGCTCACTCATGCTTGCTCACTCTCTGTCAAATAAGTAAAAAATTTTTTTAAAAAAACAAATTGAATTGCAGTGACAGGGAAAGATAAAAGAGAATATATGGCATATTATAATTTAAAAGAAACAGGTTATATAGCAATATAACCTCGGTATAAAAATATGCTTATAAAATCTTAATGTTTTTCATTTATACATATTTCTTAAAATTATATATAAGATGTAGAACATGATCTGATACACATAGTGAAAGGGTTTCAATAATCAATTCAAACAAATCATTTTATGTGACTAAAGCACCTGAAAACTACTCTCGGTATATTTTTCAGTATTCAGTATGGTATTATTAATTATCATTATGCGCGTACATTACCCATAAAAGTCTTGAAGGTTTGACACCTAATTCTTAATAGTGATCTTTTGATTGAGCAGTATTAGGAGCTTTCATTTCAGAGTAAGCACAAGCATTTAAATTGTTGTACATCAAATATGTTTTTTTTTAAGCCTTTGGAGTTTTGCTAATACCTGTGAAGAATCTCAGCTTCTCCTATTTCTCATCTTTTTAGCTACTGAAGTGGTGACTGTGTTTGTATTTCAAGAACCATCACTGCTCTCCTCACTCCAGGACAATGGATTAACAGATGTCATGCTTCATGCACTGCTTATCAAAGATGTGAGTCTGCTTCTTTTAAAGAATGTTCTGTGCATACCCCTCCCCACAATATACACAAAGACATACTCTCTACTATCTCCTGTGCAATACCTAATCAAAGTTTTGTGGCATTCTATACCTGAACGCTTTTAGAAGTCTTCAAACACTTGATCTTCTGTCTAGGTTCCTGCTACCCGTGAAGTCCTTGGCTCCCTCCCAAATGTATTCAGTGCACTCTGTTTGAATGCCCGAGGTCTTCAGTCATTTGTACAGTGTCAGCCTTTTGAACGTCTTTTCAAAGTTCTTCTGTCTCCAGATTATCTCCCAGCCATGCGAAGGAGGAGGAGTTCTGATCCTCTTGGTAAGTCACCAGGATTTATCTTACAATAATCTGTTCACTGTTGTGTCAAGATTTTAGATGATTATCAAGCCACCAATTGGCAAGAAAATCCTTTATTGACCTTACATCATTTCTCTGCTAGGTGTGCTAAGCTTAATGGGAATTATCACTAGAGTTGTCATTATATCACTGTATACATTGTATTGCAGGTAGAAAAGGCATACTTCATCCTTACCCTCCGCTCACATTTTCATGCTTCTCAACAGTTCAGTGTGTGTGTGGGGGGGGTGTTTCAAAAAGTTAAGAGTTTTAATCCAGATGTGACCAGACTTTGGCCATAGAAACCTTTCCCTTCCTAGGCCACCTGTGGGACCAGATCACGTCCCCACGTGGTTCCAGATCTTCGAGCAGTACCTCAGGCCATGTCCTCATGCTCAATTTGCTGCAGCATTTGGGTGGATCAGAAACAGAATTGTAGCAGTGACTTATAGAGGCTATACCCCTTCCTCTTGGGTTAGGGCAAGAGGGCGCAGTCCTGGATTCTCATGTGGGCTCCCAGGAGGCGGGACCTGCACTGCGCCACTATCTCAGTGGGAAAACCCAGAGAAGCAGGAATTACCCAGTGGAGATCTTGGAGGTGAAGTCACCTAGGGCATGGAGTCTGGCAGAGGTGACAGCACAGGGGGAAAAGAGTCTCCTTGGGAGTCCAAATTTCTACCTATCATCATTCTGTGCCATTTTGATGCCTCAGTGGTGAGAGTTTGAGAGAAGCTGAGGACTTGATCCCAGTGACCTTTGGAAGTTGGCAAATAAGGGATGGTATTCCTCGGACTATCAATAGCTCATTATTAGATGTACTATCATGGTGCTAGTGAATAATGGGTATTAGGGGTAGTATATTTCTGGGTTCACCTTCTAGTCTGTAGCAACAGGAGATACAAAGTCTCTAAGATAGTCACAAATGAATAGATTTCCTTCTCAGTGTATTTGAGACCAGATTATTGAAGAATAATGAGAAGATAGGACTCCAGAAATAATCCAGTTTTTACAAATGTGCTTTGTGCTTTCAGCCACCACTATAGCATTCTAGCTATTATTATTATTTATTGGGGCAGCCAGAGGATTAATGGTTTATGCTTCTTTGTTTTCTCTCTCAATTTACAATACTAGTTCAGACCTTGGCAGTAGAGATTGCCAGGGTAGAATGTAGTATACGCAGTTATTTAAAATATGTTTAATAGACTGATAAGGGTTTCTTCCTTCTCTTCAGTGATTTGCTTTCAGAAGTTAGTCTGAATTCGTTTGAGAAAGCATGAGGAAATCACAGCCACCAGCTCAGATTCTTCTTTTCTCCTCATTGGCAGAGAAAATAGCTCAAACTCTTATTTTCTTCAGTCTTTTAACAGTTCCTTTTTTGCTTTAAGGGGATACTGCATCTAACCTGGGGAGTGCTGTTGATGAGCTCATGAGACATCAGCCCACCCTCAAAACAGATGCAACGACTGCGATCATCAAGGTGGGAAGTGATAAGGCTGACCATGGGCATGAGATAGCAGTTAGGGTTTTTTGTTTTTTGTTTTTGTTTTAAAAAAACTTGGCCTGTTGGGGGTCATTTGGATTCTTGGACTTAGGCCTAGAAGAGGATTATGTCTGCCTTATTTTCTCCATGTTCTTGGGTTGGTACTTTGTCCCCTTCCCCCAAAAAGTCACTTAGGTATTGCTTTCTTCTATAGGACGTGAACAAGTTGCCAGGATTTAGCTTCTGTTTGTAAAAGCATACTACTTTTTCTAATCTTTGTTTCTTGGTTGTTTTTTTTCTACATTTAGTAGCCCTGCCAGTTGCCTGTATAGTATATGAGTTCCTGGTGCTTGTGAATAAGGACATGGAGTCAATTAGTCAGTCAATTAACATCTATGGGACCTTGAACAAGTTGTTTAACTTCGCTGAACTTCAGTTCCCTTGTTTGTAAAATAGGATTGATGACTATAATCCATGAGTGATGTATGTTACGTGTGTGTGTGTGTGTGTGTGTGTGTATAAAGATAAAGTGTTTTGGCACATATGTGTGTAACACATAGAAAATGCTCCAAAAATGTTAGTTGTCCCATTTCTTATTTACTTAATCCTATTTCCGGTGTCTTTCAGTTACTTGAAGAAATCTGTAATCTTGGAAGAGACCCTAAATACATCTGTCAGAAGCCATCAATCCAGAAGGCAGATGGCACTGCCACTGCTCCTCCTCCAAGGTCTAATCATGCTGCAGAAGAGGCCTCTAGTGAGGATGAAGAGGAGGAAGAAGTACAGGCCATGCAGAGCTTTAATTCTACCCAACAGAATGAAACAGAGCCCAATCAGCAGTAAGTATTCACAAGACAGGTTCCCTAGCCTCGTGATCTTAGGCATGTGATTTTTATCCATAAAACCAAAGGAGTTAGTTAATATAAGATTCTTCCAGCCCTAAGAGTCTAGTTTTTCTTTCTTTAACCATTGTGTGCCATGTATGCCTTCATATTTATATTGGTTATCTTAGCAAGGTGTCTTAAAGTTCATGGAATTGAATCAATTCACTATATCAAGTTGATGGGCTTTTCTCAGAGGACTTTTCCCCCCATTGTTGATTTGGCATTTGCATCATTCTTTTGTTTGCATAGGTGAACACATATGAAATGTACTTTTGAAGCTTGTCTCCTAAGTGCTTAAAAATTACAGGGTTTTGGGCAGCCTGGGTAGCTCAGCGGTTTAGCGCCACCTTCAGCCCAGGGCCTGACCCTGGAGACCCGGGATCAAGTCCCACGTCAGGCTCCCTCCATGGAGCTTGCTTCTCCCTCTGCCTGTGTCTCTAACTCTCTCTCTCTCTCATCTCTCATGAATAAATAAATAAAATCTTTTAAAAAAAATTACAGGGTTGGTTTGTTGGTTGGTTTTTGCTCTTGTTTCATTACTCTATTCATTCCAGATATATCCGAAGTCTTTGGAATGTACTATATGATTGTAACCAGGCACAGTAGATACTCCTTCTTATTTCTATTTATTTAAGAGGTTTCTTTTATTTTTTATTTTTTTTTATTTATTCATAAGAGAGAGGCAGAGACACAAGAAGCAGGCTCCATGCAGGGAGCCCAACGTGGGACATGCCCTGGGCTGGAGGTGGCACTAAACCGCTGAGCCACCCAGGCTGCCCTAAGAGTTTTTTTAACATAAAAATTGACTACCTGGATAATAAGATGGGCTCAAAATCTGCTGGCTGGTAGTGGATAGTGTACCAGGCTCTTTGAACTTACATTGTTCATATGCAAGGGATGAAATGTAACTTGTAGCAGTAGCTCTTAAGTTCATGGTAGAAGAGCGTGTGATCCCTCTGGACTGTCATTCATTTAGTCATTTCATAAGTGCTCTTTTGGTTCATAGTTAACCAGTCCTAAGAAAAGCAAGAACATTTTAGGTGTGGATATGAATGGGTTTGGGCTGGTCTTGAAGGATGGCTTGGAACTTAAGAAAAAATTACTGTGGAGTACATAGAAGGAGCAAAAGCCTAGACGCAAACTTTGGTGTGCCCTCTTGGAGCTCAGGAAGTAAGGAGTTTGTTGGTAGGAGGTTTGGGGTGGGGACGTTGTTTCTTTTTGGAAGAGATGCATTAACTACTAAGTACATTGATTTGTTGAGCAGATATCTTACCCTTGTCTGCAAAGGCAACTCTACCTTCATTCTAGCAACATCTTCTATTTTGATTAAAGTGTTCTTTCTCCGGAAGAAGAGGACACCTGAAAGAAAACAAGACTTTAAATGCAGAGGAATCAGAATCTGTGCTTCCTTGCCACACCCTTGATTGTTAGCCACTCTGTTGGGATTTCGTTTCCTTTCCTGGCTACAAAACAAGGGAGGGTTTTCTTAAACTTGAGGAGTTAGGGTGGTTTTAAGTGAGGCTTTATATGTTCATCTGCATATAACTTTTTCTCTACCGGAGTATCTCGGAGATACCTTAGATCTAATGTGCCCAGATTTCAGGTGTCATAGGAAAGTGACATTTTCTCAATGTCCTTGTATTTTTTCACTCCATGCTTTTCTTGTGATATATGTCACTGTGTTCTATCCATATTCCCCCAACCCCAAGTTACCTTTTTTTTAAGATTTTATTTATCTATTAATGAGAGAGAGAGAACGCGGCAGAGACACAGGCAGAGGGAGAAGCAGGCCCCCTGCAAGGAGCCCGACACGGGATTCGATCTCAGATCTCCAGGATCATGCCCTGGGCTGCCGCCTAGCCGGCGGCCCAACCCCAAGTTACCTTATCTCCTTTTCTGTCTACCAAGTTCCTGCAAAGCCAGTTCAAATGTCGAATTCTTAAAGGAGCTTTTCCTTTCACCTCCAAATAAGAAGTCATGTCTTTTGTGTTCTTGCAAAAGTTTTGTTAGAAATATTCATATATTCTAATGGTTTCTCCCATTATTCTGTATGCTTCTCCAGGGCAGGGACAATGTATCATTTCGTAATGTATCCTGATTGTTTTGTGTATAACAGATAATCTGTCAGTAAATGTTTATTTGGCACTTTGATGGAATGACTCAGGAGCATTAGAGGAAGGATTTTCTGAATCTTAAATGCCAAGAGAAGTGGGTCCTAATGAAACATGAATAAGAACGAAGAGATAGTAAAAATGTAGACACCCACAAGCATTAATATTCTACCATAGTGTTAGTCATAATGTCACATCTACACTACAGAGGACTCTAGTAATTGCTGTTCCATGATATTGATGTTTTTCTATACTCTGCATGGTCTGGGTGTTCATCACTACCTTATTCACGTAACCTAAGAATCTCATAAATGTTGACACACATACTTTCCCACTTCTGCCACCTTCAGAAGCCTTGATTGTATCACTGTGGATTATTAGGGCTGGAAGGAAAAAAAGCAAGAAACTGCCTAAACTCAACCTCCATCTTGAAAGCCACAATATATTAAAGGAAGTTCTTTTATCTCCTTGTGTGAGGTAGTTATGGTGGGAGTTACTATGTACTTTTGCCAATATGGGAAGAGGCTTAGAAAAATTTACAATGCGTGCCTTCCCGTCTCTCCAGAAGTCTTGTTTGTATCTGCTACTTCATTCCCAGTGCAAAATTCTTCAGTGGGACTCCCAAACAAATTCCAGTCACACATGTCCTCATCTGTTGTCCAGTGCCTTAATTAAATGCATTAGTAAATTTTTTCCAATGTTTTTTTATTGAGGTTTAATTTCTGTAAATTGCACAGATTTTTAGTTTCCTATTTCTCTACCTTAAAGCAAGGCAGGCTACTTCTTTCTTTTTTTAATGGAGAGAGAAGGTATGCGCATGTGCGCTCACTTATTGTTGGGCTCCATATCACAACCCTGAGATCATGACCTGCCCAAACCAAGAGTTCCTATGTGATGGTCTGAGCCTGGAAGCCAAAAGATGAGGATAGTAAAAAAGTGGTTACTGAACAAGCTTATTCCTAGATTTGGATTAAGAACCACTGTTTTCTCTCTTGTTCTCCCCAACTTCTATCTAGCAAATGAAGAAGTACCTGGGTCCCATTTTATGATATTACTTCGGCTCTTTGCCATTACCTTTGGTTTCTACAAAGGGACAAGCATTTCAGTTGGGTTAGAGCCATACCTGTACTCCTTAGCTTGTAGAGATAGATTTCTGGATCCTTTCCCAGGAGGTGCATCCAGGCTGGGGTAGATGATTGATAAAAGTAGTAGGGAATGCTATAGTGGTTCTGAGAAGGAACTTTACAGTCAAGGAAAGGTTGCAGTCTTCCCATGGAATCATTCTACTCCTGGCTTATAGGTCCTCCCTTTGTACAGAGTTCTTCCCTAAATTCTTCATTGAGAGTTTTCACAACATCCTTGCCAAGCCCTGTTTCTGGCTATTTCATCACTGAAGCCATTCATGATGCCTCTCCACTTGGTCTAGTCTACATTTGGCTGTCAAATGTCTTCATGCCTGGCAAATCTTTATTTATATCTTATCTTGCGTGAAGATAAGGACTATAACTTATTGGAAATTCTCTTGCTTTCTCTCTACCCTCTCTCTCTCCCTTATATTTCTGCCCCTCCCCCCAAATATCTTCAAGGGCCTATATGCAGAATGCTTCTTATTAGACTCAAGTTTTGACCCTTCCTAGGGTTTATCTTCGAGGTAGATTTCATTTCACTTTAATATATTTTGCAGGTTTTCTTTCCTCTGTTTATTTTTTGCAAAAGCCAAAATTGGACTAAACGCTACATTTTCTGTAGCTATGGCATTACTGCAGCCTTCTCATCTGCAGTGCAATATTAAACTATCAGAAGCAAAAGACCTGATCACAGTTTCTCTGAATAGTTCAGGGACTATTGTGATACAAGTATAAATTGTTAGGAAAGGAGCCTTGGGTATTGGCTTCATCTCTGATTAACTTTGTTCTGAATGGTTCTACGCATGGAATTTTGAACAAAATTAAATTCCATCTCCTGTTCTCTATTATAACTTAAAACGTGATGCAAGAACATGGTAAGATTGTATCTTTGTCTAGCTCTTGTCTTCAAGCAAATGTTTCAATAGTCTCTTAATCGAACTGGCTTATTTTTTAGTATTTTCATATTGATGAATTCCTCCTCTGATAGTTTGCCTCAGGAGTTTCTTTTGAGATATGTGCAAGTGCTGAGTTTGTGAAAGCTTGGTTTTTCCTTTTGTGCTCTCAACCTAGTCAGGCTAGAAAAAGCTAGCTTCAGAATTGATTTCAGCTTTTTTTTTCCTGTACTGTACTAAAGACTAGAAGTCTGATTTAGAGAAAGGACCTAGAATTTCATGCTGTTTCCCTTTCCTCACTTTATTCTCTTGCACTGGTATTGTGAATTTGTGTAACTAACTCTTTTCTCCCTTAACAGGGTTGTTGGTACAGAGGAACGTATTCCTATTCCCCTCATGGATTACATCCTTAATGTGGTAAGATTGATGATAGGGCAAACTGAGTAGAGGTGTGTGTTTTTCTGGAAAATGTCTGGGATTACTAAATAGTCCAGTGATTTCCCCGTTTATTGTCACCGGAGCCCTTAAAGTGTGAAGCAGTGGGGAAAGATGTTGCAGACCTTGTTCTGTGAGATTGGTTTGCCAAACATTGGACAACACTCTTCCCTTTTTTTAGATAATCCCAGTTTTCTGTTCATTGTTACTATTCCCCATTGGAATCCAAACAGAAGAGTGGCTTTGTTAGGTCAATCCAGTATTACATTCTTTGAATGTGTCCCCAAAATATATTTTTCCCACTATTTACTATTTTCCCCATTAACTTCTCCTTTACTAATATGGCCATTTCTTTTAACTTCCCATGTGTCTCACAGGAAAAAAGGGAAGAATTTGAATTTTCTCAGAATCATTTCCCTATAAGTAGAAGCCCACTTCGCAATTATTCTATCTCGCTAAATACTTCCAAGACTTCCAAAGATCGTTTCTCTTGTGCCTATTTCTTGCCCACATTTTACTTTCTTCCCTTAAAAAATGCTTTGTTTGGTCCAAATCACTCTTCTAGAATTCTGGTTTTCATTTGCATTATGAACACACAATGAGGAAAAGTGTCCACTTTTGCTTCCAGGGGAGAGGCAATACACTATCATGCAAGGAGCAAATTAAGAGATTAGTTCTGATTTTGCCACTAATTCATAAGTGTGGCTCTGAGCAAGTCATTTCTCTGGATGCTCTCAAATTACATGACTTTAGGTGTGGCCAGAAAGGTAGATTGGGAAGAAGTAATTATTCCTGTGTTTGGGTTTTTTTTTTTTTTTTTTTTTTTTATGTTTAGGGACCATATCATATCTCTATCCCTATTTACTTGAGGTTTTGGTATTCTAGAAAATACTGATTTCATGACTACAAGGCTACCCCTGTCCTTACTCCAAGCTGGCCTTTAGTTCCAGGTGTCAGGCTCTAACTTTTTTTTTTTTAATTTTCATTATCTAGATGAAATTTGTGGAATCTATTCTGAGCAACAATACAACAGATGACCACTGCCAGGAATTTGTGAATCAGAAAGGACTCTTGCCTTTGGTTACCATTTTGGGTCTTCCTAATCTGCCCATTGACTTTCCCACATCTGCGGCCTGTCAGGCTGTTGCAGGTGTCTGCAAATCCATATTGGTAAGAGCTTTTGGACAAATATTTTCATTTCTTTATAGAAATCAATTTTGCAGTACTTCTGTACAAATGTTTTTACTCTGGTCTCCCTTTACTTTCTTTTTTTTTTTTTTTTAAGATTCCATTTATTCATTCATAAAGACACAGAGAGAAAGAGAGGCAGAGACACAGGCAGAGGGAGAAGCAGGCTCCATGCAGGGAACCCGATATGGGACTCGATCCCGGGTCTTCAGGATCACACCCCGGGCTGCAGGCGGCGCTAAACCACTGTGCCACCGGGGCTGCCCTCCCTTTACTTTCAACTAAAAAATAAGAAATCTGTGGTTATGTATTACAAGTGAATTTTGTGACTAATAGTGTGTCATGTTCTCATTGAAAAGTTCACATGTTGAGTGTTTCTAGGTTTGGTATATAGTTCAACCATTAGTAGATCAAGTTCCAAGTTTTGGAACTGGGTTTTATTATTGTGTCATCCTTTCTCATGGATGCTTTTTAACACATTCCTCTGGTATTGTTTAGTCATACAGGGTTTTTTCCTTTTTCAAGCTTGATAGTCATGCATTTTAAGCATAAGTGACCTAGAGTTTATTGCTCAAGTTTTGCCAATAAATTGTTTTATTTACTTTAAATACTAGTAAAATACACATCACATGATGTTTACCTTTTTAACCATTTTTAAGTATATAGTTCAGTAGTGTTAAGTACATTTACATTGTTACACCAGCCAATCTCCAGAAGTTTTTCATCTTGCAAAACTGAAATTCTATACTCATTAAACAGCTCTACATTCTCCTCTCCTTCCCAGCCCCCGGTAAACATTATTCTACTTTCTGTCTCCCTGAATTTTACTGTTCCAGGTACCTCATGCAAATATAATTCATTAAGGTATTTGTGTTTCTCTGATTGGCTTATTTTGCTTAGCATAATAACTTCAAGATTCATCCATGTTATAGCATATGTCATAATTTCCTTCCTTTTTATGGCTCTGTTGTATGTATAAGCCACATTTTGTTTATCCATTCATTCATTGATAGACCTTTGAGTTGTTTCTACCTCTGGGTTATTTTGAATAGTACTGCTATGAACATGGGTGTGTAAATATTTCTTTAAGACTACGTGTGTGTGTGTGTGTGTGTAGTGAGAGCACTTTAAGGATCTACTTACTCTCAGCAAATTTCAAGTATACAATATAGTATTAACTATAGATACCAAGCTGTATATTAGATCCCCACAATTTACTCATAACTGAAAGTTTGCCCTTCGACCAGCATCTCCACATTTCCCCCCAACCCCTAACAACCATCATTCTGCTCTCTGGTTCTTATGAATTTGACTTCTTTAGATTTTTAATATATTTTATGAATATTTATTTATGAGAGAGAGGGAGAGAGAGGCAGAGACACAGGAAGAGGGAGAAGCAGGCTCCATGCAGGGAGTCCGACGCGGGACTCGATCCCGGGACTCCAGGATCACACCCTGGGCTGAAGGCAGGCGCGAAACCGCTGAGCCACCTAGAGATCCCTGACTTCTTTAGATTTTATATAAAAGTATGATCATACCCAAGACTCCTTTCAGTTCTTTTGGTTATATACTTAGAAGTAGAATTGCTGGATTATATGGTAGGTCTATTTTTAATTTTTCAAGGAACCACCATTCTGTTTTCCATGGCAACTTTTTCACATTTCACATCATTCCAACCAGCAGTGCACAAGGGTTCCAATTTCTCTGCATCCTCACCAACACTCCTTATTTTCTTTTTTTTTCTTGATAGTAACCAACATGTAATAGATACAAAATGAGACCACATGGTTTTGATTTGTATCTTCTGTAATTATTGATGTTGAGCATCTTTTCACGTGCCTACTGGCTATTTGTGTATCTTTGGAGAGATGTCTGTTCAAGTCCTTTGCCAATTTTTTAGTGGAGTTGCTTTTTGTTGAGTTGTGGGAGTTCCTTATATATTATGGATATTAATTCCTTATCAGATAAATGATTTGCAAATATTTTCTCCTGTTCTATGGTTTTCCTTTTACCTCTGTTAATAGTGCCCTTTGATGAACAAAATATTTTAATTCTGATGAAGTCCCATTTTATCGTTTTTTACTGTGCTTTTGGTGTCAAATCTAAGAAATCATTGCCAAATCCAGGGTCATACGTGTTTTTATAATTTTAGCTCTTACATTTAGGTCTTTGATCTATTTTGAGTAATTTTTATATGGTGTAAGGTAAGGTCCAACTTGATTCTTTTGCACATGTATAACCAGTTTTTCCAGCACTATTTGTTGAAAAGACTGTTCTTTCCCTGTTGCACCTGTGTCTTGGTACCCTTGTCAAAGATAGTTTGACCATAGATGTGAGGGCTTATCTGGGGATTTTATTATATTATGTTGGTCTTGGTGTCTGTCTTGATGCCAGTACCACATTTTTTATTACTGTAGCTTTGTGATAAGTTTGGAGATCAGTAAGTGTGAGAATTCCAACTCTGTTCTTTTTCAAGATAGTTATATGTATTTGGGGTTCCTTGAAATTCTTTTACAGATTTTAAGAGATTTCTATTTCTGCCCCCCCCCCCAACCATTGATATTTTTATAGGGATTGCATTAAATCCATGAAGACTCCTTCATTAGCTGGATTGTGCAGCAATAAGTAATTTTTGCTAAAAACCAGTAACTCAGTTGCTTATGGACTTAGAAAGTCCATAATTATAACATACTGTAATGTTTTATTTTGCTTTACTCTTTGCAATATTTAATTATTAAATGCTATTCATAAGAGAAAGGAGAAAAGGGGCTGTGCTTCATTTGTTATCCTACCTCTAAGATACTACTGAGTATGGGTAGATTTATTTAAAGCCACAGGAAAAACACAGAAGTTCTCTATCTTTAATGGCAAGTGATAGTATTTTCCTGTGAGATTTTTCTGCATACTCCAAAAGCAATTACAAGGGCCTTATTCTATAATCCTTGAATTGTTTCATAAAAAGGGAATTGCTTACCTGATGATACCCATTCTAGAATCATCTCTTTTAGTGAGAAAAGAACAGTTTTAATACTGGTTCACTTGCATGCTTTGGAACCTTGCCTAACATTGCTCCCTGTTGAGCAAAATTTACAATTAATCTTATAGTATGGAGTCATTACTATAATAGTATTTCAGTTTGGCTATCACAAGCTTTTATTTTTTTATTTTTTTATTTTTTTTTATCACAAGCTTTTAAATATGATTGGCTTACCACATTTGAAAGCCTTTCATTTGAGAGAAGTGTTGCTCTAAAAGGAGGCATTGAGGTATGTCATACCTGCATTCATATTTTGACTCTTACCATTTACCAGGTGGGAGACTGTGGCCAGGTTTGAAATTTGTGACACTTGTCTTCTACTTCCATTGTGACTGTTAAAGACATGATGTATATGAAGTTCATTGTACACTAATGCTTTAACTATTACTCTTGTTTCAGACACTGTCACACGAACCCAAAGTTCTTCAAGAGGGTCTTCTTCAGTTGGACTCCATCCTTTCATCCTTGGAGCCCTTACACCGCCCAATTGAATCCCCTGGAGGCTCAGTATTGTTGCGAGAACTGGCTTGTGCTGGCAATGTTGCTGATGCTACCCTCTCAGCTCAGGCCACACCTCTACTGCATGCACTCACTGCTGCCCATGCCTACATCATGATGTTTGTTCATACTTGCAGAGTTGGACAGGTAAGAATTGGGGGTGTACAGGTTAGTTTAAGGCCGGTGGAATACCTAAGGCATATACTAGGCATCTCACTATACTTAGAAGCAGTTCCAGCTGCTAAAAGAACAGAATTTTTTTTGGTGGGGGATTTAGGTTTATGCTTCAAGATGCTGTCTAGTTTCATTTTCCCTTAGTATGTTTTTTTTTCATTAGAATTTGAGTGATCATATAATTTGCTTTGCGATTGGACTTTCTTGAGAGTGAAATTTGAGTTAGAAACCTTGAGTGCTGTCTCAGAAATTTGATATTGCACATGTTTTATTAGGTTATTATAAATAATAGGCATTAATAGATCTGTAGTAGCCATATAGGCTAACTGGGATATATAGTCACCTTATTTAGTGGGCAAGCCTCAATTGGATGCTCATCTAGCGTTATTACTTCCTAATTTTTGTACAGATGCATGTAGGCTTGATAATGGGATGGTAAGAAGGAAATTTGTCCACAGTACATTTAAGTCAATGGTAATTAACAGAGATTACTGAAGATTACCTAAGTACCAAGCCCCATGCTGGCAATCCATGTGAGGTTCCTCTTGTGGTTCCAGAAAGATGGAGGATTTTTTGTGTGCTCATAGTTTTTACAACTTTTAGTCCTCCAGTAATCAATTCTAAAGATTAATGATGTAATGTTTGAGTACCCTTGTTTTATGCTATTGAGCAGGAGTGTATTCTTTGCATCAAATCAAATGAAAAGCACATATATAAACTATTTAGAAAATAATTCAATTACATAACAATGCTTTGGGTTTATTTTTATGACTTTTTATTAAAAAAGGTTAAATGTTCAAGGAATTAAATAAATCCAAATATTTATTGGAGTTAAGAAATTAGAGGGAAATAGCAAGCCCCTCACCACCTAAAAAAAATAAAAGGCTGTCAGTGAATCTATAAAACTGTTTCTTTAAAAAGAGTTGCCTATAACTGTTCCCTTTCACTTTACAAAAAGCAATAAGAAGGAATGTTAGATACAGACTATAAATGTTGCAGAGGGCATCCCAAAGATCAGCTTCTGTTTACTGTGATTGCAGAGTGAAATTCGTTCCATCTCTGTAAACCAGTGGGGCTCTCAGTTGGGTCTGAGTGTTTTGAGCAAGCTGAGCCAGTTATACTGTTCCCTGGTGTGGGAAAGCACTGTCCTTCTCTCCCTGTGTACCCCAAACAGGTAAGGGAATGGTCATCTGTCTATTATCTCTGTTGTGTGTCCTAATAGAGAAACTAAATTCAGTGATCCTGAAGGATTGCTTCGGTCAAGGACAAAGGCTATTAGTAAAGATTTCAGAGGGTTCCTTGTTTTTCTTAATCCACTGAGGCTACTATAACAAAATACCACAGACTGGATCCTTATAAATAGCAGAAACGTACTGCTCATAGTTTTGGAAGCTGGAAGTATGAGACTATGGTGCTAGCATGGCTGGGTGAGGGTCCTTTTCTGGGTTGCAGACTTTTCCTTGTTATCCTGTCACATGGTAGAAGTTACTAGGAATGTTTCTGGAGCCTCTTTTATGAGACAGACAGTAGTCCCATTCATGAAGATTCTGTCCTCAAGGTTTAAGCACTAACCAAAGGCCTTACCTACTTACACCATCACATTAGGCATTAGGATTTCAACTCCATGAATTTTGAGGGGACACAAACATTCACTCCACAGTATTGTCCTTCCTGTTAACCAGCCTAGGGACATGCTTACAAATGTTTACAAACGTGTTAATCTTCTGCATCTTTGATCTTATATCCCATTTATGCTGTGTAAGCATGATAGGTGTTTAAAATTTGTTAGCCATATCTAAAGTTGAGTTGGAAACCTTGTTGCCTGCTACCTCAGGAATTTGATTATCGCACATTTTATTAGGTTAACTTACCTGTTATAGGAGGGATAGTGTCAGCCAAACTGATTAGAAACCAAACACAACTTAAGAAATGAGCTATCAGGGTTCTTTTTGCTCATGGTTTGTCTTGTTGCAGTCTGCCATCTGGGTGTGAATTTGGCCAGGTGGACATGCAGAAACTTGTTCCAAAGGATGAGAAGGCAGGTACGACCCAGGGCGGAAAAAGATCAGGTAACTCCAAGAAACTAAAATCTTAGTCATTCTCTTAAACTTTGTCTATGTCTTTATTAGGTCTGTTGTGAAAATTTAATTAGCTCTATTGTCTTTAGTCCTCAACTTTTTTCCTTTCATTTTTATTTTAAAATAAATTATTTTCAGTTTCTCTATAAAATGTATATACACAATGGTAAAAATTACAAGTTGTAGTAAAAAGAATCACTTATATTTGTACCACAAATAAACTGTATTTTGGAACTATTTGTCTAAACTTTTCCCCCAGGAATACATTTTATTAGCATATTGTGATTATCTTAGAGATAATATTTTATAGATCTCTGTTTACTTAACGTTAAGTGCCATGTAAGGGGCCTAATAATTAACCATTCCCTATTAAGTTTTCTAATGTACTATTTTGAAATATGAGTATTTTTATATAGTTTTATGCAAATGAAAGATTAATTCTGAGCAATTGCTATATTGAAGGATATGGCAGGACTCTTAATTTTTATATGCTTATTTTTCACAAGTTTAATTTCACTGTTAAAAATGACAAATGGGGATGCCTAGGTGGCTCAGTGGTTGAGCGTTTGCCTTTGGCTAAGGGCGTGATCCCGGAGTCTTGGGATCAAGTCCCACATCAGGCTTCCTGCATGGAGCCTGCTTCTCCCTCTGCCTATGTCTCTGCCCCTCTCTCTCTCTCTCTCTGTCTCTGTCTCTCTCTGTCTCTCTCATGAATAAATAAATATGGTTGTAGCAGCCATATAGGCTAACTGGGATATATAGTCACCACTGAGCCACCCAGATGCCCCCGTGGAAGACTTTAGAACCACACTGTTCAGGGATGCCTGGGTGGCTCAGTGGTTGAGGGTCCGCCTTCGACTCAGGGCGTGATCCCTGTGGTCCCGGGATCGAGTCCCACATCGGGCTCCCTGTGTGGAGCCTGCTTCTGTCTCTGCCTCTCTCTCTCTGTGTCTCTCATGAATAAATAAAATCTTAAAAAAAAAGGAACCACACTGTTCAATATGGTAGCCACTAGCCATGTGTGAACTGTTGAACACTTAAATGTGGCCGGTACAACTAAAAAATTGGATTTTTTTCCCTTCCTCTTTTACTCTCCCTCTTTCTCCCTTCCCTTTCTGTCTTCCCGCTTGCTTTTTTTCTGTATTTCCTCTTGTAAGGGGGAGGGTATTATGGGTTGATTTGTGTGTCTGTTTCCCTACCACACAAAAAAGTACCGTGTTGAAGCACTAACCCCCTCCTAGCACCTCAAAATTAGACTTTTTTTTTGGAACTAAGGTTGTTAGAGATATAGTTAAGATGAGGTTATAGATGGGATGGAAAAAAAACTCAATTCTTAATTTTTATTAATTTAAATATAACTATTCTGTTCAATTATTAGAAGGCTTTTAAGTGTTTAGAACAACTTTGGTATGTGAATGTATTTTTTTCCAAGTAAATGGTATGAAATAAATGTAAGTCAGTTATTTTTATGAAAGTTTAATGTCTGAAATGAGATGTGCTCTAAGTATATTTCATACAGCTACCTGTTTTTTAAAAATCCTGAGTATAAAAATATAAAAACTCAGTAATTTTTATATATGCTTATATCTTGAAATAAAAGTTTGATTATATTGGGTTGAGCAGTATATTATTAAAAATTGTGTTTTTATTTTTTATTTATTTTTTCTTTTTTTCAAAGCCAGTCAAATCTAGCAGTGGGGGTGTTTTTATTTTTTAATGTGGCTACTAGAAAATTTAAAATTACATATGTGGCTCACAAATTTCTGTTGGACAGTGCTATTTTTCTGATTAAATGTTTAATATATTTTTAATTTTTTCTTTTATTTTTACATATTTTAAGGTTTTTTTTAATTCCATTTAGTTAACATACAGTGTTATCTTAATTTCAGATATATAATAAAGTGATTCAACAGTTCCATACATCACCCGGTACTCATAAGGACAAGTACACTCCTTATTCTCAATCATCTATATAACACATCCTCCATCCCTTTCCCTCTGATAATGATCAGTTTCTTCTGTATAATTAAGAGTTTGTTTCTTGGTTTATCACTCTCTTTTTTCCCTCTTTGCTTGTTTGTTCTGTTTCTTAAATTCTGCATAGTGAAATCATATGGTATTTGTCTTTTTCTGACTTCACTTAGCATTATACTCTTTAGGTCTATCCATGCCCTTGCAGATGGCAACATTTCATTTTTTATGGTTGAATAATATTTCATTGTGTGTATATGCCACCACTTCCTTATCCATTCATCAGTCCATATCTTGGCTATTTTAAATAATGCTGCTATAAACATAGGGTTGCATGTAACCCTTAAAATTAGTGTTTGTGTATCCTTTGGGGAAAAATCTAGTAGTGCAATTGCTGAGTTGTAGATTAGTTCCATTTTAAATTTTTGAGGAACCTCCATATTGTTATCCAGAGTGACTGCACCAATTTGTGTTCCCACCAACAGAGTAAGAGGGTTCCCCTTTCACCACATCCTCACCAATACTTTTTGTTTATTGTTACTGATTTTAGCCATTCTAACAGGTGTGAGGTGATATCTCATTGTAGTTTTGATTTGCATTTCCCTGATGGTATGTGATGATGAACATCTTTGCTTGTATCTTTCGGCCATCTTTATATCTTATTTTGGAGTATAAGTTCTTTATATATTTTGGATATTAACTCTTTATCAGATGTCATTTGCACATAGCTTCTCTCATTATGTAGGTTGCCTTTCGATTTTGTTGATTGTTTCCTTCGCTGTGCAGAAGCTTTTTATTTTGATTTTGTTCTAATAGTTTATTTTTTATTTTGTTTCACTTGCCTCAGGAGACATACTTAGAAAAAAGTTGATACAGCTAATGTCATAGAGGTTACTGCCTGTATTCTGTTCTAGGATTTTTATAGATTTAGGCCTTTCATCCATTTTGAATTTATTTTTGTGTATGGTATAATAAAATGGTCCAGTTTCATTCTTCTGCATGTTGCTGTTCAGTTTTCCCAACGACATTTGTTGAAGAGAGCTTTTTTCCCCCCATTGGATATTCTTTCCTGCTTTGTCGAAGATTAATTGACCATGTAGTTGTGTGTTTAACTCTGGGTTTTCTTATCTGTTTCACCGATATATGTGTCTATTTTTGTGTCACCGCCAAACTTTGACTACTGCAGTTTTGTAATACAACCTGAAATCTGGAATTGTGATACCTCCAACTTTTTAAAGATTGCTTTGGCTCTTGAGAAAGAGTCTTTTGTGTTTCTGTACAAATGTTAGGATTGTTTGTTCTGGTTCTGTAAAAAATGCTGTTTGTATTTTGATAGGGATTGCATTAAATGTGTAGACTGCTTTGGGTAGTATAGACATTTCAGTGATATTTGTCCTTCAGTATGTGAGCATGGTAGGTCTTTCCATTTCTTTGTATCATTTTGAATTCTTTCATCAGTGTTTTATAGGTTTCAGAATACAGGTCCCTCCCCTCCTTGGTTCAGCTTATTCCTAGGTGTGTTATTTCTCATGTAATTGTAAATGGGATTGTTTTCTTAATTTCTCTTTCTCCTGCTTCATTATTGGTGTATAGAAATGCAACAGAATTCTGTGCATTGATTTTATATCCTGTGACTTTATTGATGTATACATTAGTTCCAGCATTTTTTTTTAGCGGAGTCTATAGGGTTTTCTATATATATTATGTCATCTGCAGATAGTAAAAGTCTCACTTCTTCCTTACTGATTTGGATGCCTTTTATTTCTTTTTGTTATCTGATCGCTTGTGGCTAGGACTTAACAGTACTGTGATGAATAAAAGTGGTGAGAGTGGACATCTTCAGTTTTTCCCCATTAAGGATGATGTTAGCTCTGTGTTTTTCATATATGGCCTTTATTATATTTAGGTATGTTCCCTCTAAACCTACTTTGTTGATTGTTTTTCTTAATTATTATTTTTTTAATTTTGTGATTATTTATTTATTTTTGAGAAAAAGAGCCTGAGCTGTGAAGGGGGCAGAGGGAGAGAATCCTCAGGCAGACCCTCCCTTGAGCCCAGAGCTTGATATAGGGCTTGATCCTAGGACCTGAAGCAAAATCAAGAGTCAGACATTTAACTGAGCCACCCAGGTGCCCCTTGAAGGTTTTTTTTATCATGAATAGATATTGTACTTTGTTGGGTACTTTTTCTTTGTCTGTTGAAATGATCATATGCTTCTTTTTCTCTTATTGATGTGTGATGTATCACATTGACTGAATTTGTGAATGATGAACTACCCTTGCAACCCAGGAATATTATCCCATTTGATCCTGGTGAATGATTTTTTTTAATGCATTGTCGAATCAGATTGCTAGTATTTTACTAAGGACTTTTGCATCTATATTCATCAGGGATATTGGCCTATAGTTCTTTTTTTTAGTGGAGTCTTTGGTTTTGGAATCAGGGTAATGCTGACCTCATAGAATGCATTTGGAAGTTTTCCCATTTTTCTATATTTTGGAATAGTTTAAGAAAAATAAGTATTAACTCTTCTTTAAAATTTTCAGTAGAATTTACCTGTGAAGCCATCTGGTCCTGAACTTCTATTTGTTGGGAGTTTTTTTTATTACTAACTCAGTTTCTTTGCTGGCTATCAGTCTGTTACAATTTTCTATGTCTTCCTTTTCAGTTTTGGTAGTTTAAATGTTTCTAGGAAATTATCCATTTCTTCTAGGTTGTCCAGTTTTTTGGCATATAGTTTTTCAACATTCTTATGATTTTTTGTATTTCTGTGGTTTTGGTTGTTATTTCTCCTATTTGTGATTTTGTCTTTTTTTTAATAAGTCTGACAGGATTAAAGAACCAGCTCTTGGTATCATTGATGTGTTCTGTTGTTTCTTTAATTCTGTATCATTTATTTCCATTCCAGTCTTTTTTTTTTTAATTTTTTTTTTTTATTTATGATAGTCACAGAGAGAGAGAGAGAGAGGCAGAGACACAGGCAGAGGGAGAAGCAGGCTCCATGCACCAGGAGCCCGATGTGGGATTCGATCCCGGGTCTCCAGGATCGCACCCTGGGCCAAAGACAGGCGCCAAACCGCTGCGCCACCCAGGGATCCCATCCATTCCAGTCTTTATTATTTCCTTTCTTCTGCTAATTTTATGTCCTGTTTGTTCTTTTTCTAGCTCCTATTGGTGTAAGGTTAGGTTGTTTGAGACTTTTCTTGCTTGTTGAGGTAGGCCTATATTGCCATGTTCTTCCTTCTGAGTACTGCTTTTGCTGCATCTCAAAGTTTTTGGGCCATTTTGTTTTCACTTGGTTTCCATGTACTTTTTAATTTCTTCTTTGATTTCCTGGTTGACTCATTCATTGTTGAGTAGCATGTTCTTTAACCTCCATGTATTTGTGATCTTTCCAGATTTTATCTTGTGGTTAACTTCTAGTGTCATAGCATTGTGGTCTGAAAAGATGAATGGTTATGACTTCAGTCTTCTTAGATTTATTAGGCTAGTTTTCTGGACTAATAAGTGATCTGTAGATTGTTCTGTTCCACATAATTGAAAAGAATGTGTATTCTGCTGTTTTGTTTTAGGATGAAATGTTTGGAATATATCTGTTAAATCCATATGGTTCAGTGTGTCATTCAAAACCATTGTTTCCTTGTTTGATTTTATGTCCATTGATGTAATTGGGGTGTTAAAGTCCCCTACAATTATTGTATTACTATTGATAAGTTTCCTTTATGTTTGTTATTATCTGTGTATTTGGGTGCTCATACGTGGGTACATAAATATTTGTAATTGTTAAATCTTTTTGTTGGATTGTCCCCTTTATTACTTTATAGTGTCTTTGTCTCTTGTTACAGTCTTTGTTTTAAAGTCTGTTTTGGGGATCCCTGGGTGGCGCAGCGGTTTGGCGCCTGCCTTTGGCCCAGGGCGTGATCCTGGAGACCCGGGATCGAATCCCACGTCGGGCTCCCGGTGCGTGGAGCCTGCTTCTGCCTCTGCCAATGTCTCTGCCACTCTCTCTCTCTCTGTGTGACTATCATAAAATAAATTTAAAAAAAAAAATTTTTTTTTAAATAAAAAAAATAATAAAGTCTGTTTTGTCCAATATGAGTATTGCTACTCTGGCTTTCTTTTGACAACCATTTGCATGGTAAATATTTCTCCATTCCCTCATGTTCCTCCATTTACAGGTATCTTTAGGTCCAAAATGAGTCTCTTGTAGGCAGTACATAGATGAGTCTTGCTTTTTTATCCATTCTGTCACCCAGTCTTTTGGTTGAAGTGTTTAGTCCATTTACATTGAAATAATTATTGATAGGTAGGTATCGCCTTTTTTTTTTTTTTTAAGTATCGCCTTTTTATTACTTGTTTTGTGTTTCCAGAAATTTTCTCCTTTCTTATCTTTTTTCTTTAATGGTTTGCTGATTCTCTTTACTGATATATTTGGATTTCTTTCTCTTTATTATTTACATATTTATTAGTGTTTTTTATATGATTACCATTATATTTACATATAACATCTTTTATGTATAGTAGTTTATATTAAGTTGATGGTTATTTAAGTTTGAACCCATTCTTCTCTCCTCCCCACATTTTAGGTATATGTTATTACATTTTATATCCTTTTTTTGTGAGTTCCTCAATACTGTCACTTTTGGTCTCTCCTCCTCACTCATAGACTCCTCTTTAATATTTTTTACAGGGCTGTTTTAGTGATCATGAACTCCTTTAGTTTTTGTTTTCTGGGAAACTCTTTCTCTCTCCTTCAAACCGAATGATAGCCTTGCTGGATAAGAGTATTCCTGGCTGCAGATTTTTTCCATTCAGCACTTTGAATATATCATGCCACTCTCTTCTGGCTTGCCAAGTTTCTACTGAAAAATCTCCTGCTTGCCTTCTGGTTTTTCCCTTGTAAGTTAATGACTTCTTTTGTCTTGCTGCTTTTAAATTTTTTTCTTTATCACTATATTTTGCAAACTTAATTGCAGTGTGTCTTGGTGCCGATCTGCTTTTGTTGATTTTGTTGGGGGTTCTCTGTGCCTCCTGGATCTGGATATCTGTTTCCTTCCCCAAATTAGGGAAGTTTCCAGCTATTATTTCTTCAAATAAATTTTCTGCCCCCTTTTCTCTCTTCTTCTGGGCCTCCTGTAGTACAGACATTATGTTTGATGGACTCAGTTCCATAAATCTATTCTCATTTTGCATATTTCTTTTCTCTTGTTCCACTTGATTACTTTCCATTGCTCTTGTCTTCTAGGTCACTAGTTTGTTCCTCTGCTTCCATCCTGTTGTTCATTCCATCAAGTGTGTTTCTCATTTCATTTATTGAACCCTTTACCTCTCCTATGTTGTTCATTAGGGTTTCACTCATGCCTTTCATTCTTTTCTCAAGTCCAGTGAGTATCCATATGATAATTGCCTTAAATTCTCTATCAGGTATACTTATATCCGTTTTACTGAGATTTCTGGCCATAGCCTTATGCTGTTCTTCATTTGGGATAAATTTTTCTGTCTCTTATTTTGTCTTCCTTTCTGTGTCTGTTTCTGTGTTAAGAAAGTCAGTTATGGGGCAGCCCGGGTGGCTCAGCGGTTTAGCGCCACCTTCGGCCCAGGGTGTGATCCTGAAGACCCGGGATCGAGTCCTGTGTCAGACTCCCTGCATGGAGCCTGCTTCTCCCTCTGCCTGTGTCTCTGCCTCTCTCTCTCTCTCTCTCTCTCTCTCTCTCTCTCTCTCTCTCGTCTCTCATGAATAAATAAATAAATAATCTTTTAAAAAAAGAAAGTTATGTCTGCTGCTCTTGGAAGTAGTGACTTTATGAAGAAGGTGTCCTAGAATGCCCTGCAGTGCAGTGTCCCCTGTTCACCAGAACCTGGTACTTCAGGAGAGTATGTGGTACTTAGGTCTTATTGTTTTGTCTGAGTTACTTTTCCTGTCAATGCAGCCATTTGCACTGATTCTCTTTACCTTTTGTGGGCTGTACTTGCTTTCTGTAATGTTAATGGGACCCAGGTAGGCCATCTCTGAGGAGGCATGTCCACTGGTGAACTTGAGAACTGGGTGGCTGTGTTAGGAAGATGTGCACTGGACCACTAGTCTTATGCCAAGTTCCTCAAAGCACTGAAGGGGCTAGGGGCACTCTGAATACCTGTTCACCAGGGAGCTGGGTGGTGTGTGTGCAGATTTAACAGATTTTTCCCTGAGTGGGCGAGTCCTCAGGAGACCTCATGGCTGCGGCACACTGCTAGCGGGTTGGATAGCAAGGGTCTGTGCAGCCTTCCCTCCTGCAAGTTGCTCTGTGTTAGTGCTGGGTGGGGGTGGGGAGGAATGGCTCCCACCAGCTCTCTCACCAGCTCTCTCCTTTTCAGAGAAATCTCCCAACATGCTTGGAAATTAGTATGAACAGATATGTCTGCCGGTTGCCGTCAGCATTGTGTAAACTGCCTTTTTTTTTTTTTTTTTTTTTTTTTTATGTTGCATCTTCATACAGGCTGCTCTCTCTTTAAGGGTGGTGACCCAGTGATAGTTGGCCCAGTGCTGAGTCATCTGGTTTTTAAAGCCAGGAATACTCTCCCTTTGTGAGCTTCCTGGTGCTCTTTGTGAGCTTCCTGGTGCGTGTGCTGTTTCTCTGCCCTCGCTGTGCGCCCAGCTCCCTCCCTTTAGTGGGCAGCTTCACTCTGCCTTTCTGATCTTTCTGACCTTTCAGATGCAGTTGCTTCTCTATATTTAGTTGTGGAGTTGGTGTTCTGCCAGTCTTCGGATTGCTCTTCAGTTTATTGACTTGGATGTGGATGATACCTCTTTGTAAATGTAGGACTAGATGAGCTCAGGGTCCTTCTATTCTGCCATCTTCCCAAGCTCCTTTTTGTACAGTGGGTTTGTTTTTTCCATGACCCCAAGATCAAGAGTCGCATGCTCTTCCAGCTGAGCCAATAAGGTGCCCCTGTATAAGTGGTGTTTTAGAAAACAGCTTTTATGTTCTATCACAATAAAGTTGCAAATTGCAGTAAGCAGAAACTACACAATTTTGAGACTCCCAATGCAACAAACCTAAAATTAATGAAAACTTCTCTAGAAAGTTTTTCCCCTATGTCCTGCATCAGAAAAGACATAAATTTAATTAACTATTAAGAAAACAAGACAGTTCTATGTATAAAAACTGATTGGATATGCTTAAAAATTATACTTGTTACTAAAGATAGGGGAAATGCTTAAAGAACAGATAAAGGATTTATATGAGTTATTATGGGAGGAAGAGAGAATAAAATAAACACAAACCTTTGGCCCATTTAAATTTGTAGAAAATGGACCAAACCAAAAATTAGAACCTCAGATTTAGTCAAAATACACCAAATTTAAGTCAAGGAAAGAATAATTTACTAAGAAGTACGAACAAAATTAGATTCAGTGTCAAAGAAGCGCTTCACCTTGATATATCTTGATATATTTTTTCCAACAATTTATTTCACACATTTAACAAAGATGACTCCATTTCCACAAAGTTTTTAGAACATTACAAAGAAAACTTGGTGGTGTGTTTTATTAAAAGTTTGCCTAGGGCAGCCTGGGTGGCTCAGCGGTTTAGCATTGCCTTCAGCCCAGGGCATGATCCTGGAGACTCAGGATCGAGTCCCACGTCAGGCTCCCTGCATGGAGCCTGCTTCACCCTCTGCCTGTGTCTCTGCCTCTCTTTTTCTCTGTGTGTCTCATGAATAAGTAAATAAAGTCTTTTTTAAGAAAAAGTTTGTCTAAAGCTGTTTATTAGATATAAGCATGTATATCTCCACCCAATAAAAAAATACATCTCACATTTATATACAAAAATTTTAAATGCCAGAAAATAACATTTCTCCAGTGTCAATCTGTGATGTTTAATTTGAGTTTATTAACCATAAAATGGTAACGGTACTCACCTTGACAGCATGGGCTGAGGGCAGGGTACAGCACGCACATGGTAGTCTATGTAAATGGTACTCCCTATGTCATGCAGTGCCTACAGTCTTGCAAGGTAGCCCTGGGTTAAGACAGTTCATAAGCTTTTGCTGGAAAATGTCAGTATTGGCTATCTAGAAGGGCTCCAAGGAGAGGCACATATCAGTACAGTTGTTTTGTTTTTCCTTTTCAGATATAGAAAGTTATGGACATTTAAAGAGTAACAAGCACCATAGGTAGCTCTTTTCTTGTGACTCTTCATGACCAGGAACCAGGTAAGTGGTGACTCAACATGGACTTATTGCTCCCCTCTTATGTCTACAGATGGGGAACAGGATGGAACAGCTGCAAGTATGGATGCTTCTACCCAGGGCTTATTAGAAGGAATTGGGCTTGATGGTGACACATTGGCTCCCATGGAAACAGATGAACCTACTGCTTCAGACTCGAAAGGCAAATCTAAAATCACACCTGCTATGGCTGCCAGAATCAAGCAAATCAAGCCTTTATTGTCAGGTGAGTGATTTTTTTCATTTTACTCCCTTTTCTGGCTTTCAGACAAATTCAGTTGGTATGGCTCTGTTGTTTGCTTTAAGGAACTTTTAAACCATGGTGGCTTATTTTCAGGGTGTACTTAATACGGTATCTACTATATGACCGGCTCTATACTACGTGCTAGGGATACAGTGTTAAGAGACTTATTTCCTGAAAGCCATGTCTTTTAATTCCTTCCTTCCTACTCATTCTTCAACTACTGCAAATGGCTCCTGCTCTTACCATTCCACTGAAAGGACTCACCAGTGACCTGTTGCTAAGTCATTGGATACTCTTCAGTCCCCTTCTCACTCATCTGCAGTACGATAGTTGGCCCACCATCTCAAAATACTCTTTTCCTGGCTTCTGTGGTATTATACTTTCCTGCTTTCCTGTTACCTTTTGGCTACTCCACCCTGTCTCCTTTTACTTTCTCTGTCCCTTAAATATAGCTGGCAAATTACATGGTTGATTCATGGTTTTTTTTTAAGGTTTATTTATTTGTTTATCTATTTATCTATCTATCTATTTAGTTATGATAGAGAGGCAGAGACACAGGAGGAGGGAGAAGCAGGCTCCATGCCAGGAGCCCGACGTGGGACTCAATCCCGGGACTCCAGGATCGCGCCCTGGGCCAAAGGCAGGCGCTAAACCGCTGAGCCTCCCAGGGATCCTGATTCATGTTTTAATAGTGTCATTTTGGCAGCTCTGTGGAGCCTACATTAACATGATATAAGACTGCGTTAAAGATTTGCACTGATCACTCTTTGTCATCCTTTGCCCCTTAGTGTTATATCAATGTTTGGGGAACCTGTTTTGTATGTTCCTTAATATTTACCACTTTCCAACACCTTATGTAGAGGAAAGTGAAGTCATAACTCCTAGGAATCTGGAGCTCTGCCCCAAAGCAAGCAAAAAATGGCCTTTGGTATGGGGTGATGCCTGGATGGCTCAGTTGGTTGAGGGTCTGACTCTTGATTTTGTTCAGCTCAGGTGGTAGGAAGCCCACATGTGCAGTCTCTCTATAAATTAATTAATGTTACAAAAGCCACTTTATAAAATTTTTATCCTGTTTTCTCCCTTTGCCCCTCCCCTGCGCCTGCATGCATGCTTTCTCTCAATGAATGAATGAATGTGAAGAAAACCACATAAATTTTATGCTTTTCCTGGCAATCGTTTTTTCCTTTGAGGATCATATATTTAATGTTGTGATCAGACAACATATATGATATTCTTTCCTTGTCTAAGTGGTTAACAGTTTTTCTATTTTTAAATTTCTGTAGGTGTTTTAAGTGATTCTATAACCTAATAGATGTATTCATTTACTTAACTGGTTCATATTGCTCTGTTGCTTTTTCTACAAAGGTAGTTTCAATCTATGCCTCCTTTAACAGTATGTTTATCTTATTTGTCTTTCACATTTGTTATATATTGAGTGCCAACATACTTCTCTGTCTCCTGCCTTCAAAAGAGGCATTTATTCTCTGTGGAACTTCATTTTTGGATTGTCAAATGTAGAAATAAGTCCAGGTGTTTTCTAGGTGTTATTGGGAGGAAGTGGTCAGTCATAAAATTGTATGGACAGTAATGTTAGTTATAAGGAAACCATTCTGAGCATACTCTCATGCCTTAATCTCACTTTTGGTTTGCAGCTTCCTCCAGATTAGGTCGAGCACTTGCTGAACTATTTGGACTCCTTGTTAAATTATGTGTGGGGTCTCCTGTCCGCCAAAGAAGGAGCCATCATGCTGCCAGCACTACTACAGCACCAACACCTGCTGCTCGATCCACAGCCTCAGCCCTCACTAAGCTCCTCACAAAGGGCTTATCTTGGCAACCTCCACCATATACACCAACTCCCCGCTTCAGGTGATTCTGCTTGAGATACAGAATCTAATTGGTTCCTTTTCTACTTACGTGGAGAGTGAGCCACTGAACTAGAGGACTTGAAAGATCCCCTGTTAACTCTAGATGTGTAGCCTATATTATACGCAGCTTAATGTACTTGTCTTGGTTCTTCTTAGTCTAGAATATAAAGATTTTTTAAACATTTATGATCAAACTATTTCAATAACCTTGTATTTTTAGTAGGTGAGAACTATCACCTTTTTTGCCTTAGAAGTTTTAACAACCACACTAGCCACCTACCTGAATTGCAGTCTCTCAGCCCCTTCAGTGCAGTGTTACATTTTACTCTAGGCATCTACGTGGATTTCCCACTACTTCTGTGACTGCCTCAGAAAAGGCTAAAATTTTGCTTTTTTTCCCCTCTTTCAGGCTGACATTCTTCATCTGTTCAGTTGGTTTTACATCCCCAATGCTGTTTGATGAGAGGAAGTATCCTTACCACCTCATGCTGCAGAAATTTCTCTGCTCTGGAGGCCACAATGCTCTTTTTGAGTAAGAATCAAGTTGCTTCACAAAGAAGCATTTCTTGGAGTTCGGTCTTTCTGTGTGCCTTAGCAGCACACAACTTCGTCAGTCCTGTGACAATGGGATCCATAGACATAGCCATTAATTATATCCTTTCACATTCTGAGAACTAGCCATATTTGTCTCCATCTTCCTTGGAGGGTGAGATTCAGCCTGTCCTAGAGGTGTTTGTATGGATCTCTGCTTTTCCTCATCTGGTTTTTAGTACCTGGTGTACATATTTTTCTAATAGATTTATCCTTTTCTATTGTTTCTCTGATAATTTTTCCACTGCCCTTGATCTGAAGATTCTAAGCGAAGTTTGATGTTTTTTATTGAAGTATGGTTGACATAAAGTGTTATACTTGTTTCAGGTGTATAACATTGTGATTTGACAATTTTTGTACATTATGCAAATCTCATGACAATAAGTGTAGTTACCATCTGTCACCACACAAAGTTACTACAGTATTATTAACTTTATTCCCTATGCTGTACTTTTCTTTTCTCTGACTTGTTTATTTTATAACTAAGTTTATACCTCTTAATCCCCTTTACTTATTTCACCCATCCCCCTACTCCCCAACTCTCCCCTCTGGCAGCCACTTTGGTGGTTTGTTCATTTTGGCTTTAAAAAGTAAAGCTAAAAGTGGTAATCATTTTGCATTCTATATGTGTATCAAATCCTCACATTATATACCCAAAACTTAACATATGTTATATGTCAATAATGTCCCAATAAATCTGGAATAAACCCTCCCCTCAGAAAAAGATAAAGCTAATAGATGTTGGATAGATTAACAGCTGTAGCTCCAAGAGGAGGAACATGTAGTGCCAATGTAAATACTGGGAACCTTCTGAATGTCCCCCTCCAATCTAAAATACTAATATTCTGTCTCTGTATTTTCTCTTATTTGAATTTAGAACTTTCAATTGGGCTCTGTCCATGGGAGGCAAAGTTCCTGTTGCTGAAGGATTAGAACATTCAGATTTACCTGATGGCACAGGAGAATTCCTAGATGCCTGGCTAATGCTAGTAGAGAAGATGGTGAATCCCACCACGGTGCTTGAATCTCCACATTCACTGCCTGCCAAATTGCCTGGAGGTGTCCAGAACTTTCCACAATTCAGTGCCCTTCGCTTCCTTGTGGTAACTCAGAAAGTGAGTATTGAGCATTCTGAAACCAAGAGGAATTTCTCTTGCTGACTAGGTAGCTCTCCCACTTTTTTATCGTCCTTAATGAAATATCTTGATTGTTGGAGAATCTTTGGATCCTACTCCCAGATAGCTCTGCCTTACAGAGGGAGATAGAGACCACTGGAAAATTTCCTGTAGTGTAAATATTTGAACTATAAACTTGAGATTGATACTTCAGGTTGGGTTAAGTGCACCTTCTCTGTGCTTCTTTAGCCCCCCTCAGTACTGATCTAGGATTTTGTTGTTTGCACTGACCTTTCATGGAAAGACTATCCCAGAAGTCTTTGACTTATTCCTCCAGTGGTTTTGAATTGAGACAAAATGATCTTCACACAGCTTTTAAAATGACTTCTAGGCAGCCTTTACTTGCATCAAGAACCTGTGGAACCGGAAACCCCTGAAAGTATATGGCGGGCGAATGGCTGAGTCCATGCTGGCTATCCTATGCCACATTCTCCGAGGAGAACCTGTGATTCGAGAGAGACTGAGCAAAGAGAAAGAGGGATCTCGAGGAGAAGAGGACACAGGGCAAGAGGAAGGTGGCTCTCGCCGGGAACCTCAAGTCAACCAGCAGCAACTACAACAGGTAGGGTCCTGGCTTCCCACTCTAGGGCCCAGACTTTGCACCCGGTAGAGTGTGTTTATGGGTTTTCTAAATTTACATGCTACTAAATAAGTTGTGAGTTTTTTAAGTTTACATGCCACAGTGTTGTCTGGTCCTCTTAGCCAGGAGATAGGTTTAAATTTGTTCCCTCTTAGCATTTCTTTTTTTCCTCCTGAGAAAGCTGAGGTGTAGTTTCAACACATCTAACAGGTAAAAGATTTGTGTCTTCCCCAGTATGTTTAGTATTAAAACTCTATTATATATTCTTAGTAGGCTGTGGCTGTCATGTTCTTTGGAGGCAAACCATCCTCAGCTACTTTGTGACTTACCTATAGAGGGAAGAGTTAAGGATATTGTGACCCAAATTTATTCTCCAACAAGAGCTCTCTGAAACCTTACCTACAAAACTTGTTTTAAGTAAATGCATAAACCACATTTTGAAAATCAGAGGTTAGAAGCAGAGGGGGAAGCACTTATGATCCTGACCTTTTTAACTTCTTGTCATTCTTTTATTACTAGATGTTAATTTTCTTATTATTTGATGTTGTAAAGCTGTGGTTTATAGTTTGTTTTTGTACAAATCTTTCTATACGTCGCGTGATTATTTCCTAGTAATAAAATTTCTAAGGTCAGTTTCTTAGGCTCTTGTTCTGTTGCCAGTTTATTTTCCAGAAAAGTAGGGTCCGATTTTTACTTCTATGTGTCAATCTGTCTTTGGATTAGAGTGATCCTATTAATGATAATAGCCATCTAGCCCCATTTTCTTAGAGCACAGAATTGAGAATCACCTTGGCTTCCTGCCACAATGTGTAGCTCTAATGTTTGAATACTATGGAAGTACCAAGTGGAAAGGATTGTTCATTTATCTAACGGCCTGAGCTATTAACGTTCTCAGTTCATATGAAGTTAGAATAACTTCTTTCTATCTTGAAAAGGTTTCTACCTTTTAAAAATGCATTTGGATTTCTCTTTTACTATGGTTCTGAGATCCTGCATTCTTTTTATAGCTTATGGACATGGGCTTCACAAGGGAACATGCCATGGAGGCCCTGTTGAACACCAGCACCATGGAGCAGGCCACAGAGTACCTTCTAACTCACCCTCCCCCAATTATGGGAGGAGTTGTTCGGGTAAGTTGGCTCGGGGCTCTAATTTTGTAGGACATTGGTTTGACTGCTTCTGTGTTTTCTGTTGTACTTCCATCATTGGTCTTCCCTTATATAAACTACTTTTCATTTTCAGACTTTTGCATGCCAATCTTTTCATTTTGTGAGAACTCTCAGTTCTAGAATATAATGAGCAGAAGCTTCCCATCTCCCAGCCATGCAAATTACTGGACTTTTTTTTTTTTTTCAGAAGAACTCTTAAGTTATCCACAATCAGAAAGCAATAGAAGAAACTCACTTTTCTGAGATACAGGATAGGTGGTCACATTGAAGCCTGCTTCCTATGCTTAATTTCATTGTGATTTTTCCCTCTCTGTTGTTGTAGTGACCAAGTAAGTCTAGTTGGGTTTGACTCTAGAGAGCAGCATTCAGAGCACCTTCTCCTCTAAAGCTTAAGCACAGGATATCTGATTCCTTGTGAGTTGGTATGTCCTTTGTTGCTGGATTTTCTGTTGTTTCTCTGTAGGATCTGAGTATGTCCGAAGAGGACCAGATGATGAGAGCAATTGCCATGTCTCTGGGACAGGATATCCCAATGGATCAAAGAGCGGAGTCACCTGAGGTAACTAGGAAACAGGACGTCCAAAATGGTCTGACACGTTAATCTTAGTATTTTTATGAACATTCTGGTACTACTACAAAATAGTTGGAGGAATTAATATCTAAAGAAAGGAATGGGGGAATCCCTGGGTGGCTCAGTGGTTCAGCACCTGCCTTTGGCGCAGGGCGTGATCCTGGAGTCCGGGGATCAGGTTCCGCGTTGGGCTCCCCGCATAGAGTCTGCTTCTCCCTCTGCCTGTGTCTCTGCCTCTCTCTGTCTCTCTCTCTCTCTCTCTCTCATAAATAAATAAATCTTGTAAGAAAAGAAAGAAAGGCATGGGAGTGATTATTCTTTCATTCCAACCTTGTGATCACTGATACAATGTATTGACCTGAAGCTTTAAGTGAGGCAAATGAAATGTTAATCTTATTCTCAAATAAGAGACTCAGAAATGGAGTAGTGTTCATTAGGCGAATTTTGGCTGTTTGTTGTTAGGTAACAGTAGCTTCAGTTTATTATATTGGCAGCGAATGCAGGACAGTATCTCCACATGATTTTGTGGGAGGGTGTGATATAGCATTCTGTAAATAAGTTGGCAATACTTTGGGGGTTGGAAGTGTCTTCCTCCTCTGCTTTTCCTGTTTTGCCTTAGCTCCCCTCATGAATAACTGCCACATCCTAAGGAACATATCACCTGCTTGAGAAGGTAGTGGGCATTGAGTAATATAGGGCCAATACATTCTTAGAGTGTTCCCTGTTTTTCTTCAGCTCTCCCATATGCTGTCATTCTTCCTTCCTTGCCTCTAGGAAGTTGCTTGTCGGAAAGAAGAGGAGGAGCGGAAAGCTCGGGAAAAGCAGGAAGAGGAAGAAGCTAAATGTCTAGAGAAGTTCCAGGATGCTGATCCACTGGAACAAGATGAGCTCCACACTTTCACAGATACCATGTTACCAGGCTGCTTTCACCTTCTTGATGAGCTGCCAGACACAGTGTACCGGGTGTGTGATTTAATCATGACCGCAATCAAACGTAATGGAGCTGACTATCGAGACATGATTCTAAAACAAGTAGTCAATCAGGTAAGTTCTTCAGGAGCCAGAAGAGGAGAGTATATAAAGTGGATTTCTGCCATCATTAAACTCTGATTTTTAAAAAAAAAAATAAAATAAAATATCCTTTGTTGGTTTGGTTTCTTTTTTTTTTTTTTTTTTTTTTTGCCCGATATGGATATATTCTCTTTGAATTCTTTAGATGTGATAATCTTACTTTCTTAAATCTTCCCTGCAAAAAGTGTGAATAAACTACCTCACAAAAAATGTTTTTGAAAGCAAAAAACAAAGCTCTCTTTTACTAGGCATCTCCTACTGTGAATTCATCCCAAATGTCCTAAATGTGTCTCACTCTTGAACCAAGTTAGGTCCCATGGACTAACAGTGAATAAATGTTTTATTTTCCCTCTCCTGTGTAATAGCCACTTCGACAAAAAAAGCCCTCCTCATAATGAATAGCTGTGACCTAGTATTTGTCTTTTTTTAAACAGTGTTTTTCCTTATTAAAAAATTAATGTATACTAATTGTAGGAATAGACAAGCAATAAATTATTTTAAATCCCCACACAAAGTTAATATTTTAGTCATATTTACTACTTTTTTTTCTATTTATTTCTTAAGATTTTTGTTTAAAGAGAGCGAGCACAAGCAGAGGGAGAAAAGGAGAGAGAATTTCAAGCAGACTCCACGCTGAGCATGTCATGACCCTGAGATCATGACCTGAGCCAAAATCTAGAGTCAGACACTTAACTGACTGAGCCACCCTGGCGCCCTTACTATTCATGTTTTTAAATCATTGGAATCTTGTCTTACGTGTTTTTTAAAGTCAAAAAGCAGAGAAAGAAGGTAAAAAGTGATGTATTATAAAAGCATAACTTCAGTGTATGGAAATACCACAAAAGTGAAAGGCAAACTGTATAAACCTTTTTTCTTTTTTTTTCACAAGATAAGACCCAGGTTTAGTTATCTTTATGTTAAAGAGCTTGAGCTTACAGAATTGATTTTAAGAAAACTAAAACTTAGAAAAGACCAATTATGTCAAGTTAATAAGAAATTTAACATGCAAACTAAAGCAAGACTAACATTTCTAACATTCTGGTTTATTTTTGTTTTTAATGATAGTTCTGGGACAGATGTAGTAAAAGATTGTTGACGGAAGTGTAAGTTGGTAGAACCTTTGTAGGCTTGACTCTGTACTAGAATTTTTTTCTCTAGAAATTTTTAAAATACTCATTTCCTTTAACTTACTAGCTGCTTATAATCTAGCCTAAGAAAACCCTCTTTTAGAGGTACTTTTATAGCATACATCTTTTGATACACTAAATCCCTATAGTATTTTACTATTTACTCACCCTCCTTCAGCCAATGTGTTGAGGGTGGAGGGAGTATTTTATAAGGTTGAGAATGTTTTGACAAATCTCATCATACTCTTATCTACAGTTACCTGACTTGGCCTTCTCTGCCTTTGTAGGTATGGGAAGCTGCTGATGTATTGATCAAAGCTGCTCTTCCCCTGACAACAAGTGACACAAAAACTGTGTCAGAGTGGATCAGTCAGATGGCCACCCTGCCCCAAGCCTCCAATTTGGCTACTAGAATCTTGCTTTTAACACTGCTTTTTGAGGTAAGAATAGGTTTTTTGGTTTCTGTGATTCATCCTTAAAGAATTATCAAACACCTACCATTTGAGACCTTGAAGAAGGTAGAAATGTAAGGCATGATACCTGCATTTCATGAGTCCACAGTTTGTGATAGGCTGTAAGACATGTAATTAAGTACAAAATGCAATGTTTTGTGCCACATAAATAATACAGAAAATTTTTTCTGAGTTTAAGAGAAGGGCAAATGCATCACTTCTGGGTGAGAAAAGGGCTTCTCAGAATAAGTGTTAATTGAATTATGTCTTAGAGGATGGGATGTTTAAAGGTTTCTAGAATGACTATTATAGTATAGTTGTAGAATAATTTGGGCCTCTCTGAAGAAACCTAACTGGAAACCAGGGTCAGGTGTGGAAATGATAACAGGCATCAGATAGAATCTGATTCTTCCTTCATACCTGGTCATTCAGATTATTTTAAGCAAAAGAGTGGTTTGGCCAGGACATGTTCTTGTTCCAGCCAACATGGGAATTAGGCAACTGACCTTGAACAAGTGACTCTTCATTTGTAGCTCATGTTTAATGGTAAAAGCTGAATTTAATGGAGAAAATCCTTTACAACAACTGAGGAGATTAAGTCCAATATATGTTTGTCAAATTGTGTGTCTTGGCTTTCCTTTTTTGATGGAAGTGGTGATTCTTGTTACAGCACTTGTGAATAGGTACTTCTGGGAAAGATTGCAAAGTACTGCATGCTAGAGGTCCTCAATAACAGTATAATATGAAGAGAAATCACTCATGAACCCTCTTTTTAAAAATCACTAGTAACAGTCTTATATTTTAGTCCTTTTCCTATGCATTTAAACAATTAGGATCAGACCATTTAGAAGTTTTTATATCCTATATTCTCAGTATTACGAATATTTTACAAGTCATGTATACATTCTATCTTTTGGGTGTCTGCTAGTTTATTTAAGTAATTGCCTGTTGTTGGACATTTAAATTACTTCCAGTACAGCCCCTATAAAGGAACTACTTTAATTAGTGTAGGCCCTATAGGGGAACTACTAATTATTACTGTTTAATTATTCCATCCTTCTAGAAAGAAGACAAACACTCTCTGTAAATAAGAAGCTTTTCAACTTCAACATAATTAAGACTGTATACCTAGACGACAGTTCTTAATGATATTAATGATACTAATAGTTTCCATATTAACATGCCAGGTACTGTGTTGAGAGTGTGAGCAAAAGTACACACACACTTCATGGAATCACCACAATTAACATTGGAGCTATAACTTACTATTTCCTGTGACCCCTGAGGGTCTAAAAAACTCAGATCATACAGTTGGTAGGTGGTGGAGGTGGAATTTGAATTCAGCCAGTTCTCTTAGAGTTCACCTCTGTTTTCCTATACTGTGCTAATCCTTAATACTGATTAGAAGTTGGTATTTTTTTTCTTTGATCAATTAGGAATTGAAGCTACCTTGTGCCTGGGTGGTTGAATCTAGTGGCATCCTTAATGTCCTAATCAAACTCTTGGAAGTGGTTCAGCCCTGCCTACAGGCCGCCAAGGAGCAAAAGGAGGTCCAGACCCCAAAGTGAGTGACTGTATCTTACCTGGTTTCACTTCTCTTCCCCTCAGACTTGGGCCCTAAAGCATAAGGGCCTGAATCAGGCACTTTTCTGGAGTATGTATGGGGCAAATCTTAGGTATCTTTTGTATTTTGAAAATAGTTGAGGTGCCTAATGAAATCAAGATAAGTTTTCCCATATTGTGCACGTTTCTGGCTTTCTCAGTAAATCGTTTCTTCTGTTTTAGGTGGATCACCCCAGTGTTGCTCCTGATAGATTTCTATGAAAAGACAGCCATCTCCTCTAAAAGGAGAGCCCAAATGACTAAGGTACGTAATATATAGTTGATAAAAGCTACTTAGTTTCTCGAGGCAAGAATAAACCAGAAGAGAATATGGAAGAGTGGTAGAGAACCAGAAGAAAGCTCCCTGATCAAGACATAAATCTCTCCTTTTCTTAAAGATTTTATTCATTTATTCATGAGAGAGAGAGAGAGAGAGGCAGAGACACAGGCAGAGGGAGAAGCAGACTCCATGTGGGGAGTCCGATGTGGGACTCGATCCTGGGTCTCCAGGATAACACTCTGGGCTGAAGGCAGTGCTAAACCGCTGAGCCACCCAGGCTGCCCAAGACATAAACTCTTGAGGGATCTCAGTAGCTCTAGATTTCTCTTTTTATTAGTGAGTTAGAATTATTGTTTTGTGGAGCTACTTGCTAAAGGGCCCAAGAACTTACCTGGAAGTAAATGTTAAAGGAATGAGCTATCTCCAGAGGAGAGAGTGGCTTTTATGTGAAGGACTTGAGTGTGCAGCAGTTCCTCCAAAAGCCAAGTGCTCCTTTTTTTTTTTAAGATTGTATTTATCTATCTATTTACTTACTTACTTATTTACTTTATTTGTTTGTTTGCTTATTTTATTTTGGAGCAGGTGATGAGAGGCAGAGGGAGATAGAATCTTAAGCACACCAAGAGTCAGACACTTAGCCAACTGAGCCACCCAGGTGCCCTAAGCCAAGTGGCTCTTTATATGAAATTTATATATGATACATTATCTGAGTGCTTTCTCAGAAACAGAAATTTTGTTCCTGCACATCTAAGTGTTTCCCGTTTGTAGAAAACAGTTGGAAACAAAATGAAAGCTGAGGATTACAGAACAAGGGTGTAGAGGGTTTTGTGCCTATGGAGAGGCTCAGGAACTTGAGGGTTAATGCATACAAAAACTTTTCTAGGCTCTCAAAATTTCATTAAATGTTTGGTGTTACTTCTTTTTCCTGGGTTAGCTTTAGCAGTGAACAGATGAAGTTACTATTTTTTCTAACAACCAACCTTGTATGAAATACAAAGAAATTTTGTGTTCTTATATTTAGTATCTACAGTCCAACAACAACAACTGGCGCTGGTTTGATGACCGCTCTGGGCGTTGGTGTAGTTACAGTGCAAGCAACAACAGCACTATTGATTCTGCCTGGAAATCTGGAGAGACAAGTGTACGTTTCACTGCAGGCCGAAGAAGATACACTGTCCAGTTCACTACAATGGTGCAGGTACATGCTCCCTCCGTGCCATAAGCTTTATTGAAAAGAGGGTAAGGTATTGGGTGTACCTTTTGATTTGCTTCTTCCTGAACCAATAAGCCTAACATTGTTCTAAGAAGCACTATTAACCGCTACTAAATTTAGGGTATAATTTCCAGAGAACTCAGTCTTCCTAAAGTCATAGTGAGACCATGAGTCAGTCTGGCAGTTTGATATTGTCCCACCCAGAAATGACTTGAAGTGTTATAGATGGTATCTGCTCTACTGGAAAGTTTCCAGTTTGTTATAGGGCCTTTGTGTATCCTACTTTCCTTCTGGGGACCTTCAGGCTTTCTCTCTATAAATGATAGGGATGGGATAAATTGCCAGGGTTCCTTCCTATTACAGCATTTCCAACCCTCTATAGTTTCCTTTTTTTGTAGAGTGTTTTTTGCCATCTTCAATTTTTAGGTTAATGAAGAAACTGGGAACCGGCGCCCTGTAATGTTGACTCTCCTGAGGGTACCACGGCTGAATAAAAACTCGAAAAATAGCAATGGACAGGAACTAGAGAAGACACTGGAAGAAAATAAAGAAATGGATATCAAACGTAAAGAAAATAAAGCTAATGGTATGGACTTTTCATTTTGAATCTCTCAAGAATGTTACATAAACTTTAATATGCCTTTATGACTTTAATTTGGGCCAAATTCTTCATGAGTGATTCTTTTAATCCATCAGATTGCTTGGTGACTTAAAGATACACAGTCCTTTTTATACGCTCTTTAATCTGGTCTTAGAATTGGTGTTTTGTATGTTTCTCTTAATAGGACCCAGGTGCTTGACCTGACTATGAGGGAAAGATGTGGGAAGAAACGTCAAGTTAAACTGTCTGAACTCTTATTTCCTTATTTGTAGATACTCCTTTGGCCCTAGAGAATACAAATACTGAAAAGGAGACAAGCCTGGAAGAAACAAAAATTGGGGAGATCCTGATCCAGGGCCTGACAGAGGATATGGTGACTGTTTTAATCCGAGCCTGCGTGAGCATGCTAGGAGTCCCTGTGGACCCAGACACTTTGCATGCCACCCTTCGTCTCTGCCTGAGGCTCACCAGAGACCACAAATACGCCATGATGTTTGCAGAGCTAAAGAGTACCCGCATGATCTTGAATTTGACCCAGAGCTCAGGCTTCAATGGGTTTACTCCCCTCGTCACCCTTCTCTTAAGACACATCATTGAGGATCCCTGCACCCTCCGTCATACTATGGAAAAGGTGAGTCTTTTTGGTGTCAGAAGCTAGTTTAGCTTTATATCACACACACACAGATACATTTCTGTTTCTTCATAGGGTGTATATATGTAGCTAGATACATAGACCGTACTTTGTCGCAAACTTTCCCAGCTATGTACTCAGGTATGGTAGATTGTCATATTGAGTGACTTTTTTTAAATAGAACATATTTTTCTATCCTTAAATCTGCTATAGTAATGAATCATACCTATAAAGTCTTCTCTGGCAATATAAATTTCTTGAGTTAAAAACTGTTAATGAGGAACTTAACTTCTGCTAAGTTCATGTCTTAAAGCTAATTACCTTATAGGAGCATTTCTCCTATGTTTACCCATGAGCCTATTTTCCAAACATTGTATTTTGGAATGTTGTAAAAGTAGTAAAGTTTTGGAAATATTTATGAAATGCTAGACACTTTTAATAAGCTCTCTACAGATAACCATTATTCAGATCAGAAAACTATGAGACATGTATTTATTTTTAGGAAATATAAAGCAGTGGACGAAATGACAATGCAATTAGAAAAAATGAAAATTTTTTTTAAGATTTTATTTCTTCATTCACAAGAGACCTACAGGGAGAGGCAGAGACCTAGGCGCAAAGAGAAGCAGGCTACCTGCAGGGAGCCCAATGTGGGACTCGATCCCAGGACCCGGGGATCATGCCATAAGCCAAAGGCAGGTGCTCAACCACTGAGCCACCTAGACATCCCAAAATGAAAATGTTTTTAACATTAACATTTAGCCATTTGAGGAGAAGTAGGGAAGACAAATGTCTTATTTCTTCCTAATTCTTTGTCAAGTCATCAAGTGAATATTATTGGAGTTCATTTTTCTCTCTTAGGATACTGTGTCCCACATTTATAAGTAGTGTTGCAATATGCATTTTTGTGCATAGCTTTATCGCATTTAAAATTTTTTTTCTTAGGGATTCCTAGAAATTGGATCAAAATGTATGAATTTTTTTAACTTGCTTGTCAGAAAGGTGGTACCACTTTATACTTCTACATGTGTGTGAGTATACATCTCACATTCTTCAGACAGTTCTTTACCCAGCCCATTTGATTTCATCTGACGTTAGCAAAATCAAGGAGTGCTATCAAAAGCTGCATATACACTAATCCAAGGGCAAGAGACTGCCCAACAGGGAGGAAACACTATATAAGATAGAATTCTGACTTAAAAATACTTAAAATGTGTAAGATTGTACAACTTAAAAATTGCTAGGAAAAAAGTACAGGTTCTTGTTGGATGAGAGAACTTTCTAAGCTTAATTATATTTGGGGGTGTGGGGAGCAAAGGAAACTCAGTGGCAGTTTTAACGTATCAAGTTGGCAAAATGTAAATGCTTGATAATATCCATTGCAGGTACGGGTGTGGACAACCAGGCATACTCTTACTTATGGTAGGAGTGGAAATTGGTGCAGCCACATTGGAGGGCAATTTGGTACTGTCAGTTTAAGATATCCTTTGACCTAGAAACTCTATGGCTAAGAATTTATTTGATAATTAAAGTCAAGTATGCCGAGGTACATGAAAAAGAATGTTCACTGTAGAATTGGTTGTAATAACAAGAATGAGATCTAATGTCCAGTAGAGGACTAGATAATTAAGTTATTGCACATTCTTTATAGTGAAATTAAACTTCTCTGTATTTAAAAAATGAGAGCTTATAATTGTAGCCTTACAGGCAAGATAAAGGGGCTATGCTAAACTTAAAGAGCATGACTGATTTGATAAGAAAAGCATTAAAATTCCAAAAGATGTTCGTCTTTGTGAACATAATTCACAAAGGAATAAATAATGGAAAATACAGTGGAGTTTTTTTTTGTTGTTGTTCTTTCCTGTATTTTCCATTGACTGATGAGTCCTTTTATAAGAAGGCTGAAAGCGTAATGATGTATAAACCCTGTAGTGTCAGAGCAAACAATCTGTAAACAGTTGAATATTTCATGTGTCTATCTGAGACTGATGATAGACTTTGAGGCATAAAGAAAACATTTAATTTTGTTAAACACTAAGTGGGTATCAGTATTGCATATTTTTAGATTTTGAACCATTTTGGTTTAAAATTGGAGCAGCATTTGGGAACTCTAGGAGCTGACGCTTAATATGTGAGAGCTAGAATTTTTAGATGGATGATCAGTGGTCTAGATACATTTCTCAGTTTCTATGAAGATCACATGCCATCTGGTATAATAATTGATAGTCTGGGGATATGCTGAATGCTGTAACTTTTTTTATAAGCCACATATTTTGAATCAGAAAGGAATGGGACTTAAAAGACCAAGTACATCTTTTCTCTAAAATCTAAAGCTGTCATCCACTGTCTTGAGGCAGTTTGGATAGTATTTTGATCCTTGGTAACTCTTCCTTAAAAGCAATTGTATTTTTAGAAAGTGGTCTTTAATCAGCAGAGTTTCTTCCTCTCTTTACTAGGTGGTTCGCTCAGCAGCTACAAGTGGAGCTGGTAGCACTACCTCTGGCGTTGTATCTGGCAGCCTTGGTTCTCGGGAGATCAACTACATCCTTCGTGTCCTTGGGCCAGCTGCATGCCGCAATCCAGACATTTTCACAGAAGTAGCCAACTGCTGTATCCGCATTGCCCTTCCAGCCCCTCGAGGCTCAGGAACTGGTGAGTTTCCACTTTTCCTGGCCTTTAAGACATTGAAGTTTATAGCCTAGTATAACCCCAGAGATTTTCTGTGAAGAGATCTATAACTTGGAAAGCCTCCTTAGGCAAGTGTTGACATTGACTGGATTGGTTATGTGGGCCAATTCAGAGGTACTTCAGTAGCTTCTTACTTGCCCTGTGGTAATTCCTACCAGAGATACCAAGGCCTCATTCGGTCTAGTCCTTGCCTTCAAAGAATTTGTCATGGTGTGACTACAGAGCTTACATACAACATGAATGTTTTACACACAGAGTGGTAATTGAGGGACGAGTGGACATGTGACTCACATGATGCAGTAAGCAGTACACAGTATCATCTGTATGTTCTTGCTCAAAATGTCTAGCCTGTATTTAATATGAGGAAACAATTAAATGCGAAGTTTGTGAGACATTCTATAAGACAGTTGACCTAGACTCTTCAAAATATTAATGTCATAAAGGGGGGAAAATGCAAGGTTCTCTTAGGTGATAAAAGGAAACTAGAAAGAACTACCAACCTTGATGGGACTTTGGATCCAGATAAAGACATTTGGAGAAATGTGAATACTAACTACGCATTAGATAATTATATCTGTGTTAAGTATCTTGGGTATTACAATGGTATTGTGGTTATGTAGAAAAATAATCCTTAATCTTAAGAAGTACAGGTAAATAAACATACTTATGGGTAGACAAATGATGATTCTAGATGAAAAGTATATGGGTGTTTGTTATACAAACCTTAAAACTTTGCTGTAGGGTTGTGGGTTTTCTTTTTAAAATAAAAGGTAGATTGAGAAGGGGACTCATTCTCTTGGGAGCCCCAGATATGTGCCTGGCCCTCTGTGCTGGGCATTTCTCATGTATGACCTCATTTAATTTTCAAATTTTAGGACTGAAAAAAATAATTCTAGGAATGAGAAAATTAAAGTTTGTTAAGGTAATTTGGCCATGATCCTATAAGAGAACTAGAGTTCAAATACAAATTTCCCCAACTACAAAGCTTGCACTCTTTTTTTTTAAGATTTATTTATTTATCTGAGAGAATGTGTATGGGGGAGAGAGGGAGAGAAGCAGATTCCCCACTGAGCCTCGATCCCGATACGGGGCTCAATCTCACAACCCTAAGATCATGACCTGAGCTAAAATCAAGAATCAGACACTTAACCAACTGAGCCACCCAGGAGCCCCGTGTACTTCTTTGTTTTTGTATTTTGGGTTTTGGGGTTTTTTTGCCTGTACTCTTACTATTTGGTACTACTATAATAAATCCTATTGGATTTAGGGAAAGTAAAGGCTAGATATTCTAGTAGGCAACTTGAGCATTGTTTGTAAATGGCTTTCTGTCCTAAGCTTGTGTGTTACACAAGCCTCCTTCTGAGTCTTTATCAATAGGTACTGGTTCACTATTGACTGATTTTTCTCTGTCTCACTTTGGCTTAGCTTCAGATGATGAATTTGAGAATCTTAGAATTAAAGGTCCTAATGCTGTACAGCTGGTGAAGACAACCCCTTTGAAGCCCTCGCCTCTGCCTGTCATTCCTGATACTATCAAGGAAGTGATCTATGATATGCTGAATGCCCTAGCTGCATACCATGCTCCAGAGGAAGGTATGTAGCTACTGTACCTCAGGAGGCTGGGCACTTTCCTGGATCTTTCAACCAACTTAAGTCTTAGCATGTATCCATGTGATGGGAATCAAGATGAATAAGACCTATGATGATGCACTTTTCTGAAAAAAATAATGGTCATCCATTCTGACAGATGGCAAAGGTAGTGGTGAGCCCTAGAGCAAGGTACCTGACCTGGTAGAGGTGAGACATGTAGGAAAGTTTCTTAGAACAAGTGATTTCTGAAATAAGTCTTGAATGATAAAGATGAGGAGAATGCTGACATATGAGAGACCATCCCATACAGGGAAGAATAAACAATGGTTAAAGAGGACATAATGGCATCTTGTGAGCAGAAAAATAAATACCAAGGAGTCTCTGTTTTCATTCTCAGAAACAAAAGCATCTTTATTTCAAAAAAAAAATGGAATCAGTATTAGAGGAGTGGTTAGGCTTTCTGACCTTTGAGAGCGCCATCCCAATCCACCTTTATTCTTAACTAAGTGTTGCTTGTAAGTACTGGGAAAGTCATGAATGAATTACTTGGAACTTAAGATTTCATTCCAGTCATATCCTTCTGGATTTTTTTAGGACATATTTATTTGATAGGTCCCATAACATTACCAAAAATTGATGAATATAGTCTAATAAGTCAAAAAAATCTGAGTCTTTGGTACTTTTCATCCATTCAGCACTCTGATCCATAACCATATAACCCTCACTTCACCTTATATATCCTCCCCCACCCCAAAAAATAATTTAGCTGTATAGTTAGAGCAACTATTTATTGACCTCTGTTGCATTAGGCATAATACTGGGTATGTTCATTTAAGCTTAGTATTGATAGCTTAGGAAAGTTGAAGTGACCAAGTAAATTGCCTGCAGTCACAAAACCTAGGCAGTGAAAGAATAAGCCTCTCAACCAAGCTGTCTTGGTTATACTACATTTCTCCTCTTAAGTGAAAGCCTAGCAATATCACTATATAACTAGTCATAGTAAGTTCGAGTGAAGTTGATCATGCTGCCCAATACGGTTTAACATTGCACAGTTACAAACAAGTTTTGTTTTTTCTAGCAGAGAAATCTGACCCTAAACCTGGAGGTATGACCCAGGAGGTTGGCCAACTCCTACAAGACATGGGTGATGATGTATACCAACAGTACCGGTCACTTACTCGCCAGAGCAGTGACTTTGATACCCAGTCAGGCTTTTCCATTAATGTAAGTAAATTCCAAACTCCTACATCCTTTTGATAACTGTGTGTTCTCCATATTTAGGGTTATGCCAGGGAAATATCAAAGTATTAATTTCTATGTACCTGTAAATTATCTGTTGCCTATGAATGAAGATAAATTTAGGGTGTCTTTGGGATCTTTCTCTCTTTGGATTGGAAATGTTTCCTTAAAATTTTTCATTCTCATTTTCCCCTGTCCCAGTTCCCCAATATCCCAATCACTGTTTATAATGGCTTCCCACAGATTATAGTACATAGCAGGTAAAGGTGGTTAAAAGATCAGCCAAAAAGAGAACCTGTAGCATTCAGAATATGCTGGGAAGGGATCCTGTCATTTAGGGATAACTGTCTTTGAAATTAGTAATAGCTCAAGAGTACTCTTCTTCCATAGAGTCAAGTCTTTGCTGCAGATGGTGCCTCCACTGAGACTTCCACATCTGGGACATCCCAAGGAGAAGGTAATGGTTTACTTTTGCCCTCTTTTATCCTGGGCAGGGGCTATGGGAATATAGGCATAATTGTCGTTGCATTTACTTGTCTGAGTGAACTTTTCTCAAGGGTGAGCTCAGTGTTCTGTAAGTAAAGGGTTTCTATATGCTAAAATTAATAGAACTGTGACTTAACCAACCAAGTAATGGTTGCTATGGTAAGACCCTTTAGATCTACTCTTTAAACCACCCTATATATTTCTTTTGTTAGCTTTCATGCTGGCTTATAGAACTTTGGTGCCAGTGACACAATTCTAGCTATAAGATTTGTGTGGTGGATTCTTGCCTTCTAGCAGTGTCCCCAGAGTCCATTGGCTGCCTAGCCAACAATTAGAGAAATGTCACGTGGAAGCAATTCTAAAGTTACCTTCCAAGAGCTACTGCTTCTTGGATAGGGAAGATATTTGAGATCTAAGCAAGCAGACATTGTACTTAATATAACTGCTGAAATGGAGGCATGCTGGGATAAGGTATAGTGGGCACATGATATAATAGCATCTCAGTATTCCTGGATGAAACAGGAAAGCATTTATAGAGGAGATAAGCTTTTGAGCTAAGCTAGATAAGTAAATGTGTGCCAGGGAGACATGGGATGGAAGAGGTAAAAGAGTACGTATGATATCTTTGGAGAACTATTAGTACAGTATTTCTGGAGCATAAAAGTATGTGTAAAAGGAAGGGAATGACAGATGATATGTAAACATAGTCTCCCTGCTGTACTGTATCCACATATTATGTTTGAGACCGGTCGTTCTATCTGTCCGTCCACTGCATTATGAAGAGGAGGACGTTCAGTTTGTTACCAGTGTCCTAAAGTGGAGCAGAAGTAGTATTCTCTTTGCACATAAGGCTTGATGTGTGCCAATATTTCAGGGAAATTGAACCAGAGTTTGGCTCTTTCTCAACAGCATCAACTCCAGAGGAGTCCCGGGATGGGAAGAAAGATAAAGAAGGGGACCGGGCCTCCGAGGAAGGCAAACAGAAAGGCAAGGGCAGCAAACCTTTAATGCCCACTTCCACTATTCTTCGTCTTCTGGCAGAGTTGGTGAGGTCCTATGTTGGTATTGCTACCCTGATTGCCAACTACAGCTACACTGTGGGCCAGTCTGAGCTGATTAAAGAGGTAATATTTCCAATCTGCATAAGATTTTGTACTGTTGACATTTGGATACAAATGTGTCAGACACTTTGCTAGGAACCTGTGCCCAGTGTTGCCAGGCAGAGGCCTCTTAAGATAGATTGAAGAACCTAGGCTTTTTCCCTTGATGTGGTGCTGTCAGGCTCATTACAAGGAGTGCGTTGGTGCCATTTGTTAATTTGTTTTATAGAAAATCACTTGGTTGGCAGTGTGGTAGATAACTGCAGAAGGCAAGATTAGGGGTCAGACCAATTAGGAATCTGATATAGATACCAATCTAGGGTATACAGGATCTTGGTGAAGTTGCAGGGGAACAAATGGGTGAGTTGAAGAGATGTTTTAAAGGTAGAAATGGACAAGAATTTGACTTGGAAGATGAAGACAAAATCAGGGACTCGGAGATGTTTGTTTTATGTTTTTCTTTTTTTTTTTTTAAGATTTATTTATTTATTCATGACCGGGGGCGGGGGGGGGGGGGTGCAGAGACACAGGCAGAGGGAGAAGCAGGCTCCATGCCGGGAGCCCGACTTGGGACTCGATCCCAGGACTCCAGGATCACACCCTGGGCCAAAGGCAGGCGCCAAACCTCCGAGCCACCCAAGGATCCCCTGTTTTATGTTTTTCTATTCCTTTTATGTTAGAAGAAGAAATGGTTTGAAGAGAAAAAGGTAGAATTTGAAAGGTATCTGTGGTTCATTTACATAAGGGCATCTAGGAGACAGTAGAATAAGACAAATACGCAAGAATATGGGTATTTATCTTCCAGATGTATTCACACCTGTGCAGAGACATCTGATGTGGTATTAGATTGGTGATATAAGATATAAGGAAACCCTAAATGTCTATCAGAGCTATGAGAAAGAATGAAGTCATATTTTATATGTCCTGATATAGATACGGAATTCTCATGTTTAAGAGACTAGATCATGTTCCCATATACGTCAAAGGAGTGCCCAGGGAGGTTTTTTTCATAAAGTGACCTTGTTTGGGGGGGGGGTGTCACATTGTAATTTTATGGTTAGTAAGCAGTAAAGGGTTTGAGAGTGGAATGGAGGCAATAATGTTGCAGGCAAAGAAAATGAAAGCAGCTGCCATTTTTAAAGCTATTTTGACTTTAATCTGAGTTTTTAAAATACATACAAAAATACACAATTCCTGAATGATTCATCAGTTTTCTTGGGTGACCATTACCCAAATTAAAACATTACAAATTCCATAAAAGCTTACCCCTTCATGCCTTTGTACATCTCCCCCTCCCCTTTAAGCTTCCATAAAGTCACCATTATCTTGAGTTCTATTGCCATAGATTGGTTTTGCACATCATATAAATGGAATCTTATAGTATGTACTCTTTTGTGTCTGAATTCTTCTGTTTAAGATGTTGGCAAGATTCATTTTTGTGTGTGGTTGTAACTTTATTTGTTGTATGGAGTTTCATTGTATGAATGTAACACAGTCTTATCCATTCTAGTACTGATAGTCGGGTAGTTTTCCATTTATGGGCATTAAAAGTAGTGTTGCTACATACAGTCCATTCTTATACATGTCTTAGTGAATATACACAGTTGACCCTTGAACAATTTGGGGGTGTTGGGTGCCGACACCCCCTTCCCCCCATGTATGCAATTGAAAAATCTGCATATAACTTTTGACCCCCCCAAAAGCTTTGCTAGAGCCTACTGTTGACCAGAAGGTTTAGGCAGTTAACACATATTTTGTGTGGTTATATGTATTAGAGAAAAGGAAAAAAAATTTTTAAGATTTTATTTATTCATGAGAGACACAGAGAGAAGCAGGCTCCATGCAGGGATCCCGATGTGGGACTTGATCCCGGGACTCCAGGATCACGCCCTGTGCCAAAGGCAGACGCTTAACCACTGAGCCACTCAGACATCCCAAGAAAACAAAATGTTATTTTAAAAATCATAAGGAAAATAGACCCACACAGTTCAAACCCAGGTTGTTGATCAACTATATAAGTATTTCTGTTAGCTGGTATGTGCCTAGGAGTAGAATTGTTAGTCTCTTCAGCTTTAGCAAATGGCACCAAAAGTTTTCCAGAGTGTTTGTGTCGATTTATATTATCACCAAGCACAGAATATGGGAGTTCAGATCGTTTCACCTTCTTGCCAACACTTGGTATTTTTCTCATTTTTCACTTTAGCTAATCTAGTAGATTTGTAGTGGTATTGCATTGTATCTTTATTGGCCATTTGGATGCTCTTTTATTTTTTTAAAGATTTTATTTATTTATTCATGAGAGACACACAGAGGCAGAGGGAGAAGCAGGCTCCATGCAGGGAGCCTGACGTGGGACTCAATCCTGGGTCTCCAGGATCACGCCCTGGGCTGAAGGTGGTGCTAAATCGCTGAGCCACGGGGGCTGCCCCTCCCCACTTTTTTTTTTTTTTTTTTTTTTTTTTTGGAGTTCAATTTGCCAACATATAGAATAACACCCAGCGCTCATCCTATCAAGTGCTCCCCTCAGTGCCCTTCACCCATTCATCCCCACCCCCCGCCCACCTCCCTTTCCACCACCTTTGTTCGTTTCCCAGAGTTAGGAGTCTATCATGTTCTGTCTCCCTTTCTGATATTTCCCACTTATTTTTTCTCCTTTCCCCTTTATTCCCTTTCACTATTTTTGTATTCCCCAAATGAAGGAGACTATATAATGTTTGTCCTTCTCCGACTGACTTATTTCACTCAGCATAATACCCTCCAGATCCATCCACGTCGAAGCAAATGGTGGGTATTTGTCATTTCTAACGGCTGAGTAATATTCCATCATATACATAGACCACATCTTCTTTATCCATTCATCTTTCAGTGCACACCGAGGCTCCTTCCACAGTTTGGCTATTGTGGACATTGCTACTATAAACATCCGGGTGCAGGTGTCCCGGCGTTTCACTGCCTCTGTATGTTTGGGCTAAATCCCCAACAGTGCAATTGCTGGGTCATAGGGCAGATCTATTTTTAACTCTTTGAGGAACCTCCACACAGTTTTCCAGAGTGGCTGCACCAGTTCACATTCCCACCAACAGTGCAAGAGGGTTCCCCTTTCTCCTCATCCTCTCCAACATTTGTTGTTTCCTGCCTTGTTAATTTTCCCCATTCTCACTGGTGTGAGGTGGTATCTCATTGTGGTTTTGATTTGTATTTCCCTGATGGCAAGTGATGCGGAGCATTTTCTTATGTGCTTGTTGGCCATGTCTATGTGTTCCTCTCTGAGATTTCTGTTCATGTCTTTTGCCCATTTCATGATTGGATATTCTGTGAAATTTGTCCCAAGTTTTGTATTTTTGTTTTCTGTTGAATTCTTTACATATTCTGGATATAACTCTTTTGTGGAGTAACATATATTAAATATACATTAGGCATTTATTTCAAAGCTTTTAATCATTATGCCAATTGTAGTTACTTGTGGAATAAGACATTTAATTCCAATTATTAATTCCATGACCTTGCGGTACTGGGTACTCCTAGGCTTTACAAATGCTATTGATGATCTTTACCTCAGCACTGGAAGGCTGTTGGTATTGCTCCCGTTAAGGAAGAAGTAGAAAGGCTCAGAAAGGTTAGTAGCTTGCTCAAGATCAGCTACAGAGTAGTAGGATTAGAATTGGAACCCAGATCTCTGATTACAAATGTAAGTCTTTTTACTGAATCACACTGCTTTCCCAAATTGCAAGGCTTTTTTTCCAGGTTTTTCCTAATAATTTCATATAACATATTTATACAATTTTATATTTTGTTCAGTACTGGGGAATTTTTATTTCTAATAGTTACATCTTAACCAGCCCGCCTTACCTAATTTTCCAGACTCTAGAATTCTTCAGTGCTTTTTTATTATTATTTTTATTACTTTATTATTATTGTTGAGTGGCATTTGGTACATTCAGTGTTGTGCAATCATCATCTCTTTCTAGTTAATTCCAAAATCGTTGATGTGTTTTGATACAAAATCTGCTTGAATGACACCTGAACTAAGTTCCTTTCTAATATAAGCAATTACCAGGGCAGAAAACATTGTTAGAAGGAACAAGTCTCACTTAATTTCCTTCCCCTGTTGGGCCTTTTTTGCTATTTTATGTAACTCTACATTAAATAGTTTTGCATATTCATATCTGTGACTATATTGGTTCTTTTTCAACTCCTGCCAATTTTTATCTAGGGCCCTTTGCATATCGTAGGTATCAGTAAATGTTACAATTTTTTTTTTAAGATTTATTTATTTATTTATGAGAGACACAGGCAGACAAAAGGAGAAGCAGGCTCCTCGCAGAGATCCTGATGTGGGACGTGATCCCTGAGTCCCGGAATCGAGTCCCACATCAGGCTTCCTACATGGATCCTGCTTCTCCCTCTGCCTATGTCTCTGCCTCTCTCTCTCTCTCTCTCTCTCTCTCTGTGTGTGTGTGTCTCTCATGAATAAATAAAATCTTTTAAAAAAACAATTTAATTGGATACTGAAGGAATTATAGCACTCAATTATGAATCAAGATTTGAATCCTTGCCAATGGCTAAGTTTTTCGTGCAGGCCATGTTTCTTTGAGCCTCAGATTACCCATTTTTTTGGATAGTGAAAATCTTGAACTTGTCTTAACTGTTCTATAGGTTTTCTGTGAACAGTTCTATCAAATAGCACACTTAAAAATGTTTTAAGAAATGCCAAGTGACGTGTAAATGAAGATGCAAAACTGTGTAGTGAGAAATGAATGGGATTTAAAAGCATAAAATCTAAGATTTGTTACTCAGCTTAGCTTGTACCTTTAACCCTTAGTCTTCTCATCTATGAAGTGGACCTGATAATCACTGACTGGATGACTTCAATGATCAACTTTATGTATACGTACCTTGTTGATGTGCAAACAATATGGCATAATTATGCCTTGCTTAATGACTTTTCAGGACTGCAGTGTGCTAGCTTTTGTTCTGGACCACCTCCTCCCACATACCCAGAATGCAGAAGACAAGGACACACCTGCCCTGGCCCGCCTATTCCTCGCAAGCCTGGCTGCTGCAGGGAGTGGCACAGATGCCCAAGTGGCCCTTGTGAATGAAGTAAAAGCAGCCCTGGGACGGGCACTGGCTATGGCTGAGAGTACAGAGAAACATGCCAGGTAAAATCCATGCCTGACCTAGTGCTAATAACAAGTAGCATTCCCTTACTCTATTCCTTGCCCATGGGATTCCTTGCATTTGAACAAGAGTTCTGGTTCGACTGGCACTGTGTATATTCTCTGGTCCTCTCAAATCACTCTAGTGCTTCAAAATACCTAGAGTACATTTGGAGGAGTGTACAGCTTAGAGAAAACAAAGGGATATTTTCATTATATTTCTGAGTCTTGAAGTTGAGCAGGCTATTTATTCAATCTTATTTTTTATATTACATGTAAAGAAAATTAAGAATGCTACTACTCAGGGAGTGAGCTCTCATCTGATTAGATGTTATTTCCAAAAGGAAACACTGAGGGCACAGTAGGGTTATCTGAGACAAGTTAGTGAAGATGCCAAAGAATAGGCATTATTCATATGATAGAGGTGTCCAACTTCTCTCCCAGGCTTCAGGCAGTGATGTGTATCATCAGTACTATCATGGAGTCCTGCCCCTCCACCTCCAGTTTCTACAGCAGTGCCACAGCCAAGACCCAGCACAATGGCATGAACAACATCATTCGACTCTTTCTAAAGAAGGGACTGGTTAATGATCTGGCAAGAGTGCCTCACAGCCTGGACCTGTCCAGGTAAAATTATTCCTGATTTCCAGCTGCAGGCCTTTGGCCTCTCTTTAGTCATGCTGCTTTTATTTCTTTGTTTGCTTGTATTTTATGTATCTTTGCCAGATGAGGAGTAAGCCCTGATGTGATAGGAAAAGTTTGGATATAGATGGGAACCTGAGTCCTTAGTATTGTGGTTTTTAAGCAAGGCACTTGCCTTTCTTTAGGTCATAGTTTTCTCATTTGCTGCAAACTGAAGAGTTGGACTGTATGCGTAATTTTTACCCCAAGCTTCCCCCACCTTAATTAAAAAATAAGCTCCTATTATTATAAGATGTGTATCATGAGAAATACAGATGAATAAAAATCTAGTAGAGACAATATTTCTGCCACCAGATTATCACTGTTACCACCGTATCTCTCAATGGTTTTCTTCACACACATATAAAATATATTTTTTACTAAAATGTGCTGTTGTATAACCTGGGTTGGGTTAGGGTTTTTTCTTTTTTACTAGTCCCTATCTCCCTGTGTAAGCACATTTTCATCCTGTATGATACCTAAATCCATACTCAAAAATTTTTGTCTAAACCAGAATCAAATTATAGACCTTGTATTATTACATCTGGTTATGTCCTCTGAATCTCTTATTCTAACTCAGAAGCTTAATTAATTTTTTAATCTTTATTTCTTTTAGTAACACTTATTGAGGTGATCAGGCCTGCTGTTCCTACAAAATGTTTTGCCTTCTAGATTTGGTCCATTGCAGTGTTGTTTAACTTGTTCCTTTACTCCGTTTTCTATTAACTTCTAATTAGAGCTAAAGGCTTAGTGGAGCAATTTAAAATTATTGGTTAGGATATATCATAAGTGATTTATATCATATTCTATCATGGAGAGATACATCTCTTTGAACTGTCAAAATTCATGATAAAATTGGCTACTAGAGTGATAATCATCATTGTACTGTTACATTTTCCCCCTTCTTACTAGAAAATAAATGTTTTGGTACTGTATAAATGTTTGGTTTCCTATCAGCCATATACCTAATTAATGATCTTAATACTAGCTGATAACCCTTTCCTGTGCCAATTTCTTTGGAGATTATCAATGACAATTTCTAATTTCTGTCATTCCTTCTACATATTATTAGCTGGCGTTTTTGTGTGACAAAGCCCCAGTTCAAGAGGGGAGAGTGTGGTTACCCTGAAAAGGCAGGATGAAAACTTTGGGTTTTTTTTCTTAAGTCACCAATTTTTATGGTAAATAGTTAATTACCACCTCAAATGCAACTTTTATCTGGCATTTTCTATTTTAATTGGTGATTGAATTATTTGGATCACTGCAGTCATTCTTTTTCATTACACCTTTGGCCCATGGGGCCTCTTCAAGTTAACTTATTCGTCCTTTTGATAGAAGCTCATCAAATTTTTTTTAAAGTTTAAAAATTTCTAACTCAGGAGTGTAATGAGCACCGTATGTCTCATCTACATTAACCAGTGGTTATCATTCCTGTTCTATTTGCTTTACTTCTCCCTTCCTTTTAGGAGCTGAATCATTTGAAGTTCCTTACAAACAACATGATGCTTAATCTCTGAATACTTTAACATGTGTCTCCTAAAAATAAACATTCCTTTACAGTGGCTAGAATATCATCACGCCTAAGAAATTTTCCTGTTGTAACATTACTCTGTGTATTTCATACTGAAATATCCCCAATTATTCCAAGTATTATACCTTGAGGGAGAATGTTTTGATCCAGGATCTAATGAGCATCACTAATTGCACTTGATTGTCACATGTCTCTTATTTTTTTATGACATAAGACTGTTTCTGAAGAATCTAGAGGGCCAAATGTCTTATAGAATATTCCATAATCTGGACTTGTCTAATTGCTTCCTTATGATTCAGGTTAAACTTTTTGGCATTAATACTACATAGGTGATGTTTGCCCTTCTTGGTGCAGCACATCAGGAGACACATAATGCTAATTTGCCCTGTTATTGTTTGATCACATAGTTAAAGGTTAGCTTTCCCCTTTGTACTTAATAAGTTTTTAATGGGGTGATGCTTTTGAGTTCACATGAAGATTATATGAATATTCTATGCCCCGAAGATTTTTAACTCCATAGTTTTAACATTTATTGGTGATCTGTCCTGGATCATTTAACATTGCTATTTGAGAAGTAATGATTTCTGGTTTGTCTCATTCCTGTTTATTAACAGGCATTCCTTTTTTTAAAGATTTTATTTATTTGAGAGAAAAGGAGCATGGGGAGTGGCAGAGGAAGAAGCAGGCTCCTTGCTGAGCCAAGCCACCCAGGTGCCCCAGCAGACATTCTTTTATAGTGAAGATTTCCTTCTGCCTGTTTGTATCCTTGTAGCTGCAGATTCTTTTTATATTTAACAGTATAATCCATTACCATCATTATTTTTGATACTCCAATTATCTCAAATTTGGCCTGTGGTAATGACCCCATTAATTTTTCAAAGCCTCTGGCACAAGATGTCCCAGGCTCACCTTGTACCCTCCATGCCCCATCCATCCCTGCAATCAGTCATTACTCTAATGAGCGTTGGTTCCTTTTAGTGTAGATTTCTGCACTCAGTCCATCTCTGTATCTTCCTTTATCTCAGTCCAAACATGGCCAACACAGTCAATGCTGCTTTGAAGCCTTTGGAAACACTTTCCCGGATTGTGAACCAGCCCAGTAGCCTTTTTGGCAGCAAGAGTGCTTCTAGCAAGAGCAAGTCTGAGCAGGATGCCCAAGGAGCTGCTCAGGACTCCAATAGCAACCAGCAAGACCCAGGTAGGGAATCAGCCAATGGACTGGAGAGCTGGCTGGGTGGACATAGCTTTTTTATGGGCATGGCATCACAACTGTTCTGGCTTGGTATTGTTTCCCTGGGAACTTGCTGGCCTTCCAGAGATCTGTTATAGTGGTGTGGGAATCTGCCCCACAAAGAATTCCTTAAAATTGCAGCCTTATTTGGCTATCCTCACACGTAGCCTTGTCTTTTCCTTTGTCACCCATTCATTTATTCTCTGAGAACTTGTAAACTTGCCCAGGGAAGGAACGTTATTGTCTTCATGCTTGCCTCATGGTGCCCTGCACATAGGCACCCTTTGATTATTTTGCTGGTTGGTTGATTGTTTCAGGCGAGCCTGGGGAAGCAGAAGTGCAGGAGGAGGATCATGATGTCACTCAGACAGAGGTGGCAGATGGGGATATCATGGATGGGGAGGCTGAAACCGACTCAGTGGTGATTGCTGGGCAGCCTGAGGTGCTCAGTTCACAAGAGATGCAGGTAGGGAGGCAGATCACCCAGCATACCCCTATTGCGGCGCTGAACCAAACCCCCAAGCTGTGTGGGTGGGTGAGTACTTTAGATCTTTGCCTCAATGCTGTCTGTTTTGCAGAGGAGCACAGATGATATGCTTAGTAGTAGATGCTCAGTAAATGTGTTTGAATTGTATTAAATGAGGGGCGGGGGCAGAGCCAGGATGCCATCCATGTGCTATGAAATGGAATAGATCCCAACTTAGACATAGGTGAAATGTGGATGTAGAAAACTGGCCTGAGCCCTTTGGGTCCAAGGTCTTTGATTTATTTGGCTCTGGTCATTAATGGAAACTCCTTAACATCACTGTTGTACCTATAGCACCTGGTCTCATTGGAGCATGCAAACAGCTATTTTCTAAAGACCCTAAAGAAAGCATTGTAATTTCTGGAGCTAGTAGCAGTGGTAAGAAATGGGGCCTATAGTCCTAAGCTGCTAGCTCTAAGGAGATCTGCATGTATTCCTGGATAGTATAATGATTAACCTGGTCTGAGATAACTGGGATGAACCCATTTGAAGGACAGTCTGATTGTGGATTGGCAGCACATGGTAGTTTCTGTGCTCTTAGCACCAAATGTGTGGTGTTTACGCAACGTTCTCTGTCACATATAATCCTAGAAATATATACTCCCTTGCTGGCTTTTTTTAAGGTTTCCATGCTAGCACAATGATAGACTTGTGTGCATCCATATATATGTTCTATTTCTCTCCAGGTTGAGAATGAGCTGGAGGACCTGATAGATGAGTTGCTTGAGAGGGATGGCGGATCTGGGAACAGTACAATTATAGGTGAGAGCCCCAGAACTGAGTATAGCCTCTTCCTTTGCCTCAGTCTCTCTTGGGAGGACCCTTTTTCTCATCATCTGCTTGCTCAGCTCTGCCTAAGGGCTCATAGCCAGCCTAGATTGCTGCTTGTCTTGATGTTGACGGTCTTACAGATGAGAAATTCACAAACCATCTACAGACCTGTGGCAGGTTTGAAGCGTTGCCTGTGTGGGGGAGGTGAAGGGGGTGGCCATCAGTATAGATGATACATCAGGCACATCAAGAGTGTTTATTCATGGAAGCCTAGAGGAGGCTTTAGAGGCTGTAGGGTGAGAAAGCGCTTTCCTTTCAGTTCTTCAGCAAAATCCAGGGGCTTTCTGCCTCTGAGTCTCAGTAGTGTAAAAAGAGTGATCAGTCCCTACGGGTGACCCTTCAACTCAAAGGGAAAATGGCAAAGGTACCCTACTGTCACTTGGCTCCAAGGGTCTATGTGTTACTTGTTTTTATTTTATTGATGAAGGAAATCAAAGGATAAACGGAAGTAGACATGTATCCTTAAATTTGACAAGGCTTTTTCACACCCATTATCCTCTGTGGCTTCACAATTAGTGGGATTGGCAGGGCAGATGTGATCATCCCATTTTACAGATGAGGAAACTGAGACTCAGACAGGTAAAGTGACTGGCCAAGCTCACCTAGCTAGTCGACAGCAGAGAACCTAGGTCTTCTCCCTCATCCAAAAAAAAAAAAAAAAAAAAAAGTGGATATCTGCTGGGTGTACATAGCTACTTTAGGCGCACCCAATCTGGAAAGGGAAGTCCTCTGTTGTTCAGTGAAGGCTCTGCTCTGTAACCTTCAGTGAGCAGAAGTGGAGAGGATGAATCACAAGAGGACGTGCTGATGGATGAAGCTCCTTCCAACCTCAGCCAAGCTTCCACCTTGCAGGCCAACCGAGAAGGTGAGAGTGCCGAGGCCAGAAAGGCCTCCCTTCTTGCCCTGCACGTCTGACAGACACTACACTAGGGTTTTCCTGGAGGCAGCTGCCCACATGTGCAGAATAAGGAAGCATCTGTCTGCATGCGCTGACATACACCATCCACTTTATCCTCAGCCAGTTTTTCAAATAACATGTTACTACTGCTTGCCCAAAAGTTTGTCACTTCTTACTTGGTTCGCTTTCTTCTCACCCACCTGCTATCATCGCTCCAGATTCCCTCTTACCAACAGGATGCAGTCAATAGCAAAGTAGGGCTGGAAAGGCAAGGGGGCACCAGCAGAGTTGGCCAAGTCCTAGATCATGGCTCCTGAAGCACCACCCTATAGCCAGCCTCCACATTCAGCCACCATGCTCAGCGTGTTGATGCATTGATTGGCACTCTCAGGAAATCAGGGCTGGCTCACTAAGTCTGTACATCACCCCAGATCTGGTTCTTCCTCTCCTAGAGTCAGATATCCCATCGCCTTTCCACTCAATCTGCTGGCCTGCACAGTAGTCTGTTTGCTAGCTACTCAGTATAGTCCTCCAATGTGCTCCCTTTGTTTTAGATTCCATGAATATCCTGGACCCTGAGGATGAGGAGGAGCACACTCAGGAAGAGGACAGCAGTGGCAGTAACGAGGATGAGGATGATAGTCAGGATGAAGAGGAGGAGGAGGAGGAAGATGAGGAAGATGATCAGGTGAGGGGGGACTGTGTTTGGGTTGGTTCAGACAACCTCTTCCATGGGAACACAGAGCTGGAGAAAACCAACAGTCTGGGTTGCTAGCCTCAGCGCCTCCCTCCCTCATGTGCAAATGTGGCCATGACACCAGACTTCAGAAAACCCTTACCTCCAGCAATTCTCCATCTCCTATTTTCCCCTTAAGGAGGATGATGAAGGTGAAGAGGGAGATGAAGACGATGACGACGATGGCTCTGAAATGGAATTGGATGAGGATTACCCTGATATGAACGCTTCTCCCTTGGTCCGATTTGAGCGCTTTGACCGGGAGGATGATCTCATCATTGAGTTTGACAACATGTTCTCCAGCGCTAGTAAGATACAGGGGCTCAGCTGGGTTTTACCTCTTGATTCTTATACCCTTCTCTAGGGTAAGCCAAGCAGTGAACCAGAGCAGCTATCAATCTGATTACAGCACTTCTTTTCCTATGCTGACTTCCTGGGGCAAGGGATATCTGAAACCATCTATCTCTCTCAATAAATGTATACTTAGAAGAAGGAATTGTGAGAGGCTGCTTTTGTTCTCTCCACCTCAGTAAACAGGCAGCCATTTTAGAGCCTGGACAACTTGCTGATTTGCCTCAAACTTTTTTTTTTTTTTTTAACTGAAACCAAGGCTGACCGCATCAGGCACCCATGTGCATGCTACAGTGACAGGGCAATCAATAATTCTTATGTCTATAACACTGGATCTTGGGAGTTTGGATGAACACCTTTGAGCTTGGCATTGGGGAGTAAATTTGAGCAAATTCACTCTGTTCATCAAGGACGCATCTTTTCGGAGGAGAGAGTGAATCTCTTCCCTTCTCCCCCCCCCCCCCATCAACGTCAAAGTTCACTTTTAGCATCTAGTTCTTAATATCAAGCTGTCTTGAGAAGGCAGGTCTTGACTCCAAATCACAAGCATGATATAGCAGAAAATACTGACTGTTCTGGTCTGTTGTCTTGGCCAAGTAGTCTCTTACCTCTTTGAGCCTCAGTTTGTCACCTGTAAATGAAAAGTTTTTTTTTTTTTTAAAAATGGGTTGTACTACATAATTTTCAAGGTGCCTTCTGTGATTTTCTTTGCATTTTTGTGATTTCCGTCAGTCTTCCTTATGTTGAGCCTCCCTTCGTTTAGCAAATTAAACAATATTTGAGGAGTGCCTACTATTTCCTAGGTACTCAGGATACAGCAGTAAAAAAACAGTCCTTTTCCGTGAAAGGAGCATATGATCTGTTAGGAAGTATAAGTAAGCAGGCGTTACATTGTAGTATGGTAAGAAAGCCCAGACTAAAGGATTATTAAGCCAATCTGTAGAATCAGAGGAAGTGACATCTGGGCCAAGAACAAAAGAACAAGTGAAGAACGGGAAGAGGAGTCTTCAAGGTGGAGGGAGCAGCATGTTTCTGAGGGGCTTAGAAGCATCACTGTGGTTATAGTGTGGAGAATGGTTTGGGAGAAGGTACTATTTAGGAGGCTGTTGCAATATCTAGGTAAGAGATGGTGGCGTAAGCTATGGTAGTGTCAGTGATTATAGATGAGTTGTGGGAATGAGGGAGAAAGGACAAAGCTCAGGTTTCCGTGTGAGGAAGTAAGGCCCAGGAGACATGGTTCTGTTTGAACAACCATGGAAGAAATTTTTTTGGCACTGACCCCTTTACAAATTGTCCTTGCAGCAGACATCCCCCCATCCCCAGGAAATATCCCTACCACTCACCCACTGATGGTACGCCATGCAGACCACAGTTCTCTGACACTGGGCAGTGGCTCCTCCACAACACGTCTCACCCAGGGCATCGGGCGCAGTCAGAGGACCCTAAGGCAGCTGACAGCCAATACAGGCCACACCATTCATGTTCATTACCCTGGGAACCGCCAGCCCAACCCTCCTCTTATACTCCAGAGGTGAGTTACATTTGTCCCATTTCTTTGTGGATTATATGTGCGGCCTTTTGGGGAATACCAAATTGTGTAACACAATCTTTTTGCTTAAATGTTCTATACATACATGCATCAATCAAGCATCTCATATGCCAAGCACATGACACTTTAAATATAGGCAGGACAGGATTTCTGTCCTCGGGCTTAGAGTTTAGTGGAATTAACAATTTTAAAGTGAGAGAAAAGGACACAGGTGTCCTTAATGGTCAATGTACAGGCAATAGGAGATACATGAGAGAGAGATTATACCCTCACAAAGTGCCTGGCATTATCACCGACACTCACTCTACCAGGAACTATGGAATAATATGCAACCTCAGACCAAATAAAGTTCACAAACTGATGGAGTAGTTAGGTAATTAAGATTTATGCTCAGTGGGGCACCTGGCTGACTCAATCGGAGGAGCATGCAGTTCTTGTTCTTGGGATCGTGAGTTGGAGCCCCATGTTGGATGTAGAGATTACTTAAATAAAAGCTTAAAAAAAGATTTATGCTTAATACGATCCAGTGTTAAACATTTCCTAGAGGTTACAGAAAGGATCTCGCAGTAACAGATTACAGGACCCCTATGAATTACAGTGACCCTGGCACCCCACCATCACCCTACAGGTTGCTTGGTCCTTCTGCTGCTGCTGACATCCTTCAGCTGAGCAGCAGCCTTCCCCTACAAAGCCGTGGACGAGCCCGCCTCCTGGTAGGCAATGATGATGTCCACATCATTGCCAGATCTGATGATGAACTGCTGGATGACTTTTTCCATGACCAGAGCACAGCTACCAGCCAAGCAGGCAAGTTTGTGTGGTGAAAGGGAGGGTACAGTTTTTTACATTCTATTTTTTCCCTTCTGAGGGAAAGCAGAACAGTATCTGCCCTGCCTAGAGAAGCGACATTTCATTGGAGCCAGAACCGCTTGATAATTGAGCCAAGGTTAACAATACTTTTACTATCACTGGATATCTGTCATGTGCCAACTCTTGTGATGGACATTGGGTCCTGTTAGACAAATATGGAGATTTTTGGATCAGATAACACATGAACAAGCCAAGAATCTCACTCTCTTTTATTCCTCTACAGGGACCCTATCCAGCATCCCCACAGCCCTGACCCGCTGGACAGAGGAATGCAAAGTTCTTGATGCCGAGAGCATGCATGACTGTGTTTCAGGTGTGTGGCAGCTTGGTTATCTGAGCAGTAGTGAGTCTAACACAGCTGGCATGAGTGCATAGGAATTGTTGCCCTCATTCACTAGCCACAAGCTCTACCTCTTGGCTTCCTCCCCTACCTCCCTTGAGCAACCTCTGCTCTTTGCTTCTTTGATCCAGTTGTGAAAGTCCCTATTGTCAATCACTTGGAATTCCTGAGGGATGAGGAGCTGGAAGAAAGGCGGGAGAAACGCAGGAAACAATTGGCTGAGGAAGAAACAAAGATAACTGACAAAGGCAAAGAAGATAAAGAGAACAGGGATCAGAGTGCACAGGTGATTTGCAAGGGCTGGGAGGATTCATCTTTGGCTGTGTCTTCCTCTACTTTCGTATGGTTTTTGGCATACACATAGCTCCCGTCAGTCATTAAAGAATCCTGGGATGTTCACATTGAACCTGAGAAATGATTCATTCCAAACTCGCCACATATTCACATGTTTTTTAGGGAAAAGAATTCAACCCCAGAGGGAAAATTCCGTCTCCAGTGTCTCTTGCAGGGGAAATCTGGAGCAAGAACCGGAGTGGCTCTGACTTACCAGTCACACTGTGTAGTCTCTACCTTTGGTGACTGCAACTAGACAGGAAGAATAACTGATTATTCCCATGCTCTTGGTGGTTCAGTTCTACTTTACTCAGTGGACTGACTTAGCAAATGTGGGGGAATTTTACCAAGATGACTCCATTCCATCATTTGAATAAGTTAGGCTTAGACTTCAATCAGGAAATACTCCTGCCCTAATATCACCACATGTCTTTTTCTAAGGCTTGATTTTCAATTCGTAAAATATCTAGCATGACTTTGGTTTGGAAAGAAGCTACCTATTTTGAAACTTCTGGAATGTTGAATAACATTAGCTTAAAAATAAATGAAGTAAAAGCTAATAGAAATATGAAGGAATTAAAAGACTTAAGTGAAAGACTTTATTATATCCCACTTAGCAGATTGGATATCAGATTAAGGATTTTGAAAATGTTCAGTTAGGATAGCAAATTTGATGTAACATATTTTTGTATGAAAGTTTTACCAGATAAACACAATAACTATTTCAAACAGATGAAAAGGGATAGAAAATAAGCAAGCCTGGCATATGTGATTTTAAAAGCTGGATTTGACAATTGGGGTACCTGGGTAGCTCAGTCAGTTGAGCATCCAACCCTTGGTTTTGACTCAGGTCGTGGTCTCGGGGTCACAGGATGGAACCCAATGCTCAGCCATTGAGTCTGCTTGTCCCTCTCTCTCCCCACTCTTACCCCTTCCTCACCCATACCTCCCTACTCACTTGCTCTCTCTCAGGTAGATAAATGAATAAAATCTTTAAAAACAAACAACAGCACATGATGAGATGAGCACTGGTGTTACACTGTATGTTGGCAAATTGAATTAAAAAGTAAAAATAAAACAAAAAACCTGGAGTGGACAAAATGAGCCCAAGGAAGGAAAATACATAGAGATAAAACTTAAATTCTTGCTGGTCTCATGATTATATTTAGGTCATGTCCTGTGCCCAGCCCAGTTCATTATTCAGTCAGCCTTCTGGCAGTTTCCCCTTGTCCCCAAACCATCCTTGAATACAAGTATGTATTAGAGAAACATTTGCACACTAAAGTGCTCATCTTTCATCTAGGTCATCGAACTCCTAGGTGGCTTATGTGAGCGGGGGTAGCTGTTATAGTTGAAATGTGCTTGCAAAAGTCCCACATTGGTCTATCCTTCTTTTTCCAGTGTACTGCATCTAAAACAAATGACTCCGCTGAACAGAACCTCTCAGGTAACTCTACCCCTCCTTTTCACCTTCTTGCTAATTGGTTGGTTCTTTTTCCTGACCCTTTCAAGTAGCTGGCCCAGATGGGCTGAAGATGAACACTGGTGCTCTGTGGGATGAGGTAGTAGATTGTATAGTTTTAGGGTCATACCCCATCTTGGAGATAACTATACAGTCTACTGTCTTTCCCACGGTGGTACACTTCCCCTCCGACGTTCTCTGTCCTCACTCTGATCATGCTGTGCTGCATGTGTAGCAAGGCCACGTGCCCCATCCCCTTTGGTGGTGCTTCATAAGAGTGCCTGATGGTGGGGACTCCCAAATGCCAGCCCTCAGTGGAAATGAACAAAATAAAGAGGGTTTAATGAGTTTTTCAGAAAGCTGAATTTATTCAGTTTAAAGGACTTTTTGTAAAGATTATGTCCTTAGTTCTTTGGTATCAAAATATTTTTATTAAGGGATATCGACAGGTTTCTTTTTTATTTGGCTAAACTAATCTAGGTTTTGGTAACCCTATGTTAGTCTCTTTCTATTTTTTTCCTTTTTATATGAACTTTAAGAGTCTGTGGAATCTAAAAGTCTGGGAATGTTATCCTGAGCAATCTGCTTTTGGCATCTGTGGGCTACATGGTATCACTACTGTATGTTTTGTATTCTTCCTTCTACTCTTAACGTCAGTAGCTATTTCATGGTTCTAATAACTCGTCCATGTGATATTCTCCCCCACTTCTATTTCCTCAGAACTTCCTTCTTCCCTATGCCTTCTGTCTCTTTTGGTATTTGAATTGCAAAATGATGATACTAAAGCCTACACAGTATTTTTTTTAAAGCAGTGAAAATGAGTGGTAGGTGTTCTGGTGCCCCTTAATCTAGCAAAAGGTCTTTGAAAGGGTCTATTATCAGGTAAAATGGCCTTTCGTCTACTGTCCTTGCTAGAGGATTCTGCTCATGCCGGGGTGAGGTAGTAAGTTGTATTGTTGTGGGGTAGGGATTTTAGGCCCCAATTAGAAGATAACTATACAACTTACTACTTTCCCTGGTGTTGGCATATTCATACTTAGTCTTGGCACTGTTACCTCCATCAGAGTTGTAGATGTTCCTTGGATAATCAGGACCAGAAGAAAAGGGAAGTGGAAGGGGATAGGTGATATTTAGGGGGAGGCAAATATCATTATAAAGTGACTTGAACTCTTTCCCCTTCCACCCAGGGCACAGAAAGGATTTAATTCTTATGACCTACAAAGGTTCAGATCTCCAGTTCTTGAGACTAAGATAGCACTATACCTTAGCCCTCATCCTGAGTATACCAGATCAGCCACAAACTATTCCTAGGAACAGTTGTGGTCAGGGGCAGGGATAATAGTCCTACATTACTGGCTGGGTGGGATACTTGTCAGGCCACATATGCTGATTGAGTGGCTCCCTGGGTTCTTGGCTGATTGTCCCTTAACACCCCCATTGTCATTCTTTCCGAGAAAGATGGGACTCCTATGCCTGACAGCTACCCAACAACCCCATCTTCAACTGATGCAGCCACATCTGAGTCCAAGGATACCCTTGCCACTCTGCAGCCCTCACAACAGCAACAAACACTCCCACCCCCACCAGCCTTGGGAGAGATTCCTCAAGAGCTACAGTCCCCGGCTGGAGAAGGGGGGAGCTCTACACAGCTGTTGATGCCTGTAGAGCCAGAGGAATTGGGTCCCACAAGGCCAAGTGGAGAAGCAGAAACAACTCAGATGGAGTTGTCCCCAGCTCCTACTATAAGTGAGTAGTAGAATTTCAAAATTGGGGTGGGCGAGTGGTATGATAGGAGGAAGAAATGGATATCTTTCTCCTTAACTAGCTCTTTTAACTCTCCTTAGAGAAATAATAGAAGCTCAGGTCCTCAGAGTGGGGTCTCAGCTTGCACATTTGCTTTCTTGCTAAAGTAGAGGCCTCTTCTCTCTGTCCTCAAGTGATAATATACCTGAATGCTTAATGATACAGATGATGATGCCAACAGTTTATTGAGGTAATCACTTTCCCTGGGCTATCATGGCAGGCTTGTTACTTCTTTAAATACAACCCTCTGGGGCCAGAAGAGCATGTAACTCTTTATCTTGGGGTTTTGAATTTGAGCCCACATTGGGGGTAGAAATTATTTTAAAATAAAACTAAACTTTAAAAACAAAAATAACCCTCCAAAGTAGGTAGGTTCATGAATAAACTGAAACCCACATGAGATTTTTAAGCCCAGGACCACTCAGTAAGTGATTGAGCTGAAATAAAAATCCAGACCTGTGTGGCTTTATTTTTTTTTAATTTATTTATTTATTCATGAGAGAGAGCAGAGTGAGAAGCAGGCTCCCTGCGAGGAACCCGATATGGGACTTGATCCCAGGACCCCAGGATCACGCCCTGAGCCAAAGGCAGATGCTCAACCACTAAGCCACCCAGGCATCCCCAGACCTGTGTGACTTTAAAGCTTGCTCTCCTTCAGCGTCCTTCAGAGATGGCAAACATATGAAAACACACACACAGCTCTCCCATCCTGGCATACACCATTTACTTCATGTCACTGTTTCCCACTATTTTGAAGTAGGGCTTCAAAATTATCAGCAGCATTCCAACAGGGTAAGTTGAAACCTCTTTTTCTCTTCCTGCTCTGTACTATGCTGCCTGTGATATACTTTGGAAAAACCTTGAGGTGTAGTAGTTTTTTCTTCCAAGGAACCTTATTTAGATAAACAGAACCAACATACATATATAAATGATGCCTGCAGGGAATCTGAAAGTGACAGACTCCCTTACCTGGGGCACCTAGGGAAAGGTATTTCATAGGCATACCTGGAGCACCATGAGGATTTGAGCTGAGCTTTATAAAGCATAGGAGATAGGGGGAATATGAGTCAGGCCAGCAAAGAAGGTATAGAAGTGAGAAATCTAATCTGGCTGCATCTTAATTCGGCCCCCTCTTCTAGGCAGAGATCTAACCTCTCCATGTGACTTCCTCCTAGCCTCTCTTTCCCCAGAGAGGGCTGAAGATTCTGATGCGCTGACAGCTGTCAGCAGTCAACTGGAAGGCTCTCCCATGGACACCAGTAGCCTGGCTTCCTGTACCCTAGAGGAGGCTGTGGGTGACACCTCAGCAGCTGGCAGTTCTGAGCAGCCCACAGCAGGCAGCTCCACTCCTGGGGATGCCCCAACTGTTGTGACAGAAGTGCAAGGCAGGGGTGATGGGTCAGGTGAACCTACCCAGCCCCCTGAAGACAGGTAAGCATTGTGTGAGCAAAAGGAGGACAAGATGTGATAGTGGGATTTTGAGCCACATGCATACTTGTTAACTATTGCACAGGCTTGGTGCACTGGAGAAACCAACCTAGCTTCTATGAGAAAAGGGTATCATAGGAGTATTTTATAAATGGAAAAACGTTAATATGAAGAACAACCTGAAAATTATTTTCTTCAGCTCTCCCCCTGCATCCTCTGAGAGTTCTTCCACCAGAGATTCTGCTGTGGCCATTTCTGGAGCAGATTCCCGGGGAATCCTAGAAGAGCCACTGCCTTCAACAAGCAGTGAGGAAGAAGATCCCCTTGCAGGTGAGCTTCGTGTGTGCTTGGGCCATTCTGGGGTTATTTATTTAGGCTTTTAGTAGCCTTTGGCATGAAAATGCCCGCCAAATGATTCCACCCAGATGGAAGGCAGCATATATAATGGAAGCAGGACCAGCAGTAAGGGGGTGCTGATGTTGCATGGTGGAATGAGCCCAGGCTTTGGAGTCAAACAGATCTTAGCTCAGGTTACCCCCTCTGCAGCCACCTACCTTCAGAACTTGGAACCATTATTTCTCTGATCCTCATCAGTACTGAGTGAGGTGATAATAGCTACATGGTAGGGCCTTGATGAAGATCAAGTGACAGTGTACACACAGACTCTAGCACATAACAAGAGCTGTTCTGAGCCTGGGGAAAGGTGAGCTTTCTGTGGGTCTTCTGTCCTTCGTATGCAGTGAGGACACACAAGGTTCGTTTCCCTCAAACAAGGCGTGGGTTTCTTTATTCCAAGTACATCTTAAGCATTGGTAGAGACGAGAGTCCCTTCACATCTTGTGCCTCCCCTCAGGTATCAGTCTACCAGAAGGTGTGGACCCCTCTTTCCTGGCTGCCCTGCCTGATGACATCCGCCGGGAAGTCCTACAGAACCAACTGGGCATCCGTCCACCAACTCGGACTGCCCCTTCGGCAAATAGCTCAGCTCCTGCAGTGGTGGGGAATCCTGGTGTGACCGAAGTGAGCCCTGAGTTCCTGGCCGCCCTGCCTCCAGCCATTCAGGAGGAAGTATGTGAGCCAGGGAGGTGGGGGGAGGTAGGGCGGCTCTAGGCCATCTAGCTGTGGGTATACCCCCATTGACAACCTCTGCTCCGCAGGTGCTGGCACAGCAGAGAGCTGAGCAACAGCGACGGGAACTGGCACAGAATGCGAGCTCAGACACTCCCATGGACCCTGTGACCTTCATCCAGACCCTGCCATCAGACTTGCGCCGTAGTGTCCTGGAGGACATGGAGGACAGTGTTTTGGCTGTGATGCCACCTGACATTGCAGCTGAGGCTCAAGCCCTGAGGCGAGAGCAGGAAGCCCGGCAGCGACAGCTCATGCATGAGCGGCTCTTTGGCCACAGCAGCACCTCTGCGCTCTCTGCCATCCTCCGAAGCCCGGGTACAGAGGGAGGCAAATGGGAGGGTTCTGAAATGTTCAACTTTGGCCACATGAGGCTCTGCTGTTCCCCTTTGTGTTACTGGACCCAGCTCACCACCCACCTCCCCAGTTTCAATTTCCATTTTCTTTCTTTCCAGCTTTCACTAGTCGCCTCAGTGGCAACCGAGGAGTCCAATACACTCGTCTTGCTGTGCAGAGAGGCGGCACCTTCCAGATGGGGGGTAGCAGCAGCCATAACAGGTACCTTTGTCTTTTTTTTGACCTTACCATACCACCTCTCACATCTGTTGCTAAGTCCAATTCCCTTAATATATAGGTGGAGAGACTAGATGACCTCTTTAGGATATTGCCTTGATTGAGGAGGGGAGCCAGATCTTTGGACCTCCCCCTTCAAAAAGCCACACTTTTGGGTTAGTGTAGCTACTGTAGACCATAATCACAAAGTAAGGCAAACTGGCGGCAGATGCTAACTGTGGTTGTAATAAGGAAAGTCACTTGCCTAAAGCTTATAACATTTAGGCTGTGGGAGAAGCAAACTGCACCCAACATGCTGAAATGTAAAGGGAGTGATCAGTCCCAAGAGGCAGGCAAATCCCTGGTAGTTTAGAGAAGGCAGAAGTAAACGGTTTTTAAGACTTTGAGTGCAATCTGCTTTTACCAATTCATAATACTGACATCGTGTGATCTAGAGAAAATCTTAACATATTTTGAGCCTTTTATCCATCATCACAAAAATGGGCAGTTCTTTAGTCTTTTCAGCAGCCCCATACCAGCTGATGTGGAGTACTTGATACCCAGTAGATAAACAAGAGGACAGCTCTTATTAAGAACCCCTGTACTAGACACCTTCTTGTGCCTCCTTGGAGATATGCAGCTCCTTCCCCTTCCCTAGGCCTATACCTAATCCCAAAGCTCTAGCTGAAGTACTACCGTGCTGAAACTGTGCTCTGTTCCAGGCCTTCTGGCAGTAATGTGGATACTCTTCTCCGCCTCCGAGGACGGCTCCTCCTGGACCATGAAGCCCTATCCTGTCTCCTAGTCCTACTTTTTGTGGATGAGCCAAAGCTTAATACTAGTCGTCTACACCGAGTACTGAGAAATCTCTGCTACCATGCCCAGACCCGCCACTGGGTCATCCGCAGTCTGCTCTCCATTTTGCAGCGCAGCAGTGAAAGTGAGCTATGCATTGAAACACCCAAGCTCTCCTCAAGTGAAGACAAGGGCAAAAAGTCAAGCAAAAGCTGTGGGTCAAGCAGCCATGAGAACCGGCCCCTGGACCTCCTACACAAGATGGAGTCTAAGAGCTCCAACCAGCTTTCCTGGCTCTCAGTATCCATGGATGCAGCCCTAGGCTGCAGGACTAATATATTCCAGATTCAACGTTCAGGAGGTCGCAAACATACCGAGAAGCATGCAAGCAGTGGCTCCACTGTCCACATCCACCCCCAGGCTGCTCCTGTTGTCTGCAGACACGTTCTAGACACACTCATTCAATTGGCCAAGGTAAGGAGCTTGAACTCAGCCCTTGGGGATGGAAGAGAGGTGGCAGGCCACAGCCTAGATGAAATCTGAATTCTAAGAAAGCTAGAAGGTCTTTGTTCACTGTTTAGTGCTAAGGCCTGTATGGTTTCTGGGTGTTGGCCAATAAATTATGGGTTCTTTTATTCTCACTTTTTACAATTTTTGTGCGTTACTTCATTTAGTTATCAAAACAACTCTCAGTGGTCTATATCATTTCTGTTCTATAGGTGACGAAGCTAGGGTGCAGAAAGTTTTTTTTTAAAGATTTTATTTATTAATTCATGAGAGACAGAGAGAGAGGCAGAGACATAGGCAGAGGGAGAAGCAGACTATGCAGGGAGCCCGATGTGGGATCCAGGGACTCTGGGATCATGCCCTGAGCCAAAGGCAGACACTCAACCACTGAGCCACCCAGGTGTCCCATGAGGTGCAGAAAGTTTTATTGACTTTGTCATGTGGCTAGTAAGTGATGCAGCTGGATCTAGAACTCAGTTCAGTCTTCTTTTTAATAATCATTGCTACCATCTCTTGAGGGCCTGCCTTGTTGCCAGGCACTATGCAAAAATACGTTACCTCATTTAATCTCAACAATTTTTTGATAAAGCATAGGTATGCTCCCCATTTCATAGAGACTGATACTCAGAAGTTAGCTAATCATCTCCCTACAAAGCCCTTGTTTGTTTCTCTGGGTCACTCCACCATCAGATAATGTCGACCTTATGCTCCCATATGACATCTCTCCCATGTCACTAAAGCTATTCAGAAGAGTGGAGAATCTAGGAACCAATTGTCTTCACTTGTCAGGAAGACTGATTTCCTGTGTAGACCCCCTAGACCAAGCCTGTCCTCCTTTTGCCGGCAGGTATTTCCCAGCCATTTTACACAGCAGCGGACCAAAGAAACAAACTGTGAGAGCGATCGGGAGAGGGGCAGTAAGCAGGCCTGCAGCCCATGCTCTTCACAGTCCACCAGCAGTGGGATTTGCACAGACTTCTGGGACTTACTGGTTAAACTGGACAACATGAATGTCAGCCGGAAAGGCAAGAACTCCGTGAAGTCAGTGCCAGTGAGCGCTGGTGGTGAGGGGGAAACTTCCCCATACAGCCTTGAGGCCTCTCCACTGGGGCAGCTCATGAACATGTTATCACACCCAGTCATCCGCCGGAGCTCTCTCTTAACTGAGAAACTCCTCAGACTGCTTTCTCTCATCTCAATTGCTCTCCCAGAAAACAAAGTGTCGGAAGCACAGGCTAATTCTGGCAGCAGTGCTTCCTCCACCACTGTTGCCACCTCAACCACATCTACCACCACTACCACTGCTGCCTCCAGCACGCCCACTCCCCCTGCTGCAACCACCCCTGTCACTTCTGCTCCAGCTCTGGTTGCTGCCACGGCTATATCCACCATTGCCGTAGCTGCTTCGACCACGGTGACTACCCCCACGACTGCTACCACTACTGTTTCAAGTAAGTGTGGGTGTAGGCTGGGAGCTTTGGGGTATGTACACCCACCTCACTCTCCACTCCCTTATCCAGGTATTCCTCCCTAAATGATAGCAGTTGGCTTGGTTTATGTTTGCAAGAGCCAAATGTGTTCATTCTTGCCCTCCTCAGTCCCAGTTTTCTCTCTCCATCCTCCTTCTCCCCACATACATCTACCCACACAGACACTCGTGAAGACCAGCAGGCATTCACTGAATGTGGCTTCCCTAGGCTAAGCACCAAAGGGAGGAGAGAGAAAGTCTGTCTTCAAAGAACTCCCAGCCTTTCCAGCCTGGGTGAGGGAGCCAGTTCCAGGAAAAAGATTAAGAGCAGACAGGATACCATTTGAATCAAGGTGGAATAGCCAGGGTATCCTAGGAAGTAAAGGGAGTGAGCCCTACAGCAGACTAAAAAAAGTACTTGAAAATGGTTTTGAAGAGGGAACTCAGATGATAGGGAAACAGTTGAGAAATGTTTGGGATTCTTTGTCACTTTAGAAAGTATGGTTATGAGAGTCCTTGACATCCCAAGTCATTTGTATTTGGCTTTGGTGAGTGGCTTTTCATTTGTACTACTTTCCCATTTTGAAGCCCTGGACAGTTTAGTGATTGTTTGGTTCTGGCATGTGAGTTTTAGAGGCTTACTATGTTCCATCTGTTTGCTCAAAGCTTCTACAACTACTAAGGCCAGCAAATCTCCAGCAAAGGTGGGTGATGGGGGCAGCAGCAGTGCTGACTTTAAGATGGTATCCTCTGGCCTCACTGAAAACCAGCTGCAGCTCTCTGTGGAGGTGAGTCCGAGCTCTTCTGAATTCCCAAGATTGGGGGAGGAAAGGTGGATGGGAGTAAAGTTTTAGTTCTTAAGTTGAGACCTACCTCTTCTCTCTTCTTTTTCCCAGGTGTTGACATCCCACTCTTGTTCTGAAGAAGGTCTAGAGGATGCAGCCAATGTGTTACTGCAGCTCTCTCGGGGGGACCCTGCAACCCGGGACACTGTTCTCAAGCTGCTACTGAATGGAGCGCGCCATCTGGGTTATACTCTTTGTAAACAGATAGGTAATAACAGGAGTAAAGCATCTTGTCTTTCTGAAACCTTCCACTGAGGTATCACCTCTTTATGGAACCCTTCCCTGAATCCCCAGGTTGAATCAAACTCCTCTGTGCTTCTGTAACACCACCCCTGTGCTCTCCTCTGTTGCAACACTGATAATACTGAGTTACCATCTGTTTTCCTCTGCTCATTTGTTCATGGAGAGCAAGGCTGGGCTTCTCTACATTGCCAGTGCCTGGCACATACCTTGTAATCAGGGTTAAGTAAAGGAAAATGAGCACGTGTAGGATCTGCAGTGCTCTGTTGCTTCTCCATTCTGGACACTTACAAGAGCCCTGCAATGAGCCTGCTAAGGCAGCTTCACCACCTCAGAGATGCACCTGCACTTCACTTAGGCTCAAGAATTGGGAGTCCAAATGATACCCTCTGCCTTTGTGCAGTTGTGAAGGTACAGAAGTTATAAGGACACTTGGAAATTGTCTAGTTTCAGTCTTCCTTCCAGTTGTGTTACCAAAAAGAAAATTAAAACCCTGGGTGATAAAGCAATTGAATTGAGGAGTAGAGCCAGATTTTAACATAGAGTCTGTTTGCTCTCTCCCACCCGCATCCCAGTCACGGATCTCTGTAGATGTCAGCTGCCGAGATCTCTTTAGTTATCTCCTTCTCACAAATGTACCTGGAGCTGAGGTGATACGGATATTGATCAGTGTATGACCCCAGGATATTCTTGTTACATGAGAACTATAAGGTTCTTCCAGAGGAAGGAATTTGATTACAGTCTCTGTCTTTTCTTGACTCCCAGCATTCAACACCCATGGGCCAGGCGGTGTCCCACCTACTCTACTGTAGTTATCTCCTAATTCTCAAAACAGCCTTGTGACATTAGGCAGTATTAGTCTCAATAATTATTAAGATGGAGAAGGGAACTGGGAGAGGGGGTTAAGCAATTTAATTTGTTGGAGATTACCACAAAAACTAATAGTTTTCCCTCCCTGCACTGAGCTGCATTTCATGTAGATTCAACAGATTCTTGAGGGCAAGGTACATTGGTGGTCTCTGGATAGTTGATCCATGAGCACACATAGTAAGATGGAACAGAATTCCTGCTCACTCCAGATTCTCTGCAACTGAGCAAAGATAGCCTGGTCAGGTTTCTTAGAAAGGTTTGGCTTCCAGCTGCTTCATTAGGGAAATCTCTGAACACTTGCTGGCTCCTCTGCCTGACCAGGTACCCTTCTGGCTGAGTTACGGGAATACAACCTAGAACAGCAACGACGAGCCCAATGTGAGACCCTCTCTCCTGATGGCCTGCCTGAGGAGCAGCCACAGACCACCAAGCTAAAAGGCAAAATGCAGAGCAGGTGGGTGGTTACCACCCATTTGGCTGTGGGGCTGGAATCTGGGGTATTCTAAAAAGTGGCTCTTGCTGGTTTCCTGGTGGTTGTTTTGTTGTTTGGGTTGTTTTAATTTTTCCCTTTCTGGTCAGATTTTCTTATATGTCCTATGCATACTTGATCTTATTTTTTCCCACTTGTGGGATTTCCTTCTGAGATTCTTTAACCCTCTGGTTGACACCAAAAAGCCCTGCTCGCTCTGGATGTTTATGCTTTGATGCTGTCAGTATACGCAAGCCACCTCTACACTATCCAGGTTTGACATGGCTGAGAATGTGGTAATTGTGGCATCTCAGAAGCGACCTCTGGGTGGCCGGGAGCTCCAGCTGCCTTCTATGTCCATGTTGACATCCAAGACGTCTACCCAGAAGTTCTTCTTGAGGGTACTGCAGGTCATCATCCAGCTTCGGGACGACACACGCCGAGCTAACAAGAAAGCCAAGCAGACAGGCAGGCTAGGTATGGAACTGGAGTGTCCAGTTGAGGGGCAGGGTTGGTGGTGGCAAACTCCGAGTCCTTGGAGGGCAGGACTTAATGTCATGTCTCCATCCTGCTTGACCTTTCCAAAAAAGGAAGTGATGATCCTTTCCTAGACTGTTGATGGCTGCGTTCTGTATCTCACTCAAGCTGTCTGCATAGGAAATTCATTAGGGCAAGTGAGAAGTAAGGGGGAGGGAAAATCTGGCAAAGAAATTGGGGACAGATCTTTTGTTGAACAAGATTTAAGGCACTGAGCGTGTCTCCTTTCTGCCTCTTTGATCACTCCTAACTAAAACATTGCAGCCATTTTGCCTCTTCTGTGGCCTGCCAAATCCTACCTCTTTCCTCTTGTCCCACAAAACCCTCTCCACCTGCCACTATCCATCTGCCTAACACCATGTCCCTTGCCCTTACTGGTAATGGTAGCTCTTAATGCCTGGTGATGAGCACTCTGAAGCTGCCCTAGCCAAAGCTCAAAGATTTCAACAAGATGCCCTGTGGCAGCCCAGGAGATGGGAGAGAGAATATTGGGCATTCCCTCTTCCTGCATTTTATACCTTGCCTTCTTTTTTCTTTCTCCCAGGTTCTTCCGGTTTAGGCTCAGCTAGCAGCATCCAGGCAGCTGTTCGGCAGCTGGAGGCTGAGGCTGATGCCATTATACAAATGGTACGTGAGGGTCAAAGGGCGCGGAGACAGCAACAAGCAGCAACGGTTAGCATGATGCCTGTAGCCCCTCATTCATTTGTCTCTCCCCCTCCCCACCACATCATCAGTGGGGTTTCACTGCCCTTAACCTTGTATGCTTTTGCATTAAGTATGCTGTATGAATGCTTCTGGGCAACAGGGTTACTTTCTGTTGGTGTTTTCTCTACTGTCTGTTCGTTGTTTTGGATCGATAATGACTTAAAGCTTGGCCATCATATCCCACTCCCAGCTATCCAGTCAACAGTGGCGCTTTTGCAAACTGCATAATGCTTAGTGTCTGGGTTCTGAGGGGATGTGGGATGAAGATTTTTCTGTCTCATGGAACAATGCAAGTACATCATAAATCTTATCCTTGAAATTCCCCCAAGCTTGGTATACATCCCACGCAGCCTCTTCTAGGCTATGGCTGGTCCATCTACCCTGGCCTCTGCTTCTGTTCTCCGTACTCTCTTGGTACCTTGGCACCAAGGCACTCAGGCACTTTTAGGAAAAAAAAAACTTTCAGATTCCTAGATAGCCAACTCATTGTTGGGATCCCAGCACAGAGTGGCTATGGGGAAAGCCTGGCATTGTGTATGTATGCTGTGGCACTCTCTTGTTGTTTTCCTGTTCTTGCAACATGCGAGTCACCTTCCCAAGATCCAGGAAATAAAGGTATCCCGAGGCCTGGTTTTTCTTTGCATAGGATTACTATTACACAGTATGATTTCATTGAGCATGCTGAGAACATCATAGAATTTGAGGGCTGTGACTCCCAATATGGTAGAAAGGGAAAACAACTATTCTTTTGGAGTATTTTCTGCCCTGTCTTTCCCAAACCCAAAAGGACAGATGTTGGCTTTATGAATAATCCCACCTATCAAAAGTCTCTTATTTCCCCTTTTCTGAGCAAACAGAAACAAGCTAGTGTCTGACTACACATAGGTCTGAAATAGAGTGGAGGCAGTACAGGCACCCAAGGAGCTTTGTGGAAGAGTTTGCTAGCTCAGGATGGAGGACAGCAAAGGAGGTGGGAAGAGGCCATTCTTTTTGAACAGTTAAAGGAAGCTTTATCTTTCCAAGCTTATGTTGTGTGAGAATGGATAGAGCCAGCCTCTAGCCTCTCCGTGAGGAAAGCAGAGTTGCACCCTTTATGTGACTTTGTCTCCCTTTTATCCAGTCGGAGTCAAGCCAGTCAGAGGCCTCTGTCCGGAGAGAGGAGTCACCCATGGATGTGGACCAGCCATCTCCCAGTGCTCAGGATACTCAGTCCATTGGTAAATACTACTTCCTATTTCTAGTGCAGCAAGAGAGAGAGCCGGTCTTCATGGAATGTCTGCTGGATCCCCTATTCTCTGTATACACAAGCTGAGTGTTTTCCAGTTTGTTCCAGCGGACACTGGTTTTGTAAATGTTAATGGCATATACCAACCAAGATCACTACCACCACCTCACCCTTATTGGAAATTTATAACATACCACTATTAAAGAAACTATGATGTGATGATGTTAGACATGGAGACAGCATGTGTTTGAGTTGTGGCTCCCCCATATACTGGCTCTGGAACCTGAAACAAACTTCTCTTAGCTTCTGTTTCCTTATTTAAAATAGGGATGTTCATAGTAGGATTGAACAAGTTAACACACACATACACAAATACTTAAAGTAGTACCCAGCGCACAATATATGCTATTAGTAGCAGCATTTTTCAAAGTTAACTGTACATAGAATACTTCATGATGCCTTCTCTTAACACGTTTCTGTGGAATAGTGTTGGCCTGAGACATTTTTGAAATACATTAAATCATTTCATAATCCACAGATTCTCTGAGAGCTAATGAGGCAATGAATAAACCAGTACTATCTGCTAGAACTTCAGTAGTCACTAGCCACAGGTGGCTATTGAGCACTTGAAATGTGGCTATTTCAGTTGAGGAACCAAAATTTTTATTGTATTAATTGCATTTGATATAAATTTAAATGTCATCCAGTGTAGGGCTAGAGTTTGTTTTTAGGTGTGGCTCAGTATTACTTAGTAGCCAGTGGGCTAGTTGTCTTGATCTGTTTAATGGCCTGCACATTTGGTCTGGGAAAAAGCTAAATGAAAGAAACCTCAAAGGCTTTCTGTCTCCTCTGTGTGGCCTGTAGGCTCAGATGGAACCCCACAAGGGGAAAAGGAGAAGGAGGAGAGGCCACCTGAGTTACCCCTGCTCAGTGAGCAGCTGAGCTTGGACGAGCTGTGGGACATGCTGGGAGAGTGTCTAAAGGAACTGGAGGAATCCCATGACCAGCATGCAGTGCTAGGTGAGTTGTGGCCTTTGGGCCAAAGTCCAAACCCACTAATCTGCTCTGGAGCTCTTTCTGCCAGCATATTTTTCTTCCTTCCAGGTCACCCTTGTCTCTCAGTGTCTTTGTAATGGAGAATTCAAAGGAGAGGTGTTTTTTCTCTCACTTCACTATTGGAAAAACAGATTTGCCTTCTCTTTTAGTAGCTGATATCTTTTTACCTTTTAGACCAGGGAAATCTTTATAACCAGTTGCCTATTCCATTTTCTTCAGTTTCAAGGAAGCTCAGACTTCCTCTGTGGCTTCATTTTTCTTTGCTACAATTGTATTTTTTCCTCTAAGTTTTCATTATTTCTTCTTCCATATTGTGCTTCTGTAACTTGATTATGAAGGAAAAGAGGTTTGCATGTTGAAGTTTCTAAAGTAAAACATCATTTCCCTGTCATTCCTACCCCCAGTGCTACAGCCTGCCGTCGAGGCCTTCTTTTTGGTCCATGCCACAGAGCGGGAGAGCAAACCTCCTGTCAGAGACACCCGTGAGAGCCAGCTGGCACACATCAAGGACGAGCCTCCTCCACTCTCCCCTGCCCCCTTAACCCCTGCTACTCCTTCCTCCCTTGACCCATTCTTCTCCAGGGAGCCCTCCTCTATGCACATCTCCTCAAGCCTGCCCCCTGATACACAGAAGTTCCTTCGCTTTGCAGGTACAGGCAACTCTTAGGCCCCCAATATAGGCTTCATTTTTTACAGGGTCATTTCATACACTATATTCTTAACTGTTTCATGGGGGAGAGTGGTGAGTGAGTGAGTGAGTGAGTGAGTGAGTGTGTGTGTGTGTGTGTCAGGATCGGGATGGAGGGGAAAGAAAGAGAGGGGCAAAGAATGAAGCTAGTGAGGTGTAGGGACTGGGTCTGAAAGCCCTTTTGGGCCACACTGTCTTTTTTCCATGAAACAAGAAAGAGTTGCTGTCTGGTTGGCTGTCATGTAGTCTTCTGAGAGCCAGGATGTGCTGATTCCTGCTGTCCTTTCTCCCCTCAGAGACTCACCGCACTGTGTTAAATCAGATCCTACGGCAGTCCACCACCCACCTCGCTGATGGGCCTTTTGCTGTCCTGGTAGACTACATTCGTGTCCTCGACTTTGATGTCAAGCGCAAGTATGTGTCCTGGAGGCTGTGGGATGGGAACTTTTCAAATGGTATCTCCTCTCCCAGAAAGGAGCCAAAATTCCTCCTGAGGGAGTGTTTTCAGGGAAAAGAATTTTCCCTTGGTGGCAGCCCTTGGAATGGTGCTGGGTGGGAAGGTGGAAAATCTTATGTGCCATCAACAGTCATTATACCTAAATATTCCTTGGTCTACTCCATTCTCATCTCTGTTCCTCATCAGAGAAATGCAAGCCTTTGTTTAGTCACATGACTTCTGAAATACCATTCTATTCTTTGGGGTAATACAGGAAGTGCAGGTAGCTATGGTACACTCATGGCAGGGCTTGGGGTTGACAAGGGCTCCACAGCACTCCTGTCATCCTTACCCTTCTCTTCTTTCCTGTCCACCTACACATACTTACCTACTTGTTGCAGGGATTCTGTGCTACAGCCTCAATGGGCCTTTATTCAGTGGAGATAAGAAAATTTAGAGTTGGTAATCAATGACCTGTCTCTTCACAAGTACTGGGCACTTCCAGTTCCCCTTGAAACAGATATTTGGAGGAGGGGAGGAGCATCATTGTAGGTCTTCATCCTAATCAACCAAAGAGAAGTTTGCTCTGCCACCCCCAATCCTATTTTCTTTTCTTCTCTACTTCCCAAGATATTTCCGCCAAGAGCTGGAACGTCTGGATGAGGGGCTCCGGAAAGAAGACATGGCTGTGCATGTCCGCCGTGATCATGTGTTTGAAGACTCCTATCGTGAACTGCACCGGAAATCCCCTGAAGAAATGAAGAATCGATTGTAAGAACCCAGAACAGAGAAATGACAGGATGGGAGAGAGTGGAGGACCTTCCTACATGGTAGTGAAGGCTTACTCTGGTGCCAGATGGCAGGGGAACTCCAAAGGAATTCCAAATAGGAACTTGGTGTAGATAATCTCACTGAGCTGCCACCTGTCTTCTCTGCCTGGTCTCATGAGAGTGGTCTCTTATGCTGGCTAGCTGGCCCTTGAGCCGAGCTACCCAACAATTCCCAGAAAGACAGGAGAGTCTTGGGCATTTACCAAGATAGACCCGATGGCATTGTAGAGAGCTTTCTCTTACTACACTAGGAATGGGAAGCCTGCTGAGCAAATGGTATCCTGGCTTGGCGGAGACCACACTTGCATGAATAGCCCCTCACCAAATTGGTAATCACTCGCTGGTAATTCTGAAGTCACCTAGAAGAGACCAGCAGTTTGTAATACTAAGTGTCATAGCCAGTGAGATGACAGACCTGTTGGAGTAGTTTGATGCTCCTGAAATCAGGAACTTGATTCCTCCTCTCCCTCATGACATGGGCTCACCATCCATGTTATCACAGGAAGTCAGGCTTCTGAGACAGACTGGGCCCTGCTCCTCCACCACCAGATCCTTACAGACATCAGCCTGAGTTCAGTCCCCTCTGACACCACTTAATGACTCCTCTCCCTGCTTTCCCGAAGAGGCTTCATTTAAGCCTCTATACCTTTCCTATTGGTATTTACTGGAATATTGGTGACCTTTACTGATAATTCAAGACATCTTTTCTATCGATGCTTTTTTTGTCCCAGATCCTCACCCTTCCTCTGGGCTTTCCTGGCACTCTGCATTCACCTCTGTTCTCTGATCCTACATTCCCCAGCCACTGCTTCACTCACTCACTCACTCACTTGGGTCATACTACATAAATGAATGGATTTGTCCTGGGCTTTCTGCACATCTGTTTCTGGTCTCTTGCGCAGGTATATAGTGTTTGAAGGAGAAGAAGGGCAGGATGCTGGAGGGCTCCTGCGGGAGTGGTATATGATCATCTCTCGGGAGATGTTTAACCCTATGTATGCCTTGTTCCGTACCTCACCCGGTGATCGGGTCACCTACACCATCAACCCATCTTCCCACTGCAACCCCAATCACCTCAGCTACTTCAAGTTTGTTGGACGCATTGTGGCCAAAGCTGTATATGACAACCGTCTCCTGGAGTGCTATTTTACTCGGTCCTTCTACAAACACATCTTGGGCAAGTCTGTCAGGTGAGGATGTGGCACAGAATCCACATTCTCACTTGACAGGTCCTTTTCTTATGTCCTACCCCCATACTTCCTCTCCTCCACCCTAACCCATGACCCTAATTGTGTTTTTCTAGATATACAGATATGGAGAGTGAAGATTACCACTTCTACCAGGGCCTGGTTTATCTGCTGGAAAATGATGTCTCCACACTAGGTTATGACCTCACCTTCAGCACTGAGGTAGGTCAGGAAATTTTGACTGCAGCACATCCTAGCTAGTCCAGAAAACCCATTATGGGACCACCCTTGAACTGGCACTGGATAATCTCATGCTTCTAAGGAAGCATCTCAACTTCTTAAAGTCTCATGCCCCATTCCCCCATCCAGCAGTGAGCAGTGGGTATTTGTACAAGACATCACAAACAGAAAAAACAGGATTTGTAAAACAGTCTGGGCTCTTTCCTAGTTCTCTCTTCATTTAAAAAAAATTACTCCAGTATAGAGATATTGTACAGGTAAATATAAATGAAAAAACTTTTTAAGCTTAATCCCTCCTCCAAATTGTTTTCCATATAGATTGTGCTATGGCATGTTAACATGTGAACCATGCCTTTTTCCCATTTACCATTGACAATTTCCTTACTTGTAGCCTTCGTGTTTTGGGGCCAAACCCTTGGCTTTTCCCTGTTATGAAGTTGTGTGCTCATGCAAAACACATTTTTATTAACTGGTTTCATCTTTCTGCCCAGGATATGGCAAAGAGTTTAAGTATTCCCAGGTATCCATATAAATCCCATCCTAGACCAACCCTGACAAGTAATTGGTGTTTTGGGTGTTCTAGGTCCAGGAGTTTGGAGTCTGTGAAGTTCGTGACCTCAAACCCAATGGGGCCAACATCTTGGTAACTGAAGAGAATAAGAAGGAATATGTACACCTGGTGTGCCAGATGAGGATGACAGGTAGGGGAAATGTCCCTTAGACATATGTTCATATGGGAAGCAATCAGGCCTCACTCATTTCACAGATACTGGTTTTTTTTCCTCCAAATACCTGACCAAAAAATTATTTCCCTTTATCCACCCTAATTCAAGGGTGTTAGGTGAGTCAGGCAGACCATTCAGCATCCTAGTTGCAGCAGGAGCCAGATTGAGAATTTCTGACCTCTAACAGTTGTGTGAGTTTAGAAGTTTAGACACCACATGTCTTGTTGATTTTTCTCCCCAGGAGCCATCCGTAAACAGCTGGCAGCTTTCTTAGAAGGCTTCTATGAGATCATTCCAAAGCGCCTCATTTCTATCTTCACTGAGCAGGAGTTAGAGCTGCTCATATCAGGACTGCCCACAATCGACATTGATGATTTGAAATCCAACACTGAATACCACAAGTACCAGTCCAACTCTATTCAGGTGAGCTGCTGCTGGCATCCTTCCCCATATCCCTAAGCAGTGCCACTTGGTATGACACCACATAAACCTGTACTCTTAGGAGACAAGGGGATGTCGGTGACAACTTATTTATACCTATCTCTTCATCAAGGAATGTTCTTGCTGATCTTTTGAAATGGAAGAACTAAAGCCCATTTCACAGAATGGACTGCCTAAGATTCCAGATTCCATCCCCCCTCCTTCCAAGAGCTCTCTACCTCACCCTGGCTTCTTGTGTCCTTTCCTGCAGATTCAGTGGTTCTGGAGAGCATTGCGTTCTTTCGACCAAGCTGACCGTGCCAAGTTCCTCCAATTTGTCACGGGTACTTCCAAGGTGCCCTTACAAGGCTTTGCTGCCCTTGAAGGCATGAATGGCATTCAGAAGTTTCAGATCCATCGGGATGACAGGTCCACAGATCGCCTGCCTTCAGCTCACACATGGTAAGAGGAAGGGTTTGTTCTTCTTTTTAGCATTCAGACTTAGCTTGCATATTTGCTGCTCCTGGGTGCCTAACCAAGGGCAGGAACCCAAATCTGGCCCCAGCTATGCTAGACCTAGAGTAGCTCACAAGTTGGTGGTTTTGTGGAAAAGGGGATGTTTGAAATGAGAAGCTGGCTCAGATTCACAGTGGGGCTGGGGAGACATTGCAGGTGAACACTGCCATGTGAGAGTGCAGTGTATTCCGTCCGGGGCTCTCAGAGCAAGGAGTTGCAGGAAACAGAAGCCTTGAAAAGATTGGATCAGCAGAGGTTGGATCACCAGTGACCCCAAATGCCTCCTTGGAACTTACACATTAGCCCATAGGTGAGACTGTGGTGTTTAAGGAGTGACAAGGTCAGATTTATATTTTAGGAGCCTGATAGCTAGTATTCGGGCCAAATTAGGGCAAGGCAGACCAGGCTAGGACAAGATTTCAAGTCTGCAAGAGAGGAGTGGGTTTCCTCAGGGAGGAGAGGTCAGTGGGCACTATGGGAACACAGGGATTTGGTGAGTTTGTCACAAATTGGTCTTTCTTCTTTCTCTAGTTTTAATCAGCTGGACCTACCTGCCTATGAGAGCTTTGAAAAGCTCCGCCACATGTTACTATTGGCCATCCAGGAGTGCTCTGAAGGCTTTGGGCTTGCCTAATAAGGCCCCACCCACCACTGTGGGGTTTTTCTACCATTGTTGGACCTGGGAATGGGGGGGAAATAAAAAAAGAACCAGAAAGAAAATGTCAAAAACCAATAAATGAAATCCACCAACTCACCATGTGTGTGTCCCAGCTTCCCCATCTTCCCCCAGCGCATACCCAAGTCCCCCACCCGCTCATTCTCTCTTCCTCTCCTTTTTCCTCACCTCCTCCTCCCTGTTCCATGCCGTCCATGATCCCCAGCCCATGTGTTAAAAAGGCATTAGCCTTTGCAGGGACCTGTTTGTCCCAACTATTTGAACAGTGTGCTCCTCAGATTCTGTGTTCAGAAGGATTTGCTGCATTGAGACTTGAAACCTTTGGATAGGGGAAAAATTATATATATATATATTTTTTTGTTCTGTTTGCATTTCTTAATTTGTGCTTGGAATGTGTTGATGTGCACAGCTAATGATTCAATGCGAGACAAGATTGGCGTCTGTGTTGTGGAGGTTTCAAATAAAGAGCACTCTTCATAACTCACTTTTCACAATGGAGTTTTTTTCAAACTTTAAACAGCTCTTGAACACATGCTAGACATCTGGAGAAAAGATGCAAATGGACTCTCCAGAAAACATCTCTGCCATCACCACTGGTGTATCTTCCTTCTTGAAACGAATTTCAGTAAGCAGCAAGTAATTTGACTAGCTCTCCAGAACAGTCTTCCCATCCATTTTGGTTTTTTGTTTCATTGTCTGCCAATCTGTTCACAGATCATCCAGTAGTCTCATGGTTTTTACTCCATCCAGCAGTTAAAGCTGATCCAAGGACTTTGATGGTTCCAGCTTTCAAAGAAAAAACAATAAAGGTTTAGTTAGAAAAATAACCCCAAGTGAAGCTTGCTTTGTGTGGTTTTTCCTTATTCTCTGAGGCTCTCAGATTTTCTGCTTAACCTGACACACACACACACACACACACACACACACACACACACACACACACACCAGTCCTGATGCAAATGGCTGCTAGACCTTTTCTCCCTTTTTTTAAAAATATTCACTCTTGGCCTGTACCTCATCTTGCTGACAACTGAAAAGACAGATGAACTGACCCTGTCCTTGCTTTTGAGCTTCTAGTCAAAAGGGAAGGAGACTTGAGTAGTTCTGTGACAGATGTAGGGAGAGGTCCCTAGGTTCCTGGAGCAGAAGTATTTGACCTAGCCTGGAAGATCAGGGAAGGCTTTCCATTGTCAAGCACTCATGAGTTGAATCCTGGCTGGAAGTTAAGATTAAGGAGGGAAGATTAGTAATCTAGGTCAAGACAGTAGGAGTCTCCCACTGATGGCACAGCTTGGCCAAAGAATAGTGGCCTGAGATGCTGGGAATCCAGCAGATTGAAGATAAGCAGAAATACGTTAGAATTGATAAATAAGCTTAAGAACTGATTTCTTGAAAAACTAAAAACTAACTTTTGAATTTGGTATAGGGTTTGGGAGTTGTGGAAGCAGGAAGTACAGACGGAATAATGCTGAAGAAAATAAAACCCTAATTCAGTGGCATACAAAAGTCTAACATGCCCAAGGATGACTTGCCTTTGGCATGTGTGTATGGTGTACTATTCATCACCTCAATGTCAAAAATCCTTCAATTGATGCAAGGCATTTGCTAACCATAATTATTACTTGATAAGGTTGCCCCAGGCCAATAACCCACATCACACCAGAAGCATAAGGTGGCCAATTTAATACTGTAAATGCCAGTTCTAACCATTTCAATAAAGCAGAAAATAAGGTATAACTGTTGAGAAATTGCTTAACCAAAGAGAACCAAGTTACTGAAACTTCAAACAGTGCAGCAAGAGGACTGGCTATGATTAACAAAATATTCACTCATGTAGTAGACATTGTCCAACAAATGTAAATAATTCATACAATGGAATCCTGTGTAGCAGTAAAAATGTAACCATTGTACATATCAACCTACATAATCTCAATGATAAAAGTATGAGACCTATTTAAAATATAATCACAATGGGACACCTGGGTGGCTCAGCGGTGGAGTGCCTGCCTTTGGCTCAGGGCGTGATCCCAGAGTCCCACATTGGGCTTGCATGGAGCTTGCTTCTCTCTCTGCCTATGTCTCTGCCGCTCTCTATGTCTCTCAAGAATAAATAAAATCTTTTAAAAAATAAAAAAAAATTTAGTCACAAAACAATACTACATAGCATATGTACCAAGAGCATGAAAAATTACATATGTATGAAGAGTGAAAATCCATGCAGGAGTATAACAAAGTACTGCACAATGTTCAGGATAGCTGTGGGAGACCAGGAGATGCAGTTTGGAAGAGGAAATCACACAGCTTCAACTATTTTGGTGATGTTTTATTTCTTTGGGTGGTGCTAGAAACATGGGTGTTCCTTCTAATGGTATATACTATGATTATAACACTTGAAATTTTTCAGAATAAACTTTTGAGGTAGGCAATTTATCAAATTTCACAATGAATTTGAGGTAGGTAGCAGGGGAGTCAGTAACAGGCCTAATTCTACATGAAGGCTGCTTGCATGACATTAAACATGTCTCTTTGCCCCCACATAATTCCCCCCACTGATGTGTCTGCGTTATGATTACTGTGGGTTATCTCCTTATTAAAATAGTCCTCTTTTAATTAAGGTGGCCATGTAATTTATCATCCAAAGTTGGAAAAACTTAAAAGGTGTTATTGATAACTATTCTGGGCCACAGGTGCAAACCAGATAAACTGGAATGTATGGTTCTATATTTTGGATGTGTATCTGTCTTGGCTGGGGAAACAATTATTACCCAAAATAAAATTCCATTGAGCACTTACCATATACTGACTACTGAGAAAGGCTCTGTATGAAGAGAAGGAGGCAGGTGTTAGGAAAGTATGGGGGGCAGTGGGTACACAGACTGAACAGGCAGGGTAGCAAGATTAAACATGTTCTCAACTACAAGCAATAACCAGTTACAGAACATAACAGGCAATAGATTATCTTCACAACAATAACAAAATACCTAAGAGTAACCTTATGAAGGAGTGTTTAGGACTCCTGAAAAAATGCCAAAACTCATGAGAAGCATAAAAGACAAATAAATGAAGAGACTGCCATTTGCATAAAAATGCAAGTATAGCTAGCTTTGAGACTAGGGGACAAACGTGCTAAACAAAATGGGAGTTAAGGGCAGCTTGGGTGGCTCAGCAGTTTAGCGCCGCCTTCAGCCCAGGGTGTGATCCCGCAGTCTTGGGATTGAGTCCCATGTCAGCCTCCCTGTATGGAGCCTGCTTCTCCCTCTGCCTGTGTCTCTGCCTCTCTCTCTCTCTCTCTCTCTCTCTCATGAATAAATAAATAAAATCTTTTTTTAATGGGATTTAAAAGGCAGACCTGACAGAATGGCCTCAGCCATGAATATTCAGCGTGCTGTGGTCTGTAAAAAAATGAAGCGCCAACAGCCAGTTGTGGAAGGAATGGCTTTTTCAATGTTAAGGTTAGGAAAATTGCCTAAGTATTGGGAGGGTAAAAAATACAAATTTTGCCCTGCACTTCACACTAAATAAATTCCAAATGGAAGATTCAAGAGTGAAAACTATGAAGTGACTTCAGAGCACAAAATGAAAAAATGGGCAAACAGTGGCTGATCTGGGATATGGAAAATCTAAGGCTAAAATCTACAAAGACATCATAACAGAAAATGTAATGATATATTTGGCTACTAAAATTTGGCAACACCAGGAACAGAATTAAAAAACAATGACAATCTAGGGTAAAAAGTATCTCTAACAGGCAATGGGTTACTGCTAAACAGAATTCCCCTCAATATATAAAGGATTTAACCCATTCTTACAGATTTGTAAGTTAAAATATATAAAGTATTAACCCATTCTTTGTGTGTGTGTATATATATAAGCTTACAAATCACTAAGAAACAAATTCCCCAACAGAAAACCATGCAAGAAAAAAAAAGAAAGAAAACCACGCAAGGATATGAAAAGGCGATTCACAAAAGAAGAAATATAAATGAGCAATAAGCATATAAAAATGCTTGCCTCTGTGATAATTATTACCTCTGTAGTAATCAAAGATCCATTAAAAGCCCAGCGGAAACCACTTACCAAATTGAAATATATGATGGTTACCAAAGGGAAGGTGGGTGGGGGCGGGGCGGCGGGGGGGGGGGCGTAAACAGATGATGGGGATTTAGGAGTGCACTTGTTATGATGAGCACCAGGTGATGTGTGGAATTTTTTAATCACTGTATCGTACACCTGAAACTAATATAACACGGTTAACTAATATAACACGGCTTAATTCTCTGGAATTAAAAACTTAAAGTGTATGTGTGTGAACACAGGTGGGATACAATGTGAAGAAACAGGCACTGTTATATAGTGCTGAGAAATTAGTACCACCTTTCTGATGTCTACTGAGAAAGAGAAAAGCAGCCCCTGACTTCTGGGAGCTGGCCTGGAATTGGAATTCACAGGCTTTGGTGTTCTTCTGTTGAACATAAACAACTTCACAGAATAGTAACATCAGGGAAGGCCATTCTATAACCGTGATAGATTAAGACAAAATTGAGACCACTTTGAAATCATGTCTGAACACAGACAAAAACATTAGAGACATTGTCTAAACCACCCACAAAAATTAACTGAACATTCCCCTATCCTGATTGATAAGTGGCTGCTTTTTTTTTTCTTTTTTTTTTTTAATAGCTTTAGCCTCTTTCTAATCTGTCCCCTCTATGGAGAAGATGTATTAGATACCCAATCATAAAATTACCCCCCCTTCTGGATAGTATTCAATCTAGAGCAAAACTTCGCTTCTTTGAATTGTCCCCAAATCATCTAACAAGCCCAAATCCTATGATACATATTTTCTCTTACTGCAATACCCCACAGTCCCCCATGCTGTGTGTTCCCCTTCACTGTCACCTGTCTTGACTCAGGGCAGGTTTATGCTCCTGACCTTTAGCTGCAGGGGCACTGAGAGCATAAAGAACCTCAAAATATACACAATAAGGTGCCACAGTATAGGATACATACTATCCTGTATCCTATACTCTTGTTCTTGCTTTTTAAAATTTATAAGTTCAGATGGAAACTGGCAGCCCAAACTCTCTGGCTTGCAGACAACAACCTGGTATATATGTGTGAGGGTGTGTGGGGGCTGTGTTGATGTGAATGGTTTGGGGTGGGTGGACATATCTTTTCCAGGTAACCACAGTCTCCACCACTCCTTATTACACTAATATCCTCCTGCTTTGTTCAGTGAACAAACATTTACTGAGCATGTACTGTGTATCAGGCTAAGGATGCAGCAGTGAAAACATCAGACATAAATTCCTGCCACCATGAAGCTGACATTCTAATGGGGGAAGGCAGACAATAAATATGTCAGGGAGTGGGATCCCTGGGTGGCGCAGCGGTTTGGCGCCTGCCTTTGGCCCAGGGCGCGATCCTGGAGACCCGGGATCGAATCCCACATCAGGCTCCCGGTGCATGGAGCCTGCTTCTCCCTCCGCCTGTGTCTCTGCCCCTCTCTCTCTCTCTGTGACTATCATAAATAAATAAATAAATTTAAAAAAAATTAAATATGTCAGGGAGTGAGTAACATATCTTCTTTTCCAAAGAGAAATACACATAAAAAGAGAGACAGTTGGTGGGGGGGAGACTATTTTAACTGCAGTGGTCAGAGAACGGCCTCTCTGAAGAGATGGTATTTAAGCTTAGAAGACCTGCATGGAAGAAGCCATTGGAGGAGCTTAAGGAACAGTTTTCCAGACAGAGGGAACAGCTAGTATAAAAGCTCCAAAGTGGGAATTCTCATGGCATCCAGAAGGACGACCAGTGATGGAAGTGTCCGAGGTGTTGTGATCAGACAGACAGGAGTGAGATCCCAGACTTTCACTCTGAGTAAGGCAGGAACCATCAAAGGGGATTGCACAGAAGAGATATGATGCAGACCTCTCTACTCCAAGTGAGGAGTAGGTGGGAGGGGTCAGCGTGGAGGCTGAGGAAGCCTGAGGAGGCTGCTGAGGCATCTTTCAAGCAGGACACAAGTTACCCGGGATGAGGACTCTGTAAAGAGTCCTTAATAGGCTTATTGTAGGCTTGGGTGAAACAAAGCATTGTTAGAGGGAAAGGGGGACTGAGGACCTAAGGTGAACTAGAGCCCCTTCTGGATGATGATGATGATGATGATGATGATGATGAATTCTTCATCGGTTTTTCACCGTGGTCAAGTATTTCTACAACCGAAAATAAATAGCCTAGTTCTAGGGGGCACGCCCTGCTTCCCTCCCCTCCCAGACGCAATCCTTAGTAAGGAAGGAGAGGCGTCCCACCTGTACCTGCATGCCCACTTCAGGGAAGCCTCGCCCCAACTCCTCTCGACTTGCCTGGGGCTTCCCGGGTTTCAGTACTGAAAATAGCACCTCCCCGGCAAACCGGGACAGTTGGTCCAGTCCCCAAATTGGTTACCGCCCCCGCCCTAGCCAGACTAGCGGTTCCTCCGCCTCTCACCGAGAAGGCGGGGGCGGCAAACCCCGCCCCAGAGCTGGGCCTCCAGCCAATGGCGGAGCGGGACGTGGAGCCCTGGCTTGCTCTTCCGGGTAACCCCGGGGCCTGCCAGAAGCCGCTCAGTCTGAGGCCCCATCTTGGAACAGCCTCCCCCCACCCCCGCCCCTTGCCTGGAAAATCAGTGGGTGTGACTCTGGGTTTGTGTCACTGGACAGTTTAGAAGAGGAGGCTTTGTTACTGTGTTGGGGAGATTGTGTGTGGTTTAACTGCAAGTGATCCTATGACTGTGTGCATTGCTGCTTGTGCATAACCGAATGGGCTTGTGGGAGCTAGCCTTCTGAAGGGTGTGTGACTGTGTGACCGCTGGGGCCCGGATCCGGATCCGGTGCCTTGAGTTAGGATGATTGTGTTGTTAAATAACAAAAATTCGGGGATCCCTGGGTGGCGCAGCGGTTTGGCGCCTGCCTTTGGCCCAGGGCGCGATCCTGGAGACCCGGGATCGAATCCCACATCGGGCTCCCGGTGCATGGAGCCTGCTTCTCCCTCCGCCTGTGTCTCTGCCTCTCTCTCTCTCTGTGACTATCATAGATAAAATAAAAAATTAAAAAAAAAAAAAAAAAAAAAAAAAACCCAACTACAGTCTGCCCTTGTGGCACTTCCAGTTTATTTAAAAAAAAAAAAATAAAATAACAAAAATTCAACCGAGTAAATTTTAATAGAACGAATTGGCCTTATTAATCCATTCATGAATCCGGGCAGCATCCCATCTAGCAAATAGAGGGGAGTCCAAAGGGCTACAGAGATGGAAAGGTTTTTAAAGGCAGGACAGGGGAGTCATAAATACAAAAAGGGATTATTGGGAGTGAGGTGAATTCCTTTGTGGGAAAAGGAGTCTTATTAGGTGGATGACCTCCTTTTCCTTTGGAGATAGAGAGGGCCAATATGTGACAGATCATCTTTTCTGGCCAGAAAATTCCTGACTGGCTGGTTAAGACTACACATGTGGGGGACGTTGAAACTACAACAAGGTTAGGTATTAAGCCCCAGTTTGGTGACTTGGCCTAGCATAAATGACTCCATTTGGGGCCAGTGGTTTTGTTTTTAACAGAGTGAATATCCATATTTGATAATCGAAGAGTAGCCATCAGTGAGTTTGTGCTTCTGTGTGTGCATGTGAAAACTCTGTGAGCACATGTCTACATGGGATTGCCTCTGACTTTGAAACTAGCTTTCTTATGGCCAAAAATTGTCTCTATGTATCCCTGGGTCTCTCTGGGCTTGTGTATGACTCTTGCATATTAGTCAGGCTTATAGGGTCTCGAGTTAGACAAACTGGCCTGGGTGCAAATCCTGACACTTAGTGGCCAGATAACCTTGAACAAATTACTAAACCTCCCTGTTCCTCAGTTTCCTCATCTGCAAAACACAAATCCTAATCATCTCTATTTGGTGGAGCATAAAATGAAGCAATACTTATCTGGTGCTCAGCACAGTGCCTGGCCCATAGAAAGCACTGGGTAAACATCAGCTCATATTAACATATGGCTGTATCAGCAGGAGTGGTCACCTGTGGTTCTGCTGGCATTTCAGAGATCATGCACCTAGGCATAACTCTCATGGGTTTCATCAGTTCAAGAAATATTAATTTGGTACCTCCTAGATACCAGGCCCTGCACTAGACACTGCATATGCAGTTATGAAAAAAACAAACTGACCATAAGCCTCTGCCTTCAATCAACTGCCACCTTCAGGATCTGACCACACTGACTACTTTTAACACTACAGATATACTTAATGATGTACAGGTTTGCATGGGCACAAATGTATTACAGGAAAGGATCAAAGATAATTTATTTTTTTCCTTAAATTCAGTTAGCCAATATATAGTACATTATTAGTTTCAGTTGTAGTGTTCAATAATTTATCACTTGCATATAACACCCAGTGCTCATCACATCATACACATGCCCTCCTTAATGCTTGTCACCCAGTTACCCCATCCCCAACCTACCTCCCCTTCAGCAACCCTTAATTTGTTTTGCAGTTAAGAGTCTCTCACAGTTTGTCTCCCTCTCTGATTTCTTCCCATTCAGTTTTCCTTCCTTTCTCTTATGATCCTCTGCGCTGTTTCTTATATTCCACATATGAATGAAACCATATGATAATTGTCTTTCTCCAATTGACTTATTTCAACTCAGCACAATAACCTCCAGTTCCATCCACGTCGATGTAAATGGTAAATATTCATCCTTTCTGATAGCTGAGTAATATTCCACTGTATACATAGACCACATCTTCTTTATCCATTCATCTGTCTGTGGACACCGTGACTCCTTCCACAATTTGGCTATTGTGGACATTGCTACTATGAACACTGGGGTGCAGGTGTCCCGGCGTTTCACTACATCAGTATCTTTGGGGTAAATACCCAGTAGTGCAATTGCTCGGTTGTATGTATGTATTTATTTATTTTTAAGATTTTATTTATAATATTCATGAGAGACACACAGAGGGAGGCAGGGACATAGGCAGAGGGAGAAGCAGGCTCCACACCAAGCAGTGAGGCTGATGCGGAACTTGATCCCAGGACTCCGGGATCAAGACTCAAGTCAAAGGTAGATGCTCAACCACTGAGCCACCCAGGTGTCCCTGCTGGGTAGTATTTAAATTAGTGGGTGACTAATTTGGGTTACACATGCTGTAGTCCATCCTCATTATGTTCCTTATGCCTCTTCTATTCCTTGACTCTCTATTTTGTTCCATTGATCTATTTGTCTATCTTCATTCCAATACCATGCTGTTTTGATTACTGTAACTTTATAATAAGCCTTGAAATCAGGTACTGTTAGGCCCTCCAACTTTGTTCTTCTAACATCGTTTTGGCTATTTTAAATACTTTGCATTCCATGTGAATTTTATAATAAGCTTGTCAATGTTTACCCTCCCCCCCCAAAAAAAAACACCTCCTTGTATTTTGATTAGGATTTCATTGCATCTATAGATTAATTTGAGGAGAACTGGAATCACAGCAATATTGAGTATTTCAATCCATGAACATGATATATCTCTCCATTTATGTTGGTCTTTAATTTCTCTCAATGATATTTAGTGCTTTTCAGTGTAAAACACTTGCAAGTCTTTTGCTAAATCCCTCCACCCAGTATTTCACCTTTTTATGGTATTATGTTTTTTACTTCAATTTCTAACCATTCATTGATAGTATATAGAAATACAACTAATTTTTTCTATTAAACACGTCTTACAATCTAGCTAAACTCATTAGTTCTAGTAGTGTTTTATTGTAGATTCCATAGGATTTTCTACATAGATAATCATGTTGTGTGCAAGTAAAAACAGTTTTTAAAAAGATTTATTTATTTATTTGAGAGAGAAAGGAGCAAGGAGGGGCACAGAAAATATCAGACTCCTCGCTGAGTGCAGAGCCTGACTCAGGGTTCAATCCCATGACTCTGAGATCATGACCCAAGCCAAAATGAAGAGTTGGACGCCTAACTGAAAGAGCCACTCAGGGACCCCAGTAAAAAGTTTTACTTCTTCTTTTCCAGGCAGACTGACTTGTATTTCTTTTTCATGCCTTATTGCCCTGGTTAGACTTTCCAGTACAACATGAAAAAGAAATGGTGGGAGTAAGGCATCCTTGCCTTTTTCCTGATCTTAGGTTTAAAACACACCATCTTTTCTTTTTCTTTCTTTTAGAGGCAGAAAGGGTGGGGGCGGGGCCCAAGGAGAGAGAGAGAAGCTTAAACAGGCTCCACACCCATTGAGCCCCTATACAGGGCTCAATCTCACAACTCTGAGATTATGACCTGAGCCAAAATCAAGAGTTGGATGCTTAATCAACTGAGCCACCCAGGCACCTCTGTCTTTTACTTTTAAGAATGAAATTAGATGAAAAAAAAAAAAGAATGAATTTAGATGTAGTTTTTATTTTATTTATTTATTTTTTTAAATATTTAATTTATTTATTCATGAGAGGCACACAGAGAGAGAGAGAGAGGCAGACACACAGGCAGAGGGAGAAGCAGGCTCCATGCAGGGAGCCTGACGCGGGACTAGATCCCGGGTCTCTAGGATCATGCCCCTGGCTGAAGGTGGTGCTAAACCGCTGAGCCACTGGGCTCAGCCCCAGTGGCCTGTTTTTTGTTTCTTCTTTTTTTAAATCACAAATGGATGTTGGATTTTGTCAAATGTTATACTAGTGTCAATTGAGATGATCATATGGTTTTTCTTTATTAGTCCATTAATATGTTGAATTACATTGATTGGTTTTCAAGTGTTAAACCAACCTTGTATTCTTAGGATTAAGCCCTACTTGGTCATGATGCATTATCCTTTTTATATATTGTGTTGGATTTGATTTGCTGGAATTTTGTTTAGAACTTATGTATCTCTGTTTATGAGGGATATTTGATCTGTAGTTTTCTCATATCTTTCTTTTTTACAAAGCCTTTATTTTTATAGCACTTTTAGATTTATAGTAAAATTGAGCAGAAGATACAGATATTTCCCATATAACCCCTACCCCTACACATGCATAGACTCTCCCATTAGCAAAATCTTGGACCAGAGTGGTACATTTGTTACAGCTGATGAACCTACATTAATATATCAGAATCACCCAAAGTCCATAATTTACATTAGGGTTTACCTGTGATGTTGTATATTCTATAGGTTTGAACAAATGTGTATGGACATATATCCATTACATAAAGAGTAGTTACACTATACTACCCTAAAAATCCTCTGTGCTCTGCCTCTTCATCCCTCCCTCCTTCCCCCTAACTCCTGACAACCACTAATCTTTTTACTATCTCCATAGTTTTGCCTTTTCCAGAATGTCATATAGTTGGAACCATATAATATACAGCCTTTTCTTTCTTTTTTTTTTAAATTTATTTATTTATTTATGATAGTCACAGAGAGAGAGAGAGAGAGGGACAGAGACACAGGCAGAGGGAGAAGCAGGCTCCATGCACCGGGAGCCCGACGTGGGACTCGATCCCGGGTTTCCAGGATCGCGCCCTGGGCCAAAGGCAGGCGCCAAACCTCTGCGCCACCCAGGGATCCCTATACAGCCTTTTCAAATCAGCTTCTATTACTTAGTTATATGCATTTAAGTTCCTTCCATGTCTTTTCATGACCCAATAGCTCCTTTCTACTTAGCAATGAATTATATTCCATTGTCTATATATATCATGGTCTATTTATCCATTCACCTACTAAAGGACATCTTGGTGCTTTCAAGTTAAAGCTGCTACAAATATCCATGTGCAGATTTTTGTGTGGACATAGTTTTCAAATTCTTTTGGGTAAATACCAAGGAGCATGGTTGCTGGATAGTATGATTTAAGAGTATGTTTAGTTTTGTAAGAAACTGCCAAACTGTCTTCAAAAGTGGCTGTATCACTTTATATTCCCACCAGCAATGCATGAGAGTTCCTTTTGCTACATATCCTAATCAGCATTTAGTGTCCAGTTGTTCACCACAATTTTTTTGTGGGTATGTGTGATAAGAACACTTAACATGAGATCTACCCTGTTAACAAATTTTTTAATGTACAATGCATAATTGTTGACTACATAAGTACAGTATTGTACAGCAGCTCTGGAGAGTTTATTCATCTAATTTGACTGAAATTTTATGCCCATTGATTAGTAACTCCCCATTTCCCTCTTATTCCAATCCCTGACAACCACCATTCCATTCTTTGATTCTATGAATTTTACTATTTTGATTACTTCATATGATTGGAATCACGTAGTATTTGTCTTTCTGTGACTGGCTTATTTAACTTAGTATATTGTCATCAAGTTTCATCCATGTTGTCATGGTCTTTTTAAAGGTTGAATAGTATTCCATTGTATTATAGATCACATTTTCTTTATCTACTCATTAATTAATGAATGCTTAGGTTGTTTCCATATCTTGGCTATTGTGAGTTCTGCTGCAGTGAACACAGGAGGGCTTACATCTTTTTGAGATCCTGATTTCAAATTTTTTTTATATAACCAGAAGTGGAATTGCTGGATCATATGATCATATGATCATATTATCTTATGATAATAGATGATAATTCTATTTTTAATTTTTGATAATTATGATATGATAATTCTATGTTTAATTTTTTGAGGAGCCCCAGTACTGTTTTCTAAAGTGGCTGCACCATTTTGCATTCCCACCATCAGTGTGCAAATGTTCTAATTTCTCCATATCTTCACCAAAACTTTTCTTTTGTTCATTTGGTTTTTAAGTAATCTCTACACCCAACGTGGTGCTTGAACTCATGACCCTAAGACCAAGAGTTACATGCTCCATTGACTGAGCCAGCCAGGTACTCCCTTTCCTTTCTTTCTTTCTTTCTTTCTTTCTTTCTTTCTTTCTTTCTTTCTTTTCTTTCTTTCTTTCTTTCTTTCTTTCTTTCTTTCTTTCTTTCTTCTTTCTTTTTCTTTTTTTTTTTTTGGTAATAGCTATCCTGACAGTTGTCAGCACCTGTTGAAAGATTTTTCTTTAGCCCATTGTATTACATTTGCTCCTTTGTCAAATATCAGTTGACTTGGGGCACCTGGATGGCTCAGTCAATTAAGTGTCCAGCTCTTGATTTTGGCTCAGGTAATGCTCTCAGGGTTGTGGGATCAAGCTCTGTGTAGAGCTCCATGCTGAGTGTAGAGCCTGCTTATGATTCTCTCTCTCTCCCTCTGCTCCTCCAGTCCCCTCTCTCTCAAAAAAACATCAGATGACTACACTTATGTGGATATATTTCTGAGCTCTCTCTTCTGTTCCATTGATTTATGTCTATTCTTTTGGCAATATCACACTATCTTAAATGCTATGGTTTTATAGTAAGTCTTGAGGTTGGGTAGTAGTGTTGGCTACTTTGGGTCTTTTGCCTTTCCGTTATATATTTTGCAATCAGTTTGTTGATATCCATGAAATAACTTGCTGAGATTTCTTTGTCTGGTTTAGATATCAGGATCAGAGTAATGCTGAGTTCATAGAATATGTTGGGAAGTGTTCCCTCCTTGTGGTAGGTAGAATTCTAATATAGCCCCCAAGATTCCCAGCTCCCTGGTATACACATACCTTTTCCTAATTAATTTTTCCTTTGCCAACTGGCACTGAAGCCTTCTCAGTAGAGGGTGCTGGAGAGATATCACAAGAAGAAAAGAGGATTCCTTCCTGATTCCTGTGTGCTTGCTTGGCAGGCTCCTTCTTCATGGCTTTTTCTAGCATCAGACTCCTGCAGTGCTCACAACTTTCCAGAGCCTGGTTCTTGCACTGCATGGTGGCCAGTAGCACCCAGTGATCAGTAGCTTTTCCTTCCCCCTAGCACTCACCCTCAGGCACTTTGGTAGCAAGCTAAGTGCTTCTGGATCCTGTAGCCTCCCCAGAGCCTGGTTCCTTCAGTGCACAGAGGCCAGCAGCACTCAGTAAATCCTACAACATGCAGATTTCTGGCAAGTTCCAGAGAATAGATTTCCAGCAGATTCCACTAGTGCAGCACCATAGTGACTTCTCTGCTATTCAGTGAGCTACAGTCATGCCTCTCCAATAAAATCGGGATCTCAGCCCCAGAGCATTGTATCTCAGCCTAGAGATAGTGACTACTTCTTATTTATGCTATTCCTATATTCTTTTGAGTTCTCTTTACATCTTCCTAACCAACTTCTCATTATTCCAATCCCCCATTGTAGATAATTCCTTATATTAACTTTCCCTGTTCAAATTACTGTATCATTCCTCTCTCCAGAAAGGACTCAGGCTTATATAGAATTGTCACCAAGAGTGGTTCCAGGAAATAGACCTGCAGAGATGAAACTTTGGGTTTGATTTGTTCACACCTCTGGGCTTGAGCACAATCCTTGTAATCCACAGCATACGGTGGCATCACAATTAATCAACCTATGGCTGATTGTGTTGAAATGCCAACTGAAGCATGTCCTTGGAAGACAAAATGGCTGCTGCACTTTGACCATTATGGCAGTAATCGTGGCTATAAAGACTATGATGTGGGATGGATTATTTTGAGTGCACAGAGCACTTACAAAGAGAAAATGACAAGCTTAGGTCCATTAATTTCTCAGCTCAAGCCATAGTCCAAGAACCAGAGAACTTTTATGATGGCTAAAAAATGCTCTTATTTATTGCAGCTACAGGGATAAAGTTGCTGAAAATCAAGTACAATATTTAATTGTATGGGTTGTTAAATTGCAATGACAGTTGAATTCACAGTCTTGACAGGTTTCTCATTTGAATGTTAGGGCATTGACTGGTAAAGAATGGAATCCTGAAACTTAGAATGATAATATCAGTTTGGTTCCAGATGAAACTGACAATCTTGAACTACCAAGTCACTGTGAGTCTCTCTTACTAATGGAAGTAGCTTGCCTTTCAGTGTCTGAGTCTAGCCTTTCTCTCCTTGAAAACACTGTAATAAACTCACCTGGTCCAGAGGCCTTGAAAGCAAATGACCATTCTTCTCAAGACCAAACACAACCACCCCCTATTGCTGATAGAACCATAATTAAAGTCAAATCTTAGCAGAAACCTGGGAAATCTTTGCAAAAGCAGATTCTAAGGGTGTCAGATGAAGGAGGACAGAATTCATTGATATGGGTACACTTACTAGAAATTCTGGATTTGATGTGTCAGCGCATGCAGCTAAAGGTGGCTCTAAGAGCTTACTTTGTTGATTGGCTGAAACTGGCACTCATTCATGGCTCACATTAGTGAGATTGAGATGCCAGAGGTGCCCTGACATGATATGGAAGAGGGAATCCAAAAACTTAGGGTGATAGAAATGTTAGACAAGATTTATCATGTATGACCGGTACACAACCCCCAACTATGTTCCATGAAAAGGCTCAGAAGACACCTCCTTCACATTAGACATTAAGAAATCCATCAAAAAAAAAAAAAAGAAATCCATCAGTAAGAGGAACACCTGCATCCTTGGGAGCTTTGCGGTTGTTTTCCTTTGCAGGCCAGGTATGGGGAAGAATGACCCTGATGGCAATACAGGGGTCATTAGGACTGCCCCTCTGATCATAGGCCCAGAGTACAATGATGTTAGGGACAGAGTGGTTTCAAAGGAGGAGCTGCTGGCACAGTACCCAACATCACCTCACATGGTGATGGGTTCTGCTCCTGCACTCAGCACCAAGCTCCCCAGTTACCCCAGGTGCAGGTCTGGCAGCCCATGCCATGGGGACATGGTGCCTCCATCCAGATTTCAATGGACCAGGCCTCCAGGCAAAGCTGCAGACTCATGACCCCAGCCAGGAAAGCCAGGGGGCCACAGCGGAGAACTACCTGGGGACCAGCTGGGCAAAGCCTTAGGAGCCCAACCCATGCCCAGCAAAGCTGTGGAGAAGCCTGCCACCATGTGGCCTCTCCCCAGTGTGTCTGGAAGGCGGGACATCCATCTCAGTGGGCCTGGAGGGAAGAGCATCCAGCCAAGGAGGAATATTCTTGAGACTTTAAGTCTAATGGAATTTGCCCCTTGGATTTTGGACTTGCCTGGACCCTGTCACTCTTTCCTTCTCTCCTATTTCTCCCTTTTGGAATGGGAATGTCTACCCTTTGCCTGTGCCAACAGTGCATTTTGAAAGCACATGACTTGTTGGGTTCACACCTGGAAAGCAATTGGCCTCAGGATGAATCATACCTCGAGTCTCATTCATATCTGATTTAGATAATATTTATTTTTATTTTTAAAAGGTTTTATTTATTTATTCATGAGAGATACAGAGAGAGAGGCAGAGACATAGACAGAGGGAGAAGCAGGCTCCTCGCAAGGGAGCCCGATGTGGGACTTGATCCCAGGACCCTAGGATCATGACCTGAGCCAAAGGCAGATGCTCAACCGCTGAGCCACCCAGGCATCCCTGGTTTAGATAGTATTTAGATGAGACTTTTAGATTTAAGAGTTGATGCTGTAACAAATCAAGACTTTGGGGATTGTTGGGTTGGAATGAGTATATTTTGCATGTGAGGAGGACATAAATTTGGGGGCCAGGGGTAGAATGCTATACCCTTAATGTGTCCCCACAGTTCATATGTTGAAACCTAACCCCCAGTGTGATGGTATTTGGAGGTGGGGTCCTTGGGAGGTGATTGGGTCATGAGGGTAGAGCCCTTGAGAGTGAAATTGGTACGCCTATGAGAAAAGCTCCAGAGAGATTTCTGCACCTTCCACCATGTGAGGACACAGTAAGAAGATAGCCATCTATGAATGAGGAAGCAGATCTCAACAGACACCAAATCTGCAAGTTCCTTGATCTTGGACTTCCCAGCCTCCAGAAATATGAGAAGTAAATATTTGTTGTTTATAAACCACTCAGTCTATTATGTTCTGTTAGAGCTGCCTGAACACACTAAGACAGGCTCTCTGTAATGGGGATGATGGATTCCCAGAGAAGCTGAGACCAAGTGGCAACACTTAACTGCAAAAGACAAGGTGAGAACATCTACCATAAAGGGCAGCATTAATGTATAGGCAAATTGATCATGATGGCCCTAGGAATGAAATAGATGAATAACCTACTAGAATATTGCTAATATATATGATAAGAAAAGTTCTAGATCCAGTACCCAGAAATCTGACTCAAGTCACCAGAGTGGAGAGTTGGCATCTTGCTGTTTCCAGTCTGAAGTCATCTCACAGACCCAGAGACCTTTGATTGAAAGAGAGGCCAGGTTCCCTTGAGGAAGGAGCATGAATCATTGCTGCAAGAACATACTGTAAATCTTCCTCCAAGCCTTCCCCAAAGGGACCTATGGCCATTTAAAATAGAGTGAGTGTTCATTGGGGAAAAGGAAATACCCAGACTTTATGAGGATTCCTAGGTACTGATTCTGAAGTGACACTAATTGCTAAGGACCCAAAATGCTACTGCGGCCCAACAGTCAAAGTGGGGGCTTTACTTTTACTTTATAAAATGGTGGTCAGGTGATAACATTTTCCCACTGAGCCCAGTTGATCTAGTAACCCACCTTGTGGTTATTTCCCCAGTTCCGAAATTTATTTTTGGAATAAATATACTTAGAAACAGGCATAATTCCCACATGGGTTTACTGATAATAATGAGGGCCATTATGGTAAGAAGGGGCTAAGTGAAAGTGAATTTCCTCTCCCTTCAAAGTTACTAAACAAATGATAACATATCCCCAGAAGAATGCAGAGATTAGTGTCACTATAAAATACTTTAAAAAGGAAATGTGATACTTATCATGTCTCCCTTTAACTCTCCAGTTTGTCCTATGCAGAAATCAGCTGAATCTTGGATAATGACTGCAGACTATCATAAATTCAATCAGGTGGTGACACCAGTTGTATCCGTTGTTCCAGATACAGTATATTTAATGAAACAATACAACTCCTGGAATTTGGTATGCAGGTATTGGCCTGGCTAACAACTTTTTCTCCACACTAAATTTCAAGGACTACCAGAAACCATTTGCTTTAAATTGCCAAAAACAACAGTATAACTTGGGGGCATCTGGCTGACTCAGTTGGTAGAGCATGTGACTCTTGATCTCAGGGTTGTGAGTTCAAATCCCACATTGGGAGTAGAGCCCACTAAAACAAACAAACAAAAAACCCATCAAGAGTATAACTTGAAAGTATTGCCTCAGGGATACACCAAATCTCCTGGTCTCTGCCATAACATAGTCTGCAAAGATCTTGGTCATCTTGACACTCAGCAAAACATCACACTGGGCTACATTGATGAAAGACTGATTAGATCTGGTGAAAAGGAAATATCAAGTATCTTGATGCCTTTTAAGAATGAAAAGGTTGGGGCAGCCCCCGTGGCTCAGCAGTTTAGCACTACCTTCAGCCCAGGGTGTGATCCTGGACCTGGGATCGAGTCCCATGTCGGGCTCCCTGCATGGAGTCTGCTTCTCTCTCTCTGCCTGTGTCTCTGTCTCTCTCTCTCTCTCTCTCTGTCTCTCATGAATGAATAAATAAATAAATAAAATCTTTTTAAAAAAAAAGAATGAAAAGGTCGGTGTGATGGTTAATTTTATAGCATTGACTTGGCTGAGCTGGTGCCCACATATTTGGTCAAATATTATTCTAAGGTGGTCTGTGAATGTGTTTTTCGGATAAGATTAACATTTAGATTGGCAAACTTTGAGTAAAGCAGATCATCCTTTATAATATGGGTGGGCCTCATCCAATCAATTGAAGGACTGACTAGAACAAAGACTGACTTCCCCTGAGCAAGAAGGAATTCTGCCAGCAGCTAGCCTTCAAACTTGAACTTCAACACTGGCTCTTTCCTGAATCTCCAGCCTGCAAACACATCCTGCAGATTGTAGGCTTGCTAGCTTCCATAATCATGTGAGTCAATTCTTTAAAATAAATCTCTCTATAATATATACACAGCATATTTATTCTCTTTCTCCGAAGAATACTGACAATTATAGTTGGGAATAAACCCCACAAAAATTCAGGGACCTGCTACCTCACTGAAGTTTCTAGGAGTTAAATGGTTGAAAGTATATTGAAAAGTTCCCTCTGAGGTGAAAGACAAGTTGCTACACTTCATACCTCCTACCACAGAAAGGTATAACCCTTGTGCTATGGTCTGAATGTTTGTGTCCTCCCAAATTCATATTTTGAAATCCTAGTGCCCAATGTGAAGGTATTAGGAGGGTGCTTTGAAATGTGCTTAGGTCATGAAAGTGGAGCCCTCATAAACGGGTCCAGTGCTCTTATGAAAGAGACTCCAGGGATCCCTGGGTGGCGCAGTGGTTTGGCGCCTGCCCAGGGCATGATCCTGAAGACCCGGGATTGGATCCCACGTCGGGCTCCCAGTGCGTGGAGCCTGCTTCTCCCTCTGCCTGTGTCTCTGCCTCTCTCTCTCTCTCTCTCTCTCTCTCTCTCTCTCTCTCTCTCTCTTTGTGTGTGACTATCCTAAATAAATAAATAAATAAATAAATAAATAAATAAATAATTAATTTAAAAAAAAAAAAAGAAAGAGACTCCAAAAGAGCTCCATCCTGCCTTCTACCATGTGAGGTTACAATGAGAAGAGAGCTGTCAGTGAGGGAGCAGGCCCTCACCACACATCAGATCTGCCAATGCCATGATCCTGGTCTTCCAGCCTTCAGAAATGTGAGAAATAAATGTCGTTTATAAGTCACCCAGCCTGTGATGTTTTCTTACAGTAGCCCAAACAGACTCAGATGCCTTGGTAAGCTTCCTTGGATTTTGGAAGCAACATTTGAGGATGCGACTTTGAACACATCTATAGAGTTGCCCACCAGGCTTCCGGTTTCAAATGGGATGAAAATGAGCTAAAGCTCTGCCATTCAGACTTTGGTACAAGCTACTCTTCAATTGCGGCCTTATGATCCAGCAGATCCACTGGCACTTAAAGTGTCTATGACAAATAAGAATGCTATGTGAAGGTTCTGGCAAGCACCAATGAGAGAATTAGCATATAATCCACTAGGATTTTATTTTATTTTATTTTATTTTTTTAAATTTTTTTTATTTTCATTTATTTATGATAGTCACACACACACAGAGAGATAGAGAGAGAGAGAGAGAGAGAGAGAGAGAGAGGCAGAGACACAGGCAGAGGGAGAAGCAGCAGGCTCCATGCACCGGGAGCCCAACGTGGGATTCAATCCTGGATCTCCAGGATTGTGCCCTGGGCCAAAGGCAGGCGCCAAACTGCTACGCCACCCAGGGATCCCTCCACTAGGATTTTAAAGCAAGTCTGTACCCTCTTTTGCAGAGAACTATTCTCCTTTTGAGAAACAGCTTCTGGCTTACTACTCAGCCTTGGCAGAGACCAAACACCTAACCATGAGATATGGTAACCATATATCCTGAGATTTCCATGTGGGGTTCTTGTCTGACCCAAATAGACATAAGGTTAAACATGCATAGCAGCAATTTATTATCAAATGAAATTTGACCAATTTAGACAGGTCCAGAAAGTCCAAGTAAGTTGTATGAGCAAGTGGCTCAGACTCTTTTGATACCAAATCCTGTAATATTGCCTCCTCTCCTAAAGTCCATGTCTATGGTATCAAGGGGCATTCCTCATGATGAGTTGGCTGAAAAAGACAAGACTCAAGCCTGGTTTATATATGGATGCCTGCACGATTTGATATCATTTGGAAGTGGAAAGATGTGCATTACAGCTCTTCTCAGGGGTAACTCTGAATGACAGTGGTGAAGGAAAATCCTCTCCAGTGAGCAGTCACAGAGCAGTATATTTCATTGTCTACTGTATCTGGAGTGAGAGCCAAAAGAATGGACCTACACTGATGCATGTGGTCAGGGACTTGGAAAGAATAGTACTGGCATATTAGTGACAGAGAAGTCTAAGGAAGAGAGAGGTGCATGGATCCTCTGAATGGACACAGTGAAGATACTTGCATCCCATGTGAATGCCCACCAAAAGGCACTTACTGCAGAGGAGACTCTTGCTCTGTGCACATCAGTCAGCTTCTTTCACCAGCCACCCCAATGTATGATTAAAAAAAAAAAAACAATGGGCCCATGTGCTAGTCTTCTTAGGCTGTAATAACCAAACACCATAGAACAGACTGGGTAGCTTAAACAACAGTAATTTATTTCTAACAGTTCTGGAGGCTGAGAAGTTCTAAAATCTGAGTGCAGGCAGATTTAGCTCCTGCTGAGAACTCTCTCCATGCCTTGCAGACAGCCATCTCCTTGTTGTGTCCTCACATAACAGAGAGAAGGTTCTTTCATGTCTCTTTTTACAAGGACACTAATCCTACCATGAGGGCTCCACCCCCATGACCTACTTACTTTCCAAAGGCCCCATCTCCAAATACCATCACACTGCAGGTTAGGGTTTCAACATATAAATCTTGATGGACACAATTCAGTCCATAGCAGCCCAGGAACAAAATGGTGGAGGTGGAAACTATGTCTGGGCTCAATAATATGACCTTCCCTTCACTGAGGATGGCATGGTTAATGCTGTTGCTGAGTGCCTAACTGCCATCAAGCAGAGATGTAAATCAAGTCCCTGATATGGCACTATTCCTTGTGGGAACCAACCTGATGGCAGGTTGATTATATTGGACCTCTTCCATCATGAAGGGGGACAGAGATTCATCTTCATAGGAATAGACACATTTTCTAGATAGGATTTTCCCTCTCCCACCCATAATGCTTGTGCCAACACCACCATCGGTGGACCCTTTTGCACAGCATCGCATCTAATACAGAAACTCATTTCACAGCAAAGGAAGTATGGCAATGGGTTTATGCCTATGGAATTAACTCGTCTTACCACATACCACATCATCTGGAGGCAGCTGGCCTAATTGAAAGGTGGAATGGCTTTGAAGACTCAATTATGATGCTAGTTAAGAAACAACACCCTGAAAAGATGAGATGCTGTTTTTTTTTTTTTTTTAAATTTTTTTTTTTTTAATTTTTATTTATTTATGGTAGTCACAGAGAGAGAGAGAGAGAGAGAGAGGCAGAGACACAGGCAGAGGGAGAAGCAGGCTCCATGCACCGGGAGCCCGATGTGGGATTCGATCCCGGGTCTCCAGAATCGCGCCCTGGGCCAAAGGCAGGCGCCAAACCGCTGCGCCACCCAGGGATCCCGAGATGCTGTTTTATAGAACAGGAGTATATACTTTGAATCAGAGACTATTATATGGTGCTATCGTCCCCCATAGTCAGTGTATATGGGACCTGAAACCAAGGGGGAGAAGTAGGAATGGTACCTCTCACTATTACACCTAATAATCCACTCAGAATTTTTGCTTCCCATCATGGCAATTTTGAGTTCTGCTAGTTTAGAAATCTAAATCCCTGTGATGGTTAATTTTGTGTGTCAACTTGACTGAGACATGGTGTGCCCAAATATTTGACTAAATATTATTCTGCGTGTGCCTGTGAGAGTATTTCTGAATGAGATTAAGATTTGAATTGGTAGACTGAGTGAAGTAGATTGCCTCCCCAGTGCTAGTGGGCTTTGCACAGTCCATTGAAGGCCTGAATAGAACAAAAGGCTAACAGAGAATTCACTCTTTCTCTGCCTGACTGGCTGTCTTTAAACTAGGATATCAGTCTTCTTCTGCCTTCAGACTCAGACTGGAGTCTCTCCATTGTCTCTCCTGGTTCTCAGGTTTTTGGACTAGGACTAGAACTATACCATTAGATCTATATACTATATAATGTGTATTGTCCCACTATATACTACACCAGTATACAGTAGTGCTGTATATATACTACACCTTCTCTGATGGCTGCAGATCTTGGGACTTCTCACCCTCCATAATCTCATAAGTCAATTCCTTGTAATAAATCTCTTTATATATAAGCATATCCTTTTGGTTCTGTTTCTCTGAAGAACACTGACTAATACAGATTTTGGTGCCAGGTTTGGAGTTAGATGAACAGAATGTTAAGGATGAGTTTTCTAAATTGGTTCTGAAAGTTCTGGAGTTGGCTCTCTAATCTGATTAAATTTAAAGATGCTGAGGGGCAGGGCAAGATGGCAGAGGAGTAGGGTCCCCAAGTCACCTGTCCCCACCAATTTACCTAGATGACTTTCAAATAATCCTGAAAACCTACAAATTTGACTTGAGATTTAAAGAGAGAACAGCTGGAATGCTACAGAGAGAAGAGTTTACACTTCTAACAAGTACAACTTATTTTTAGCCGCTCTGCACTGAGCAAAATGACTAGAAAGAAGCACTCACCACAAAAGAAAGAATCAGAAACAGTACTCTCTGCCACAGAGTTACAGAATTTGGATTACAATTCGATGTCAGAAAGCCAATTCAGAAGCACAATTATAAAGCTACTGGTGGCTCTGGAAAAAAAGCATAAGGGATTCAAGAGACTTCATGACTGCAGAATTTAGATCTAATTAGGACGAAATTAAAAATCAATTAAATAAGATGCAATCCAAACTGGAGGTCCTAACGACAAGGGTTAATGAGGTAGAAGAAAGAGTGAGTGACATAGAAGACAAGTTGATGGCAAGGAAGGAAGCTGAGGAAAAAAGAGAAAAACAATTAAAAGACCGTGAGGAAAGGTTAAGGAAAATAAATGACAACCTCAGAAGGAAAAATCTACGTTTAATTGGGGTTCCAGAGGGCGCCAAAAGGGACAGAGGACCAGAAAGCATATTTGAACAAATCATAGCTGAGAACTCCCCTAATTTGGGGAGAGAAACAGCATTCAGATCCAGGAGATAGAAAGATCCCCCCCTAAATCAATAAAAGTCTCCCAGTATTAGTGTATTATTAGACTTTTAGACAGATTTATTTATTTATTTATTTATTTATTTATTTATTTATTTATTTATGATAGACATAGAGAGAGAGAGAGGCAGAGACACAGGCGGAGGGAGAAGCAGGCTCCATGCCGGGAGCCCAAGGTGGGACTCGATCCCGGGACTCCAGGATTGCGCCCTGGGCCAAAGGCAGGCGCTAAACCGCTGAGCCGCCCAGGTATCCCGGAGTCGGTTCTTTGAAAGAATTAATAAGATAAACCATTAGCCAGGCTTATTAAAAACAAAATAGAGGGATCCCTGGGTGGCGCAGCGGTTTGGCGCCTGCCTTTGGCCAGGGCGCAATCCTGAAGACCCGGGATTGGATCCCACGTCGGGCTCCCAGTGCGTGGAGCCTGCTTCTCCCTCTGCCTGTGTCTCTGCCTCTCTCTCTCTCTCTCTCTCTCTCTCTCTCTCTCTCTCTCTCTTTGTGTGTGACTATCCTAAATAAATAAATAAATAAATAAATAAATAAATAAATAATTAATTTAAAAAAAAAAAAAGAAAGAGACTCCAAAAGAGCTCCATCCTGCCTTCTACCATGTGAGGTTACAATGAGAAGAGAGCTGTCAGTGGAGGAGCAGGCCCTCACCACACATCAGATCTGCCAATGCCATGATCCTGGTCTTCCAGCCTTCAGAAATGTGAGAAATAAATGTCGTTTATAAGTCACCCAGCCTGTGATGTTTTCTTACAGTAGCCCAAACAGACTCAGATGCCTTGGTAAGCTTCCTTGGATTTTGGAAGCAACATTTGAGGATGCGACTTTGAACACATCTATAGAGTTGCCCACCAGGCTTCCGGTTTCAAATGGGATGAAAATGAGCTAAAGCTCTGCCATTCAGACTTTGGTACAAGCTACTCTTCAATTGCGGCCTTATGATCCAGCAGATCCACTGGCACTTAAAGTGTCTATGACAAATAAGAATGCTATGTGAAGGTTCTGGCAAGCACCAATGAGAGAATTAGCATATAATCCACTAGGATTTTATTTTATTTTATTTTATTTTTTTAAATTTTTTTTATTTTCATTTATTTATGATAGTCACACACACACAGAGAGATAGAGAGAGAGAGAGAGAGAGAGAGAGAGAGAGGCAGAGACACAGGCAGAGGGAGAAGCAGCAGGCTCCATGCACCGGGAGCCCAACGTGGGATTCAATCCTGGATCTCCAGGATTGTGCCCTGGGCCAAAGGCAGGCGCCAAACTGCTACGCCACCCAGGGATCCCTCCACTAGGATTTTAAAGCAAGTCTGTACCCTCTTTTGCAGAGAACTATTCTCCTTTTGAGAAACAGCTTCTGGCTTACTACTCAGCCTTGGCAGAGACCAAACACCTAACCATGAGATATGGTAACCATATATCCTGAGATTTCCATGTGGGGTTCTTGTCTGACCCAAATAGACATAAGGTTAAACATGCATAGCAGCAATTTATTATCAAATGAAATTTGACCAATTTAGACAGGTCCAGAAAGTCCAAGTAAGTTGTATGAGCAAGTGGCTCAGACTCTTTTGATACCAAATCCTGTAATATTGCCTCCTCTCCTAAAGTCCATGTCTATGGTATCAAGGGGCATTCCTCATGATGAGTTGGCTGAAAAAGACAAGACTCAAGCCTGGTTTATATATGGATGCCTGCACGATTTGATATCATTTGGAAGTGGAAAGATGTGCATTACAGCTCTTCTCAGGGGTAACTCTGAATGACAGTGGTGAAGGAAAATCCTCTCCAGTGAGCAGTCACAGAGCAGTATATTTCATTGTCTACTGTATCTGGAGTGAGAGCCAAAAGAATGGACCTACACTGATGCATGTGGTCAGGGACTTGGAAAGAATAGTACTGGCATATTAGTGACAGAGAAGTCTAAGGAAGAGAGAGGTGCATGGATCCTCTGAATGGACACAGTGAAGATACTTGCATCCCATGTGAATGCCCACCAAAAGGCACTTACTGCAGAGGAGACTCTTGCTCTGTGCACATCAGTCAGCTTCTTTCACCAGCCACCCCAATGTATGATTAAAAAAAAAAAAACAATGGGCCCATGTGCTAGTCTTCTTAGGCTGTAATAACCAAACACCATAGAACAGACTGGGTAGCTTAAACAACAGTAATTTATTTCTAACAGTTCTGGAGGCTGAGAAGTTCTAAAATCTGAGTGCAGGCAGATTTAGCTCCTGCTGAGAACTCTCTCCATGCCTTGCAGACAGCCATCTCCTTGTTGTGTCCTCACATAACAGAGAGAAGGTTCTTTCATGTCTCTTTTTACAAGGACACTAATCCTACCATGAGGGCTCCACCCCCATGACCTACTTACTTTCCAAAGGCCCCATCTCCAAATACCATCACACTGCAGGTTAGGGTTTCAACATATAAATCTTGATGGACACAATTCAGTCCATAGCAGCCCAGGAACAAAATGGTGGAGGTGGAAACTATGTCTGGGCTCAATAATATGACCTTCCCTTCACTGAGGATGGCATGGTTAATGCTGTTGCTGAGTGCCTAACTGCCATCAAGCAGAGATGTAAATCAAGTCCCTGATATGGCACTATTCCTTGTGGGAACCAACCTGATGGCAGGTTGATTATATTGGACCTCTTCCATCATGAAGGGGGACAGAGATTCATCTTCATAGGAATAGACACATTTTCTAGATAGGATTTTCCCTCTCCCACCCATAATGCTTGTGCCAACACCACCATCGGTGGACCCTTTTGCACAGCATCGCATCTAATACAGAAACTCATTTCACAGCAAAGGAAGTATGGCAATGGGTTTATGCCTATGGAATTAACTCGTCTTACCACATACCACATCATCTGGAGGCAGCTGGCCTAATTGAAAGGTGGAATGGCTTTGAAGACTCAATTATGATGCTAGTTAAGAAACAACACCCTGAAAAGATGAGATGCTGTTTTTTTTTTTTTTTTAAATTTTTTTTTTTTTAATTTTTATTTATTTATGGTAGTCACAGAGAGAGAGAGAGAGAGAGAGAGGCAGAGACACAGGCAGAGGGAGAAGCAGGCTCCATGCACCGGGAGCCCGATGTGGGATTCGATCCCGGGTCTCCAGAATCGCGCCCTGGGCCAAAGGCAGGCGCCAAACCGCTGCGCCACCCAGGGATCCCGAGATGCTGTTTTATAGAACAGGAGTATATACTTTGAATCAGAGACTATTATATGGTGCTATCGTCCCCCATAGTCAGTGTATATGGGACCTGAAACCAAGGGGGAGAAGTAGGAATGGTACCTCTCACTATTACACCTAATAATCCACTCAGAATTTTTGCTTCCCATCATGGCAATTTTGAGTTCTGCTAGTTTAGAAATCTAAATCCCTGTGATGGTTAATTTTGTGTGTCAACTTGACTGAGACATGGTGTGCCCAAATATTTGACTAAATATTATTCTGCGTGTGCCTGTGAGAGTATTTCTGAATGAGATTAAGATTTGAATTGGTAGACTGAGTGAAGTAGATTGCCTCCCCAGTGCTAGTGGGCTTTGCACAGTCCATTGAAGGCCTGAATAGAACAAAAGGCTAACAGAGAATTCACTCTTTCTCTGCCTGACTGGCTGTCTTTAAACTAGGATATCAGTCTTCTTCTGCCTTCAGACTCAGACTGGAGTCTCTCCATTGTCTCTCCTGGTTCTCAGGTTTTTGGACTAGGACTAGAACTATACCATTAGATCTATATACTATATAATGTGTATTGTCCCACTATATACTACACCAGTATACAGTAGTGCTGTATATATACTACACCTTCTCTGATGGCTGCAGATCTTGGGACTTCTCACCCTCCATAATCTCATAAGTCAATTCCTTGTAATAAATCTCTTTATATATAAGCATATCCTTTTGGTTCTGTTTCTCTGAAGAACACTGACTAATACAGATTTTGGTGCCAGGTTTGGAGTTAGATGAACAGAATGTTAAGGATGAGTTTTCTAAATTGGTTCTGAAAGTTCTGGAGTTGGCTCTCTAATCTGATTAAATTTAAAGATGCTGAGGGGCAGGGCAAGATGGCAGAGGAGTAGGGTCCCCAAGTCACCTGTCCCCACCAATTTACCTAGATGACTTTCAAATAATCCTGAAAACCTACAAATTTGACTTGAGATTTAAAGAGAGAACAGCTGGAATGCTACAGAGAGAAGAGTTTACACTTCTAACAAGTACAACTTATTTTTAGCCGCTCTGCACTGAGCAAAATGACTAGAAAGAAGCACTCACCACAAAAGAAAGAATCAGAAACAGTACTCTCTGCCACAGAGTTACAGAATTTGGATTACAATTCGATGTCAGAAAGCCAATTCAGAAGCACAATTATAAAGCTACTGGTGGCTCTGGAAAAAAAGCATAAGGGATTCAAGAGACTTCATGACTGCAGAATTTAGATCTAATTAGGACGAAATTAAAAATCAATTAAATAAGATGCAATCCAAACTGGAGGTCCTAACGACAAGGGTTAATGAGGTAGAAGAAAGAGTGAGTGACATAGAAGACAAGTTGATGGCAAGGAAGGAAGCTGAGGAAAAAAGAGAAAAACAATTAAAAGACCGTGAGGAAAGGTTAAGGAAAATAAATGACAACCTCAGAAGGAAAAATCTACGTTTAATTGGGGTTCCAGAGGGCGCCAAAAGGGACAGAGGACCAGAAAGCATATTTGAACAAATCATAGCTGAGAACTCCCCTAATTTGGGGAGAGAAACAGCATTCAGATCCAGGAGATAGAAAGATCCCCCCCTAAATCAATAAAAGTCTCCCAGTATTAGTGTATTATTAGACTTTTAGACAGATTTATTTATTTATTTATTTATTTATTTATTTATTTATTTATTTATGATAGACATAGAGAGAGAGAGAGGCAGAGACACAGGCGGAGGGAGAAGCAGGCTCCATGCCGGGAGCCCAAGGTGGGACTCGATCCCGGGACTCCAGGATTGCGCCCTGGGCCAAAGGCAGGCGCTAAACCGCTGAGCCGCCCAGGTATCCCGGAGTCGGTTCTTTGAAAGAATTAATAAGATAAACCATTAGCCAGGCTTATTAAAAACAAAATAGAGGGATCCCTGGGTGGCGCAGCGGTTTGGCGCCTGCCTTTGGCCCAGGGCGCAATCCTGGAGACCCGGGATCGAATCCCACATCGGGCTCCCGGTGCATGGAGCCTGCTTCTCCCTCTGCCTATGTCTCTGCCTCTCTCTCTCTCTCACTGTGTGCCTATCATAAATAATTAAAAATAAATAAATAAATAAATAAATAAAAATTAAAAAAAATAAAGTGTTAAAAAAAAAAAAGAACATAGGACTAGAAGTCCTAGCTTCAGCAATGAGACAACAAAAAGAAATAAAAGGCATTCAAATTGGCAAAGAAGTCAAACTCCCTCTTCGCCGATGACATGATACTGTACCTAGAAAACCCAAAAGACTCCACCCCAAGATTGCTAGAACTCATACAGCAATTTGGCAGTGTGGCAGGATACAAAATCAATGCCCAGAAATCAATGACATTTCTATACACTAACAATGAGATTGAAGAAAGAGAAATTAAGGCGTCAATCCCATTTACAGTTGCTCCCAAAAGCATAAGATACCTAGGAATAAACCTAACCAAAGAGGTAAAGGATCTATACCCTAAAAACTACAGAACAATTTTGAAAGAAATTGAGGAAGACACAAAGAGATGGAAAAATATTCCATGCTCATGGATTGGAAGAATTAATATTGTGAAAATGTCAATGGTACCCAGGGCAATTTACACATTCAATGCAATCCCTATCAAAATACCATGAACTTTTCAGAGAGTTGGAACAAATCATCTTAAGATTTGTTTTTAATTTTTATTTATTTATGATAGTCACAGAGAGAGAGAGAGAGGCAGAGATACAGGCAGAGGGAGAAGCAGGCTCCATGCACCGGGAGCCCGACGTGGGATTTGATCCCGGGTCTCCAGGGTCGCGCCCTGGGCCAAAGGCAGGCGCCAAACCGCTGCGCCACCAGGGATCCCAAATCATCTTAAGATTTGTGTGCAATCAGAAAAGACCCCAAATAGCCAGGGGAATATTGAAAAAGAAAACCAGAGCTGGGGGCTTCACAATGCCGGATTTCAGGTTGTACTACAAAGCTGTGGTCATCAAGACAGTGTGGTACTGGCACAAAAACAGACACATAGATCAATGGAACAGAATAGAGAATCCAGAAATCCTCAACTCTATGGTCAACTAATAATCTATAAAGCAGGAAAGACTATCCACTGGAAAAAGGACAGTCTCTTCAATAAATGGTGTTGGGAAAATTGGACAACCACGTGGAGAAGAATGAGACTAGACCATTCTCTTACACCATACGCAAAGATAAAGTCAAAATGGATGAAAGATCTAAATGTGAGATAAGAATCCATCAAAATCCTAGAGGAGAACACAGGCAACACCCTTTTTGAACTTGGCCACAGCAACTTCTTGCAAGATACATCTATGAAGGCAAGAGAAACAAAAGCAAAAATGAACTATTGGGACTTCATCAAGATAAAAAGTTTCTGCATAGCCAAAGAAACAGTCAACACAAGTAAAAGACAACCTACAGAATGGGAGAAGATATTTGCAATGACATATCAGATAAAGGGCTAGTATCCAAGATCTATAAAGAACTTATTAAACTCAACAGCAAAGAAACAACGCAATCTTGAAATGGGTAAAAGACATGAACAGAGGTCTCACAGAGGAAGACATAGACATGGCCAACAAGCACATGAGAAAATGCTCTGCATCACTTGCCATCAGGGAAATACAAATCAAAACCACAATGAGATACCACCTCACACCAGCGAGAATGGGGATAATTAACAGAGCAGGAAACCACAAATGTTGGCAAGGATGCGGAGAAAGGGGAACCCTCTTGCACTCTTGGTGGGAATGTGAACTGGTGCAGCCACTCTGGAAAACTGTGTGGAGGTTCCTCAAAGAGTTAAAAATAGATCTGCCCTACGACCCAGCAATTGCACTGTTGGGGATTTACCCCAAAGATACAGATGCAGTGAAATGCCGGGACACCTGCACCCCGATGTTTCTAGCAGCAATGTCCACAATAGCCAAACTGTGGAAGGAGCCTCGGTGTCCATCGAAAGATGAACAGATAAAGAATATGTGGTTTATGTATACAATGGAACATTACTCAGCCATTAGAAACTATGAATACCCACCAGTTGCTTTCACGTGGATGGAACTGGAGGGTATTATGCTGAGTGAAGTAAGTCAATCGGAGAAGGAGACCATTATATGGTCTCCTTCATTTGGGGAATACAAAAATAGTGAAAGGGAATAAAGGGGAAAGTAGAGAAAATGAGTGGGAAATATCAGTGAGGGTGACAGAACATGAGAGACACCTAACTCTGGAAAATGAACAAGGGGTGGAAGAAAGGGAGGTGGGGAGGGGGTTGGGGTGACTGGGTGATGGGCACTGAGGGGGGCACCTGATGGGATGAGCACTCGGTGTTATACTATATGTTGGCAAATCAAGCTCCCATAAAAAAATACATACAAAAAAATTTAAAGATGCTGATGCCTCAATTTCCAATATAAAGAGAGCACTGATAGAACATGGCCTGATCTAGCAATAGAGATACAGAATATGCCTCCATTGGATACTCCTAATCAACTACTTATCAGAAAGAGCTGAGTGACAGTGTATATGACAGTTTCAAACATTTTTAGGAAACAAACAAATATAATAGGATTGTGCAGTTGCTCCTAATGTTGCTGGACAAAGTGGAGAAAGTAAAGGATGAGCTCAGAGATTTGAATTCCCAGCTCAAGCACCACACAAATTACCTAAGACCTAGGTGTGTCCTAAAGGAGACCCTAATCTCCTGTAGCCAGAGAGCTGAAATTACTGAAAATCAACTGAGGAGCCCCATCCTGCATTTGGCTTAATTACAATGGAAATTGAACTTGCAGCCTTGCAGTATATCTACTGTTAAAGTGAAGGCATTTATGGGAAAGGATTAGGGTCCTGTAAGTTGGCTTGGGTATATGTGGGAAGACCCTAATGAAGCTGGAGATACTGCCCCCCAAATTTTGATGATTCTTTGCCAGTGGAAGAAGCCTCTACCAGGGGGCACAACCATAGTTCTACTGAATTGGAAGTTGAGACATTTTGGACATTTCGGCTCCTATGCCAGTAAAGCTAGGGGCAAATAAACATGGGGGGAGGTAGAGTTAATGCACTGGCTGGAGCGATTAATTTTCATTACCAAAGGGAAATCAGATTGCTTACACAATAGAGGCGAGGAAGACTATGCTCGCAACTCAGAGGTTTATCTGGAGTGCCTCTTAGTACTACCATGCCCGAGTAAAACTTCATGAAGATCTAAAACAACTCACAACAGACAGGATGATGGAGGACTCAGACCCTTTAGAAATGAAAGTTTGGGTCACTCCATCAGATAAAAAGACCACCCGAGGTGCTGGAGGAAGGCAGGGGAAATACGGAATTGATAGAGGAGGAGGAAAGCCACAGATGGGAATACAGTTTCATGATCAATTACAGAAATGAGTACTATTGTAGCTTTGCTTTCTTTATTTTTGCCGGTTATATTTTTGTGTTTACCTGTATGTGCTAGCTATTTTCTTTTTCTCCCTCTTTCCCATTTTTATTTTATATACAAAGAGTCATTGAACGTCCATCTTACAATTTAGTCTTCCAATACTAGAATATCAGTGGGACTGTGACTAAATTTGAGGAATAATTAATATAGGCAACAATGGATACAACGACCCTTGGGATTATGTGTCTCATTTGGAGGAAAGAATGATAACTTCCTCTTTAAGGGAAGGAAAGCTACACATATGTTGAAATAAAATGGCTTGGTTGTATAAAGATTCAAATATTTGTAGAGGGGTGCACATGCAAGCTGAGTAGTCAAAAGGGTGGACTGTGCCGCTTACTGATTTTTCCTCTTGGCTTCAAATCCACTCTTTATGCCTGCTCTGTGAAAATGGATCTGGCCCATTTAAATTTTTCCCTTTGCCAGTTGGCACTGAAGCTTTGCCAGTAGAGGGCACTGGAGAGACATTGCAAGAAGGAAAATAGTTCTGCTTCCTGACTGTTGTGCCTACTCAGCAGGTTCCTGCAGCAGACACAGGTTTCTCCAGCACCAGGGTCCTCCTAGATTCTCTAGGGCCTGGTTCCTGCAGGGCAAGGTGACCACCAGCACCAAGGGGCCAGCAGGTTCTCCCTGAAATCCACCATCACATGGGCTAGTAGCAGTTTGCTTTTGGCTTCTGAAGCACGCACAGCTCCCCATGAACAGCTTTCTTTGGCATCGTAGAGGGTGGATTTCTGGCAAGTTCCAAAACAGATTTTGAGCAAGTTCCACCACGTCAGCTCTGAATTTGGGATAGTATCTTCCTTGGGTGTGGTATTTTAGCCATGCTCATGCTTTCCCCTACCTTCTTGAACATATGGATTATATTTATAATAGCTTTTTAAAAAAAAGATTTTATTTATCCATGAGAGACACACAGAGATAGAGACACAGGCAGAGGGAGAAGCAGTCTCCTCAGAAGGAGCCCAATGTGGGACTCGATCCCAGGACCTGGATCACGCTTGAGCTAAAAGCAGATGCTCAACTGCTGAGCCACTCAGGCATCCCTATAATAGCTGGGTTGTTTTTTTTTTTTTTTATAATAGCTGTTTTAATGTTACTTTTCTATTGGTTCTATCGTCTGGGTCATTTCTAATGGATTATTTTTCTCCTCATTAAGAGTTGTATTTTCCTGCTTCTTTGCATGCCTGATCATCTTTTATTGGATGCCAAACATTGTAAATTTTACCTTGTTGATTGCTGAATTTTGAGGGAGAGTTACTTAAAACACTGTGTGTGAAGGGGTATTCTAGGGCACAGTTAATCAATGTGATCCTTTTGAGGCTTGCTTTTAAGTTCTTAAAGCTGGACCTGAATGGTTTTTAGTTCAGAGCTAATTTGATAGTCTAGAGCTAATTGGGTACAGAGGCAATACCCTTCTGAGTTCTCTATTCAGTGCCTCATAGGCTTTTCCACTCAGACTAGTGTGGAGATGAACTCCTACCTCTGAGGATTTTTCTTCCTGATCTTTTTCAGTGGACTTTTCCTGGCTTCAGGCAGTTTCCTCACATATGTTTGCCAATCAGTACTTGGTTGAAGACTTGAAGGGACCACTCTGTAGACCTCCAGAATTTTCTGTCTCTGTGAAGCTTTCTTCTCCATAGTACTCTGCCTTGTTCTGAGAATTCTGGCTATTGTGACCTCCAAAACTCTTACTATGTCTTCTAAACTCAAGGAGTTGACCAGGCTCCTTTAGAATCCCTCCCACATTCCACAGAGCACCTGGAAATTCTCTCCAGGCAGTCCTATGGTTCACTCATTTGTTTACCTTCTTTCAGGGATCATGGTCCCATGTGACCTGTTGTTTAATGTCTAGAAACCACTATTCCATATATCATCCGTTTTTTCAGTTGTTTAAGGAAGGAGAGTAAATCTAATCCCTGTTACTTTATCATAGCTGTAAACAGAGGTCCCCAAACTCTCTTTTCTGACCCTTCTGAGACATTGGCCTTCTGCAACTCACACTCAGTCCTCACCAGAATCCTTATATCCTCAACTTCTTTGCTGAAGGTTGAATTGACCTTCTTGCTCCAATAGGAACCTGAATCTTCCTGGACAATACTGTAGCTCTCTCAAGCACTGCATTCTCTCCCATAGCTCATGCCAGTGATTCAGGAGGCATAGGTATCCTCCCAGAAGTTCATGCACAACCCCAGACCAGGCTCCTTCCCTTCCTCAGGAAGTCCCCCAGTTCATTTGAGGCACAAACATCAGGTTATATGGCCCCCTATGCATCTTTATTACAGTCATCTACCAAAAGCCCCCTCATCACTCCCCTTTGGGTTTTGAGGATTTTTTCCTGGTTCACTGTGACTGCCTCCAATACCTCTCTTGTCCAGAATCTTGGTGATTTCATAACCCAAATCTATGGTGGATTCAAAATACACATTCCAGCCACCTAGCAATTCTCTGTGACATCAGCTGGGTGTCCTATGACAACTCAATTCTAACACTAACTGCCTGCAGATAATGTCAGATCCCACAGGTTAAAGGCTCAGCTCTATAAGACTGCCCCAGCCCCAAGTTCAGATGTCAGTCACAAGTCCAGGTTATCACCTATGCTCCTGACCAATAGGCTATACATATGAGAGTCTAATGATCCCCCTCCTCGGGTTTGATTAATTTGCTAGAGGGGCTCACAGACCTCAGAGAAAGATTTACTTATGTTTACCAGATGGAAGAGATGTGAAGGGCAAGCTAGGGGGGAAGAGGCACTGAGCTTCCATGTCCTCTCTGAATATGCCACTTTCTCAACACCTTTGCACCTTGTTCATTAACCCAGAAGCTCTACAGGCCTTGTACTTTGGGGATTTTATGGAGGCTTCATCATGTAGGCACAGTCATTAACTCCATTTTCAGCCCTTTTCCTTTCTTTTTCTTTTTAAAGATTTATTTATTTATTCATGAGAGACATAGAGAGAAGCAGAGACATAGGCAGAGGGAGAAGCAGGCTCCCCACAGGGAGCCCGATGTGGGACTCGATCCTGGATCCTGGGATCATGCCCTGAGCCGAAGGCAGACGCTCAACCACTGAGCCACCTAAGCGTCCCTGCCCTTTTCCTTTCTCAAGTGAATGGAGGGATAAGCCTGAAAATTCCAAGTTTCTAATCATGGTTTGGTTTTTCTGGTGACCAGCCCTCATCCAGGAGCCATCCAGAAGCCCACCCAGAGTCACTTCATTAGAATAAAAGATACTCCTCCTGGGATCCCTGGGTGGCTCAGTGGTTGAGCATCTGCCTTTGGCTCAGGGTGTGATCCCGGGGTCCTGGGATGGAGTCCTGCATCAGGCTCCCTGCATGGAGCCTGCTTCTCCCTCTGCCTATGTCTCTGCCTCTCTGTCTCTGTGTCTCTCATAAATAAATAAATAAATAAATAAATAAATAAATAAATAAATAAAATCTTTAAAAAAAGACACTCCTCCTAATACCCAGGGAAAGTACGAGGGTTTCAGGAGGCCTGTGTCAGGAGCCAGGGACACAGACCAGTATATGTTTTCTACTATCTCACAGACTTCAACATGTGTATTTTAAGGGGACACAAAAATAAGCACAAAATAAGGAGGAAATACTCAAAATTACAGCCCTCGATTATGTAACTGGCTATGTGCTTGTAGCTGGTATTTATAACCACCTTCTTCACCTACCTAGTCCATATTCCCTCCCTTTGCCCTCTGCAAGCACCTCAGCTGGTTGTGGTTCTTTAACTGGTGGGGTGATCCAAGCCTTCATTCCTGAAGGATCTGGGCCATTAGTAAAACTACCTGGATTGGGTTGTTAACATTTTCCCCGTCAACTTCATTCACAGGGCATTGTAATGGTAAGAGATGCCCTAAGGGATCTCCTGTACTCCAGACATAAACTTCCTTATATCTCTCTTTTTTTAAGATTTTATTTATTTATTCATGAGAGACACAGAGAGAGAGGCACAGACACAGGCAGAGGGAGAAGCAGGCTCCATGCAAGGAGTCCGATGCGGGACTCCATCCTGGATCCTGGGATAACGCCCTGAGACGAAGGCAGATGCTCAACCACCACTGAGCCACCCAGGCATCCCACTCTTCCTTATGTCTAACATGGAGTAGCAATCCAATTTCCCTTGAATAGTCAAGATCAATCACCCCAGCCGGCACAGTAACTCCCTTCTTTACCGGTTGATTCAGAGGCATAGGGAGCCCAAAGTGTCCAGGCAGCAGTCTCAACTTCCGGTTCAATGGAATCGTTGTTGTGTCTTCTGGCAGAAGTATTCCTCCTTTTGGAAATAAGGCCTTCAGAGTTTAAGGTCATGGAAACAGGAAGCACTCTGTGGCCCAAATTGACGCATAAAATTAACCATCACACACTTCAACCCCATTAGCACCTAGAATCTATTGACTCTATTACCTTTTCACTCTTCCATACCTCTCTCCATCCTCACTTCTCAACTTACCCAGCTTAAATTTTATGCTCCATAATTATGTCCCTCTATTACATCATTTAATTCACTGTAGCCTAGCTGCTAACAAAATCATGGATCTAAGCAGTGATCACTAATGGTTGCTATACCCCAAGAAGAGACACACGGGATATCATCGGTTATGCATGATGATGCTGTCTTTCTGTTTGCCTGTGTCTGACAGTGAGGGTTTTTTTTTTTAAGATTTTATTTATTCATGAAAAACAGAGAGAGGAAGAGACACAGGCAGAGACAGAATCAGGCTCCCTTCAGGGAGCCCGATGTGGGACTCGATTCGATTCCAGGACTCCAGGATCACACCCCCGGCCAAAGGCAGGCACTCAACCGCTGCCACCCAGGCATCCTTGACAGTGTGTTTTAAGAAAATTTCTATGGCTGGCTCTGGGTATATATGACCCCAGTCTGCATGCTCCTCTGTTTTTCAGTATCTTTGTTTGTGAGTGTGTACCTTTGTGACTGTGTCTGCACAGATCTGGTTTGGTATCACTATATGTCAGCCTGTGTAGGCTCTGCCCATGTCTGGGTTTGTAGGCTGTGTCTATCTATGCTTGGCATGTGGGCCTCTATGTGATTTATGTCTCTTTGTGAGTGGCTGACAGTCACTATACTCAGTGTTTCTGAGTGATTGTGTCTGCATGTGTTTGTTTGCTGTTGCCATATGTCAGAGTATGTGTGCCTGTATCTATGTTTGTGCTGTGTGTCTGTGTATGTATGAGTAATGCATGGTCACTCTATGTGGGTGTCTCCGGGTGATTCAGGGGCTGTGCCTGTGCTGGCCCTTTTCTATGTGTTTGAGAGCAAGCAAAAAGACTCTGATATAAAATTTGCTCCCTACTCACTCTCAGACCAAGGCAACCATCTTGCAGCCTCAGGCATATACTACAGGAATCAGGTGATACACTGGTTGGGAAACACCTGCCATCTGTCCCCAAGGCTCTGCCCAGATGCAGGAGGGGTTTTCCCTCAGGGAGGGAGCAAAGGAAAGAAAGGGGAAGGAAGATGAGGTGGCCCCTTGGTACCCTCTGCAGGGTCCAGGAATCCTATACCTCCCTGTCTACGTTCCCTCCCTCTTCCCACTCCCCACATTCTAACTCTGACTTACCTTCAAGTCTTAGTTCTATGCTGACACTACCCCCAGCAGAGTCACTGAAATGCCATACACCCATACCTATCTCCTGTGCCCGTGATCCTTCCCACCACCATCTGTACCTGCCCTGCTCCAGGAAAGCCTCTCCCCTCCCTCATCCCTCTGTGCTACTAGATTGAGATACGCTGGAATGTGTACCTGGCAAAAACCTGAGCCCCTAGTATTTCTGCCTTTATTGGATCCTAGTCACTAGCCAAGCTTATTTCCAACTCAAGACCTTTACACTCTCCTCTGCCTGGAACACCCATTCCCCCAGATCAGGGCATATTTGGCTCTTTCAGGTCACCATTCCAGTCTAAGTTCACATGTCACTGAAGTGTACCCTCCCTGCTTCATTTCCTTAAGGGAATTCATCACCACCTGACATAATGTGCTGATTTGTTTGTTCACTGTTTGCTGTCCCTGTCAGAATGGCAGCTTCCCTGGGGCAGGGGTTTAGAGCTGTTTTGTTCACCATCATTTCCCCAGCACCTAGAATAGTATAAGTGCTCAATAAAGAACTGATTGGATGAATTAAAAGATCTTCTGGTGTTAGATGTGGGCCCTAATCTCCCCAGCCCACCACTGGGCCTCGCTGCTAATGGCCCTAACAGAGGGCAGGACAGAGCAGGCTGAAGGTAAAATCACAGAACCAGTTCGGTAAGGGGCACCAGGCCAGCCTGCACCTGGCAATTCCCATGCTGGGCACACTCCCTACACCCAAAGTTGGTTTCTAGGGACCTCACACCTGGGGAGCTGGTGCCTTAACCATGCTAGCTCAGATTAGCAATGGAGATTTTGTCCAGCTGAGAAGCCTCTGGTGGCCTGGGGTAGAGGGTAGGCCCAGAGTCCCTCTAGGGAGGGCCCCCCTGCCACCCCTCCCTCCCTCCTGGCCCTGAAAGTGGCAGAAATGAAGGGTCCAGATGCCCACCGTGACTGGGATGAACAATTGCCTTCATGTATGATTTATTCTTCCTGGGTTTCTTTCTTTGCAAAGATAAGCAGACACATGTCTATATTCTTTTAAAATATTTATTTATTTATTTATTTAGGAAAAAGAGGGGGGGCAAAGAAGAGGGAAAGGGAGAGAATTTCAAGCAGACTCCACACTGAGCATGGAGCCAGACAAGGGGCTTGATCTCATGACTCTGAGATCATGACCTGAACCAAAACCAAGAGTCAGTGACTTAACCAACTGATCTACCCACGTGCCCTGACACGTCTATATTCTTATTTCTTCTTTATTATCAAGATAACACTATATTTTTATTTGTTTTTAAAAGATATTTATTTATTTGAGAGAGAGAGCATGAACAGGGGGCAGAGAGAGAGGGAGAAGCAGACTCCCACTGAGTAGGGAGCCCAAAACAAGGCTCCATCCCAGGACTCTGGGATCATGACCTGAGCTGAAGGCAGATGCTCAACTGATTGAGCCACTCAGGTATCCCAACACTTTCTTTTTAAAACCCAATAGATGATGTTGCCAATTCACCAAACCATCAAGTCTCCTAGAACCCAACTGATGAAGCTAACTTGCTGAAAAACCAACGTGCTGAATTCTTGAGAATTTGGGAAAATTTTAGTTTTACTCTAGTCTTGGGTAGTACAAGACAAACACCTTCAACCAAGACTAAGTCAATTCACTGCAGCTGTTCTGCAGCCAGAGGCAGCAGCATGGATAATCAAAAAGCAAAATCTTGGGGAAAAACCCCAGGCACGGGTTGTCTTGCTCACTTGTCAATTCGGGATACAGGCGAGAATCCCAGGCAGCAGAATAGCTTCCTTCTGTGGGGCTCAAAGCTGGGGTGAGGCAGGAGTCAGAAAGTAAAGATGAGAGGGAGCAAGATCCATCTCAAAGTCAAGCTTCTCTAGATACTGAGAGCCATAAGCTGAGCCTCACCCCAAGAAGAGGCTCTAGTAATCTTTATGATCTCAGGTTTGACAATGGAGTCTTAGGTATGATACCAAAAGTACAGAAAACAAAATACAAAATAGATAAATTGGATTTCATCAAAATGAAAAACTTCTGTGTATCAAAGGACATTATCGAGACAATGAAAAGACAACCTATAGAACAGGAGAAGGTATTTGTAAACCATATGTCTGATATATATTCAGAATATGTAAAGAACTCTTACAACTCAGCAATAAAAACAATTTGATTTTTAAAATGGGAAAAGGGCTTGAATAAATATTTCTCCAAAGGTATTTGCCTAGGAAGCACACAAAAAGATGCTTAACAACATTCATCATTAGGGAAATATAAATGAAACCCACAGTGAGGCACCATCCCCACTAGGATGGCTATAATACAAACAAAATATGTATAAGCAATGATGTGGAGAAATTGGAACGCTTGTGCACTGCTGGTGGGAATGAAATATGGTTCAACCACTGTGGAAACAGTTTAGAAGTTCCTCAAAAAGCTAAACAGAATTGCCACAATTCTGGCAATTTTGCTCTTGGGTAGACACCTAAAAAGGAACTGAAAACTGGTACTCAACAAATACATGGACACACACATTCACAGCATCACTACTGACAATCACCAAAAGGTAGAAACAGCCCTTATGTCCATCAACAGATGGGTAAACAAAATGTGATATACACAGACAGTGGAATATTATTCAGTCATAAAAAGGTATGAAGGACATGATACATGTACAATGTGGATGAATCTTGAAAACATTGTTATGTGAAAGAAGCCAGACACAAAAGGGCATATACTGTATAAAAATCTAGAATAGGTAAATCTATTGAGATAGAACACAGATTGGTGATTGTCAGAGGCTGGGAGAGGCAAGGGGGTGGAACAGAGAGCAATTGTTTAATGGGTACAGGGTTTTCTTTTGAGGGTGATGGAAACATTTTCAAGCTACAAAGAGGTAGTAGCTATACAACATTGTGAATATACTAATTGCCGCTGAATTACTCACTTTATAATAATTTTATTACAAACTTCTAAGAAAGCAAAAAGGAATAAGGAGAAGGAGAAAAAGAAGAAAGGGAAGGATGGGGTGGATCCTGGATCCAACTCTCTGATGGGGCCTAGGAGAGTGAGTTTTCCTTCAGACATTTTTTTCCAGCTTTATTTTTTTTTAAGATTTATTTATTTGAGAGAGAGAGAGCACAGGGGGAGGAGCAGAGGGAGAGAGAAACTCAAGTATACTCCATGCAGAGCAGGGAGCCAACACAGGGCTGGATCTCAAGACCCTGAGATTAAACCTGAGCTGAAGCCAATACTTGGACGCTTAATGGACTGAGCCACCCAGGCGCCCCCTTTTCCAGCTTTATTGAGATATAATTGATATATAACAGTGTGTAAGTTTAAGGTGTACAATGTGTTGACTTGATACACATTTATTGTGAAGTGTTTATCACAATAAGGTTAGTTAATGCCTCCTTTATCTCACATAATTATCACTTTGTTGTTGTGTTATGGTGAGAATATTAAAGCACTATTCTCACAGTAACTTTCAAGTATACAATATAGTATTGTTAACTATAGTCACCACATTATACATTAAATCCCAGGAACTTACTCACCTTATAACTGAAAGTTTGTACCCTTTGACCTTTAAACATTTTTATCACAGCAATTCATGAAGATGGGAATAAGTCCCACAGTACCAAGGGGCTTTTGGTGAAAAGCAAGATTTCTGTCTGCCCTTCCCCACCCCATATTGCAGCCTCATCAACAGCCACTTCCACCTCTTAAGCTTCGTCTTGATTTTAGTTCTTCCAGTGCTTTCTGCCATAACTCTAAACCAGCATTGTCCAATAAAATGTTCTGAATGACAGAAATGTTCTATATTTGCACTGTTCAATACAGTAGCCACTAGGCATATATGGTTATTGAGCACTTAAAATGTGGCAAGTGTAACTGAAGAACTGAATTTTTACTTTATTTATTGTGGTAAAATACACAAAATAGTAACAAAGTAACATGAAATTTACCATCTTAACCATTTTTAAACATACAGTTGAGTGGAATTAAATACATTTCATTGGTATGCAACCATCATCACCACCATGCATCTCCAGAACATTTTTCCTCTTGCAAAACTAAAACTCTGTAATCAAACAATCATTCCTTTGTCCTTGGCAACCACCATTCTACTTTCTGACTCTATGAATTGGACTATTCCAGGTACTTTATATAAGTGGAATCATATAGAATTTATCCTTTTGTAATTGTTTTATTTCACTTAGCATAATTTCTTCAAGATTCATCCATGTCACAGCATGTGTCAGATATTTTATTTTAATTAATTCATTTTCAAAAAGATTTTATTTGAGAGAGAGAGAGAACATGAGCAGGAGGGAGGGGTAGAGGGAGAGGGAGATGCAGACTCCCCACTGAGCAGGGATCTCCACGCAGGGCTCCATCCCAGGACCCTGGGATCATGACTTGAGCCGAAGGCAGATGCTTAACCGACTGAGTCACCCAGACACCCTAATTTTAATTAATTTAAATGTAAATAGATACATATACCTAGTGGCTACCATACTGGATGGTACAGCTCTAGATATGTTTCTATCACTTTGTCTCAATTTATCAACTAGATACACACTGTTCCAGAATAAAGAAAAAGGAAATTCCCCAACTGACCTATTGTGATTTAAGTAACTCTATGTACTGGGAATTTGTCTAGAGAATGTTGATAGAATTTTATTCCCCATTTTCTTCCACTCTGGGAAAAGAGAAACAGAAGTCATATTTATTTGTATTGAGGACTGAGGGAGTATATTTTCTAACAAAATGTGCAATAGCCTTTGAAGATGAGCCATGAGCCCCACTTCTGCCTTAATGTCCTGGGGAAGGGCTTGGAAATAAGGTGCCCACCTCCTTCCAATGGACAGAAAACAGGTGGGAGAATTATCATGAGGGCTGAGCTGGGCTGGGACTACTGCTCTGATGCTCTGCCAGATCCATTCACTCATGTATGCATTTATTCCACAGATGTTTATGTATTGCTTAAATCTGTACCAGGCCATGTTCTAGCTGCTGGGGACACAGCAACACAGCAGCCAAAGACCCTGCCTTCATCGATGTCACTTTTTTTGTAGGACACAGACAAATAATAAACAAATAATGAAAATTAAAAACTCAGAAAATAGGGGCACTTGGGTGGCTCAGTGGTTCAGCAACTGCCTTGGCTCAGGTCGTGATCCTGAGGTCTTGGGATCGAGTCCTGCATTGGGCTCCCTGTGGGGAGCCTGCTTCTTCCTCTGCCTATGTCTCTGTCTCTCTGTGTGTGTCTTTCATGAATAAATAGATAAAATCTTTGAAAAAAAACTCAGATGATGATACTGAGTGCAAAGCAAAGGGATGAGTGCCGGGTGGTTGGGGATAAGGGAGGGGATACTATTTTATATGAGATGGTCAGGGCAGACCTCACTGAGGAGGTGAGCTTCAAGTACGAACCTGAACGAAGTTTGTATTATTAAGCTGATTATTTCTCATGGTCTTGTTCAACATGTTCCTCTGTTGCCTAGATATCTATAAAATGGGAGTTGAATCCCCAGGTTGATCCAGTCTTTAGGCAAGTATACTTCATAGGTGGTAGTATGAGTGCTTCCATCAGGAGGCATGTATGTCTGGCTCTCTCACGAAACTTTCTGGCCCTAGATAGCCATTGCTTGGATCCATTATTTCCTTAGGAGTTTGCATGTGATGAGAATCAATCATTCTTTTTTCAATGCAAGAGTTCTTTTTAAATCCTTGGGGTATAGAGGATATATTCGAACACTCTCCCTCCCTTCTTCCCAAAACCCATCAGTTCTTTTACATTTTAATTCCAGTATAGTTAACATACACTGTTATATTAGTTTGAGCTGTACAATATAGTGATTCCACAATTCCATACATCACCCAGTGCTCATCACAAGTGCACTCCTCAAACCCATCACCTATTTCACCCATCCCTCCTTAACCCCGCTCTGGTAACCATCAGTTTAGTTTGTTCTCTATAGTTTGCCTTTGCTCATTGTTTTGTTTCTTAAGTTCTACATATGAGTGAAATCATATGATATTTGTCTCTGATTTATTTTGCTTAGTGTTATACTCTATGGATACATCCATGTTGTTGTAAATGGCAAGGTTTTGTTCTTTTTTTGAGAGAGAGAGAGAGAGTGAGAGAGTGTGTATGACTGGGGTGGGGGTAGGGGCAGAGGAAGATAGAGAATTCCAAGCAGGCCCTATGCTCTGTGCAGAGCCTGATGTGGGCCTTGATCCTCAACCCTGAGATCATGACCTGAGCCAAAAACAAGAGTCAGACACTTAACCAACTGAGCCACCCAGGCAGGCATCTAAGGGTTTCATTCTTTTTTATGGCTGAATAATATATTCCATTGTATATGTGTGTGTTCTTTATCCATTTATCTATGGATGGACACTTGGGCTGCTTCCATAATTTGGCTATTGTAAATAATGCTGCTACAAACATAGGGGTATGTGTATCCCTTTGCATTCCTGGTTTTTGTATTCTTTGGGTAAATACTCAGTAGTGCAATTACTGGACTGTATGGTAGCTCTATTTTTAACTTTCTGAGGAACCTACATACTGTCTTCCACAGTGGCTGCAGCAGCTTGCATTCCCACCAACAGTGCACAAGGGTTTCTTGTTCTCCATATCCTTACCAACACCTGTTGTTTCTTGTGTTTCTGATTTTAGACATTCTGACAGGTGTAAGGTGATAAACTCATTGTAGTTTTTTTTTAAGATTTTATTTACTTGTTTGAGAAAGAGAGAGAGAGTGCCGGTGAGAGTGAGAGAGATCACAGAGGGATAGGAAGAGGGAGAAGCAGACTCATCACTGAGCAGGGAGCCCGATGCAGGGATTGATCCCAGGACCCTGAGATCATGACCTGAGCCAAAGGCAGATGCCCCACCGACTGAACCACCCAGGCCCCCTTCATTGTAGTTTTGATTTGCATTTCCCTGATGATAAGTGATGCTGAGCATCTTTTCATGTGTCTGGATATCTTCTTTGGGGAAATGTCTGTTTATGTCCTCTGACCATTTTTTAGTTGGATTGTTTTTTGGGTGTTGAGTTGGATAAGTTCTTTATAGTTTTTGGATAGTCATTTGCAAATATCTTCTTCCATTCAGTAGGTTGTCTTTTAGTTTTGTTGATTGTTTCCTTTATTGTGCAGCTTTTTTAAAAAAAAATTATTTAAATTCAATTTACCATCATACGGTATGACATCCAGTGCTCATCTCACCATGGTGCAGGAGCTTTTTATTTTGATGTAGTCCCAATAGTTTATTTTTGCTTTTGTTTCCCTGCCTCAGGAGACACATCTAGAAAGATGGTGCTATGACCAATGTCAGAGAAATTACTGCCTATGCTCTCTTCTAGGATTTTTATGGTTTCAGGTCTCCCATTTAGGTCTTTAATACATTTTGAATTTATTTATGTGTATGGTGTAAGACAGTGGTCCAGTTTCATTCTTTTGCATGTCGCTGTCCAGTTTTCCCAACACCATTTATTGAAGAGACTGTCTTTTTCCCATTGGATATTCTTGCCTCCTTTGTCAAAAGTTAATGAACCATATAATTGTAGGTTTATTTCTGGGTTTTCTGTTCTGTTGATCTATGTGCTTATTTTTGTGATAGTACCATACTGTTTTTTAAAGATTATTTACTTATTTATTCATGAGAGACACACAGAGAGAGGCAGAGACATAGGCAGAGGGAGAAACAGGCTCCCCGCAGGGATCATGTCCTGAGCTGAAGGCAGATGCTCAACCACTGAGCCACTCAGGCGTCCCAGTACCATACTGTTTTGATGACTACAGCTTTGTAATATAGCTTGAAGTCTGGAATTGTGATGCCTCCAGCTTTGTTTTTCTTTTTCAAGATTTTCTTTTTCAAGACCCCTATTCAGGAGTCTTCTGTGTTTCCATACAAATGTTAGGATTGTTTGTTCTGGTTCTGTAAAAAAATGCTATTGGTATTTTGATAGGGATTGCATTAAGTGTGTAGATTTCTTTGGGTAGTATGGACATTTTAACAATATTTGTTCTTCCAAGCCATGAGCATGGAATGTCTTTCCATTTCTTTGTGTTGTCTTCGATTTCTCTCATCAGAATTTTATAGTTTTAAGAATACAGGTCTTTCACCTCTTTGGTTAAGCTTGTTCCCAGGTATTTTATTATTTTTGGTGCAATTTAAATGAGATTGCTTTCTTAATTTCTCTTTTTTTAAGTTTTTTTTTTTTTTTTTTTTTTTTTACTTTTAAGCAATCTCTACATCCAATTTGGAGCTCAAAGTCACAACCCTGAGATCAAGAGTCTCATGCTCTATAATGAGCCAGCTAGGTGCCCCTTATTTTCTCTTTGTGGTGCTTCATTATTAGCGTGTAGAAATGCAAAAGATTTCTGTGCATCAGTCTTGTATCCTGTGACTTTACTGAATTCACTTATCAGTTCTAACAGTTTTTTGGTGGAGTCTTTAGGGTTTTCTATATATAGTATCATGTCATCTACATATAGTGAAAGTTTTACTTCTTCCTTACCAATTTGGATGCCCCTACCCCCACCCCAGTCATACATACTCTCTCACTCTCTAAAAAAAAAGAAAGAAAGAAAGAAAGAAAGAAAGAAAGAAAGAAAGAAAGAAAGAAAGAAACCTTGCCATTTGCAACAACATGGATGGATCCAGGGAGTATAAGACTAAGCAAAATAAATCAGAGAAAGACAAATATCATATGATTTCACTCATGTAGAACTTAAGAGGGCAGCCCAGGGGGGCTCAGCTGTTTAGCGCCACCTTCAGCCCAGGGCTTGATCTTGGAGACCCGGGATTGAGTCCCATGTCCGGCTCCCTGCATGGAGCTTGCTTCTCCCTCTGCTTGTGTCTCTGCCTCTCATGGATAAAAAAATAAAAATCTTTAAAAATAAATAAAGAACTTAAGAAACAAAACAATGAGCAAAAGCAAACTATAGAGAACAAACTAAATTGATGGTTACCAGAGCAGGGGTGAGGAGGGATGGGTGAAATAGATGGGTTTGAGGAGTGCACTTGTGATGAGCACTGGGTGATGTATGGAATTGTGGAATCACTATATTGTACACCTCAAACTAATATAACACTGTATGTTAACTATACTGGAATTAAAATTGAAAGCTTAATTAAAAAAAGGGGCAGTGATCCACTGGCTCACACAATTAGGGTATTGGTCAGCCATTTCCACGTAATAATAACTACATGAATCTAAAAGAAAAAATACTGATGCCTGGGTTCCACCCCTAGACCATGCAAATTAGAATCTCTGGGGAAAGGGGGCATTGGAGCCCAGGCATGGATTTTTTTTTAAAGATTTTATTTATTTATTCACGAGACACATAGAGAGGCAGAGACACAGGCAGAGGCAGAAGCAGGCTCCCCTTGGGGATCTCAATGTGGGACCCCAGAATCACACCCTGAGTCGAAGGCAGACAACCACTGGGCCAGCCAGGCGTCCCCAGGCATGGATATTTTTAAAAAGTGCTTCAGATGGTTTTGCTCATTTGTATCAGATTATTGGTCCCCTTGCTGCACTGAGATATATCAGGCTCATTCCTGCCTCCACATTTCCCCCTACCCCTGCTTGGGAAGTCTTTTTCTCCACCCCATATCCCTGCCTGTTGAGATTCTATCATTTCCAAGCCCCAATTAGATGCCCTCTCTTCCATGAGGACCTCGTTGTTCTCCCCCACACTCTTCTCTTTGATCAAGATTCCGTGATGCCTAGAGGGTGTTAAAAAAAAAAAAAAAGAACAGGCCCACCTTTCGGACCTCGTCACCTGCTTCTGTTCCACTGCATAGTCATCCCTTGGGCTTCTACCATACTAATTTGCAGCTCCACTTATACCTAACTCTTTGCAGGTGCTCTTCCCAACCCCCAGCCTCAGCTATGTCCTGAAACAACTCCTACTTGCCCTTTGACACTCAGCTCAGGCAGCACGCCTATAAAGCTCACCCTGAGCCCCTCTGCCAGTCTCCCTGAGACTCCTCTCTCTGCCCTCTGTTCCCTAGCACTTTAGATTGATCACTGGCTCTCAGCACATTGTGTTCTCTTGTATTTGTCTGGTTGCCTGTTAGTATGAGTTTCCTGAGAGCAAGGGCTGTGATTTTTTCCCATTTCTCTTACTTCGCAGCAGCACAGACCTTGCATAAAGGAAGTACTCAGAGAACGTTTGCTGAGTGCTTTTTACTCTGTGGGGGGTTACTGGTATTCATTGTGAAAATTGCTGGTCTTCCCTTCAAGTTAAAGCCTGGTAACTGAACACAATAGTATAAGCCTAGTATGAACAGCACCAAGGAAACTGGATTATCACCTCTTTCGTTTTAGCCCATTTCTTTCCATACAATCTAGGGCTAAGATCTCAATACCTTATTTACATTGCATTATCAAGCCAGGCTTTGAGGTCGAAGATCTTATTAATGTTAATAAGCCAGTCTTTGAGTACCGCCTCCTCAACCAATTCACTGCTTGAGAAATTGCTTTGCTTAGTCAATGGTTCACAGCCTCAGCTATACATTCAAAACCAGCTGGGGAGCTTTTCAACATCCAGCTGCTCAGGCCACCCTGCAGGCCAATTGCATTAGATCTCTGGGGGTGGATTTCAGGCAACAGTATTTTTCTGAGGCTCCCAGGCGATCCCAAAGAGTGGCCAACAGTGAGAATCACTGGTAGATTTAAAGCCATACAGCTCCCTCCATTGGTTCTGCCCTTTCATTTCTTCCTCCCTTATTTACCCTTACTTCCTACCCTCATCTCCTCGCTCCTCTCCTCTCCTCTCCCTCCCACTTGCCGCTCTCAGGTCGGTCGCTCACACTTGTCTTGCTGACACAACTCACATTATCACCCACATGGCAGTTAAGTAGTGGAAACTGCACAGAGCTAGGAACTGGTAAGCCTGGGCCTCTGCCCCTCTGCGGCCCTGGGGCAAGTCCCTTCACTCCCTGAATGGTCGTTTCTTCTTGAGCTGAATAAGGATCATAACACTTGTTCTGCTTCCTTAGGAGGTCTATGTGAAGATCACAGGAAATAATGGACCCTAACGTCCTTTGGGTGCTGGAAGCACCATGTAAATATAGAGAATTCTACAGCTTCACTACCAACACAGGGGCCACACAATGTTAACACTGCGGGTAGAGAACAAGACTACGTCGTGTTTACAAAATACTATGAAACATTTATGGATGCTTTGGAATAAAGTTGGAGAACAAAACCTGCATGAGCATGATGAACTCCAGATTCAGGATAATGGTAACTGGAGAAGGAAAAGGGATGCACCTGAGGGAATTGCAGAGATAATTAACCACTTTGTTAATGCTCTCTTTGAAAAAAAAAAAAAATCAGATCTTGAAGTAAACATGCCAAAACATGAAGATCTGATGAAACTGGGGACGTTTTATATTATGATCTGCCTTTCCACACACTTGAAAAGAAGATGACAAAATAATTATATGCAACATAAGTACTCAATCTAAACATTTTAAAGCAAAATAAATAGGGGCACCTGGCTGGCTCAGTCGGAAGTGTGCAACTCTTGATATCAGGGTTGTGAGTTCAAGCCCCATGTTGCGTATAGAGATTACTTAAAAATAAAAGCTTTAAAAATATAAAATAAAGCAAGACAAATGAAGAGATTCTTATCATCATCTTGCCCTACGTTCGTTCTATCATCCACCTTAGTATAGTGGCAGGAAAAGATAACTTTTGACAGCCGCTTCAAATCCTTTACATAAAATAGAAAGGTATAAATCAGTAACTCAATACATTTAGAAAAACGTGTCTGTTTCCTCTACCTGATTTTGGGGACACCAGTGAGGACATTTTTGCATGCACTGTACCAGGTAATGAATGCTCAATTCTGTTGAAATAAAAGGAATGGGAAGGAGAGACCCAGAAAAAGCCTGAAGGGGGAGAGAGAAGGGGATGCAGGAGGAGGGGGCTAAAAGGGGTTCAGCCACCCGAATAAAGTCACACTCAAGTATCAGTGAGTACTGGATGTATCACACTTTCCTCTGTTTAGTCCTCACTGCTGTTTCTCCATGGAGGGGTTGAACACGCCCACCGGATTACCACTATGGGCCCTGTGATAAGGTAATGTACATTCATTGTTCATGGCACTGGTTTTTTGTTTTTGTTTTTAAGACAACTACTCGGGTGCTTCAGCTTTTCCAGTAACCTCATACCTGGTCTGCTACCCTGGCAACTACTAGCTCAGCACCTGGCACACAAGCCACAGCTTGCCTATTTAGCACCTTCATTCTGTATAGACAAAGGTGCCGTTCTGGGCAGACTGCCCCTCCTGCTCACAGTATGGCTGGCCTGTAGTTATTAGAAAAAGGCACCCCTCTCTCCTGGCCGATGCAGCCCTGTACAGCTGGGTGACCATAGGAAAGGTTAACTCTAAAAAAATTTTTTTTAGGTGTACCTGGGTGACTCAGTGGCTGAGCATCTGCCTTTGGCTCAGGTCATGATCCTGGGGTCCTGGGATGGAGTCCCACGTCGGGTTCCCCACAGGGAGCCTTCTTATGTCTCTGCCTCTCCCTCTGTGTCTCTCATAAATAAAATAAAATCTTAAAAAAAGATTTTTAAAATTCATTTGAGGGATCCCTGGGTGGCGCAGCGGTTTGGCGCCTGCCTTTGGCCCAGGGCGCGATCCTGGAGACCCGGGATCGAATCCCACATCAGGCTCCCGGTGCATGGAGCCTGCTTCTCCCTCCGCCTGTGTCTCTGCCTCTCTCTCTCTCTCTGTGACTATCATAAATAAATAAAAATTAAAAAAAAAAATAATATTAAAAAAAAAAAATAAATAAAATAAAATTCATTTGAGAGAGAGAGAGAGAGCACGTGCGCACAAGCAGGAGGAGGGGCAGAGGGAGAGGGAGAAGCAGGCTCCCGGCTGAGCAGGGAGCCTGACATGCAGGGCTCAATAATAGGACCGGAGCAGAAGGCAGATACCCAAACAACTGAGCCACCCAGCCTTCTCCCTCATCCTGTCTTTAAAATACCCAGTCACGGGGTACCTGGGTGGCTCAGTTGGTTAAGCATCCGACTCTTGGTTTCAGCTCAGGTTGTGATCTCAGGGTACAGAGATAGAGCCCCGACCTGGCTCTTGGCTCAGCGGGGAGTCTGCTCTCCCTCTCCCTCCTCCCCCCACTCCCCCACCTGGCTCACTCACTGTCTCTCTGAAATAAATAAATCTTTAAAAAATAAAATACCCAGTCACTTCTGCAAAAATTGGAATGGAGCTCAACTCTTTCCCCTACTGGCAGTAGTTACTGGATAAAATCTGTCTTCACTGCTTCAACGAATGTTGGGTTTTGTTGATCTTTGACACCCTCCACTTTCACCCTCCCTCCGAGACTCCAGGACAGGGACCATGTCCGTTTGGGTCACTGCTGAATCCTCAGTGCCTGCAAGAACATCTAGCACGACAAACATCTGCTGATTGAACAAATAAATGTTTGTTAAAAATGCATGTAGTAAAAAAAAGGCCCCAGGATTGAGAGATAGAACTAGATTTTAGTCTCCTCAGCTGTCTTGGCTAACTAATTTGTTACCAAGTTGCTTCATCAACTTGGTCCAGCTACTCTCTGTGACCTGGGCAGGATACAGAACCTCTCTCAGTTTCCTCCACTTCCTTCCTTACAGAGTTGTTGGAAAGATTGAAATAATGTGTGAGAAACACAATAGTGTGAGAGTAGGTACTCAGAAAATGAGTTTCAATCTTCATCTTCTACTGAGATTCTCTTATGTGGTCTCTATAGCCAGAGCAATACAAGCTTGTGCTCATAAGAATGCAGACTCTGAAACCAGACTGTTTAAGTCCTGCTTTGCTCCTTACTAGTTACATGAGTTTGCAAAGTGGCTTAACTTTCCAGGACTTACTTTTCTCATCTGTAAATGGGGATGATTGTAATGCCTACCTCGTAGGGTTGTTGTGAGGATTAACAGAGTAAATACACTCACAACAGAGCCTGACCCATCATATAGTTAGATGGTATGATTGGGCCTCAGGATCCTCATTTATAAGAAGTATTTAGGCTTTAAGCTCTTTGAAGCTTCTGTGACTTTGCACCTGGCTGGAGAAGCCAATGGCTCCTTTCCCTTTCTGTACAGGGGTCGTGCGTCAGTCATTAATTTAGTCTCACGCTGGGCTCCTGCGCACCTCTTTCAGGCTTCACTTCCTGATCAGTGGTCTGAAGTCACTCTTCTGGGGGCTTGCCAGGCCCGTCTGGCGTCTTCCTCAGGTCCAGTGCTGGATGAGGAAGCAGCCGTTCTTCCCAGGCCACGGAGGCAGGAGGCTCCATAGCAGGTCTTTCAACCCCCGCCCTCACAGAACCTCCTCTTTTTGACTTAGAGTCCTCCAGAGTGTGGGGTGGGGCCCTGGAACTGCCTGGAAGACTAGGGGTGGAGTGCAGCGCAATTACTGTCCAAATGTAGATTTTCTTCCGAGGGGGATAACCTGGGGGCGACCAGACTTGATTGAGTCCCTTTTAGGGCATGGAGATGTAAGGACGGGATGGAGAGGTGTTTCCCCCGGGTTTAACACTCACTCCCTTCAGTCCTCTGGTTTCCAGTCTCCTTCGGGAGACAGCAAATTGCAATCCAGGCGAAAAGAGCAACCCCAATTGCCCTTCAACCTCTGAGGACTCTGGACCGGTGTAAACCACCCTTGGGGGCCGCACTTATCCTCTTCAACCCTCTGACTCGTCGCTGTCACACACCGCTTCGTCCAAATCCCCAAACAGCCACCCCCTATGGGCTGGGCTATGGCCCTTCCACTCAATCTCACAGCCAGCTCCACTGGGAACTTGACGAGAGCGGGATACGCATGCGCGGACAGCACTTCCACCGAGTACCGCCCGACCCTTGAAGAAGGCCCGGTCTGAGCGGAGAGCGCATGCGCGGACGCCGCGCGCCACTCCAGCAGGCTAGGTTCTGTGAGTGGCGGCGCCGAGCTGGGCTGGCCCATCTGCGAGTCCCCTGCCACCCTCCTTCCTCTCCCTGGATCTTGTCTTCTCACAGTAATTCAGGTCTGTAGGACGGCCCCATATTGGAGTCTAAGTGTGAATCCTTATGTTTAGCTAGCAGTCCCTCTAATAGAAAGAGTAAGTAACAAGCATCGTGAATCTAAGATGACTTAGAGGGGGTGCAGCCTGTACGTCGCTGTCCAGTCCTTGGTCCCAGAGCGGACGTCTTTCCCCATCTGGAAGTTGCAGAAATAAAAAAAGGATTTGCGGCCAGCCCAAGCCCCTTCACCAGGCCTTTTAGGTTCCCTCGGGCCTTTTGAGGGCTTGAGCCACCTTTGGGCTCCCTGTGGTGACGAATCAGAGTCTCCTCACTGTGCCCTACACCCCCACCATTGGGGCAGTCTCACATGGTGCAAATGGACTAAGGTAGAGGGCACAGCAATGAGGATGATCGTTACTACTCCCCCTGCCGTCTGGCTCTACTCCTCCTCTGATTCCAACTGACTTCTCATTTCTATTCATTCCTACCTGCTTGCTCTTCTGCCTTTCCTTCAAGCTGTCCTCATCCTCTTTCTTTCCTCCCCCACTTCTTCCCTTGCTCCCGTCCTCTTTGCCTTCCCTGACCTCCATGTAGTCAGAATAGGGGTAGTCTTCCACTGCTTTTCTTCCTCCAACAAGAACCCCAAACCGGTCCTATAATGGCTTCACTAAGCCTGCAGATGACTTCTGGCTTTCTAGCTTGTCTGCGGGGTGAATGTGTAAACCGTCCGCGCATGCGCTCTCCGCTCAGACCGGGCCTTCCTTCAATTCTTCAATTCTTTCAAAGCTGGGAAGGGGAGGTGGATATAAGTGGAAGTGACACTATGTATTGATCATAACACTTGTTGATTCTGTAAAAATCAATAAAAGGAAACCCCATTTAGAATGGAATTCGGAGGCTGGCAGGGGGAGACCTCACTCCAGCACTAGTTATGAATACAGACCCAAAAGGATTCGGAAACACATCTTGCAAGTTCATACTACTTTTCGAACCCAGCAGGGGGAAGGAAGATTTCTTCCTACTGTCTCAACAGCCCAGCCAATGAGAGACGGTGACATTTTAGCCAATGAGAAGCCACTATACTTCTCCCAGTTTACTCCAAGAGACTTTTAATTTATAACAGCTCCTCCCACCCCCACCCCCACCCCCGACTTTTCTTTTATAAAAGAGAGTTCCTCCCTTTTGTTCTCTGGACTTGCTTATGGCTTTGTCTTAGCTTATTTGTGTTGGATTGCAATTCTCGGGTATTCCTTTTATTTTTCTGGTAAAATAACTGAGAATTTTATTTTTTTTAAGATTTTATTTATTTTTATTTTAAAGAAAGAACGCACAAGCAGCGGGAGGTAGAGGGTAAGCAGACTCCCCACAGAGCATAGAGCCAACCCAGGGCTTAAACCCATGACCCTGAGATTCCTACCAGAGCTGAAACTAAGACTCAGGCACAACCCACTGAACCACCCAGGTACCCCCTAAGAGTCTTATTTTTAAGCTTAATATTACTTGGTGGTGGGCAGCCCGGGTAGCTTGGCGGTTTAGCGCCGCCTTTGGCCCCGGGCCTGATCCTGGATCAGGATGGAGTCCTCCGGGATGGAGTCCCACGTCGGGCTCCCTGCGTGGAGCCTCCTTCTCCTGTCTGTATCTCTCTCTCTCTCTCTCTCTCTCTCTCTCTCTCTCTCTCTCTGTGTGTCTCATGAATAAATCAATAAAATCTTTTAAAAAAATACTTGGTAGCCTTGGGACACCTAGGTGGCTCAGCCGTTGGGCCTCTGCCTTCAGCTTAGGGTGTGATCCTGGAGTCCCCGGATCGAGTCCTGCATCGGGCTCCCTGCATGGAGCCTGCTTCTCCCTCTGCCTCTCTCCCTCTGTGTGTCTCTCATGAATGAATAAATGAAATATTTTAAAAAGTATATTACTTGGTGGCCCTAAGTGGTATCCAGAAAACATCCCAACAACTCCAAGGCTGGTGAACAAATAGATAACCCATTGGGCTCACTCCTTTCTTACAGACCTTGAGGCTTTGAAAGTAAGTTTTCTCCTGGTTTTCCAGCTGAATGCTTTGTGTCTGAGCTCTCCAGAATTTACTCGGGGTCTATTTAAGGTCTTGTTTGTTCGTTGTTTTTTTAAATCTCTGACAGTACTCATTTGGCCTGGTGGAACTGTGCTGACCTTTGGTCTGAGTCATGTTTGGAACCAGACTGTTCCTGTTGGAATGGGTGCCTGTTTGAAACATGTAGGACTTTGGACCAACTCCATTTTGAGATGGGACTGTTCTGGTTGGAACTGTACTTTTAAAAAAAATTCATTTATTCATGAAAATCTTGAGAGAAAGAAAGAAAGAAAGAAAGAAAGAAAGAAAGAAAGAAAGAAAGAAAACCATAGAAAGAAGCCAAAATGGATGAATCTTTGTCCTTACTGACACCAGAGCTACATTCTCAGTGCTTAACTCCACTGCTGTAAAAGCAGCCCCTGCCTTGGAGTCCTAAAACAGTTCCAATAGTGGAGATCTCTAATAAACTTCAACAGGTCCTGTCTCTAAACCTATTCCCTTTTGTCTAGGCCTTTTGAGAGCTACTCATCCTTTTTCTCCTTTTTTAAAAATTTTTTTAAAATTTTTATTTATTTATGATAGTCACAGAGAGAGAGAGAGAGAGAGAGAGAGAGAGGCAGAGACATAGGTAGAGGGAGAAGCAGGCTCCATACACCGGGAGCCTGATGTGGGATTCGATCCCGGGTCTCCAGGATCGCGCCCTGGGCCAAAGGCAGGTGCCAAATCGCTGCGCCACCCAGGGATCCCCATCCTTTTTCTCCTTAGGCACTCTGCCCCATTCATTTATTGGGCTGATATTTTTTAGAAAAGCATTTGCCAAAATTTCTCCCAAAGGGGGGGGGTAATTCTAGAATTTGACAGTAATCAAAATAGCCAACTTGGGGAATTAAATGGCTGACATCTTTTATTCTATCTCTGATGCCATTATAGCTGAGTCCAGGGGCACTGATCATGTGCTCCTGTTGGATCAACTACCCTCTTTATGGGCAAAATTTTCAACTGATGTTGGCAAAATCCATACCGCACTTCCCATCAAGATTCAAATAGATCCTTCAAAACCTCTTCCCATAATTAAGGCCCTCTAAATAAAGAAGCCCTCAGGGCATCAGGCCCATAGTAAATTACAAGGCTTAGGGCCTCATTATTCCCTAGTTATAGGGGATATCATCCCCCCTCATTATCACTAGTTCCTGTAACACCCCTATTTTACCTGTGAGAAAACCCAATGGCCAAGGATGGAGGCTTGTGCAGCACCTCTGCACAATAAATAATACTATTATCCCTTAGCACCCTGTTGTTCCTAAGCTTCACATGCTACTGACTTCCATGCCCACTGAAAGCACATTTATCACTGTAACTAATCTATGCGGTGCATTTTTAGTACTCCAGATGATAAGGATAGCCAATATCTTTTTGCTTTTACTCAGGAGGAATGGCAATACACCTTGACAGATGAACACTTGTCCCAGGGTTTTACAGAGTCCTTGCTTTTCACAAACCTTAAAAGCTCACATGGATGATATAAAGTTTTCTGCAGGCTCTAACTTGTTATAATACATAGATGATTTGCCTCTCTGCTCCTTTACTCAAACCTCTTCACAGGAGACAGCAAACACCTGTTAACACTTTTGGCCTTGGACCCCACCAGAGCCACCTCTGCCAGCAACATGTTTAAGGTAATTCAGAGGTCTGTGGGGCCAGCCAGTCTGAGTCTGCTCACCTTCAGTCTGTGCTTCACCTAAAAAGCACCTCACAAAACTTCCATGAAGGTTGGGGCACCTGGGTGGCTTTGTGGTTGAGCATCTTCCTTTGGCTCAGGTCTTGATCCCGGGGTCCTGGGATTGAGTCCTGCCTCGGGCTCCCTGCAGGGAGCCTGCTTCCCCCTCTGCCTATGTCTCTGCCTCTCTCTCTGTGTCTCTTATGAATAAGTAAATAAAATCTTTTTAAAAACCCAGCTTCTGTGAAGGTTAATGAGCTTTCACTCTACTCCATTCTTGAGGGTCAGTCTAAATATGTAGAGGAACCAAGGACCCAACTTGAAAGCATCTCACATCACCAACATTATTGCAAGCCATATACAAATTAGTGTTAGGAAATGTACTCACAAATTAAGCCCAGATGCAGAGCTTGGTTAGATAGCTATGAATATCTCCAAAATATACTTCCTGGATTTTTTCCAAGACTTGGTGTTCTTGGTTTTGCTGGCATTGTTGGACTACATTTGGCTAGAAGTTGAAAAATAAAAAAAAAAAAACTGGTGTATAGCCCTGGGTTCATGGGATTAACAGCCTCCGTTTATTATCCACAATAAGCCATCGTATTTGTCCAGGTCAGTAGGGAGAAATTATATGACTGGGGTTTACAAGGATACAGAATCATAGATTTGTGGAAGGAGAACTTTCAAAAGCCAGGAAATGTGAAAAATTCACCTGGAAATTAGTAGAATGCTCCATGCTCTACCCATTATTTTTTTTTTTAAGTAGGTACCATGCCCAGTATGGAGCCCAATTCAGGTCTTGAACTCACCACCTCAGATCAAGACCTGAGCTGGATACCTAACTGACTGAGCCACCCAGGTGCCCCTGCTCTGCCCATTTTTATCAGTTATAGGTAAATATTGGAAACTCCATGCCGTAAATCAATATTTCTACAGAAAAATGGTACAGAAGTCAGTACTGAATATAGTAAGTTGGCTTTATTCTTCAGGAAAAACTATACTAAGCTTCTTTGTTATCTTGGGTGATGCCATACTACAAGTGAGCTAATCAGAAATTTTTTATTTTTTCTTTTACGATTTTATTTACTTATTTGTCAGAGAGAGAAAGAGAGCACATGCATAAGCAGGAGGAGCAGCAGACAGGGGGAGAAGCAGGCTCTCGCCAAGCAAGGAGCGCAACGTGGGACTCCTTCCCAGGACCCTGGGATCATGACCCAAACCAAAGGCAGTTGCTCAACCAACTGAGCCACCCAAGCATCCCATCAGAAATCCTTTCACCTAGAGATAATGTCCAGCCTTAGAACCCCTCCTTCTCATGTTGCTATTTATGTACATAATTAAAATTCCAAGGTAAAAAAAAAAACGTTTGGCCTTAAGGGGACATAAAGTCTCCAAAGAAAAATTAGTTTGTTCAAGCTCAGGTTAAATACTTAGGGCATCTGATCTTACAATAAGGGCTACATTTGGATCCAGGTGAGACCCCTCATGACTGCTAACATTGACAGATGTTTTTTGACTTTTGACTCTCCATGACACTGCTAACATTGACACTGCTAACATTGACAGATGTTTTTTGACTTTTGACTCTCCATGACACTTTACAGGAAACTCGTGGCCAAGGCAGATTTTTCATGGTTTATTGACAGTTACTTAAAGGATAAAAATGGCAAATATTGTGCTGGGTATGCTATTGCGTATTTCCTTTTCATGCCATTGAAATAGCACCTTTACATTTTGGCTACTTCAGCACAATAGGCTGAATTATACACTCCTCATATGGGCTTGTACTTTAGCCAAAGGTAAAACCACAAACATTTATAATGATAGTTGGTATGCCTTCAGGATAGCTCATGACTTTGGAATGTTATAGAAACAAGGAGATTGCCTTATCTCCAATGGGGATGAACTTAAAAATGGCTTCTATGCCCTAAATTTCTTAGATTACTATACTTTTGCTGGTGGCCGTAGCTGTTATTAAGTTTCCTGGGCATTCCATACTTGATTCTCTGGAAGCCAAAGTAAACCACCTCACTGACATTTCCTCCATAATTGCTACTCTCAAGAAAACCAATAGCCAACCCTCTGGCCCCAGGGGGTATTCTGCCATAAGATTTTGGAAAAATTGACTAAGAGATATCCAATAATTTGCCCCAGAGAAAAAAAAACAATATTGGAAATCTAATAATTGTTGGTTTGATAAAAATGAGAGAACTCTGGTTTGAGCCAGATAACAATCCAGCCCTACCAGAAATTCTAAAATGTCAACTGTATAGGCTCAAACCATTGGACTATTGAGGAAATGATGGTATTAATGAACCAGTTTTGGCGGAAAAAGGTTAATAATTCTGTAAAGGTGCCTCTATTACTTTTCCCACCTGTCCAAAGTATAATTCAGGAAAAGTTGTTCATATGAATGGATTTCATATTGTTTCCCCATATCATGGATATAAATATGCTTTAGTCAAGATCCATATGTTTACTCACTGGACTTAAGCTTTCTCTTGTAGACAGGCCTCTGCTGCTTCTGTTAGAAAAGATTGTCCCTACCTGAGGAACCCCTTACGAACTTCATAGTGATCAGGGAACCCATTTTACTGGCCAGGTGCCTCAATGAGTATGTGATGTTTGCTTTCGTTGTGCATGATTATCCCCAGTCTTCAGTTTGTCACATGAACTAATGTCACCATTCAGACTCAATTAGCACAAGTTGTAGCAACCCTCCAAATACCTCCGCCAAAAGCATTGTCTTGGTACTTCAATTTTGTGAAGGCCTAACTGCTTATATTAAAAATAACTGTGCTTTGATAAAGCAATCTTTTCACAGTGCACTCTTGGGGAATGATAACCTTAAGCATCACACCTTGCATCCTGGAGATTTCTTAGGTTGGAAAAGACATGTCCAGAAAGACTCTTCAACCTCGCTGAAAAGGCCCTTATCAGGAACTGCAAACCAGCCCCTATGCTGCCAAACTCCAGGGAATAGACAGATTCATGTGATGCATCTAAAGAAAACACGAAACCTTGACCTGCACACCATCTGAAAGTACAGATTTCCTGGAATTGAAGGAGATGACATCTGATGAGACAGCTTTTTCAAGAGGTCCAGACCACACCTGTACACCTTTTTCTCACTGTTGCTTCTCTCTTTTTTGTGGAAAGACAAGGCCCTCATCTGCATTTCCCAAATCCTTGTGGAAGGAGGAAACCTCTTCTTTTGATTATGGCCTTTCAGAAACAGTCTCATGATGATCCCAGGACAAGTTAATTTTCATTTGCTTTTTCTAAAGGGTTGGGAGGTTCAGAATTCACAAAAGTCTTTCTTTCATCTGAACTATTAACTGACTTTGGATTCTTATCCAAATACATGGTCTCTGAGTTAGCAACCTTGCAGACTGTATTATCAATAACATGTTTGGTTCCACACAGTTCTTTGAGATAATACTATTTTAAAATGTCTTTGAAATTTTGCTGTTTTGCAAAGAGTTAATCAGATGTTGCTTCATGTTTATACTTGCACCGTGTCTTCTTCCCAAATACATTCAGTTAATTCTTTCAGTGTGCTCTTGCAGTATTCACTATTTGGTGTTCATGGCCACTTTAAGCAGAGACTTCCATAAGGCATACATGACTCCAGCTTTGCCTTCATAAGGAGAAAGTTTCTCCCCTAAGTTGGAATGGGTGCCAATAGACATTTCAGCTGGCTACTTTCAGACCTAGCATCCTTATTTGGAACCATCATACAGTTTGAAATTGTAAATGTTACTTCTGTTTTGTATAATTATTTTAAGTTTCATATTTTGTCACCTATCAAACTTTAAAAACTTAATATACCCAATAAGGCTATCTGGCTCAACCCTTCAAGATGATTTCCAACACATGACCTTGAGAAGATAAAGACTTTAGGTGGGAAGTACCTAAGGTTTCTCCCTCCTAACCTTCCTGGTTGCTCAAATGTGGCCTTAAGTGATTTCTAACTGCTAGGCGCTTTCCCTCCCACGTAGGACATAACAGCCAGAAAAGGTCCTTCCTGATACTGAGGGACAAAACCACTCAATATAAAGAACCTGAGCATTGATCAGTGATGCTTTCAAAGAAAGATCTTGATCAAAGAGGGAAAATATGAAAATTAATAAAAGGAAATCTCATTTATTTATTTTTTAAAGATTTTATTTATTTATTCATGAGAGACACACACACACACACACAGAGAGAGAGAGAGAGAGAGAGGCAGGGACACAGGCAGAATGAGAAACAGGCTCTATGCAGGGAGCCCGATGTGGGTCTCAATCCCGGGACCCCAGGACAATGCCCTGGGCTAAAGGGTTTAGCCCTTTAGCAGGCGCTAAACCACGGAGCCACCCAGGGATCCCTGGAAATCTCATTTAGAATGAAATTGGGAGGCTGGCAGGGGGAACTCTCACACCCCCACTAGTTATCCATTGCAGAACTAACAGGAGGAGGTGGACCTTGCATGTGGAAACTACTAATACTGCAGAGAAAATGAAGATTTCTTCTTCTTTCAGCAACAGCTCACCCAATGAGAAGCCACTATATTTCAAAGTCCCAGTTTACTCCAATGGATATTTAGTTTGTATCAGATCCTCCCAACTCCCCCTTTTCCTCTATAAGAGTTCCTCCCCTCTGTTCTCTGGATTTTCCTGTAGTTTTGCCATAGTTTTCTTGTCCTAGATTGCAATTCTCAGCTATTCCCAAATAACCCCCCCCCCTTTTTTTTCTGGTAAAATAACTGGTAGTTTTCTTTTTAAGGTTAACAATTCCACCAAATGATGCAGGTTTATTGCAATGTCACGCATACGCATTTATTCACTCAACAGACACTGCCATCTGTTCTACATCAGGCCCTGTATCAGGTTAAGTGTGGGACTCTTGATTTCAGCTTAGGTTGTGAGATCAAGCCCCTTGTGGGCTCCAAGCTCAGCAGAGAGTCTGCTTCTCTCTCTCTCTCTCTCTCTCTCTCTCTGCCCCTCCCTTCACCCTCTGCCCTTACCCTTCTCCCTCTGCCCCTCTCCCCACTTGTGCTCTCTCTCTCTCTAATAAATAAATATATTTTAAAAAACATTTCATTTATTTATTCACGAGAGACACACACACACAGAGGCAGAGACACAGGCAGAGGGAGAAGCAGGCTCCCCGCATGCAGTCCAATGCGGGACTCAATCCCGCACCCTGGGATCACACCCTGAATCAAAGGCAGGTGTTCAACCGCTGAGCCACCCAGGCGTCCCAATAAATCAATCTTTAAAAAAAAAAAGAGGAAGGGATCCCTGATCTCTCAGGAGGGTAAGTATTGGTTCAGAGGTGGGCATACAGAGCTGTGGGAGCCTGATGAGGGGGATCTCACCAGTGGTATCCTGGGGGTTAACTATGGGGTAGAGTTGGCAGATTTAGCAAATAAAAATACAGGCTATCCACTCAGATATAATTTCATAAAAATAACAAAAAAATTTTAAGCATGTCTCAGATCTTGCATGGGAGATACACTAAAAATTATTTTTTGTTCATTTGAATTCAAATTTAGTTACTGGGCACCCTGTATTTCATCTGGTGGCATTACTGTGGATAGTTTTGTTAAGGGAAACAAAGGCAATAGAAATGTAGATTAAGTTAAATCTCCTTACAGTTTACAGCCCACTGATAGATAGATACCTGAAACATACAGAGCATGGCCTTCCTCAAGGAACTCATGGCTGCCTTAATGCCTTACTCTTTCTGTTTTATTAAAGACTAAAATAACCTTATCTTTTTAAAATTTTTATTTTATTTAAATTGAATTAATTAGGGGATCCCTGGGTGGCGCAGTGGTTCGGCGCCTGCCTTTGGCCCAGGGCGCGATCCTGGAGACCCGGGATCGAATCCCACATCGGGCTCCCGGTGCATGGAGCCTGCTTCTCCCTCAGCCTATGTCTCTGCCTCTCTCTCTCTCTCTCTGTGACTATCATAAATAAATAATAAAAAAATTTTAAAAAAATAAATTGAATTAATTAACATAGAGTGCATTATTAGTTTCAAAGGTAGAGTTCAGTGATTCATCAGTTGCATATAACACCCAATGCTGATTATATCACATGCCCTCCTTAATGCACATCACCCAGTTACCCCATCCCCCCACTGACCTCCCCTCCAGCAACTTTCAGTTTGTTTCCTATAGTTAAGAGTCTCTTATGATTTGTCTCCCTTTCTGATTTTGCCTTATTTTATTTTCCCCCGTTTTCCTATGATCTTCTGTTTTTTTTTCTTAAATTCCTTGTATGAGTGAAATCATGTGATAATTGTCTTTCTCTGATTAACTTATTTCACTTAGCATAATACCGTCTAGTTCCATCTACGTTGTTGCAAATGGTAAGATTTTTTAAAATACTGTATGTATATATACCACATCTTCTTTATCCATTCATCTGTTGATGAACATCTAGGTCTTTCCATAGTTTGGCTATTGTGGACATTGCTGCTATGAACATTGGGTTAGGGCAGCCCGGTGGCTCAGCGGTTTAGCGCCGCCCTCAGCCCAGGGTGTGATCCTGGAGATCCGGGATCCACATAGGGCTCCCTGCATGGAGCCTGCTTCTCCCTCTGCCTGTGTCTCTGCCTCTCTGTGTGTGTGTGTGTGTGTCTCATGAATGAATAAATAAAATATATATATAAAAACATTGAGTTGCAGGTGCCCCTTTGGATCACTATGTTTGTATCCTTTTGGTAAATACCTAGTAGTGCAATTGCTGGGTTGTAGTGTACTCTCTTTTTAACTTTTTGAAGAACCTCCATACTGTTTTCCAGAGTGGCTATACCAGCTTGCATTCCTATCAGCAGTGTAAGAGGTTTTCCCTTTCTCTGCATCCTTGCAAACATTTATTTCCTGACTTGTTCATTTTAGCCATTGTGATTGGTATGAAAATAGTATCTCATTGTGGTTTTGATTTGTATTTCCCTGATGCCCAGTGATGTTGAGCATTTTTTCATGTGTCTGTTGGCCATTTGTATATCTTCTAAACACCTTATCTTAACAGCAGCTCAAGGTCTTGAAAGTCTTGTTTCCAAATTCTTTAGAGACTTACGCTATCCCTAACCCCCACTAATTAAAAAGTATGTTATCGTCACTTCTCACAATCCCAGTGCAGCTCTTTCTGCCCACAGGTCCTGTCCCTGCACTACAGTAAAATCACCTTTTTGCACCCAAAACATCTCAAGAATTCTTTCTTGGTTGCTTCCTCACAAACCCAAGAACTTCCAAGTTTCATCGGTATCAAGTAGTGCATCGTTGCTGGAAAGTACAGTGTTATACATACTGAAGTCAGACAGCAGACAGCAGATTACGGAGAACACTAAAAGCAAGGGGGAACCCCTGAAAAGGTTTAAAATAAGGAGGATAAACTAATAAAATTTGAGTTTTAGGATGAGGCTTCTTCTGGTTTCTTGAAAGATCCTATTAAGAGGGATGATTGTGGGATCTGACCAGTTACAATAGACAAGAGATTTGGAGTGGTGATAATTGGAAGCTAAAAGGAGGCGCCAGATTCAAGAAGTATGTAGGAGTTAAATCAACAGGATCTGGCAATCAATTAGAATAAAGAGGGCATCAGTCCCAAGATCCAGCTTGGGAGCCTGGGAAGATGGTGTTACTACCAACTGAGATAAAGAAGGTTTAAAGGACAATGATTGAGTTTAGTTTAGGACAAGTGTAGGTGCCTGAGGGACAGCTGGTATAGGGGGACCAGCATATGATTCGCTACCTCATTCTGAAGTTCAGTGGAGAAAGGTGAGCTGGAGGTAGAGATTGGTAAGTCCTCAGCAGAGAGGCAGCATTGAAACTAAGAGATGATTGAGCTCCCCAAAGACAGGGAGTGCAGAAGAAAAGGAACCCAGGGAGAAGACCAAGAAGGAACAGTCATAGAAGTAGGAGGAACCAGGGGAATTAGGTGTCATGGAAACCTAGGGGAGTTTTCTAAAAGAGAAAGTGATCAAACATGCCAAAGGCAGCCAGAAAGTTCTGATTATACAAAGGTTAAACAATGGCCATTGATTTGGGCAATGGTAAAGTCATGATGAACTTAGGCTGGCATCAAAAGGGTTCATTCAGATATCAGTCCCATTTATTCAAGTGGTAAATATTCAGGCAGCATGCATCCTCAGCACGCTCTCAGATGCTGGCCACACTCTCGTGTTCCACACATGCCTTCAGAATTTAAACCATTCATTCAAATTGTGCCCCAACAGGCACACATTTGGATGCTCCCCATCATCTGGAGTCCTTTATATTTGCCAATGCCACCTCAGAGTCAGCTGAAGCCAGTGCAGCTCTGTCTTTACAGGGGTAATGGCAGGCACCCACAAGGGTTAAATGGGTTATTTTGTGATTTTTATCTCCCACGGGTGAAACCCACCTTTGTTTTTCTCTTATCTCCTGGTAGGGCAAATACCCCCTGGGGATTGTGAGGTAATGCTGGATGTTGCTTGTTACAATGTCCCTGACATGCCCCTTTTCTCACTTCTCACCCACATACACCCAAAGTGATGATTATCTGTTGTGTGCAAAAGTTGATTTTGCTCAGTTCCTTGTTTTCTTTTCTTCTTCTCCTTTTTTTTAAAAAAGATATTACTTATTTATTTGACACAGAGAGACAGCAAGAAAGTGGAGCAGAGAGCCCGACTGGGGGGGCTCAATCCCAGGACTCTGGGATCATGATCTGAGCCGAAGGCAGACACTTAACTGACTGAGCCACCCAGGTGCCCCTCAGTTCCCTGTTTTCTAATGATCTTGAGACAGAGGTGTGTACAATAGAGAGGATGCTCAATGGCACAAAGCCCCGAGCAAAAGAAAAGGGCTGGGACCCAGAGCCCAATGGGAAGAGCAAGCCCCAAATAGGACCTCTTTTCTCTGAGACCCAATGAAAGGATAGTGTGAGTAGAGACAAGAGAGGAAGCGTTCACTTAATGGCCTCCATTTGCTCTAAACACAAGTGTTCTTAACCCAGGGTCCATAGCCCCTTCAGAGACTGTAGGGAGAATTCAAGCAGCCCATGGACTTGGATAGGGGGAAATTGCATCTTTATTTTCACTATCACCAACACAAGTGTAGTATGTCCTTCTAGAGGATGTGAGTAACAAAGTACAGTAGTATTAGCAGTACCTGTGGCTTTGTTACCAGTAGAAATCAGATTTTCGTAGTATATCAGGATTGTTACAGATCTCTCAAAATAACGTCACTATTTTGAAATCATGGTAGTCACTAGACCTGTTGATAGAGCTTGGGATTTAATATATAAAGAAGCACATATATTACTACATTGCAGATGTGTTTCTTTTTATGTTGGTAATTATATTTCTTTTGCAATCCTATTTTTATATCCTATTTAATGCAGTATTATTTTGGGAAGGGATTCCTTAGGTTTCACCAGACTGCCAGAGGTTTTTACAGCATAAAAATGGCTAAGAGGCACTGCTCAGAAGAGTAAGAATAGCTAACATTTACGTAGCTCTTGCTAGAGGCTAGGTACTGCTCTTAGTACCTTTTTTTCTTATATAGTCATTCACTCATTTATTCCTAATAACTCTACAAGATAGGTGCTTTGATTATACTCATTTTATTGAAGAGGAGACTGAGGTACAACAGTTAAGTAACTTGCCCAAGGTCATTCAGCTAGTAAATGATGGAGCTGAAATTCAAACCCAGGCCTTCTGGCTTCAGAGTCTGTGCTGAACAGTCAAGAAGTTGAATTAGTAGATGTCAAGGGACAAATGGGTGGAGGGTGCCAGCAAGAGTGGTTAAAGAGAGAAGGAGAATTGAGAGAGGGTCTACACTGGCTAGAAGAAAAGTAGGAAGAGGCTGCTAGGTTGAAATAAAATGGAAAGACCCATGGAATAACAGGGTTCAAGAAGAAAAGAAATGGTGAGATGAAGAAGAGCCAAAATGACTGGGACAACATATTCAGAGTGAGACATAGTGATGTGTAGATGCCAGGGAAGTGGGGGAGTCATTCTAGGGCATGGCAAGATTAATAATGTTGCCTAGACAGAAGTAGTTAAAATCAAGAGGAGGTGAAGGTCTCTGGAGTTAAGCAGAGGAAGGAATCATGAAGCTGGGCCCCCAAATTCTCCCAAGATTGACTGATTGACTTATTTATTCATTCATTCATTGGTATTGATTGTCTAGTACATGCCAGGCAGTGCTCTGGGGATTGGGTAGCCAAGAGGTGAAACAGTAGGACAAGACCCTGCCACCATGGGGCTTACCTTCTAGTAGGGAGAGAACTACAACACACACACACACACACACACACACACAAAACTGGATTAGACAAGGCTCAAGCCTTTAGGCATAATTCCATGACCCCCAAAGTTCTGAAAAGCATAAAGTTGTTTTCTCATACTTTGGAACCCAAACTTATTAGGTGACAAAACCTGACCTGAGGTAATGTGAGGCTATCTATAGTCTTGATTCACACTTCATGTTAATGTTCATACTTTTCACTCTAGAAATATTAATGTTTCATTATAAGTTATGCTCTAGACCTTTCTTGGTAGTTACATAGTATACAGTATATGCAGTATACAGAGTTATGTAATATAGAGCAAGTCTTCCTTTCTAAAATTGAAAAAAATTTGAATTCCAAAATGCATCTAGCCCCAAGGTTAGAAAAAAGATGACCTGTAAGTGCTATGCAGAGAATTCAAATATGCAACGTGGTGGCTCACAAATTGGCACCTGTACATGGAGAACATGGAGAGACCAGAGTCAGATTACTCCAGATCGGCAGGTGGCAGATTTAATAAACCAGGGAATTTACATACAAGACTTGTCTTGGACAGCTGGAAGATGAGTAGATCTCTGCAGCCACCGACTGGAATCTTAAAAATTTATGTAGAGGCTTTAGCTGGTTTCAAGCATGTGTTCATTCCAGATGGTCTCAACAACATCTTACTCTCTCAAGGCTATGTCCCTGAAATGGCTCCAGCCGTGGGAAGACTGGGCAGAGCCTACATTCCAAAGACAGGGGAAAGGGTGAAGAGATACCCATTGCCTCGTTCCAGCTCTCAGGTCAACCAGTGGTCACGTCCTCCATAAACTCCTCCAACATAATGGGATAGCAAGTAGGTGTCTACAGCTTAAGTGGTCAGAGAGAGGAGGTGACATTTAAGCTTAGTTCTAAATGATCAAAAGAAGAAAAAGGCAGTCATGCAAACATCAGGGAGCGAGAATTCCAAGCAGAGGGAACAGCTAACACAAAGATGAACACAAAGAGGCCACTGTGGCTGGAGCATATTGGGTCCAGTGAAGAGTGGTATAAATTGCTGGGGGGACTTCATGTCATCAGAAAGATTATAAATCTTGTACTAAATCATTTGAGGAATATGGTATAGCAACCATGAGTGTGGAGGTTGTCAACAATTTGGCTGGGAGGGAAGTCTTCTGGGTGGGAAAGCATGTTGGGAGATACTTCAGACAGAGGAAACATAAAGACTAATGGGGCTGAAAATATAGATTAAGATCTATGGCCTGAAGATATTGGTTTGGGGAAGAGTATAAAAGGAAGTCAGGCTGTCCGCCCGCCGCCCCGCACGGCGCAGCCCCGCGAATGCGCAGCCAGGCCGGAGCCCCCGCGGCCATGGGGGCGTCCGCGCGGCTGCTGCGCGCCGTGATCATGGGGGCACCGTGTCGTCGCGCATCACCAAGCACTTCGCGCTGAAGCACCTCTCCAGCGGAGACCTGCTCCGGGACAACATGCTTCGGGGCACAGAAATTGGTGTGTTAGCCAAGACTTTCATTGACCAAGGGAAGCTTATCCCGGATGATGTCATGACTCGGCTGGCCCTTCATGAGCTGAAAAACCTCACCCAATATAGCTGGCTATTGGATGGTTTTCCAAGGACACTTCCACAGGCAGAAGCCCTGGACGGAGCTTATCAGATAGACACAGTGATTAATCTGAACGTGCCCTTCGAAGTCATTAAGCAGCGTCTCACCGCGCGCTGGATTCATCCGGCCAGCGGCCGAGTCTACAACATCGAATTCAACCCTCCCAAAGCCGTGGGCATTGATGACCTGACAGGGGAGCCTCTCATTCAGCGGGATGATGACAAGCCAGAGACGGTTGTCAAGAGACTCAAGGCTTATGAAGTCCAAACACAGCTGGTCCTGAAATATTACCAGAAAAAGGGAGTATTGGAAACCTTCTCTGGAACAGAAACCAACAAGATCTGGCCCCATGTGTATGCTTTCCTACAAACAAAAGTTCCACAAATAAACCAGAAAGCATCAGTTACTCCATGAGGAAAAGTGCACATCACCAGTAAGATGAGCAGAGACTCCTCGCCTGTGCATTTAGAAGCTCCGTGTTCTGAGACTGGCATGTATGAATTCTTTGAAAATCATATTAGTTTCACTTCTACTGATTTCACTCTGGAAATTAAGAATGGGCCAAATGAGTCCGATACTAAGATTCATCTTTTTGTCTACCCAGGGTATCTTCTATGGGTATGTAATTTAAAAACATCAGATGTCCTAATTAAAAGAGCAATTGGTAGTAATATTAACTTTTGTTCAGAAGAGTAAGTGGTTGATAAAAATTTTTCTTATTCTTTGGAGAAGCTAAAAACATTTCCATGTCACTCGGTAAAGTATCTCATCAGAGAAATGTGTTGCAGACTGATGCCAAAACCCAGCATCGTTAGTACTGTGGTACATGGTTTTGTGAAACATATCAAATTCTAGAAAACAAGCCACCGGATATGCAGATTAGTTTCAGGATGCAAATTCACTGTTGCCTTTACACTAAGAAACTTAAAAACTTAACCGTATATACTGTATTTATTATGTCATAAACAAACTTTCAGTTTATTCAGAATTTTCAGTCTGCTATAAAATTGTGTTAAATTAGCATATAGGAAAATATTACTTTCCTATGACAGGTTTTGAGAACATGTGTATTGAAAAAAATGATTTATTAGAAATTGACATTGGAAGTTCTTACAAAAGCACTGAGGTTGAATTATCAGCAGAAAATGTAATTAGTCTTGTGTTTTCAGATTATTACTCAGGTTAAGAAGCATAAGTATGTGCTTTAGGATCTACTTGCCAGGTTCTCTTTTTGATCACTATGTAAAATTTGCTGTGATGAGTGACAAATTAAAATAAAAGAAAAGCAAACCCATGGCCCTACATAAAAGCAAGCATACTGGGTCCTCAGGAAGTAGAAATAGATCAGTTATGCCTGGGGAGAATTTCCCTGACACGCTTAACAATCATAATTAGTAAACAATCAAAATTAGTAAACTAATCAAATTAGTAGCAATTAAAAGGATTTACATGAGAGGTTAAAAAGGACCAGGAAGGTAACTGAGTTTGTTGAAGGACTTTATTCCTAGTGTAAGCGGTGGGCAGCTGCTGGCTTTCCTTGCCACCGTCAGCAGGGCAAGAACTCCACCTGTGTGTGTAGCCTAAGTAGCCCTTTAAAAGCGAAGAAAATTTGATTTCTTCGTAGGGTAACAAGGATGCGTGCTTATGTCCTGTGGCCTGGCACGAAGAGTGGGGCGATGAGAGGTGGATGAAAAAAATCAGCTACATCTTCAGTGGGATATTTACTCTTACTTGGTGCTAAATCAGATGCAATGAGTCCTGGTACAACCTGTTATGAACTGCCTTTGAACACCGGCCTGTTATCCCAGGCACTCAAAATATAAATGCCGGCAAGTGGTTCTTCGTGTATTTTTGTGGGAAAAAACTTTTCTTTTGATTTTTAAAAATTCAGTGTTGATCTTTCAGAATGGACCAAGGCTTTTAAAAAGGATTGCAGGACACATTTAATTCTTTACAAAACTTTCTGTAATGCCTTATTTGAATGTATTATGTGCTTTCTAAAACTGTGGTGAACTACTAAGCTTATGAATAATTACTGGCTTTCCTGGCATACATGACTCTTAATGTACTACAATAAAATTAAGTTCTAGAAAAAAAAATAAAAGGAAGTCAGATTAGGTAGATTAGGTGGGCTCAAGATTCTTTTTTTTTTAAAGATTTTATTTATCTACTCATGAGAGACAGAGAGGCAGAGACATAGGCCTCAGAGGGAGAAGCAGGCTTGCTGCAGGAAGCCCAATGCAGAACTCTATCCCAGAACTCTGATCCCACAACTCCGGGATCACACCCTGAGCCGAACGCGGTTGCTCAATCACTAAACCACCCAGGCATCCCTCAAGATTCTAATTGGGATGCTGGTTGAAAGATGTTCCAGGATGACCAAAGACCTGAAACTAAAATGACAGTGTCTGGTTGAGGTCCAGTCAGCAACGTGTGATTAATGTGGGCTTTGGGATGTAAAATAGGTTTGACACAGGGGACAGTAGCAAAGGCTGAACTGATGAACAATGTTTTTGTTTCTCTGTTTATGCCTCTCTGGACTTATGCGTCTCAACAGCTCTGTCTCAGAATGTCTGTCTCCCAGCTTCTCTGTCTCTTAGTGGTTCCCCATATCCATATCTCTGTGATCCTGTCTGGCATCTGTTTCTCTGATCTCTTCCTTAACATATTTCTCTTCAGTGGCTCTCAGAATCTCCATCTTTGGCTATCCGTGTCTGTCTCAGAATTTAGTTCTCTGCCCCTTCCTTTGTCTGTGTCTGTACTGTAATTACCTTTTTCCCCCAACTGAAGTGTGTCCTTCTGTAAAGCATGAACCTTTTAGTATTCCACTTGGTATCGTCCCCAGGGACCCGCACAGAGCCTGGCATATAGGAGTCTGTCATATGTTTATGCTTGAATGAAGGCTTTTACTGAGAGGTAAGGAAAACTCCTAATCTCCTGTCCGCCTACTTCCCGCAGAGCTGGCCGCCTGCGGGAAGAAACTAGGCTGACATTCGGGCGGAGAGGGTGGTTGCCATCGTGCGGCTGCTACGGAGTTCTTACCTCAGGTGAAAGAACTCTGGAGGCACCTCGCCGAAGCTTCGCCCTCTGGGCTGCCGCGGCTAGCAGCCGACGCCACGCCCCGGAGTCTGGCGCAGCGGCCCGCCCCCTCGCCCGCTCCGCCACACGCCTCTGCGTCCGCCAATCTGCGCCTGCCCCACCGCCCTGCCCGCGGAGAGTTCGGAGCAAAATGGCTGCGGCCTGTCGGGGCGTGAAGGTAGTTGGGGCTTCGCAACTACTGGCTGCTCCGCTGCGCCAGCTGGGACCACGCGGCCGTGGCTCTAGGGGGTAGAGATCGGTGCTGGGAGGAAGGGTCACACTTGTCTAGGCCTGCTAGTGCGGCGGTTGGGCTCGGGAGGTGAAGGTCAACTCTCCTACGCATATGTGTGTGGGGTGACTGGGGATGAGACACCCAGAGGTCCTATTCTGAAGGAGACGAAACACACCTGGGTCACCCCGGGGAGCCTCCGTTGCAGAAGCCTGGAGAACAAACAGGCGGATGAAAGGGTGGGGTTGGTCTGCATCGAGTACCGTTGACCGTTCCTTTCTTCACAGGGCCTGGTTGCTCTAATAACCGGAGGAGCCTCTGGTTTAGGTCTGGCCACGGCAGAGCGACTGGTGGGGCAAGGGGCCACTGCTGTGCTTCTGGACCTGCCCAACTCTGATGGCGAGGTCCAAGCCAAGAAGTTGGGGAAGAACTGCACCTTTGCCCCAGCTGATGTAAGTGTGAGCATGAGGTCACTGAAACTGGCCTGGGAACCCGTGGGGTCCCCTTCAGTAAGGGTCTGTGTGGACAGTGGGCCCATCTCCTTGTCCCTTTTGGCCTGAGCCATCTGTCAAGCACTGTGGGAGCACCTGCAATAGGGAATGTACAAAGCCTGGAGCCACAGCAGTGGGGATGGGAATTGGATATATCAGAATCTCGTGGAGGGGGTATGTATAGTTTGAAAATGCATATTGTGTCCTATAATTTTGTATTTACAAAGTTGAAAAATTTTTCATGATGCTACGGAAAGCAAGCTTGGTGAAATCATCTTGGTAAGTCGAGGTACAAAAAAACCAGTTCGTCATCATAATAATTCTCGAAACTGCTCTGGTCTACAGAAATCTCCAGGGGTATGTGAATTTATCAAAAGAGGATATAGATTTGAAAAATGTGACACTGCTCTACAGTATCTCACATTTTCACTTTTGCCCCACTCTCATGTTTTCTTTTGGCCTCCTCCTTGCTTACAGAATTCTGTTGTTACTCAAAGACTGGACTTGCTCTCCCCTTGCCCAGGTTTAGTGGTGAGTGTGTGTGCTGGGAGATGAATACTTTCTCCACTTCTCCCTTTAAAGGTGACCTCAGAGAAGGACGTGCAAGCAGCCCTGACTCTAGCAAAAGAAAAGTTCGGCCGTGTGGATGTGGCAGTCAACTGTGCAGGTATTGCAGTGGCCATCAAGACATACAACTTAAAGAAGAATCAGGCCCATACCTTGGAGGACTTCCAGCGAGTTCTCAATGTAAGGCCTCTGAGGGCTGTAAGAGGTATTTGGCTGTGGGTGCCCCCAAAGATTTTAGGGGACAAATGGTCCTACACCATGTCTCTACTGGTCTTTCAGGTGAATCTCTTAGGCACCTTCAATGTGATCCGCCTGGTAGCTGGTGAGATGGGCCAGAATGAGCCAGACCAGGGAGGCCAACGTGGGGTCATCATCAACACTGCCAGCGTGGCTGCCTTTGAGGGCCAGGTGTGTGGGTAGGGGTTATGGCTTGTGCCTCTTTGGTGACTTGTTAGGGCCCTTCCATATATGACCTCTACTCCTTCCCCAGGTTGGACAAGCTGCATACTCTGCTTCCAAAGGGGGCATAGTGGGCATGACCCTGCCCATTGCTCGGGATCTGGCTCCTGTGGGCATCCGAGTGATGACCATTGCTCCAGGTAGGCATATTCCCTCCCTGCCACACCTGGTATTGGGTAGGTAGGATTCGTGGGCAGTTGAGAGGATGGAAAGTATCTCCCGGCTAAGCAGCAATAGCCTTCCATTTCTGGGCATCAGGAAGTACCCGATGGTAGAGCTAAAGTGAGAAGGGACCAGGGAAATAAGAAAGGAAGGATGAGCCTCTGACTCTGTCTTGCCTAGGCCTATTTGGCACCCCACTGCTGACCAGCCTCCCAGAAAAAGTGCGCAACTTCTTGGCCAGCCAAGTGCCCTTCCCCAACCGACTGGGTGATCCCGCTGAGTATGCTCATCTGGTACAAGCCATCATCGAGAATCCATTCATCAACGGAGAGGTCATCCGGCTGGATGGGGCCATCCGCATGCAGCCTTGAAGGCAAGGGGCAGAGAAAACATGTGCCCTTCTTTCCTTGCTTCCCTTGGAGTACAGCATGGGAGGAAGTCCAGTAGCCATCTTGTAACTGTTCAACACTCTGTGCCTAATAAAGTCTCTGTTTCTCACAGGGAGTGGGTAATGCTGTGTGCTGGGGAAACTGGCATGGGGAAGTCAGGTGAATGGGTGAAGACTAACAGGGTCAGATGCAGGCCCAGGGGTTGGGTGGGAAAGGCAGCACCTCATACCTTTTGTGTCCCATTACAACACATGGCCTTGATGTTAGTAATAACTTTATTATCTAGGGCCAAAGGCAGGGATAGTGGGGGAATGGATTTGGGAAGGGGGTCTGCAGCCTCTTCCTCTCTGATTCCCAGCTTTCATGAGCTCAATGAGGGAGAAGAGAATGATGGTCATTTGGAGCTCAGCGGCTGCTGGTGTTGAACTGCAGGTGATATTGGGTTGTAGGCTGATTGGTGTAGATTATGGAATTCAGATAATTCTGCCTGTGAAAGAAGTTCAGAGGCCTCTGATGCTGATGAACTTTTCCTCTCCCTCTGGCCCTTCCCATCCCTCCCTTGGCATTCATCCATGTCCCCCACCCCTAGAACTTACTGGGCTTTTTGCTCCATAGCCAGCTGCTGATTGAAAGACCCCAGACCCCTTCGAAATTCAGCACAAAGTTCCCTCTCCTGCTCTTCTAACTCCATTGCTGCCTGGGCTGAGTGCAAGGCCTGGTTTTCCCATTCGACATCCAGTGCTTGTTCGGCCTGGCGCTGTGCCTCCTTTTCGTGGCGTTGCACCTCCTGGACTTTCCTGATGGCAGTTCTCTGCTCTGGAGTCATGCCCTTCCAACAATAGGGCAAGACCCGGTGGGGAGCCACTGGGTGCTGAGCAACCTGAGGGTTCTCAGTCAATAGGCCACTCGTGATCTGGTTCTGGATCTCCATGAAATTGGCCTCCTGTTCACGCTGATGCTCACGGCGTTGCCGTTCAGCCAGTTCAGCTGCCTGGTGGGGCCCCCGAATATGAGCATTTGGGTGCCCAACTTCAGGGAACTCTCAGTCACAGGGGAGGGGAAGACATGGCCCTACTCTCCTCCGTCTTTGGGAGAGAAGGAACAGATCTTGCCTGGCCTTTGAATGACCTAACATGGGGGAAGCGGAATGGACAGGGAACTTCCTGCCCTCTGGAAACCCTTAGACTGAGTGGCTGGGGAAGGGAAGGTGATGTTCTATTCTCCGGTCATCCTGAATCTGGATGTGGGGAAGAGCATCTTCTGCCCTCAGAGGGTCCTTAGGTGAAAGGAGATATCCTCAGGTAGATGAAGGGGCTGGTGCTGATTCAAGAAAGGTTGTGTGGGCAAAGACATGGCTAAGTTCCCCAGGGCTTTGTTCAAGGGGTTGGGGAGAGCCCGGTATACTGAGTGGCTCAGGCCATACCTGGGCTTTGTTGGCATTGGCCATGGCAGACATCATGGCCACACGGCAGGACTCCTCTAGCTTGGCCAACTGGGTGGCCTGCATGTCCATGGCTAGGCGCAGCTGGTCATTGAGCATACCTGCACAGAAAAATATGGCCAGGCACTATAGTGGCCTGCTCCATTCCTGGTTCACTCATTCAGCCATTTGTTCAACAAGCTTGGTAGATGTGTGGATGTGTATGTTTGGGAGGAGAATGTTCTAATTGTAGGATGTGGAAGGAGTTACTTTTGGGGGCTTAGGGATAGACACAGTAGCAGCAACAAGGATTTCTCAAGTGCCTAAATGAAAGATGCAGGGAGATGGATCAAACATAGATCATACCACAATGTAGGAAGGGCAATGATATAGGTGTATACAGGGCATTAATGAGAGCTTTGTGAGGAAGGTGAGAGGAAGACCTCCAGGAGGAGGTGATCCTTGAAATGTGTGTTGTGTATAGAAAGAAAGAGCAAAGGGCATTCCAGGGCATGTTTTAGTCCAGCCACACCAGTCTCCTTGAAGTTTCTAGATTATGCCAGATACTCCTGCATCAGGGATTTGCAACAGATGTTATTTTTGGCTCATGTTTTCTCTTGCTTCCCCTAGGCCTTGCTCAAATATTGCCACTTCAGTGAGGCCTTCCCTGTGTCTCCTACCTAAAATTGCAACTTTCCTGTCCCCAATATTTATCCCCCTTCCCTGATTTTTCTCCCTACCATTTGTCAGCATCCCATATACTCAACATTTCAGTTATTTTGTCTATTGCCTGTCTCTCTCCTCAATAGAAAGTAACATTGTTGAGGGCAGGGATTTTGTCTGTTTTATTTACTACCATGCCCAGCACCCAGATCAGAGCCTGGCACATAGTAGGTGCTCAATAGATATTTGTCAAATGGATGAAGGAAATCAAGATACCACATGGTCTGTGTCTGAAACTATAATTAATCTGCTCTTGCTGGAGCATAAAATGCAAGTGGCTAGGGAGCTTTGCAGGGGTGAGATAAAGGGCCAGAAACTTGCCCTGCAGGTGGTTTTCCTGCAGGGAAAATGGAAATATTTTAAGTAAGGGGGAAATACAGATTTATATTTTAGAAAGCTCCTTCTGGGGGCCAATATAGAAAACAGTCAGGCTGGTGGGAGACAATGGAGGTAGCGAAGCCATCTTGGAGGGCTTAAAACAGGCCAAATATATAGAGCGTTACATCAGCAGTACTGATGAGAGAGTAAAGAAGAGGGGAGATTTGGATGCTTCATAGGGTCCTGGCTTGGATACGTGGATGCCATGGTGTGGCCACCACAGGAAGTAGAAGATACAGAATGAAGAGCAGGCTAGGGTACATGGATGAATTCTGTTAGGAAGCTGAGTTGAAGGTAGTCAGCAGGCATCTGGCTATCTGGTTTTGTGGGTAGAGAGTCCTCAGCACAGAGGTGGTGGGTGACGTGGCAGCTGAAACCAGGACAAGGGCCAGGGGCACCTGCAGTAAGTATGCAGGTTAGGGAAAGCAGTGTGACATAGACCGAGTCTCAAGAAAGGAGTAAGGGAAAAGGAGCCCACAAAGGGCAGATACACAGAAGGAATGGCCAGAGAGCCAGAGAGCTAAGAGCAGGATGTACTATGACAGAAGCCAAGGAAGAGAGAGGATTAAGAAGGATGTGATCAGAGTCAAGGGTGACAAGAATGATCCAGTCAAGGAGGAAAGATTTAACTAGAGTCTCTGGTACTTGATAATACAAAGGCATTGGTGATTTTAGTAAGAGTAGTGTCAGTGAAGTTGGGTGGGGAGAAAGGAGATCTCAGTGGGTTGTGGTGTAATGGAAAGGAAGAAAACACAGCAAGTGGAAGCAGATTTTTCAAAATGTATGGCTGTAAAGGAAAACAGCTCACAGCATCCAGAGAAATCACAGGGTGCAGGGATGCTTTTTTTTTTTTTTTAAATATGGGTTAGACATAAGCATGTTTACAGCAGGCACAGAAGGGACCAGTGGAAGAGGAAATGTTGAAAACACAGGGCAGGGAATACTGTAGAGGGCACAGCCTGGGGGCAGGTGGAGGGAGGGACACGGATAATGGGGTCCAGAACATAGGCTTAAGGCTTAGCTTTGAAGAGGTCCAAGGAACGGATTTCAGAGGCTGGAGGGTGGCAGAGGTTAGGGAGGATGGATAGAGGTGTGTGGTTTCATTTCATTCCTCACTGCAACCCAGAGAGGAAAGGATCAACACCATTTTTCAGGTGGAGACACTAAGAGGTCCAGAGGCGAAATAAAATGCCCAAGGTCACACAGTCAGCAAATAGTTGGTTGGGATTTGAATCCAGGTCTCTCGAGGAAATAGCCCATGCTCTTTTCATTATACAACATGTACCCTCCCTTGGTATCCCGCTGTTCCTGCTGCCTAGCTCTGCCTTCTCATACATCAGCCTGCTGCCACAGGGCAGCTGGCCCCATGGCGCCTCTGCAACTAGTCCCACAAAAGTCCCCAGATATTTCTAATTTCAAAATCCAATAGACAGGTTTCTGTTCCTACCTAAACTTCTCCAGAGCATTTGACATTATCGATGACTCCCATTCTGAGACTCTCCCTTGATCTCTGACCCTATTTTCTCATGGAGATTGAGAGAAGGCAAGTATGGTGTAGTGGCCAAGAATGTGGGCTCTGGAGCCAGTCTGCCTGAGTTTACTTTCCGCCTCCATCACCCACTAACTGTATGACTGGGCAAGTTACTTAACATCTCTGTTAAAGTTTGTTTCCTCCACTGACAATGGGGATAATAGTAGTGCTTGCCTCACGGAGTGGCGGGGAGGACTGCATGAGTTACTATATGGTAGCAAGCTCAGCACAGTGTCTGATACACAGTAAGTGCCCAGTAAAGGTTAGCTATTAGTATTTTATGCATCTTTTATCCTACCTCCCTGATCCCTTTATTATGCACTCCTTTTTCCTCTATCACTCCTTCACTCAAGATACATTTCCTGAGCACCTACTACATACCAGGCAAGTATGTAAGTCACCAGAGTTGTTGTGGTTAATAAGATAGCTCTGACCTTTGTCCTCACAGAGTGCACTATTTTCCCAGGCTCCATCCAGGCTTAGTATTCTGCTGCTGTGCAAACCCTTCCCCGCCTGTAGGCCTCCAGATCTCTCCCTCCAGCCCAGACTGGCTATATGCCACCTTGGGATCATATAGCTACATGGCTGCCTGTTGGCCACTTCCTCTTGGCTGCAATAGTCTTCTATCTTATTTCTTTGCCTCTGGTCTTCCCCTGTAATCCAATTTCCACAATCGCTTGCAAAGTTTTATGTATAAAACACAAATCATGTCACCCCGATGCATAAAACCCTCCTGTGGCTCCTCCCTCCCTCAGTTAAAGCCAAAATCTGCACTATGGCCTAGAAGGCCCACTGGATCTAGCCCCTTCATCTCTCTGACCTCATTTCCTATCACTCTTCCCCTCACTTGGTCTACTTCAGCTATTCTGGCCATACTGCCTTCCTCAAACATTCCAGACACCCCTCTCTCCTGCCTCTAGGTCTTTGTACTAGTTACTTCCTCTGCTTGTGACAGTTCTTCCTTCAGTTGTTTGTATTGCTCAATCCTTTATCTTCAGATCTGTATTCAAAGATGACCTCAGTGAGGTTTTCCTTATTTAAAATGGCAACTGTGCACCACTCTAAGTCCCCAAGTCCCCCCTTTTGTGCTTTATTTTTCTCCCTAGCAACTATCTTAATTACCTTATACAGTTGACCCTTGAACAATGCAGGGCTTAGGCACACCAATGTCCCCCGTGCCCCCTTGCACCCTGCCCTGCCTCCTACAGAGTCAAAAATCCACATGTAGCTTGAATCCCCCAAAACTTAACAACTCAGCCTCCTGCTGTTGTTGATCTTATCAGTAATGTAAAGTTGATGAACACATATTTTGTATATTAAATGTATTATATATTGTAGCCCTAAAATAAAGCTAGGGAAAAGTAAACGTTATTAAGAAAATCTTAAGGGAGGGGTGGTGGGTAGCTCAGTTGGCTAAGCATCTGACTCTTGGTTTTGGCTCAGGTCATGATCTCAGGGTCCTGAGATGGAGCCCCACTTCGGGCTCTGAGCTCAGTGCAGAGTCTGCCTGTCCCTCTCTCTGCTCCTCCCCCTGTACTCTCTCTCTCTAGAAAAAATAAATAAAATATTTTTTTTAAAAAAGAAAACCATAAGGGAGAGAAAATATGTTTACAGTATTGCATTTAAAAAATTCCACATATAAGTGGACCTATGCAGTTCAAACCTGTGTTCAAGGGTCCACTGTATAGTTTACTATTTTATCTTGTTTATTGTCTGTTTGTCCCCATTAGAATGTGAACTCCATGACAGCAAGGATTTTTCTATTTTGTTCACTGTGCCAGGCACAAAATAGGTGGCTTAATATATGCCAAATATTGAAATAGTCTTGTCACTCTGCTTAAAACCCTTAAATGGTTATTCACTGTCTACATAATAAAGTCACAATTCCTTAGTTTGGCATAGAAAATTCTTGCACATTTTCTCTTCCTCTAAGTCCTCAACCCTAGGCTGCACTAACATGAAACTGTTCACGCATCCTACACTCTTGGACTATTCACAACCCCAGTTCTCTACCTCTTTCTGCCCCTTTTCTTGTTCCCTTACCCTGCCTTGGAAAAATTGTACCCAACTTTCCAAAACTGATTCCTGATAGCTGACTTGTGCCACCTCCCCATCCTGCCTCCCTTTCCTTGTGAGAATTGACCACTCCCATGTTGATGTTCCCTCCATGTCCTATATACACTTATATCACAATACCTACCACTGTTAAAGCATAAATATTTGCTGATGAATAACTTGTGCATGTTATCTTTTCCTCTTCAACTAAACTGATTTTTGGGGTGCCTGGGTGGCTCAGTCCGTTAACTGTCTGCCTTCAGCTCAGGTCATGATCTTAGGGTCCTGGGATTGAGCCCTGTGTTGGGCTCCCTGCTTAGAGGGGAGTCTGCTTCTCCTTTTCCCTTTGCCACTTCCCCTGCTCGTGCTCTCTCTCTCTCAAATAAATAATTAAAAAAATAAACTGTTTTTCTAGAAGGGGCATGGTTTCATGGGATCATGGAGGGCAGGGTGCTTGTCTTGTTTACTTTGGTCTCCAGTTGTTCATTTGACAATGATTTATTGAGCTCCTGACACCATGGCAGGCTCTGTATGAGGCCACTGGGAGACAGGTGTAGAAAATTTGTCTTTAGTGAGCTGACATTTTGGAGAAAAGACAGACGTTCCACAAATACTTCCAGAATTAGTGACATCCACAACAAGTGGTAAACTGAATAGGATGCTCTAACAGGGATGATTTGAAAGGTGAGCAGTACAAATAGGTAAGAGGTGATCCTTGCCCTTAAAGGGCTTGCTCTAATAAAAAAGGAGGATGTGGTCACAGGCAGTGTCATAGTAATAGTAGCTACTGGTTACTGAGCACTGATGCTTGTGCTTTCCATACAGTATCTCATGTCATTCTTCTATGAGCTTTTTTTTTTTCTATGAGCTTTTTGTGGCATGGATTATTATCCCCATTTTAAGGATGAGGAAGCTGAAGCACTAAGAAAATTCATTTGCCCAAACCAGGTGGTAAGTGGCAGAACCGATAGGTCTGTCTTCACTATGTTGCCTCCATATAATGGAATTTGAGGCTGAGTGGGTACTGATGGCTACACTGTCAGTTACTGAAGGAAGTCAGGGAATTTGGGGTCTGCTCAGTCTAACCTTTCGGCATCAGCTTTATGGGTCACTGGACCTCCCCACACGGTTCTGACCTCGTGGGTGCTGTACCTGGCTCAGAACAACTCCCCACTAGGCCCTAGGTCTCAGCCTGGAGGGCACGGCTACTAACCTGAACACTTCTCATCAACCTTGACTTGTCGTTGCTCCTGCAGTTGCCTCTCCAGCCTGTACTTAAACTGCTCCTGCTGCATTTTCAGGCATGCAGCCCTGTCCAGGTCCTCCCCAGCAAAGCACTGCAGGCTGGCTGGGCCATAGTAGGGGTCACTGTCACCGAAACGGCCTGGAAACTCCGTGCAGAAACGGCCAGGATCCCAGAAGTCAAATTCTTGTCTGTTCTTGAGCTGCTGCTTTTGCTCCCGAAATTCCTGGACTTTCCTGGCCAGCCTACGTGTTCGTTCTGCCTGTTCCTTCTCTAGCATCTGGGCTACCAGGTCATACTGCATCTGGTAGGTACCTGGGGGTGGGTGGGCAGGGACATGAAGAAAGCCCCACAGAAGAGACAGAGCCCACTCTGCATGGCCTCTGCTCCAAAGGTCCATCTGGTTTGTCCCACCACACCCCAGGCCTCAGGCCCTACTCCAAGGCAGAACTGCCCTACCTCAGCCCACTCAGGCCCTTACACTATCCTTCTTAGCTTGCCCTCGGTCTTGGGCTTTTACCATAAGCTGCTTCCTTGCGCTGCTCTGTTGCCTCTCGAAGCTTTCGCTCTTCCACCTGGCTGTTGAGGGCTTTGACATCCACCTGATCCCAAAGAAATGAGGTAAATCAGGGTAGGGGACCAATAGTGGGTCTTGAATGCTCTAACACAAACTGCTCAGAATATACTTGCTTCAGAATTCTCCTATAGGTCCCCATAGGGGACCTTTTTTTTTTTTTTTTTTTTAGGATTTTGATTGTAAATGTTTAATAGAAATACACAATCTTTTGCTTTCTGAGACAGCAATAAAGAAGTTTAGAACAATCACTAAGAGTACAGGACTCTGCCACAAAGATGCAGCATGTGCTGCAAAGCTGATCTGGCCAAGTAAACAAAGTCAGTTGAAAGAACATCAGAAGTTAACACAAACAAATGTTGACAGAAGTTACAGACATGCAAAATATCCGTCAGTGCAATGAACTCGTAAAAAAAAAAAAAAAAAGTAAAAAAACAGCCAACCTGTGCTAGTCAGATGTTTTTAGGTCAAACCCACATTCCCATGTCGGGCCCAGAGAAAGAGCACAACTCACGGAGTCTCCTTTCCCCCAAGGACAATAGGAATAGCAAAACAGAAAGCTCTCATGCTCTTAAATTCTTTTATACAAGCATCACTTCTAACACATATTTTACTTGGAATGTAGTAGAGCAAACAATGTTTTTGACAATGGCCAAACTTTACAATGTCGACCTTTCTCTCAGTTTCTCTGTTGGTGGGTTTCCCGCCAGGAAGCTTTGTTAAGCTCCTCCAGCCAGAGTTCCTCCTGGAACATTATACCTCCTGGAATATGTTCTACTATCTGAATATGGTTTGTAAGCCCCTCATTGGTCTGGTCTCTGTCTCTTTCTCTAGCTTTATCTCAGTACCTTCTTCTCTGACCCACCTTCAGGAGCTCTGTGCTTACAGTTCCCTGTACTTCTTAGGTTGTTTTGAACAAATAGCCTTTGCTCCAGCTGCTCCCTCCACTTGGAACTTTCTTCCTCTTTTTACCTAAACTCCTATTTATCCTTCAAGACTGGCTCAGGCTTCACCTTCCTGATTCCTTAGGCAGGTGCTACTCCCATAGAATCTAGGACCCACTATCCACATTATGTTGATGTTTGCCTCTGACAATGATCTCCCCCACCAGACTGTGAGCCTATTAAGGGCAGAGACTGGGCCTTAGCTTTGTGCCCTACTGCCCAATCAAGTTCTTGGCACAGAACAGATCCTGAGGAAATGCTTGCCAGCTGGATCTCAATCACACCACACATCTCTCGGCCAAATACTTACTTGTGTCAGGCACTATGCTCTGGTTTCCACAGCCACCACCATATATTAATATTCACTTTTACACTTCCTTTATTTAGCTTCATTTTACTAAGGAGGAGCCTAGAGCTCAGAGAAGACAGGTGACTCATTCAAAGCCACATATCTAGTAAACAGCAGACCTCGCCCTTGAGGTAGGAGGTCTTTTCCAGGATACCATGCTGCAGCCCCCTGATCTCTATCCACCTACCCAGAAACCTATTTTTTCTTAAACTATCAATATTTTCTGTTTATTTTGATTGTGATTCCTTTGAAACATTTCAAGATAGTGTAAAAGGGAATACAGTTTAGTGAAGAGTAAGTCCTTCCCATCTCTGTGTCTCAGCCTGGTTAACAGTTTCTTATGTAGCCTTCCAGACAGCACTTAGGCATACACAATACCAAATATTCTTTAGACATCTTTTGGCTCCATGTTGCCTGTCTCTCGAGAACCAGGTCACTCAGCCCAGAGCTGACTGGAGGAGTAGGCTGTCACTGACTTCTCTTCCCCTGCACCCCTAGCCCTCTTCCTTCCCTCACCTGGTACTGGATGCCCTCTCTCCATCTCCTTCCTTTCCAGCTGGAGGGGCCACTCAAATCAATGAAGACTGTAACAGACACTGCTACATTCCTCTATGGGTGCAGGAGTGAGGTGACCCCTGGTCCCAAGAAAGTGCCTGTTGCCTACTTACCCCCATGACTCGGGTCCGCACATTGAAGAATCGGCTCTGCCTATCTTTTTCTCGATTTCTTCTAGCCTCAATGGCTGCCACCTCCTTTGGATCTGGTGACACGTCTATCTTATACATCTGGAGTAAGAGTGGAGTGGAATGGCCAATCAGTGCTGACCACCATTCTTGACTACATCCCCACCTCTATTCTTTTCTCCTTACAGCAACTCACCAGTTGTTGATTCCTACTGATTTTACCTCCTGATGTATTTCATATCTGTGTCCTACATCTTTGCTGTCACTGCCCTAATTCAGGTCTCACAATCAGGTGCTAGACAATGTTCTCAGGAGCCTCAGTGGCCTCTCTTGCTCTAGTGTCACCCTGTCTATTCCTTTCTCTGCACTAGCTATCAGAGTGATCTTTCTGAAAGCAAATCTGACCATGGCACACCTCACCTTAAAACCTTTAAAAGCGGGATGCCTGGGTGGCTTAGCGGTTGCATGCCTGCCTTCGGCCCAGGGCATGATCCTGGAGTCTTGGGATCGAGTCCTGCATCGGGCTCCCTGCATGGAACCTGCTTGGGATGCCTGAGTGGCTCAGTGGTTGAGTGTCTGCCTTTGGCTCAGGGCGTGATCCCAGGGTCCTGGGATCAAATCCCGCATCAGGCTCCCTGCATGGAGCCTGCTTCTCCTCCCTCTGCCTGTGTCTCTGCCTCTTTCTCTGTGTCTCTCATGAATAAATAAATAGAATCTCTTTTTTAAAAAAAACCAACAACCTTTAAAAGCAACGAGGCACCTGGATGGCTTTGTCAGTGGAGTATGGGACTCAATTTCAGGGTTATAAGTTCAGGCTCCATGTTCGGTGTAGAGATCGCTTAAAAATAAAAAATCTTTTTAAAGAAACCTTTAAGAGGGATCCCTGGGTGGCGCAGCGGTTCGGCGCGTGCCTTTGGCCCAGGGCGCGATCCTGGAGACCCGGGATCGAATCCCACATCGGGCTCCCGGTGCATGGAGCCTGCTTCTCCCTCTGCCTGTGTCTCTGCCTCTCTCTCTCTCTCTCTGTGTGACTATCATAAATAAATAATAAAAAATTAAAAAAAAAAAGAAACCTTTAAGAGCATCTTTAGGGGCACCTGAATGGCTCAGTCAGTTAAGTGTCTGCCTTTGGCTCAGGTCACGATCTTGGGGTCCTGGGATCTGGCCAGCATTGGGCCCCCTGCTCAGCAGGGAGTCTGCTTCTTCCTCTTTCTCTGCCCCACACCCCTGGTTATGCTCTCTCTCTCTTAAATAAAGTCTTAAAAAAAAAGAGCAAATGGGGGATGCCTGGGTGACTCAGTGGTTACGCATCTGCCTCCAGCTCAGGTTGTAATCCTGGAGTCCTGGGATCACGTCCCACATCAGGCTCCCTGCACGGAGCCTGCTTCTCCCTCTGCCTATGTCTCTGCCTCTCTCTCAATGGGTCTCTCATGAATAAATAAAATATTTTTTTTAAAAGTGTAAATGGCTTTAAAGCAGATGGCTCCCCAGTATTTATAAAGTCTAACCCCCTTTGCCAGATTTATAAGTCTTCATGATTTGACCCTTGCTCACCTTTCCAAGTCTCAAAAACTTATTTACAATTCTTCCCCCATTCACATTACACTCTATTTGGTTTTCCCCGTTTCAGTAAATGGCACCACTATTTCCTGTTTGTTACTTATTCTTTAGTCAAGTAAAAGGCTAGAGGGCTTAAATTTGCCTGTGTTCTTTCATATTTTGGGAAGCCCAGTTTTGGCATGTGAGCCAGCCAAAGTCACAGCCAAAAACATTTTTGCAAACATAAATGTGATCGTGTCTCTCACCTGCTTAGAATCCTCCACTGGCTTCCCACTGCACTTAGAATCAGATCCAAACTCCTTACCATGGGTTTGAAGTTCCAGCTCCTGCACAGCTTTCTAATTCATCCCACATCACAGTCTCCCTCACTTATGGTCATACAGGAACACTGGCCTCCTATCAAGTCCTTCAACACAACAACTGTTCCTACCTCAGGGTCTTTGTATATGGTGTTTCTTTGTTTAGAATACCATTCCTGAACTTCTCCTATAGCTAGTTCTGATCCTTTTATAATTCTTATTTTTTAAAAGATTTTATTTATTTGAGACAGAGGGAGACAGAGTGAGCGCATGAGTGGGGTGGCAGGTGTGCAGAGGGAGAGGGAGAAGCAGACCCTCCACTGAGCAGGGAAGGGCTCCATCACAGGACCCTGGGATCATGACCTGAGCTAAAGGCAGATGCGTAATTGACTGAGCTACCCAGATACCCATGATCCTTTATTTTTAAAAAAATTGTTACTGAATAATTTGATATATACAGAATATATATAACCTATATGCAAGTTAAGAAACATGATAAAAGAGACTCATGAACCAACTCCCCATCTTAAGGAATAGAACTCGATCAATATTCTTAAAGTATCTTATGTCTCTTTTCCCTCATCCTTACCCTAAGATGCAAATGTTAGCATTTGCTTACTAATAGGCATTAACATACTGTGTATGTATATGATTCCCTGGACAATATTTTGAAACATTCTCTTGTTTTGGAACTTGATAATGTATCATGTAGTGTGCATTTTTTCTTCATTTTACTTTTTTAACTCATGTTCATGCTATCATTTAACAAATCGTGGATTGCCTACTGTCAGACACTCCTATAAGGAGCTGGGAGACATCAAAGAACAAAACTGACGAGAATCTGAATCTTCTGTGGAGGTTACTTTTTAGTGGGGGCAGGGAGACAATAAACAGTATGCTGAAGAGTTTGTAAGAAGATGATATGTGCTATGGGGGAAAAGATAGAGCAGGATAAAGGGAACTGGAGTGCCAAGGACATGGGGCGTATTGCCATTTTATTTTTTTAAAGATTTTATTTATTTATTAATGGGAGACAGAGAGAGAGAGGAGAGAGAGAGAGAGAGAGAGAGAGAGAGAGAGACAGAGACAGAGACAGAGACACAGGCAGAGGGAGAAGCAGGCTCCATGCAGGGAGCCTGATGTGGGACTCGATCTGTCCCAGGTCTCCAGGATCAGGCCCTGGGCTGAAGGTGGCGCTAAACCGCTGAGCCACCTGGGCTGCCCCGTATTGCCATTTTAAATGTGGAAGCCAGGGAAGGCATAGTTGAAAAGGTAATATTTGAGCAAATACTTGGAAGGTGAGGGAGTCACCTATGCGGGTATCTAGGATGAGAGCACTCCAGGCAGAGGGGACAAACACAGAGGTCTTATGGTGGACACAAAAGGCACACACTCAGGGGAACAACAGGGAGGCAAGTGAGTGCAGGAGAGGTAGGTAGGAAATGATATTAGAGAGATAACAGGAGGGCACAGAGCATGTAGAACTGTGTAGAACATTGTTAAAGGCTGTGGCTTTTACTCTGAGAGAATGGGCAGCCACTGGAGGGTTTTGAGCAGTGGGAATGATGTGCTCTGCCTTTGATTTTTAAAGGATTATGTCTGGCTGCTGTGTGGATAGACTGAGGGGACCAGAGGCAAGGCTAGAAGCAGGGAGACTAGATAGGTGACTGCAGTTGTCCAGGCAAGAGGTGATGCTGAATCATGTCAAGTTTGTAGCAGCAGAGAGAGTGAGAAGTGGTCAGATTCTGGATATATGTCAAAGGCAGAGCCAATAGGACTTCCTGATAGATTAGATGTGCAGTATAAAAGCAGTATTAAGAATGATTTCAAAGATTTGAGCTGGGGCAACCCGAGGGATGGAGTTGCTATCAACTGAGTAGTCTGTGTAGCAAGAACAGTATGGGATGGAGGCAGGGGGAGGATCAAGAGATCAGTTTTGGAAATGTTGAGTTTGAGAGGTCTGTTAGATATCCACTGATAGCACACAGACGGTATGGTCAATTTTATTATTGTTCAAAAAGATCTGCTGCTCCTCCCTGCAGAAGGCTTATTCATCCATATCTCATTGTCCTCAAGGTTACCCATGTGGTTGGTTTTGCCCTCTGCAATGGGAAAATTGACACATGCTAGTCCCAAACAGAACTAAGAGCCATTATGTGATTGCCCTCCACTTTTTCCTCTTCGCTCTCTGCTAAGCGAAGTCTTAGCAGAAGACATTGAGTCTGGCAATGTCCCAGGTAAGGGCTTCTCCTTCAGCGTTGATTCTGGAATGATGACGTAGAGCAGAGATGTAGCCAACCCACATCAGACAAGCATGGGTGAGAAATCCTTGTTTTTCTAAGCTGCAGAGATTTTGGGGTTGTTTGTAACCTCAGCATAATTCAGCTTATCCTGACTGATACAAAGAAATTTTTAAAAAAGATTCTCTTTATTTATTCATGAGAGACACACACAGAGACAGAGACACAGGCAGAGGGAGAAGCAGGCTCCCTGCAAGGGAGCCACCAGGTGTCCCTGATACAAAGGAATTTAAAGCTTTGAGGCTGTAAGAGATCTCTGAGTCAGTGTAGATGGGTAAGAATGCCCCAGGGGAGATGGGGAAAGGAGGAGTCAGCACTGGAGGCGAAGGTTGAGCGTCTGGTGAGGCGGGAGGAAAACCATAAGTGTGGTGTCTGAGAAGCTTTTGGGAGAGAGTGAGCAACTGATGATATGTCAAGAGGAGGGCTGAGAACTGACAGGTTTAGTAATGTGAGGGTTGCTGATAACCTTAACATTTTTGGTGGGGTTTTGGGGATAAAAACCTGATTGAAGTAAGCTCAAGAGAGACTAGGACTCCGCAACACAAACAACCCAGTTTATAATTATTGTTAATTGCAAAAGAGGGAGGAGGAACCTGCAGATTAAAGAAATATATATACAGGTGGGAAAGTTTCCCTAGCATATACCTAGGAGTGCAAGTGCTGGTCATAAGTCAAAGGCATATTTAACTTTACAAGATAACACTAAGTTGTTTTCCAAGGAGATTATACCAATTTACACTTCACTCCAGCTACTTTATATCCTCAGCAATACTTGGTATGGCAGACTTTAAAATTTTTGCCAGTTTGTATTATAATTAACAATTATAATTAACAATCTTTATTGACATTATCATTATTGCTAGTGAGGTTGCACATCTTTTATGTGTGTTTTGGCCATTTTTGATTACGCTTCTGTGAAGTGCTCATTCATACTTTTTATTCATGTTTTTAAAAAATCAAGTTGCTTGTCCTTTTCTTATTAATTTTAGTTCTTTATTACTGACACACTAATCATTTCTTAGTTTAAATGTGGCAGACACCTCCAATTTGTGACTTTTTATTTTATTATTTTTTAAATGATATTTATTTATTTTCAAAGTAAGCTCTATGCCCAACATGGGGCCTGAACTCATGACCCTGAGATCCAGAGCCACATGCTCTACTGACTGAGCCAGTCTGGTGCCCCTTTACTTTATCATTATTTTATGGAAATTTTATGGTTACAGTGGATACATAAAAAGGAATATGGTTAACACACATGTAAGTTATGAAGCACAACAACAAAATGAACACCTGTAAACTCTCAGCGGAAGCCAGAAAATAAATTATCAGTACTCTAGAAGCTTTCTGTGTGCACCCACCCTTTTTCACTTTCTTTATGTTGTAACTTGGATGAATTTAAATGTAGTCAAATTCAGCAATCTTTTCCTTTAAGCTTAGAAGTTTTCATTATTTAAGAAATTCCCTGAGGTCATATTCTGCTATATATTCTAAAATGTCTAGAATTTTGCCTTTCTCATTTTTTTTTCTTTCTTTCTTTTTTTTTTTTTCATTTAAGCTTTTAATCCATTTGGAATTGCACTTTATATACAGTGTGAGAGGTAGGGATCCAATTTGATTTTTTTCCAAGTTTCATCTTTTTATTTATTTATTTATTTTTAAAGATTTTATTTATTTATTCATAGAGATGCAGAGAGAGAGAGAGAGAGAGAGAGAGGCAGAGACACAGGCAGAGGGAGAAGCAGGCTCCACGCAGAGAGCCTGAAGTGGGACTCGATCCACGGTCTCCAGATCACGCCCCGGGCTGCAGGTGGCGCTAAACCGCTGCGCCACCTGGGCTGCCCCAAGTTTCATCTTTTTAAATGGAACACTAGTTCTTGTCAGTTATATGAGATTGCTGCCCTTTGATAATTTTGTCCCCTTAGCCTGATTGTGACTGTTTCTCCCAGTTGAATTCATTTATGGTTCCTCTACTAGATTCCATCAATCAAGCTTTCTTGCTTTCCTGGACTTGTCCTAAGACTTTTATACTCTTCCCAGCCTCCATACGTCATTTTAAAAATGGTTTCAGGAATAGCCATGGCAACCACCAGACCCTTTCCATGTCCAAGTCTAGGCACCAACCCCAACCTACTCACTCATTCCCATTTGTCACCACAATGTAAGGTCACTGAAGGGGAAGATTTTGCAGATATTTTAAGCTTCTTGGATTGCTAAAACCATGACCTTGTAATGAGCAGGTATAAGGTGATAGGAGGATGAAAGTATGAAGGAGAAGGATAGAAAATATGGGGACGAGAGAAGGGAAAGGGACAGAGGTGGCAGAGCATGGTGGGGGGAGGCAAAAAAAGGAAAGGGGAAGGAGAGCAACAGAACAGTAGACAGAGATGGAGGACGGAGAGCAAGAGAAGGGGAAGGAGGAAAGCAAGGAAGGGGGTTAGATGGAGAAGAGGAAATGGGATGGGGATGAAGCATGGAGGAGATAGATAAAATGGGGAGAAAGGAAGGAGGATAAGGGTGGAGAGCACTGGCTTAGGGACTGTGACTCCCAGGGGTTCACACGAAATACCTTTCTTAGCAACGAGTGTCAATTTTGAAGCTCCCAGCTCAAGCAGCCAACAAGTGGCTCAGGTCCAAGACTGTTCTTGGGCTACAGCAGCAGTCCCTGAGCTCTGCTTGGAGGAAAGTGAGGGAGATGGATAAAGACAGTATCTCTGGCCGTAGCTTTCCTTACCCCATAGCGTTCCTCAGCCCGTAACCCAGATGCTCCAGAGTACCCTCATCTCCCTTCACATTCCATCCCCCTTCCCACCCCAACCCATCCCTACTCCCATTCCACTGCACTTCCAACCCTACTTCAACCTCTGCACACGGTCTGAGCTCACCCAACACCGCGTCCTCCCGCTGGCCCCTCTGTCCTGGGGGTCCTTCCAATTCCCGACCCTGTTCTTGTTTGATCCTTCAGGCCGGCCAGGCTAAAGCCACAGCTAAGCTCCCACCTTCCTCTTGCCCTGGAGGGCATAACTCTGCTGTCACTTCTGTCTCAGCAAGGGTGGGCTCCAGTCCTGCCTGCTTCCTCGGATCTGAAAAGCTGCTGAGTCCGCCGTCACTGCCTCCTCTAAGGTTCGGTAGGCAGAGTCAGCCTTTTGCGTTGCCACGCAACAAGAAAGGGGGGCGGGACCCAACTCTTGTTTCAAGCTCGCGCCCTGGCAACGGATCAACAAAACTTCCACGCCCCGCCCCTGGTTCCGCTCTCGCCGGAAGCCGGAAATCCCGTTAGGCCTGCACTTATTCTCGCGAAGTTTGTCCTACGCCCGGCCTGCACTGCGGTGTTTCCCGCGCGGGTTACCCCAGTTCCCGGGTGTACGGCGCGGCCTTTTGTACAGCCGCCGGCGCCGCCGCCGTCATGGGTTTCCTGAAACTGATTGAGATCGAGAACTTTAAGTCGTACAAGGGTCGGCAGATTATCGGACCGTTTCAGAGGTTCACCGCCATCATTGGACCCAATGGCTCTGGTGAGAAATAAACGGGGCTGCGGCCCTGCGCACGTCCCGGCCTGGACCCCCTAATCCGGCAGCAGAGTAGTATAACCCAGCCCGTGCGACCTGAAATGTCGGGAACCCTTACAGGTTTTTTTTCCTCCTGAGCGGGTGCGGGTCGAACCCGCTTTCCCCGCTCGGGTGCTCTGACTCCAACCTCTTCCCCAAGTGTCACTTGCCTGCTCTCTGCGCGGCCCCCGCCCGGGAGCGAGTGGTACGGGCCGATCTGTACGTTACCCCGCCCACTGCCCCCTCCCGCCAAAAGTGGCGCGTCCGGAGTTGTCAGCCAGCTGCGGGCCGCGCAGTTCCCCGCCGGACCTGCTGCATCCGGCCACTTCCTCTGCCTTGTTTGAACTCTCCGGAAAGCGTGGGACCGCTGGTAGCCCTCCCAAAGCCTTCGGTCCCCAGCAGTACACTTCTTCTGCCCAGCGCCCCCTCCCGCCTCACTTTGGTATGCTCCAATTCCTCCTTTTTTTTACTCTCCTCCCAAGGCGGCACTTTTGAATTTCTGACTCAGCCCTCCTGTCTCCCGCGGGAGTGCTTGGAACGTCCATCCTCCACCCCCATCTCAGAGATGGGAATGCTTCGAAATCCTCCCCCTTTGCTATCACTGAAACCCTTTAAAGAACTCATTTGCTCGCCAAATTTATTGAATGCTTGTTGTTTTATAAGTAGTTATTCAAGGTGCTATAGAAACAGCGGAGAATAGAGTAAGTCTTGCTCTCAGGGGACTTGCAATGGAAATACAATAATAAAGGAGAAAATAATACAATTTTTGGCTGTGATGAATGCTAGACAGGAAATTAAGTTGATGGAATACAGTGACTTGAGTGGTGTCTTTAGAAAGAGCGGTTAGTAGATACTGTATTATATGTTTGAAAGTTTCTGTAAGAATAGATTTTAAAAGTTCTCATCACAAGGGAAAATTGTGAGGTGATGGATGTTAACTTACTGTGATAATCATTGCTTCATATATATGAATATGGAATCATTATGTTGTATACCTGAAACTAATACAGTGTTATATGTCAGTTATATCTCACCAAAACTGGAGGAGGGGAAGGGTGGTCAGGTCTTTCATAGCTTGACTCCTCATCTCTAAATGATAAACTATTGAGAGCTTGGGTGGCTCAGTTGGTTAAGTGTTTTGGACTCTTGATCTCAGCCCAGGTCTTTATCTCAGGGTTGTGAGTTCAAGACCCCTGTTGGGCTCCATGCTGGGCATGGAGCCTACTTTAAAAAAAAAAAAAAGTAAATGATACACTATGGATTCCTCCCATCTACCCCCACAAGCAATCTGGAATCCTGCTGTGTTCCTCCGCCCCAGAGATGTTCTAGCTAAATCATTTTCTAAAATGAGGGGCTATCCTTGCTGACATAGCTCAAACTCATGAACCTTCCCTGGAGTTTTGCCTGTTTTTGGTGCTCTTTGTAGACCAAGTTTTTTCAACAGCGCCACTGTTGACGTTTCTAAGATAACTCTTTGCTGTGGGTTTCTTCCTGTACATTGTAGGATGTTTAGTGGCATCCTTGTCTTTTACAAACTAGGTGGTAGCTCTCCAGTCCCCAGGTGTGACAACCAAAAATGTCTCCAGACATTGCCAATGTCCCCTGAGAGGTGGGGCAAATCACTCCCTGCTTCCTCCAACCTTGCTTCAGAACCAGTGGCCTAGAGGGGCTGATGCTTGGGGTTCCACTCCAGTTTCTTAGGATTTTCCTTTTGGAAAGAGCCAGAATCCACCTCTTAGCATTCACTCCTCTCAGTGTGGGTAGATTTGTATATCCAGCTGTTCACAAAAGACCTTTGGTTTGGACCCCCTCCCCCACCCCCCTAGTTCTTCAATGCTCACCTCCACAAGCCATTCCTTGGGTCCTCTCAGTGAATTACTCTTTTTCTCTGGAACGCAGTAGACACTTGGCATGTGTTAATGTTTATTTTCTTCTGTCTTGGTATTCATGGGATGTGTTTTTGTACCTTAATCACTGGTTTATGAGTGCCCCCAAAGAAGACATTCCTTAAAACATTTTATCCGTGTTTAGCTCATAATGCATGTTATAAAAATGTTTGCAATAGTGAATGATTGCTAGTAGGGAGGGCTTTGGTTCTGAGACATTCTTACTATCCCTGGAGAGCATGGGAGAAGCCCAAAGTTTGGAAGTGAATGCCTAAAAGTCTGACTCCTGGTCTGCATGGTGTGCTAGTCCTGCTCTGATACGGGAGCTGGAGCTAAGAGTTCAGACCTGTGTTAGAAGAGAACTGCCATTTATTGAGTACCACTGTGTGTCAAATACTTTATTTATTGGAGCCTTTTACATTTAAATTCTCAAAATGACCCTATCAGGGAGATATCTTGGTTTTATAGATGGGAAGACTGAAGCACAGTTATGATCACTTGCACACTAATTGATTCTCAGAGCCAGGATCAGAACCTGTGCCTGTCATGCTTCAAAGCCTTTGCTTCTGCCACTCCAACAGAGAACTATGTGCCAAGCATTATTTAAAAGGTTTTGCCTATCCGTTATGGTTTTTTAGATTTTCCAGGTGAGGGAATGGAAGGTCAGCTAAGAATTAGTGAAACTAAGAACCTGATCTATTGGACTAGAACCTGAGCTTTTTTTGTTGTTTTTTAAAGATTTCATTTACATATTTGAGAGAGCAAGCATGGGGGTGGGGCACAGAGGGAGAGGGTCAAGCGGACTCCACACTGAGCATGGATCCTGACATGGGTCTTGATCTCATGACCCCAGATCACACCCTGAGCCTAAATCAAGAGTCCAGTGCTCTACTGAATGAGCCCAGGCACTCCTAGAACCCATGCTCTTAATCACTGCCTTGTATTGCTTCTGTGGAAGGAATGGGGCTGCCATTTTTATAGCTGGGTAAAAAGGTGTGGGAAATCATATCCTCAGTTCGAGGTCATATAACATATTAGGGGAGAATCTTGAGATAGAATTTATAGCGATTTATATAGATTAAACTGTCCTCCAGTACTCCCCTAACCCCAGTCTTAATTAAAATATTTTTTCCCTGAGGTTAAAATGAAGAAATTAACAATTGTGACTCCACTATTGAAAAGATAACCACTCTTAATGTTAAAAATCTTATTTATTTGAATAGCTGATACGTGCACGCAATATATAAAATACAAAAAAAAAAAGTCCCAAAGGATAAATAGTAAGACTGCCTTCCCTGACCTATTACCTATTTTCCATTTGGGAAGTGACCACTGGTTACACTGTTTACATTTTCAGATTTATTCCTATGCCTTTGCCGCTCCTCAAGTTTTTATTTGAAAATATTCAGACCCACATGTGTGTTTTTGCTTAATCATTTGAAAGTAAGTTACAGACTTAATTATATTTCACCTCTAGGGATTCAACATTTGACTCCTACAATCATCATTCTCTTGTATCACCAGTAGATCATGATCATGTCTGGGAAAATTAATTTCCTTGTTATCAATTATCTAGTTTTTATTCAAGCTTCCCTAATTGTTCCCCAAAATGTCTTTTGGGTTTTTTGAAGGGAATCCGGAATCCAGTCAAAGTTCGTACACTGCCTTTGGTTGTTTCTCAGTAATCGCTTTCTGGAGTGGTTCTCCAAACCTTTCTTTTTAGACATTGAATTTTTTTTTTTAAGATTTATTTGAGAGAGCGAGTGTGAGCGTGTGGGGGTGGGGTGGGGGGTAGGGGAGGGCAGAGGGAGAGAAGTGGACTCCTGCTGAGTAGGAAGCCCAGGCTGAGACATGGGGCTCATCTCAGGACCCTGAGATCATAACCTGAGCGGAAATCAAGAATCAGATGCTTAACTGAGCCACCCAGGCACACCAGACATCCACTTTTTGAAACGATCAGGCTAGTTGTCTTGAAGAGCATCCTACATTCTCTTAGGGTTTCCTCATGGTGTCATTTACTATGTTCCTATAACTGCTGTAAACTGGAAATTTGTTTAGATTCAGGTTAAATATTTTTGGCAAGATACTTCATACGTGATGCTCTATGGGTCCTATTATATCACAATAAGAACATGCCCCTTTTTTGAGAGAGAGAGCACCATGATTGTGTGTGTAGGGTGGAAGGGGCAGAAGGAGAGAATCTTAAGCAGATGATGTGCTGAGTGGGGAGCCCTATGTTGGGCTTGATTCCATGACCCCAAGATCACGACCCAAGCTAAAATCAAGAGTCAGACCCCAACCAACTCATCTACCCTCGTGTCCCTAGCAATATGCCTTTTAAAAAATTATAGTAAAATATACATAGCAAAATTTGCCATCTTAACAAATTTTTGAGTGTACAGTTCAGTTGTGTTAAGTATCTTTACATTGTACAACTGATCTGAACTTTTTCATCCTGCAAAATTGAAATTGTACTCAATAAACAGCAACTCCCCATTATTACCTTCCCTCAGCTCTTCTTTTGTTTTCTTTTTTCACTTTTAAACTTGGTTGCGATGATACTATGTTGAGTTTTATATCTGCTTATTTCTTCTATTGTGGGCGTTTCCTCATGTCATTAAAGGTTGTAGAACAATCCATTATGTGAATATGCCCTTTCCTTAGATGGAGTTCTAGTCTTGCTTTAGGTAATAACTGCATGGGGACTGTTTTTCTAAGCTTTTGAACCAAGGCTTTAGTGAGGGTGGAGCAGTGTTTCCTGACTTCCTTCTCCTCCTTTGCTTTGCCCCCTACTCCCTTAGGTAAGTCAAATCTCATGGATGCAATCAGCTTTGTGTTGGGTGAGAAAACCAGCAACCTGCGAGTAAAGACCCTGAGGGACCTGATCCACGGAGCACCTGTGGGCAAGCCAGCTGCCAACCGGGCCTTTGTCAGCATGGTCTACTCTGAGGAGGGTGCTGAGGACCGCACCTTTGCTCGTGTCATTGTTGGTGGGTGAGGCTGGCCAGAAGGCTCCCCTTGGGTCCTGGGAGGTGACTAGACTAGTTGGCTGGGATAAGAGGGAGAACTGACCTTCAGCCAACTCATTCTCTGTCTTGTAGGGGGTTCCTCTGAGTACAAGATCAACAACAAAGTGGTCCAGCTACATGAGTACAGTGAGGAATTAGAGAAGTTGGGCATTCTCATCAAAGCTCGTAACTTCCTCGTCTTCCAGGTGAGCATTTTTGACAGTTATTGGCTATCTGCTGTTTGCCCATCCTCAGTTGGCCTGCTCCATCTTGAGCTTCATCTCTCCCCTGAACTAATGTAGTAGCTTCCTCACTGGGCTTACTGACTCCAGTCTGGATCCTTCTAGTTCATCCCTTAGGCTAGGTTCATCTTAGGAGGGCACAGATCTGTTTCTTTTTCTTCTTAAAGCATTTCAGTGATTTGTCATTGCCTCATGGTGGTGGTTCTCAAATTGTAGTCTCTGGATCAGCATCAACTGGGGACATGTTAGAATTGCACATTCTCTGGTTCCATCCCGGACCTATGGACATAGGGGCCCAGCACTGGGTATTTTACCAAGCTTTCTAGGTTATTATGCCCGCTAAAGTTTGAGAACCATTGCTTTAGCATAAACTCAAACTTATGCCCTTTGGTTCTTGCCCACCTCGCTAGCCCCTCATCTGCCAGTAGTTTTCCCTTCCAACCTGCATTCCAACCCAATTAAACCATTATAGGTCCCACAATTCACCTGCTTCCTTTGGCCTGAGGGCCTTTGCATATTAATTGTCCTTTACATGAAATAACCTTCAGTTAAGAAACTTAACTTTCTTCCCCATTTTTCAAACTCCGCATAGATGTCACCTTTGGGAAGCTTTCCTGGATAGAAACCCCTACCAGTCTCCCACTCGCAGCTTCATTTAGTCCTTTTTCTGTGCTACTTCTGTCACTGCATGTAACACACAGTGTTGTCTTTGCTTTTGTCCCTTTTGGTTCCTGTGCACCTCGAGGCAGGAATGTGCCCTTAAAGCCCAGTGTGAAATGTAGCACCTAGTGCAGGGAGAGGGTCAGTAACCTTGATTGAGTGGAAATGGGTAGAGGGAACTGGGACGGCTAAGATCTAAGTGGGGAGAGTGTTTTGACCTTTACTAGGGTGCTGTAGAATCTATTGCCATGAAGAACCCCAAAGAGAGGACAGCTCTATTTGAAGAGATCAGTCGCTCTGGGGAGTTGGCCCAGGAATATGACAAGCGAAAGAAGGAAATGGTAAAGGCTGAAGAGGACACACAGTTTAATTACCATCGCAAAAAAAACATCGCGGCTGAACGCAAGGAAGCCAAACAGGAGAAAGAAGAGGTAGGTGGCCAGGCTGCTACTGGGCTCTGAGGGGCCAGGATGGAGCTAGTGCCTTAGTGACGTACCCCTGCTTCCGTGTCCCTGTCTCCACAGGCTGACCGCTACCAGCGCCTGAAGGATGAGGTGGTGCGAGCTCAGGTGCAGCTGCAGCTCTTTAAGCTTTATCACAACGAAGTGGAAATTGAGAAACTCAATAAGGAACTGGCCTCTAAGAACAAGGAGATCGAGAAGGACAAGAAGCGAATGGACAAGGTAGAGGATGAGCTGAAGGAGAAGAAGAAGGAGCTGGGCAAAATGATGCGGGAGCAGCAGCAGATTGAGAAGGAGATCAAGTAAGAGGCAGGCCTGGGCCTGCAACCTGTGGGAAACCAAGAGACTATGCTGTTTCCTAGGGCTCCTCTGAGCCTAGAGTCCAGTGCTTGCACTAGTTTGCCTTCCTCTTGACTTGCTTTGGCCAGAACCAAGGACATTTCTTGACTTGCGTTTTTAGACAAAAAGAGCATTTAAGTACTCAGACTGGGTAAGATGGCTACTCATAAAAGAGAGGACTTGAAAGGGGTGGTGACCTTGGCAAGTGAGAGGAAGTGATGGGAGAGGCCCAGCTACTAGAATGGCTGGGAATGCCTTCCTGGAAGAGGAAAAATGGAGCTAGAAGTTTAAAGGACAGGAATTTGAAACGGTTAGATCAGATGGGTACAACTACACACAGGGCGTTCTTGGGAGTTGTTACTGAGGGGCCTGGCCCAGCTAGGGCCGAGGTAGGAGTGGTAGCTTTACCTTATGGAGTGGCCGGGATGTCAGGCTGAAGCCATCACTTCCAGAGAGTAGTCAGATTGCCCCTTTTTTGCAGATCTGTGTAGCATCAGGCCCTTGTTCTTTAGGCAATTCCCTGAGGCTGACTGGGGGCCTCAGGCCTCCCTTTGGGTATAAAGCCAGGGAACCCTCCCTTCTCCCACACTGCTAACCAATTTACTGCCCTCTGTACTGGCAAAAGGGAGAAGGACTCAGAGCTGAACCAGAAGCGGCCTCAGTATATCAAAGCCAAGGAGAATACCTCCCACAAAATCAAGAAGCTGGAAGCAGCCAAAAAGTCCCTACAGAATGCTCAGAAGCATTACAAGAAGCGTAAAGGTGATATGGATGAGCTGGAAAAGGAGATGCTGTCAGTAGAGAAAGCCCGGCAGGAGTTTGAGGAACGGATGGAAGAGGAGAGTCAGAGTCAGGGCAGAGACTTGACCTTGGAGGAGAATCAAGTAAGCTCTGGGAGGGTTGGGGCTGGGGTGGAGGATTGCTGTGCTGACAGAGACTGATTCGGTTGGTTGTTCGTAATGTAGGTGAAGAAATACCATCGGTTGAAAGAAGAAGCCAGCAAGAGAGCAGCTACCTTGGCCCAGGAACTAGAGAAGTTCAATCGGGATCAGAAAGCTGACCAGGACCGGCTGGATTTGGAAGAGCGGAAGAAAGTAGAGACAGAGGTGGGCATGTGTTTTAAGATGAGGGATACTGGACTGAGAAGAAGTGATAGTCTTAACAGTGATGACAATAGCTAACAACTACTGAACACTTACTATGTGCTAGGCACTGTATTTTATATGTATCCACTCATTTAAGTCATTTTCTAAATGAGGAAACAGTAGTGCAGATGTGAATTAATTTGTCGAAGGTCACATTGTTACGAAGTGGCAGAACCAGGATATGAACCTGGGCAGTCTAGCTCTGAAGCCACAGTCTTATCAAGTATACCTTGCTTACCGCCTTCCTAATAACAATACTAATAAAATAATAATAATAATAATAACAATAATAATAGTTGTCGTAGTACTCCAAGAAAAGCCTACAGTGTTCCAGGTATTCTACTAAGCTCTTTCTTTAAAGATCTAAAAGAAGATGGTGGGCATTAATATTAATAGCAGTACTGTGTTAAGCACTTAATATGTGTCCTATGAAGTGGAGGTTGCCTATATTTTACAGATGAGAAAACAGGGCAGAAAGCCCTGGAAAGCTCTATTTTGCATTGGTTTGAGCCTTCCTGATTGGTGAGGAAGGTAGCCTGGGCTAGGAAGAACACCATGAGAGGGTCTCAGGGCTCTGGGAGGCCCATCAGTTAGTGGAGCCACACTGAACACTGTTGTGTGTCTGCTTTTTGGTGGGTCTTCCCCATTAGTGACAGATTGTCCTGGACTGTTGGGCTCTTGAATGAATGGGAACATGGTGGTTATAAGCTGCTTATAGATAAGTCTATAACTCTAGGCCCCATAGTCTTAGAGATAACTTGCTCAGCCCCTGGTGATGATGTATATTTGTCTTTCTTCCAGGCTAAGATCAAGCAAAAGCTGCGGGAGATTGAAGAGAATCAGAAACGGATTGAGAAACTAGAGGAATACATCACCACTAGCAAGTATGTGGCTCTGCAGCCTTTCCTTTTCCAGGCCTGTTCTTGTGAACCCTGTCTGTCCTTGTGAGTCCCTCTCTGCCAGGAATATTTTCTCATCAGCCAGGGTAACCCCTGTATTCCCTCACTTTGTAGGCAGTCCCTAGAGGAGCAGAAGAAGTTAGAGGGGGAGCTGACAGAGGAGGTGGAGATGGCCAAGCGGCGTATTGATGAGATCAACAAAGAGCTGAACCAGGTGATGGAACAGCTGGGGGATGCCCGTATCGACCGCCAGGAGAGCAGCCGCCAACAGCGAAAGGCAGAGATTATGGAAAGCATCAAGCGCCTGTACCCTGGCTCTGTGGTAAGAATGGAAAGGGAGCTCCTTTCCTGAGCACCTACCCTCCCACTCAAAGTCAGATAATTTTCCCAGCAGCCCTTTGAGGACAAGATTGCTAATCCCTTATTTAAAGCTGGGGGAACAGGCTCAGAGAGGTTAAATGACTTGCCCAAAACAGCACAGCCTGTAAGTGGAAGGATTACAGTTTAAACCCAACTTGTTCTGACTTATGACCTCATGTTTTCATCACACCGCTTGCATCTTCCTGAAGGTTCTGTCTTGCTTTGTTCATTCCTCTGTGGAAGACAGGGAGACAGGAGAGGCCTTTCCAAAGGGTAGGAGCCATGGATAGGGATTAGTCTCCTAGGAAGTAACTCTGTAGGCTTCTATATGATCTCCCTTGGCATGTACCAAACTATTCAACCTATTCATTTGCATATAGATACATCTTAGGCTTGGCCTCTTGAACCAAATCCTGAGTTCCCAGATTCCCTGAATATTATCTCTCTGTTGCTGTAATTCCATTCCTGAGTTCAACTTAATTTGTTTCCATAAATAGTTCCTGATCTCTCCTCTAGACACTGCTGGGGAATTCATAAGGATGAATTAGGCTCATTCCTTGCCCTTGAAAATCTTACTCTTTATCTGATAGTTCTTAGGGAAGCACAATTAGTTTAGGGGGGCATGGGGGACGTGAACTAGAAAAAGATGTATTTTGCTGGGTGCTTGTAAGAATTTGAGGTAACGTATATAAGGTATCTGATATAGTGCCTGGGGTAGCAGTGCTCTGTGAAATGGTAAAAATGAGGTTCAGAAAGATGCTTTTGGGATTTAGGCATGAATGAAGTGATTATTGTTTTGGGGCCAGAGTAGGCTTTTCCTCCATGGCATGGAAGCTGTGTTCTTCACACAGATTTTGGTCTTCCTCTTTCTAAGCTAGGAATTGAGCCAGTTCCCAAAAGCCTCATGCTTCAATTTGCTCTTCCACTTTCCTCAGTATGGCCGCCTCATTGACCTCTGTCAGCCTACACAAAAGAAGTACCAGATTGCTGTAACCAAAGTTTTGGGAAAGAACATGGATGCCATTATCGTGGACTCTGAGAAGACAGGTCGGGATTGCATTCAGTACATCAAGGAACAGCGTGGGGAGCCTGAGACCTTCTTGCCTCTTGACTACCTGGAGGTGAGGCTGGTGGGGATGGGGTCAGGGCAGTGTGAGAGGGTCCCTCCTAGCCCTCCATGTTCTACCACTTACTGAGTTTATTCCCACAGGTGAAACCTACAGATGAGAAGCTCCGGGAACTGAAGGGGGCCAAGCTGGTGATTGATGTGATTCGCTATGAGCCACCCCACATCAAAAAGGCCCTGCAGTATGCTTGTGGCAATGCCCTTGTCTGTGACAATGTGGAAGATGCTCGTCGCATTGCCTTTGGAGGCCACCAGCGTCACAAGGTATGGATTCCCTTGTCCATGTTGGAGCTGGAGATTCCTTGTCCACATTAGTATTAGAGATTCTTTTATTCATCTTTTCCCCCCTCTCTTCATCTCTTTTCTCTACTGTGTGTAGACAGTGGCACTGGATGGGACCTTGTTCCAGAAGTCAGGGGTGATCTCTGGTGGGGCCAGTGATTTGAAGGCCAAGGCTCGGCGATGGGATGAGAAAGCAGTAGATAAGTTGAAAGAGAAGAAGGAGCGGTTGACAGAGGAGCTGAAAGTAAGTCACAGGCTATAACATCCCTAGGGGTTGGAGTCCTAAACTACCAGGCTGGCCAGTCTGTTTCTTACGCCCTACCCCTTCTCTCTTGTCTATTTCAGGAACAGATGAAGGCAAAGCGGAAGGAAGCAGAGCTACGTCAGGTGCAGTCTCAGGCCCACGGACTGCAGATGCGGCTCAAGTACTCACAGAGTGACCTGGAACAGACCAAGACACGACATCTAGCCCTGAATCTGCAGGTGGGGATTGGCCTTCAACCCTGTCCTCCAAAGGCCACCCTCACATTCCTGGCTGAGGTTTCTCTGGGGTGGGAACTCCTCCCATTTCCCTCCTCCCAGCATGCTTCAGGGAACCAAGCGTAGCAGCTCAGACAGCCAGAGTTTTAGATTTCGGCTCTGTATGACAGGAGGCAACTTACTTAACCTGTCAGCATCAGGTTTTCATCTGTTTGTAAAGTGGGAGTTAGAATTACCACCTGCTTTATACCATTCTTACAAAAATTGAATAAACTCATACATGTAAACTACTTAGACTGACTTCTTGCACCCAGTAAGTGCCCAGTAAATTTTAAGATGCTATTATTAGCGTCATTCATTCAACAGATATTTGAGCTGCTTTGGAAAGTGAATTGAAAGTACTGGCATTTCAGTCTCTGTGGGTGGACATACTCTCTTAGATGTGTTAATGTGTTTGATCGTGGGGTGCTTCCCGAGACCAACCTGGGGGCATTATGTAAAATGTAGTATAAATATCCTTTTACCTTTTTCTAAAATCAAAAAGTCTGAATTCTGAGGATTATGGATAAGGGAGTGTGGACCTGTAATTGATGATGTTTGCCATGTGCCCAGCCCCATGGATTGAAGCTAGCTGACTGGAGGCTGGGAAGGAAGCTGTGTGACAGTTCACGCGGGAGATGATGGGACCCTTACTGGGCAGTTCTAAGCCAACTTCTCCCAGCCTGTGGAGAGCTAGCCCTTCCTGTCCAGGGGCCAGTGTGTTCATGATAGCTCTTTTCCTTCAAAGAGCCTGGTCTCTCTTTTTTTTTTTCCCCTCTCAACCCTGTTTCCTGCAGGAAAAATCCAAACTGGAGAGTGAGCTAGCCAACTTTGGGCCTCGCATTAATGATATCAAGAGGATCATCCAGAGCCGAGAGAGGGAAATGAAAGACTTGAAGGAGAAAATGAACCAGGTTGGTAGGGGACAAGCCATGCCAATGTGTGCCGTGGGGCGTGACTGGGGCTGGCAGCAGCACTCTGACCCAGGGGGCCTTTGCCCTTCCTCGCTTTTCCCCTCAGGTAGAAGATGAGGTGTTTGAAGAGTTTTGTCGGGAGATTGGTGTGCGCAACATCCGGGAGTTTGAGGAAGAGAAGGTGAAGCGGCAGAACGAAATTGCCAAGAAGCGGTAGGTGAAAGTGTGGGTCCAAGAGGACATGAGGGTGCCCTCGAACCCCCAGCCCAGATATCCTGGGAAATCGCATGCTGTCATAAGACAGGAAGGAGCTCTTAGAATGATGGGTGTTTGTTGTAGGTCAGCTTTAAAGAACAGGGATGTCAGGGAGGCAGTGTGGCATAGTCTCGTGGTTAAGAGGACCAGCTTAATTTTTAAAGATTTTATTTATTTATTCATAAGAGACACAGAGGGGCAGAGACATAGGCATAGGGAGAAGCAGGCTCCCTACAGGGAGCCCCATGTGGGACTTGATCCCTGGATCCTGGGATCACGCCCTAAGCCAAAGGCAGATGCTCAACCACTTAGCCACCCGGGCATCCCAAGAGGGCCAGCTATTGATTGATTGATTGATTGATGATTTATTGATTGATTGATTGATTGAGAGAGAGAGGCAGAGACATAGGCAGAGGGAGAAGCAGGCTCCATGCACTGGGAGCCCGATGTGGGAATCGATCCCGGGTCTCCAGGATCGTGCCCTGGGCCAAAGGCAGGCGCTAAACTGCTGTGCCACCCAGGGATCCCGAGGGCCAGCTTTAAATGTGGTTTACCTGGGTTAGAATCCTAGCTCCACAACTTTTTATCTTGGGCAGTGACTCAACCTTTCTCTCTCTCTCTCTCTCTCTGTCTCTCGCTCTCTCTCAGCCCCAGTTTCATTATTTGTAAAGTGGGTTAATATCAATGCCTATCTCATGGCATTGGGCACGTCAGATGAACTAATCCTTCTAAAGTATTTAGTATAATACTTAGCGCCTACTAAGAATACTAAATGCTAGCTTTTATTACTGTCATTTCTTGATAGGCAATGAGGAGGGGTCGGGGAAGAATGAAGTTCTAGATTGGAAGAGTAATAAGAGCAAAACAAAACGGTTTCTCTTCTCTTCTCCTCTTTAGTTTATTTGCTCATTTAACAAACTTTCCTTGAGTGCCTCTGTTGTACCAAGTGGTCCTGTGGTAGTTATTGGTAGGGGGATTGGGGATAAGACAGACGAACATGACACAGTCTTTGAAAGAGGTCACCCCCTGGGCCCAGTCTGCAGTTCATGTAGCCCATGGCCCATATAAATAAACATTTCATTGCCCTCCCACCCCTAAGCCAGGCTCAAGGGATATAGAATGATTCGTCCTGACCTGTCCCTGACCTCAAGGAGTTATGAAATAATTGGGGAAGCAATTAGATCAACAATTTCAGAACAGTGCCATTGATGCTGTACTTGAGGTACATAGAAAATACAGAAGAAATGTTCCAAGAACTGCAAATCAAGAGGAACAGTAAAAACAAGAGACCCTGGCAGCCTGGGTGGCTAAGCGGTTTAGGGCCACCTTCAGCCCAGGGCGTGATCCTGGAGGCCTGGGATCAAGTCCCATGTCAGGCTTCCTGCGTGGAGCCTGCTTCTCCCTCTGCCTGTGTCTCTGCCTCTCTCTCTCTCTCTCTGTCTCTCGTGAATAAATAAATAAAATCTTAAAAAAAAAGAGAGAGACCCAGTAGAGAAAAGGACAAAGGATGTAGTTAGCATTTCATAGAAAGAGAAGCATGCGTGTGTCTAATAACTACAAATTGATGTTCAGTCTTGTTCTTAATCAGAAATGCAAATTAAAACAGTCTAGCAGTATTTGGTGGAAATAAGTCTGCATAAGCTCTATGACACAGCAAAGCCACTCCTGAATATATATGAGAGAGAGAGTCTTGCCACAGGGTCACAAAGAAACACATTGAGGGTTGTGTATCTTGGCATCATTTGTGGTGTAGGACATTGGTGGCAATGTAAACAGCCATCACTTGGGGGAAATATAAGTTAAGTGTTATGAATATACAGACTATGCAATCCTGTATAGCAAGGACTGGATTTATAGGCAGTAACATGGATAAATTAATAACATCGTGCATTTGTGTAAATATAAAAACCAGGATATTTCCCAAGAATATGCATTTTTAAGGCTATATGTTTGTATACATGTACGTCACTTTGGAATGCATGCTCACCGTAGGGAAGATAATGGAAGTGGAAATCAGGGATGGATTGAGCCAAAGGAGACACGGGTCTTGCATAGACAGCGAACATCAACATGTTTATGAACTGTAGGATATAATTAACTGCACCAGAAAAGAGAGAAAACCCAGAAAAGTGTAATAGAAATGAAGAACCTGCTCACAACTGTCAGGAAAGCTTTTACAGGACAAGGAGTGATGAAATAGATGCCTATAGAGTGAGTAGGACTTAGCCAGCTGGGCAGCAGATAGAAGGAAGTTCCAGGCAGTGAGAACAGCATGCTCAGAGGTGTGAGAGAGTGTGCCTTGTACTGGAAACTAAGTAGTTTTGAATGTCTGGAGCATAAAAATGGGGTCAGGAAGAAGGTGGGAGTGGTGGACAGGTCAGCAGGGGCCAGATCACAGAGGGCTTTATGAGTCATGCTTAGGAGATTGGGCTTAAAATTGCATAGCTCAAAATTATAGAGTTAATTACATTTCATTTGGATTATAGTGACTAATAGGTTTAAGCTGCTAGTGTGACATCTGGCAGCATCTGTCACACCATATGGGGGGAGTGGGGGGGGGGCAGTTGGAAATTAGCCCTGCCTGGCCTGCTAGTATCTGGCTGCTGGTTACATACTCTGAGTTTCTGAAGAGACAGGGGACAGGGCAATGGCAGGAATCTAGTATTTTCTCCATGTTCCTTGAAGGTTCTGGGAAGGTGTGTGTGTGTGTTGCGGGGTGGGGGGGGGGGGGTAGTTGGAAAGAGCCAAAGTCTGTGAGCAAATATGAGCTGAATGCAGCCAGTATTCCTGTCAATACTGATGATAACAAAAATTTATTAAGTTTTAGGACGCCTGGGTGGCTCAGCAGTTAAGCATCTGCCTTTGGCTTGGGGTGTGATCCCGGAGTCCCAGGAAAGAGTCCTATGTCCGGCTCTTAGCATGAATAAATCTTATTTAAGATTTATGGATTTTTGTGGATATGAGAGAGACACAGAGAGAGAAAGATGCAGAGACACAGGCAGAGGGAGAAGCAGGCTCCATGCAGGGAGCCTGATGTACTCGATTCCAGGACTCCAGGATCATGCCCTGGGATCACGCCCTAGGCCGAAGGCAGGCGCTAAACTGCTGAGCCACCCAGGGATCCCCAATAAATAAAATCTTTAAAAAAAATTCTTATTAAGTATTTACTGTGTGTCCAACATGCTTCTAAGGACTTGATGCATATTAATTCATTAAAAAAATCTCCTAATAACTGTGAAGTAAGTACTATCATTATTTGCATTTTATACATAAAGAGACAGAGGCATGGAGAGTATAACTGACTTGCCTGAAGTTATACTACTAGTAAATGGCAGAGTTTGGAAGCCAGAGCTGTTTTCCTACCACATTATATTGTGGTGGTGCCTTAGGAAAAGGAGCCTGGGTTTTGGTGTTAGACCTGGCTTCGAAGCTCACATGTGCCATTTACTAGCTGTGTGGCCTTAAGCAAGGTCTTTTACCTCTTGGCCCTTATTTCCTCATTTGTAAAATTAGGATAATAATGCTTACTTGTGGAGCTATTAATTAGAGGATTGGAGGTAATTATGTCAAGTACACAGAAACTTAATAAGTAAGAATTATAGCTAGTGGGTTCAGGTGGACCTTTTTGTGCCTCCGAGGAACTTGGGAGGGCTCTGGAGTCTTCTAGTGTATAAAGGGGGATTAGTGGAGTTTGGCTGGATCTCCCCTGCCTTGTGCCATAGCCACAGGCTAGGCTGAGGGACTTAGTTCTCCAACTTCAGGGAACAGTTTTATGTGGATATGAGGGGATGACCTGAGTGGTGATTGAAATCCAGTAGTCCCTGTGTCCTGGACCTAGTTCTCCTTTCTCCCTGCAGTTTGGAATTTGAGAATCAAAAGACTCGCTTGGGCATCCAGTTGGATTTTGAAAAGAACCAACTGAAAGAAGACCAGGATAAAGTACACATGTGGGAGCAGACAGTGAAAAAGGATGAAAATGAGATAGAAAAGCTCAAGAAGGTAAGGAAGGAGAGCAAGAAAAGACATACTAAAAACTGGGAGGAAAACTTGGAAGAGATACGATAGAAGGGCAATATCCATAATTTATAAAGCCCTGTTGAAATAAGAAAACACCAAGACCTAAATAGGAAAAAAAAAAAAAAGAACGAGTAAGAAGCACAAACGGTTCAAGATGATTCAAATAGCCTGGAAACATATACACATAATTTAGCCTTATTAGAAGTCAAAGAAATGCAAATGAAAGCAACAATCAGATGTAATTTGCTTCCTATCACATTACCCAAGATCTTAAAAAAAAAAAAAGCCCCCCCCCCCCGCCCCCCCCAAGAAGCCAAATGATTAATACTGGCCACGGTGCAAAAGACCAGCATTCTTTTGCCATATGGCACCATCCATCAAGAATCTTTGGAATATACTTATCCCCACTTAGTAATACCTGAGGAAATCCAAAATGCTGGCACAGCTTTGTGCACAGAGGTTGATGTTTATTACAAACATTTATAGTTCCATATTGAAAACTCTCCAGTGTCCTCTGGGAATTAGAAGTTTAGCAAATTATGCTATATTCATACATGTATTTGCATAGTTTAGTGGTCAAATTTTAGTAGTATACGGACTCCATTTAAATAGCTAAGATCTTTAGTGTTGACTTAAAAAATCCTTGATGTTAAATATATACAGACATGCATACTTAGAGCACTTCACCAAAAAGCCAGAACTTACAAATTAATTTGTATAATTAATCACATTAATTTAGTACAACAGGTGATGGTGTTTTGCTGAAACCGAGTCGCTTTTCACATTGCACCTGTGCTGCTGACTGCCCCGGCTCAGTTCGAGTCGAGCATGCCTGAGTCACTGGGTATTGTCTGACGATTTACTTTTCCCACATTCCTTCTCTTTAAATTCCTGTGAAACATTTGTTCCTCTCATAGCATCCCCTCCTGAGGTGATTTGATCCTCCTCACTTGGCTTAAACATACCATTTTGATTTTTTATGTCTGACGATGTTTGGTAGTGGGGGGGGTGGTGTGTGTGTGTATGAGAGAGAGAGAGAATTTGATCCTCCTCACTTGGCTTAAACATACCATTTTGACTTTTTATGTTTGCCGATGTTTGTTGTTGGTGGGGTGTGTGTGTATATGTGTGTTTTCATTAAACCCTGATAATGAAAATAGTCCTCTTTGGTGTCACCTGAATCTTAAATGCAGATGCAGATCAGGTAGGAGTAAGTGGACATCTAGGTGATCCAGAATCATATTTCTATGACTGACTTTTTATTTTGGGATCATTTGAAACTTAGAAGTGATGAGACTATTACAAAGAACTCCCACCTATCTGTCACCAAGATTCATCAATCACTAGCATGCCATATTTGCTTCTGCATTGTCTGTGCCTGCATATTATTTTTATGGGCTGTTTGGGAGGAAGTGGCAGATAGGTTCCCTTTATGTGACTTGAAGATGAAAATGAAAACCAAACTTTCTTTGTTTAAACAATCAGATCTAAGGGTGCCTGGGTAGCTCAGTTGGATAAGCATCTGCCTTCGGCTCGGGGTGTGATCCCTGGTTACAGGGGTCAAGCCTCACATCTGGCTTTCTGCTCAGCAGGGAAGTCTGCTTCTCCCTCTCCCTCTGCCCCTGCTCATGCGCTCTCGCTCTCTTTCACTCGCTCGCTCGCTTACTGTCTCAAATTAAAATCTCAAAATCAGATCTGTTAAGTAAGACTATGATTCCCTTGACTGACCACTCTCAGTGCCACTCCCTTTCCTCGGGAGCTAATCCCACTAGTGGTACTTGACCCTGCAGGATCATAAATAGCCTAAGGTGCAGATGTAAACTTAGCCACCGGGATCAAGAGGGCCGATTTTTTTTGTATTGATTGATTGATGATTTATTGATTATTGATGATGAGAGAGAGAGAGAGGCAGAGACATAGGCAGAGGGAGAAGCAGGCTCCATGCACTGGGAGCCCGATGTGGGAATCGATCCCGGGTCTCCAGGATCGTGCCCTGGGCCAAAGGCAGGCGCTAAACTGCTGTGCCACCCAGGGATCCCGAGGGCCAGCTTTAAATGTGGTTTACCTGGGTTAGAATCCTAGCTCCACAACTTTTTATCTTGGGCAGTGACTCAACCTTTCTCTCTCTCTCTCTCTCTCTGTCTCTCGCTCTCTCTCAGCCCCAGTTTCATTATTTGTAAAGTGGGTTAATATCAATGCCTATCTCATGGCATTGGGCACGTCAGATGAACTAATCCTTCTAAAGTATTTAGTATAATACTTAGCGCCTACTAAGAATACTAAATGCTAGCTTTTATTACTGTCATTTCTTGATAGGCAATGAGGAGGGGTCGGGGAAGAATGAAGTTCTAGATTGGAAGAGTAATAAGAGCAAAACAAAACGGTTTCTCTTCTCTTCTCCTCTTTAGTTTATTTGCTCATTTAACAAACTTTCCTTGAGTGCCTCTGTTGTACCAAGTGGTCCTGTGGTAGTTATTGGTAGGGGGATTGGGGATAAGACAGACGAACATGACACAGTCTTTGAAAGAGGTCACCCCCTGGGCCCAGTCTGCAGTTCATGTAGCCCATGGCCCATATAAATAAACATTTCATTGCCCTCCCACCCCTAAGCCAGGCTCAAGGGATATAGAATGATTCGTCCTGACCTGTCCCTGACCTCAAGGAGTTATGAAATAATTGGGGAAGCAATTAGATCAACAATTTCAGAACAGTGCCATTGATGCTGTACTTGAGGTACATAGAAAATACAGAAGAAATGTTCCAAGAACTGCAAATCAAGAGGAACAGTAAAAACAAGAGACCCTGGCAGCCTGGGTGGCTAAGCGGTTTAGGGCCACCTTCAGCCCAGGGCGTGATCCTGGAGGCCTGGGATCAAGTCCCATGTCAGGCTTCCTGCGTGGAGCCTGCTTCTCCCTCTGCCTGTGTCTCTGCCTCTCTCTCTCTCTCTCTGTCTCTCGTGAATAAATAAATAAAATCTTAAAAAAAAAGAGAGAGACCCAGTAGAGAAAAGGACAAAGGATGTAGTTAGCATTTCATAGAAAGAGAAGCATGCGTGTGTCTAATAACTACAAATTGATGTTCAGTCTTGTTCTTAATCAGAAATGCAAATTAAAACAGTCTAGCAGTATTTGGTGGAAATAAGTCTGCATAAGCTCTATGACACAGCAAAGCCACTCCTGAATATATATGAGAGAGAGAGTCTTGCCACAGGGTCACAAAGAAACACATTGAGGGTTGTGTATCTTGGCATCATTTGTGGTGTAGGACATTGGTGGCAATGTAAACAGCCATCACTTGGGGGAAATATAAGTTAAGTGTTATGAATATACAGACTATGCAATCCTGTATAGCAAGGACTGGATTTATAGGCAGTAACATGGATAAATTAATAACATCGTGCATTTGTGTAAATATAAAAACCAGGATATTTCCCAAGAATATGCATTTTTAAGGCTATATGTTTGTATACATGTACGTCACTTTGGAATGCATGCTCACCGTAGGGAAGATAATGGAAGTGGAAATCAGGGATGGATTGAGCCAAAGGAGACACGGGTCTTGCATAGACAGCGAACATCAACATGTTTATGAACTGTAGGATATAATTAACTGCACCAGAAAAGAGAGAAAACCCAGAAAAGTGTAATAGAAATGAAGAACCTGCTCACAACTGTCAGGAAAGCTTTTACAGGACAAGGAGTGATGAAATAGATGCCTATAGAGTGAGTAGGACTTAGCCAGCTGGGCAGCAGATAGAAGGAAGTTCCAGGCAGTGAGAACAGCATGCTCAGAGGTGTGAGAGAGTGTGCCTTGTACTGGAAACTAAGTAGTTTTGAATGTCTGGAGCATAAAAATGGGGTCAGGAAGAAGGTGGGAGTGGTGGACAGGTCAGCAGGGGCCAGATCACAGAGGGCTTTATGAGTCATGCTTAGGAGATTGGGCTTAAAATTGCATAGCTCAAAATTATAGAGTTAATTACATTTCATTTGGATTATAGTGACTAATAGGTTTAAGCTGCTAGTGTGACATCTGGCAGCATCTGTCACACCATATGGGGGGAGTGGGGGGGGGGCAGTTGGAAATTAGCCCTGCCTGGCCTGCTAGTATCTGGCTGCTGGTTACATACTCTGAGTTTCTGAAGAGACAGGGGACAGGGCAATGGCAGGAATCTAGTATTTTCTCCATGTTCCTTGAAGGTTCTGGGAAGGTGTGTGTGTGTGTTGCGGGGTGGGGGGGGGGGGGTAGTTGGAAAGAGCCAAAGTCTGTGAGCAAATATGAGCTGAATGCAGCCAGTATTCCTGTCAATACTGATGATAACAAAAATTTATTAAGTTTTAGGACGCCTGGGTGGCTCAGCAGTTAAGCATCTGCCTTTGGCTTGGGGTGTGATCCCGGAGTCCCAGGAAAGAGTCCTATGTCCGGCTCTTAGCATGAATAAATCTTATTTAAGATTTATGGATTTTTGTGGATATGAGAGAGACACAGAGAGAGAAAGATGCAGAGACACAGGCAGAGGGAGAAGCAGGCTCCATGCAGGGAGCCTGATGTACTCGATTCCAGGACTCCAGGATCATGCCCTGGGATCACGCCCTAGGCCGAAGGCAGGCGCTAAACTGCTGAGCCACCCAGGGATCCCCAATAAATAAAATCTTTAAAAAAAATTCTTATTAAGTATTTACTGTGTGTCCAACATGCTTCTAAGGACTTGATGCATATTAATTCATTAAAAAAATCTCCTAATAACTGTGAAGTAAGTACTATCATTATTTGCATTTTATACATAAAGAGACAGAGGCATGGAGAGTATAACTGACTTGCCTGAAGTTATACTACTAGTAAATGGCAGAGTTTGGAAGCCAGAGCTGTTTTCCTACCACATTATATTGTGGTGGTGCCTTAGGAAAAGGAGCCTGGGTTTTGGTGTTAGACCTGGCTTCGAAGCTCACATGTGCCATTTACTAGCTGTGTGGCCTTAAGCAAGGTCTTTTACCTCTTGGCCCTTATTTCCTCATTTGTAAAATTAGGATAATAATGCTTACTTGTGGAGCTATTAATTAGAGGATTGGAGGTAATTATGTCAAGTACACAGAAACTTAATAAGTAAGAATTATAGCTAGTGGGTTCAGGTGGACCTTTTTGTGCCTCCGAGGAACTTGGGAGGGCTCTGGAGTCTTCTAGTGTATAAAGGGGGATTAGTGGAGTTTGGCTGGATCTCCCCTGCCTTGTGCCATAGCCACAGGCTAGGCTGAGGGACTTAGTTCTCCAACTTCAGGGAACAGTTTTATGTGGATATGAGGGGATGACCTGAGTGGTGATTGAAATCCAGTAGTCCCTGTGTCCTGGACCTAGTTCTCCTTTCTCCCTGCAGTTTGGAATTTGAGAATCAAAAGACTCGCTTGGGCATCCAGTTGGATTTTGAAAAGAACCAACTGAAAGAAGACCAGGATAAAGTACACATGTGGGAGCAGACAGTGAAAAAGGATGAAAATGAGATAGAAAAGCTCAAGAAGGTAAGGAAGGAGAGCAAGAAAAGACATACTAAAAACTGGGAGGAAAACTTGGAAGAGATACGATAGAAGGGCAATATCCATAATTTATAAAGCCCTGTTGAAATAAGAAAACACCAAGACCTAAATAGGAAAAAAAAAAAAAAGAACGAGTAAGAAGCACAAACGGTTCAAGATGATTCAAATAGCCTGGAAACATATACACATAATTTAGCCTTATTAGAAGTCAAAGAAATGCAAATGAAAGCAACAATCAGATGTAATTTGCTTCCTATCACATTACCCAAGATCTTAAAAAAAAAAAAAGCCCCCCCCCCCCCCGCCCCCCCCAAGAAGCCAAATGATTAATACTGGCCACGGTGCAAAAGACCAGCATTCTTTTGCCATATGGCACCATCCATCAAGAATCTTTGGAATATACTTATCCCCACTTAGTAATACCTGAGGAAATCCAAAATGCTGGCACAGCTTTGTGCACAGAGGTTGATGTTTATTACAAACATTTATAGTTCCATATTGAAAACTCTCCAGTGTCCTCTGGGAATTAGAAGTTTAGCAAATTATGCTATATTCATACATGTATTTGCATAGTTTAGTGGTCAAATTTTAGTAGTATACGGACTCCATTTAAATAGCTAAGATCTTTAGTGTTGACTTAAAAAATCCTTGATGTTAAATATATACAGACATGCATACTTAGAGCACTTCACCAAAAAGCCAGAACTTACAAATTAATTTGTATAATTAATCACATTAATTTAGTACAACAGGTGATGGTGTTTTGCTGAAACCGAGTCGCTTTTCACATTGCACCTGTGCTGCTGACTGCCCCGGCTCAGTTCGAGTCGAGCATGCCTGAGTCACTGGGTATTGTCTGACGATTTACTTTTCCCACATTCCTTCTCTTTAAATTCCTGTGAAACATTTGTTCCTCTCATAGCATCCCCTCCTGAGGTGATTTGATCCTCCTCACTTGGCTTAAACATACCATTTTGATTTTTTATGTCTGACGATGTTTGGTAGTGGGGGGGGTGGTGTGTGTGTGTATGAGAGAGAGAGAGAATTTGATCCTCCTCACTTGGCTTAAACATACCATTTTGACTTTTTATGTTTGCCGATGTTTGTTGTTGGTGGGGTGTGTGTGTATATGTGTGTTTTCATTAAACCCTGATAATGAAAATAGTCCTCTTTGGTGTCACCTGAATCTTAAATGCAGATGCAGATCAGGTAGGAGTAAGTGGACATCTAGGTGATCCAGAATCATATTTCTATGACTGACTTTTTATTTTGGGATCATTTGAAACTTAGAAGTGATGAGACTATTACAAAGAACTCCCACCTATCTGTCACCAAGATTCATCAATCACTAGCATGCCATATTTGCTTCTGCATTGTCTGTGCCTGCATATTATTTTTATGGGCTGTTTGGGAGGAAGTGGCAGATAGGTTCCCTTTATGTGACTTGAAGATGAAAATGAAAACCAAACTTTCTTTGTTTAAACAATCAGATCTAAGGGTGCCTGGGTAGCTCAGTTGGATAAGCATCTGCCTTCGGCTCGGGGTGTGATCCCTGGTTACAGGGGTCAAGCCTCACATCTGGCTTTCTGCTCAGCAGGGAAGTCTGCTTCTCCCTCTCCCTCTGCCCCTGCTCATGCGCTCTCGCTCTCTTTCACTCGCTCGCTCGCTTACTGTCTCAAATTAAAATCTCAAAATCAGATCTGTTAAGTAAGACTATGATTCCCTTGACTGACCACTCTCAGTGCCACTCCCTTTCCTCTCCCTGGAGCTAATCCCACGTAGTGGGTATTCTTCCAGACCTTGCAGGCATTTAAATAGTTGTGCATTTATGTAGGTGTACTCATAGAAAATAAATAGTATTGTTTGTGTGGATTTTTTTTTTAAATTTTTTTTTTAATTTTTTATTTATTTATTTATTTATGATAGTCACAGAGAGAGAGAGAGGCAGAGACACAGGCGGAGGGAGAAGCAGGCTCCATGCACCGGGAGCCTGATGTGGGATTCGATCCCGGGTCTCCAGGATCGCGCCCTGGGCCAAAGGCAGGCGCCAAACCGCTGCGCCACCCAGGGATCCCCTGTGTGGATTTTTTTAAAAGAAAAATTCATGTTATATTGCCTGTGACAGTAATTTTGATGTGGAGAAGGTGGTCAAATATATTCTAATGTTGTTAGAATATAGGGTTTTAATTACAATCTAGTCTCCACTTTGTAGACCTATCTATAAGTAGTGTTAGGAAGAAATAGGCTAACACATTAATTGGTCTCTAGCTGATGGGATTAAGAGTGATTTTTTTTTTTCTCCTACTTGATGCTGTTTCAATACTTTGAACTTTTCTACATTAGGCAATTTGTGTATTGGGGTGTGTGGGGGAGGGCAACCAAAAAGATGCCTAAAGGGTGATGGTGGTATGTGAAAGCAGAGCTTCCTGAAGAGAGGCTTTGATACACCTGGAAGCTCCTTTTGCCTGGGGTAAAGGGTTAGGGCAAGGGGAGAAGATCCCAAGAGGAGATGAGGAAAGCGTTCACTTCTTGTCCTGTTCCCCCTGCTGGGACCAGGAGGAACAAAGACACATGAAGATCATAGATGAGACCATGGCCCAGCTGCAAGACCTGAAGAATCAGCACCTGGCCAAGAAGTCGGAGGTGAATGACAAGAATCATGAGATGGAGGAGATTCGTAAGAAACTGGGGGGCGCCAACAAGTGAGTGGGTTCAGGCCTGGGGTTGGGGGAACTAGGTAGAGCAGGCAGCCTGCTGGATTTGGATCTTACCTCTTTATCTGGACTTTTTAGGGAAATGACCCATTTACAGAAGGAGGTGACAGCCATTGAGACCAAGCTGGAACAGAAACGCAGTGACCGCCACAACCTGCTGCAGGCCTGCAAGATGCAGGACATCAAGTTGCCACTGTCTAAGGGCACTATGGATGACATTAGTCAGGAAGAGGTGAGTATCAGGGCAGGCTGTAGGAGTGGGAAGTGGACAACGTTACCCAGAGGTGGGGGATAAAAGTGGATGGGGAGAAGGAGAGGAAAGGATGGTGGGCAGGGGTGATGGGGAACACTAAGGAGGGATGCAGGGGAGATAAGCCAGGATGAGGCTATGAAGGCAGGTAGGGGGAAGGTAATAGCTTTGGTGTGAAAGGGAAGTTGAGTGGGGGGTAATGCCGGATGTCAGTAGGTGGTGAGGGAGGGAAGGCAGGAGAAGATGAAATCATTCTGTAACCTTAGGGACTTGAGCTAAAAATAGTTAGCTCCGGTAGGTGTTGGATAGTGCTAAGAATGGCAATTGAGGGACATTAGCCAAGAGCAAAGGAAGACAGAAGCTAGGGGACCTGACAGATGATGGCCTAGCTGCAGTGAGGGAGGTTGGCCAGGAGAGGGTTGGGTAAGGGACATTAGCAATGCAGTGGTGATAAGGCTTAGTCATAGGAAAGGGAGGGACACTGGCCAATAGAGGAGCCAAAGCATTTTATGTCCTGAAAGTGAAGATTGGTGGGAACATTAACTGAGAGAAGGTTTGTGTACATATCTGTCTTGGACCTGAGTGTGTATCTTGGCCCCACGTATCTTTCTCCCTCCCTCTTCCCAAATGCATTTCAGTTTAATTCAGCAAAAATATTTTGAACACCAAAAATGTGCCAGGCACCAGGGTAACATGACATAATTACTCCTCATCCTAAACACAACCCTGCCAGGCAGGCAGTATGCCTTGTTACAGTTGAGGGTGTGTGTGTTTGAATCAGGATTCAGGTGTCAGGATCTGACAGCATGACTTGCCCAGGATCACACTGTTAGTCAGCGGCAGAGCCCAATTTTGAGCTGAGGTCTTTGTGACTTCAGAACTGCTCTTCTGCCATAGTTTTTCTCTAACTTTTCACCTAACTACCCCCAAGCACCCCTCCAAAAAGTCATGATCCCATGTTTCAGCAATCCAGTCTTCTTCATTTATACAGCTATGTTCTAATCTCTATAGCACTGTATGTCTCAAGGGTAACCAGAGTACAAACAGAGCAGTCTTCTTTTTTGAAGGAAAAATCTTCTCTATTTGAGCCTCTGTTGAGGCTCTGTTGAGACCTTTGTGACTTCAGAACTGCTCTTCTGCCATAGTTTTTCTCTAGCAAGGTGCTTCTCAAAGTCTTTGAAAGCTGTAGAGGAGCCCTTCGTCCCCCATGTGCCCCCTTTAGAGGACATTCTCACAGCCAGCGTGCTCCATTGGACTCTCCTCACCATTACAGGGTAGCTCTCAGGGGGAGGATTCAGTGAGTGGTTCCCAGCGAACTTCCAGCATCTATGCACGAGAGGCCCTCATCGAGATTGACTACGGTGACCTGTGTGAAGATCTGAAGGTGAGGATCTGCCACGGGGGTGGCCACGTCTTCCCAGCTGTTCAGAGGGAGAGTCAGCCCACCTGGGGGCCCCATCGTGGAGACCACGGCTGGAAAGAGGGGCAAGCTGGCGAGAGGAAGGAAGGGAGTTGTGATATAGGGTCTTCCCCCAGCTATACACACACAGACACAGGCACATCTCCCACCACCACCCTCAGTTACCCCTGGTCCCTGCCTGCTGCCACTCTTCCCCTTCCATGCACGTGCATTCATCCCAGATGCACACACGAAGGACATGCTCCTTTATAGCAAACAGATGGGCCTTAGATGTTCCTCCGTGATCTGTCGTAGGTACTCTTTCCTTCTCACTTTTGGCATTCTCTCATTCTCTCTCATTCTGGGTATCTCTTTTAGTCCCCTGGCCTCAGCTGCCATGTGTGCTGTGCTCCACAGGTACCTCCAACCCCAGCCTTCCTCCCCAAACCTGCCTTCACTCCTTGGTGCCAGACACAGGTTCAAACCAGAAGTCTGAGCCTCATCTTCAATTCCCTCTCTCACTTGGCATATTCATTGAATTACCAAGCCCTATCCATTTTACCTCCTAAATATCCATTGAATTCTGCTTTTTTTCGGTTTCAAACTGTCTTTATGGTATAGGCCACTTCACCTCTCACATGGCCTACTGCAGGAGCCTCCTAAACAGTTCCTCATGCTTTTCCATCCATCACTATAGCCAGGGGGACTTGATTTTTTTTTTTTAAAGAAATCTTTATTGTGGAAAATTTCAAACATATACGGAAATAGAATCATATAATGGACCCCAGTACCCGTCATCTAGCTTCAACAATTAGCAACATATGGTATCTTGTTTATTATACCCTTTCCTTCCCTGTTGGCATATTTTAAATCAAATTCCAGGTAACATTTCATTCATAATTACTTCAACGTATATCTTTAGAAAGGACATTTTAAAAAACAACCACAGTATCCTACCAAAAAAATACCAAAAAAAGACTAATTGCAATACCATCTAATTTCAGTAAATGTTTAGATTTGCACGAATATCCCATAAATACCTTTAAAAAAAAGAAAACACAGTCTGTGTATTTAAATCAGGATTCAAGTGAGGTTCATATGTTAAAAGTGGTCTCTTCTAGTCTGTACCATTTTCTTATCCCTTTTTATTTTTTTCTACCTATTTATGGAAGAAACTAGGTCATTGGTCCTGTACAATTTTCTACATTCTGAATTTGGCTGATTATGTCCTATGATGTTACTTAATGTGTTTTTCCATTCCCTGTATTTCCTGTAAACTGGTACTTAAATCTAGGGTTTGATTGGATGTAGTTCATTTTTTTATTTTTGGCAGGAATATATATCATAGGTGGTGCTACTTGTGGACTTTCTTTTGCGTCACATCAGTTGACATTGAATGTCATTTCTATCTTTGTAATAAGTTTGGTCAGTGTTTGACATTACCTGTGAAATAGTCTCGTCAAAAACTCAAACAAGGATCTGATCAAGCTTTTATATCCACCAATTATATGAAACACTAGTGCAAGAGAATCATGTTAAATTAAAACACAGGGATGCAGTTCTAAATCTGGACTATGGGAAACCATAGACCTGGTCCCTCCCAAGGATAAACAAGAAGAAAGAAAATAAACAGAGGGGCAGATTTTTTTATTGGCATATAAGAGACAAATCAGCCCATTGGAATATGTGGGATTTCCTTGAATCCATTGCAGAGAGAAGGGGAATTTATAGGTTAAATGAGACTTAAGAGATAGACCAGCCAATTGCAGTGTGTGTACCTTATTTGAAACCTGCTTTGAAAATCCTGTAAAAATTTTTTTTAGTAAAACAATCAGGATAATTTGAACACTGACCAGATAATTTATCATGTTCAGAAATTGCTGTTAATGTTTTTAGGTGAAAAAAATATATTTTTAGGTGAGATGATGGTATTATGGCTTAATTTTTTTAAGTGTCCTTATGTTTTATAACAGTGGTTCTTATTGGTGTATGGATTTTACTTCCCCAGGGGACATATGGTAATGTCTGGAGACACTTGTGACACCCACTTTTCATAATTGGTTACTGACGGTGTCTAGTAGGTAGATGCAAGGGATGCTGCTAAACATCTTACAGTGCACAAAGAACAGCCCTCACAACAGTGAATCATCTGGCGCAAAATGTCAATAGTGCTGAGATTCAGAAAGCGTTTTAGAGATACATACTGAAGTATTTATAGGTGAAGTGGAAGTCGTGTGTCTGAGATCCGCCTTAGAATAATTGAAGATAAAAAGAAATTGGGTATAGATGGCAGAGTATTGGCCATGAGTTGATGATTTTTGAAGCTGGGTAATAGGTACATAGGGGGTGCATTATATTATTCTCTACATTTTTGTGTGTATGTTAAAAATTTACATAATATAAAGTTAAGAGAAAAATAATCATGATCATCAGGTTCAGGTGTTGTTAGCCCATGTTTTTTATAAAGTTCCCTGTCAGCTTTTCAGAAGTTGGTTTTAGCAGCTTTTTTTTTTTTTTTAAGAGAGATTTTAATTTATTTATTTGAGAAAGAGAGAGCACATGCCTGCATACCTGCGCCCAGGGGGGAAAGGGCAGAGGGAGAGGGAGAGAGAGAATCCAAGCAGACTCCCTGCTAAGTGCAGAGACCTATGTGGGGCTCCATCTCAGGACCATGGGATCATGACCTGAGCCAAAATCAAGAGTCCTGACACTTAACTGACAGCCACCCAGGCACCTCAGTTTTAGCAGCTCTTAATCATCATTGCCTAGCTCTATTAAGGGTTGCAAAATGGTAATTTCCTAATTCTTCCATTCCTCCTCCATTTATTTATTGGAATTCTAAAAAGAATTGTCTCATATCAACCATTTAGTTCCTTTGAAATACAGCCAGTACAGAAAAGGTAGGATAAATGCTTCATTCTTTTCTTTTATTTATCATCTTTCAGAATGAGGCGGTTGCCCTTATAACCTTTGAAGGTGACCAGTGAGGTTTTTCATTTGTATGTATTGTGAATTTAACATATTAAATGTACTTTGATGTTTGTCTACTGGAGTCATTTTTCTTCTTGATGTTCATATGGTCCCATCCTTGTCCAATAGGAGCCACTTCAAGTTGATTTTTGTTGTTCTTATTTTTAGATTTTTATTATGGAAAATTTCACACACAAAAGTAAAATAGCACAGTGCTATCTCGTGTAGCCATCATCAGTTTTAGCAGTTATCAACTCATGGCCAAACTTATTTTATGTGCACCCCATCCTCTTCCTCCTCTCTTCTCACCCTTGTATTATTTAAAAATACAGTCAACCCTTGAACAACATGAGTGTGAACTGTGCGGTCCACTTATACATAGATTGCTTTCAATAAATACAGTACTTTAAATAGATTTTAATAACATTTTCTTTTCACCAGCTTACTTTACAGTATGTGTTAATCACTGTTTATGTTATTGGTAATGCTTCCAGTCAACAATAGGCTATTAGTAATTAAATTTTTTTGGAGAGTCATAAATTAGTATATAAGTGGATTTTGGGCTGTGTAAGGGGCCAACACCCGATCCCCCTTATTCAGGGGTCAGCTGCAAATTGTGGACATCATGCCATTTCATTTGTAAATATTTCAGAATGTATCTCTAAAAGAGATAATTCTTTAAAATATTTAGAATCATTATCATATAAAAAACCCAATAATTCCTTAATATTGGAGTTTTATAAAATAATTCCTTATTATTTGTATTATGATTAGTATTCACATTTGCCGAATTGTCCTGCACACACACAGTTTGCTTGCTTGCACTGAGTCAAATAAGATGACAGACATAGATAGATAGGTGACTGATAGAGTGATTGGCTGATATATCTCTTAAGTCTCATTTAATCTACAGTAGTCCCCCCTTGTGCATGCCTTTCCATGGTTTCATTCCCCACGGTCAACTACAATCTGGAAACATGATCCTCCTGACCTATCGTTAGAAGGTCAGTAGTAACCTAGTGCTATGTCACAGTGCCTACGTCATTCACCTTACTTCATCTCATCATGTGGGCATTTTTTTATCATCTCACATCACAAGAAGAAGGGTGAGTACAGTACAATAAGATAGTTTGAGAGTGAGACCATTCATGTAACTTTTATTACAGTGTATTGTTATAATTGTTCTATTGTATTATTGCTGTTAACATTTTATGGTGCCTAATTTATAAATTAAGCTTTATTGTAGGCATATATGTATAGGAAAAAACATGATATGTAGCATTTGGCACTGTCCATAGTTTTAGATAGCCACTAGGGGTCTTAGGATGTTAAGGGGGATAGGATGCCCTTCCATCAGTTTATATTTTTCTTTGCAGTATTTTTTTGTTTTTGAAGAAATTGGCTCATTTCTCCTAGAGGATTTTCTGCATTCTGTACTTTGTTGATTGTATCCTATGATTTTTTTTTTAAAGATTATTTATTTAAGAGAGAGAGTACGTGCATGCTCTTGAACACTAAGAGGGACAGATGGGAAGGGAGAAGACAAGCAGACTCGGCCCTGAGTGCAGAGCCCACAGTGTGGGGCTCGATTCTATGACTCTGAGACCATGACCTGAACTGAAACCAAGAGTCAGAGACTCAACCAGCTGAACCACCCAGGTGCCCCTGTATCCTATAATTTTTTTTATGTTCCCCCAGAACAAAGCAAAAAAAATAGTTCTTGTATCCCCTGTAGTTCCTTTAAGTGGGTAGCTAGATCAGTGCTGTTAGAGATATAATATGACCCACATGACCTATTAAAAAGTAAAATTCATTTTAGTACTGTATTTTTGCCTAATCCAGTATACTCAAAAACAATTTCAATGTGTAAACAGCATAAAAATTATTGATGAGATATTTGACAGTCTCTTTATACTAAGTCTTCAAAGTACAGAGTATCTATTTATGTTTCCAGCAATCTCAATTTGGATGCTATATTTTCCTCAGATGGATTTGATTTATATTTAGATTTGACTTGTATTTAGCTATCTTAAACTGTACAATTGAAAAAAAAGAGAGCCACATAACCAAGTTTGTTTCAGATAAAAGTTTTCTAGTAACTAAGTTGAATATCAGTTTTTAAATCAGTCAATGATCATTAAAATCAGTAGCCATGGGATACCACCTGGGTGGCTCAGCACTTGAGCAGACGTCTGCTTTCGGCTCAGGGCATGATCCCAAGGTCCTGGGACCAAGTGCCACATCAGGCTCCTCCCAGGGAGCCTGCTTCTCCCTCTGCCTATGTCTCTCTGCCTCTCTCTGTGTGTCTCTCATGAATGAATAAATAAACAAACAAATAAATAAAAATATTTTTAAAAAATCAATAGTCATGTGTGGGCTTATGGCTATCATATTGGACAGCTCAGATCTAGAAACTTGATTAAATTCAAGTTTGGGGGTTTGTTTTGGTCAAGACTACCTCCTAAGTGACATTGTTAACATCCATCAGGAGGTTGGTAATATCTGGTTGTAGTTCTTTTTGTGTGGTTTGCAGCTGTGGTGGTTATTGCCTAGATTCATTAATTTGTCTGTGGTTGCAAAATGAAATCATTTTCTCTTTATTAGCTGGAATACTGTAAAGAGAGATTTCCTCCTATCAGTTATTTGGTTACCCTGAGGTACAGTTTGTATAGTAAAAGCAGAATGTATTCTTTTACTTACTAGTTGATTAAAAAAAAATGAGTTGGTTCTCTGACTTTCTCAAGATTTGTTCACTGAGTTTTTCTTTGTATCATTTTGCACTTAAGGACTTAAACATATTAGATATGTTGGATTTTGTTGTGGTTGTTATTCTTGTTGATCAAGTTGTTTGCATCTTTGGCCAGTGGGGAATCCATTCAAGTTGGCTGGTGAATCATTTTGACACAACTCTTATAGTCTTATGTTTTCCCTGCTTTCTGGTATGTCCAGGCTCATCCTTTACATTTCCCAAGATCTAGCATTAGCCATTTCTCTCTGAGAAGCTCTAACTTGTAGTGGGAAATACTGCTTAGTGACTACCATCTGAAAATCGGAGTGCTCATGACTGCTGGGTTGCTCAGGGCTTCTAGAATGTTTCAGTAGACTGGGCTACAAGAGGCGTTTTTTATTTTGAAGGAAAAATGTGTTGTGAGCTCATTTGATACTTCAATTAAAATTATAATTTTCACAGTTTAACATCATTGATTTTATGTTTGAGTCTCCCCGATTATTCTTGCTGAAAATCTTGGTTCCTAACAACACTAACATAATAATATATTTATCCTATTCCACGTATAATAGTTTGAAAATCACAATGAGGGATCCCTGAGTGGCTCAGCGGTTTAGCACCTGCCTTTGGCCCAGGGAGTGATCCTGGAGACCCAGGATCGAGTCCCACGTCAGGCTCCCTGTATGGAGCCTGCTTCTCCCTCTGCCTCTCTCTCTCTCTCTCTCTCTCTCTCTCTCTCTCTCATAAAATCTTAAAAAAAAAAAAAAAAGAAAATCACAATGAGGTGTTATTAGTAACAATTTGATTATTGAATGCTATTGAAGATTTCCTTGAGGTCCTTTCTGCTGTTAAGCTAATAGCTTATTGAGCATGTATGGCCATGTTCCTCTATTTTAAAGTAACTTGAAAGAATTCTCTTAGTGTTTAACTAGCTTATTAATCTATTGTCATGTTTCTTTGTTTAGTTTTCCATTTTTAAGAGGGTTGCTTAATTTGCATTTTGATTTATTTTTTTCAACTTTATTTTGAAAAATTTCAAACCTACAGAAAAATTGAAAGAACAGTAAACACCCATTTGCCTTTCACCTTAGATTCACCAATAAATATTTTTCCAGGTTTTTTTCCCCCTCTATTCATCTCTCTTGATTCCCTCCCTCCACACTACACATTTTTTGTTTTTGCTGAACCATGTAAAGGAAGCTGCAGACTTCAACTCTAAATACTTAGGATGCTAAGAACAAGGCATTCTGTTCCATAACCGCAATTCCATATTACACCTGAGAAAATTAATAATAATTTCATATTGACTATCCTGTCCACACTCACATTTCCTTGTCCTAAAATCATTTTTATAATTGTTTTATTAAACTATAATCCAGTCAAGATTTATGTATTGCTTTTGGGTGTTTTTTTAGTTTCTTTTAATGTGGAGCAGCCCCTCACCTTTTTCATGACACTGATCTTTTGAAGAGTCTACGTGCTGTCTTGAATGGTGGATATGTTATGGATATATTTGTTTCTTTTCGTTATTGCTTAATTTGTTCTACCTACTCTGTTTCCTATAAATCTGGAAGTTTGATATAGTCTCAGGCTTGATGGATTTGGGTTAAGTAATTTTTTGGCCAGAACATTTCATTGGTGATGCTGTGTACTGTCTTTTGGATCATGCCAGGAGGTATGTAATGTGAGGATGTTCTGCTACTCATGATGTTAAGTTTGATCCTCATTTAAGGTATCAATTGCCAGATTTATTACCTTTGCAAGTAATAAGTAATCTTTAGGGTGATTCTTTGGTATTTTGTGAATATTTTATTTCCAACAATTTTTTTGCCCTGTGTTTTTCACATTTTGATTTATTTATTTTTTTTATAATTCTGTAAAATCTCCATTGGTTATAAAACCAAAAGTATAATACAAGGTACATGAAGAGATGTTTTGCTTGCTTTCGTGTCCCCTCCGCCTCCCTTACTCAATGTGTAATCATTTTAATTCGTTTTTGGATTATCCTTTTGTTGTATTTTAAAAATAAAAATATATTTGTCTATAAATATACTCATATTCCTTCTCTTAGATAAAAAAAAAATAACATTCTGTTGTGTAGCTTTCATTTCACTTACAACATATCCAAGAGATCACTTCATAGCAGTATATAGAGATTTGTAGAAGGGCTTTTCTAAGATGTAAATATTTATGTATACATTTGTGCATATTCATGTCCTTCCTATGCTTGAAGTCATTCAATGGTACCTCATTGCCCTTGGGATAAAATCCAAACCTCTTACGAGACTTGAAAGGCTGTTTATCATTGGGCTTCTGCACATGTTTCCAGCCTTACCTCTTCCCCCAGCATGTGCACGTGCACACACATAAGTGCTATTATTGCCATACTGAATTGCCCCCCTTTTTTTGGCTTTGAAATATATTAAAATCGATTGCTCTTTGGAATTGCTTTGATTTCCTTGAATGGACCATGAGCAAATCCTTGATTTTGCGTGTAATACTCCTCTCTGCATAGACAGTTCCTTCTCTCTGTCCTCACTACTCATCCTATAAGCCTGAGCTGAAACATATTCCTGGGAGCCTTCCATAGCCCAGGTCTGAGTTAGGTGCCCTTCTTCTGTGCTCACCCAACACCATTTATTTATCATTGTTTTGGTATTCAGTGTACAGTGTTCTGATTATTTATGTATATGCCTTCCTCTTAGTCTATGAGCTCTGTGAGCACAGGAACCATGGCTCGCAGGATATGAGGGCCCCAATGCCTGGCATTTGGAAGGCATTCAGTAAATATTTATTGACTAAAAGTGGCAGAAAGGCACAAGCCCGGACATGTATTGTAATATCCATAGACCTGAAACCAAACTCAAATGGAATTTGCTCAGATGTGGTGATCTGAGCAGAAAACGTGAGTTGCCTTATTCATTATGGCGCTGTAGGCAGAGTCCAGACCAGCCTGTGTGGGGGCCTTTAGGTCACCCTGGGATGGTGCTGGCTCATGGCCTGGGCTGAGAGCCAGAGAGGGGCACCATCAGCTGCTCCTCCTGAGAGACAGAGAGATTGACAGGGCCTGGGGGTAGGGCTAGAGATGAGAAAGTGGTGTCAGTCTGTAATTTCCAGGGGTGGTGGGAATGCTTACTGGAGGTGGGACCTGGTGGACAGAACCAAGCTAAGGAAGAACCTGCCTTCTGCATGGGAGCAAATGCTCAGGCCCTGCTTGGTAGAGCATCTCTTGTGGGGGTCTAGGCTCGGGGGCCTGTCCCTTCTTGATGTCATTGGGCCTGGGGTTTACAGGATGCCCAGGCTGAGGAGGAGATCAAACAGGAGATGAATACACTGCAGCAGAAGCTGAATGAGCAGCAGAGTGTACTCCAACGTATTGCTGCCCCTAACATGAAAGCCATGGAAAAGCTGGAAAGTGTCCGAGACAAGTTCCAGGAGACCTCAGATGGTAAGATTTTTCCCTTTTACTTGGGTCTAAGGTGAAGACAGAAGGCTGGAGTTATGAAGCAAGGGATTGTTACACATCACAACAGCTCCTGTTTTTACATGCTTTCTTGAAACTACCAAGAGCCCTAAAGAGTAGGGGTCAGTTATCACACCTGTTTTTTATAGAGTCGAATACTGCTGAGATTCAGAGAGGGTGAATGGCCTGCCCAAGGATGCACAGCTAGTTGTTGGTTGAGCCCAGGGTAGAATTCATGTTTCTGTGGCTCCAAGCCCAAATTTCTTCTTTTGTACTAGTGACCAGCCCAGTGGTCATGAGCAGTCATGGGGCCATTTTCCTGGGGCCCTCCCCAGATGTCCCTCTCCCTTTGGGATATTCCTTGCTCTGTGGATTGTCATTTACAGGCCATTCTTGCCAGGGTATGGTCCTCAGCCTTGGCGGAACCTGGGCACTGAGGAGTCACCTGTCTTTCCCTCGTGGCAGAGTTTGAGGCAGCCCGAAAGCGAGCCAAGAAAGCCAAGCAGGCATTCGAACAGATCAAGAAGGAGCGTTTTGACCGCTTTAATGCTTGCTTTGAATCTGTGGCCACCAACATTGATGAGATCTACAAGGCCCTATCCCGCAACAGCAGTGCCCAGGTAAGCCAGAATCCCTTACCCAGCCAATCCCCACCATCATGTTGCCCTTTCCTTTAGGCTTCCTATCCCTCTCCTCCTCTAGATCCAGACCCAGATTCTGACCTATCTGCCTTTTCCCTAGGCATTCCTGGGCCCTGAGAACCCTGAGGAGCCCTACCTAGATGGCATCAACTACAACTGTGTGGCTCCTGGCAAACGCTTCCGGCCTATGGACAACTTGTCAGGGGGGGAGAAAACAGTGGCGGCTCTGGCTTTGCTCTTTGCCATCCACAGGTAAGGCTGCTTCTCCCAGGGCAGTTGGTGGAGAGACTGAACTGAGGCCACCAGAGGCTCTGGGGTCCAAGGACATGCAGAGATCTGCAGAGGTGAAGATGTTCTGGTGGAATCTGGATTACGTCCCTATTTCCCTACTTACTACAGCACATCTGGCCTTGGTTTCCTGGACCTGTCTTTCCCATCCATTCAGCATGCCCTCGCTGGCCCCTGCATGTCCTCAGTCCCACCACCAGGCTTTTGCTTACATGGTTGCTGGCTAATTAGTCCTTTCTGTGCAAATCTAGCTTGACCATCACCTACCATGCCTTCACATCTCATTTTCCTCCTCCTGTTCCTCTAGGAAGCTTGCTTTGACCAACTGTGGCATACCCTGACCTCCCCCTCCTGAATGCCAGTAGTACTTGAATCTGACCCCCACAACTTAATACTTGATTGATTATACAGCGTCATTCAGCAAGCATTTCTTGAGGGCTGCTTTATACCAGACTGTTAGGGGATTAGGGACACAGATGAGTCAGACATGGTCTCTGTCCTTGAGGAGCTTATGGTCTAGTGAAGGCCAGATGTGTAAATAGTGAGCTAAGTGTTATAACCGGGTGAGTGCGTGTGCTGTGGATGCATGGAGGAGGAACATCTAACCCAGTCTGAGGGAGGGTGTGGGTGGCCAGGGAAGGCTTTGAAGGACAGGTAACACTTGAGTAGGAAATGCAAAGGATGAGTAGAAGTGAGCTGAGACACTGGGGGCGGGTGGGGGGGTGGTCGTGCCAGGCAGAGGGTGCCGTATGTGCAAAGGGGCAGGGAGCCACAACAGCATGGTGCAGGTGGGTGGGATAGACCTCCAGGTAGGTTGGACAGTGTGTTCAGAGCCAGGACAGCTTTATCTCCCTAGCTGGTCTGGAAGCTCTGGAGAAAACTGTGTCTTCTCCTGGTTCTGAAGGATCCTGGAGCACAAGGTTGGATGCAGAGGAGGGTTCAATTGGTAAACTGGCCTTTAGGGGGCTCAGGCAACATTAAGACCTGGGTATCTTTAGTCTCTGAAGAAGTGGAGGGGGATGCTGGCTTGTGTGATGGGCCCTGGGGCTACCCTGCCCCACCACTGCCCCCATCAGTGTCAGCTCACCTACTGGTTCCCTCCCAGCTACAAGCCAGCCCCCTTCTTCGTCCTGGATGAGATCGATGCTGCCCTGGATAACACCAACATTGGCAAGGTGGGTGCATGGAAAGTGGGGCCCGGGAGGGAAGCCCCTAGGTTGGGGCTGGGTTTCAGGGAGCAACTCCTGAGTGTGCTCTAGCCGTTCCTGCTGCCTGCTCTCTGTGCCCGGGAGGCTGGGCTCAGGGTCATTCATTCACGCCGTGCTAATCAGTGGCCTCTTAGCCTCTCTTCCCCCCTACCCTCCACCCCTTTCCCCACCCCTCTGACTCTGGTTCTGACTGGAAAACACAAGGGAGTGTTAGGGCTTCAGCCCTGCTAAGTGCCTGGCGGCCCCTCCCACAGGTGGCAAATTACATCAAGGAGCAGTCGACTTGCAACTTCCAGGCCATCGTCATCTCTCTCAAGGAGGAGTTCTACACCAAGGCTGAGAGCCTCATTGGAGTCTACCCCGAGGTAGGGCGGGCCTGGCTCAGGAGCCAGCCCCACTCCCTGCCTGACTCCCCAGGGCAGGAAGGGAAGGCTGCAGTGGAGGGCCACGGGGGTGGGGGAGCATAGGGATTCAGGTCCTAAACAGCTATCTGGGCTTGTTGGAGCCCTGCCTTAGAGGCTTAGCCAGCCCAGTTGGGCAGGGCTATTGCGTCTGGGGACAGGTGGAAAGGCCAGGCAGAGGCAGCCAGACGGCAGAGAAAAGGAGAATGCAGAGGTAGGCAGGGAGAGAAGGCACATGGGACCGAGCACATCCTCTCACACCCAGAGAGAACCATTGCCTGGGCTTTGGGCAGGTATGTAGGGAGGAGGGTTTGAGGCCCCCCAGTCCTGGGGTGCTAGACCCCCCCCAATTCTCTCCTTACAATTTCATTTTTCTTTTTCTCCCTCCTCCTTCAGCAAGGGGACTGTGTGATCAGCAAAGTCCTGACCTTCGACCTCACCAAGTACCCAGATGCCAACCCCAACCCCAATGAGCAGTAGCAGTAGTTCTGCCCTCCTGCCCTGTCTGGATCCCTAAGCTGCCCCTCTCCCACTCTCTGGATATTTGGTTCCCAGCCTTCCCCTACCTCCTGTCCCTGTTTGGTATAGTCATGGGATTTAGGCACTGCTGTCAAGCATGAAGAGGAACAGAGGTGATGTTAGGTCTGGAGCAAAAATTCCTGAGCTTCAGGGAGCATCCTGGCCTTTGGAAGGAGGTGCTGAGCTGAACTGAGCTGAACAGGGCCATCTGTCCATTTCCCACCTTCCCCTCTCCCAAACCTTCCCTCTTCACCCATAATCATGGGTCCCTTGGGCCTTTTGCATCTTGCTTGTGTGTGGGTATGTATGTGTGTATATATGTGTCTGTGTGCATATGGGTGTGTTTGCAAAATAATAAAGATATTGGAGACCCATTTTAGAAGGAGCCTAGGCTGCATTTGATTCTAAGAGAGCTTAGTATGACAGCACCCCAGAGCTGGGCACAGGTGTTCAGGACCTCATAGGAATCAGTCATATGGAATTGCCTTCATTCACTTGTGTGTTTTCATTCATTTGTGTATTCATCAGACATATATTGAGCACCCTCTGTTTGTCAGGCTCTATTCTAGAAATACTGAGCTGAATCAGACATGATCTCTACTGTCCTACTCAGGAGATGCAGTGGGTTCATGATTTCCCATGGTCAGCTGAATCATATTTATAGGTGCTTTGAATTTGAGAAGAGGACGATCACCTCCAGGCTTCCTGGAGAAGGGTCACATTTGAGCTGAACCTTGACAAGTTGATAGGATTTAGTTGGACACTAGGAGTGGAGCCTGGGCTCTGGGGACAGACATTTGTGGGTTCTAGTCCTTTTTTTAAAAAAAATCACTTAACTAGTTTGATGTTGGGCAAATCATTTGACCTTTCTGTGCCTCAGTTTCCTCATCTGTAAAATGGGGCTAACAATATTACCTACCTCATAGGATTTAATGATGTCAAGCTCCTCACTGGGGGCCTTATCCCTGCTTGGAGCCCACTAGGTGCCGACCCCTCAGAATACAAGCTTTCACATACCTAGACCCCTGAGGGCTCTGATCCCAGTTGTTGGGGACAGAAGGAGCCTCCAGATCTGGGAAACACTAAATGCTCTGGTTATTGAAAAAGTTCCAGGGCACCAATGGTGTTTGCCTGATAAGTGAAGGGCCTAGGAAGCCTAAAGCTTCAATCATGTATGGTAACCAGGTGCCTGGGCCCCAACCCGGGTCGTGAGGAAATAGGGGAGAGGTAGCCTGGGCCACATCCCGGCCGAATGTGTGTCAGGTTCCTTCTGGGAACTGTGTCAGCTGCAGGGACTGTGCAGGGGCAGCACAGCTTGCTGCCATGAGGTCAGCCTTTGCTCGTTCACATACACTGTCAAACCATCACCTTGTCCTGATTGTATATCACATTCTTGTTTTTTAAAAGGTAAAGCCGTTCTAAACTACTCAAGTAATGCATGAATCCATTCTCTTAAGACATGAGATTTATAAGTAAACTAGCCTTGTTTGGATACCATTGCCCGGCCCCCTCTAAACTGCTGTTGTTTGTTGTACATCCATCTAGACAGTTTTAAGACTTTGACATGAGTTCATTGAAAATATTATTGTGTATTTAATACAAATGGTATATTGAGTCATTCTGCAGTTTGCTTTCTTCGTTTAATGGTGTTCTTGAGATCTATGCATGTTGTTTGGGCTAAATGTAGATTGAATTCAGCTTTTATAATTGCTGTATGGAGTGCCATCATATGACTGTACCACATCATACTCATTTCTTTTGTGATAGCTAGATAAGACTGTTTTCTCTTTTTGCTATTATAAAATACTACACAGGAACATTTGTGTGTGTGTGTGCGCGCGTGCTTGTGTGTGTATGCGTGCGCGCACATGTGCATATGAGTTTACCTAGGGTTGCTTCCTAGAAGTTGAATTGCAGAGTCATAGACTATTTATATTTTTGTTTTGAATAGATACTTCCAAATTGCCCTCCTGTACTATTTACTCAGTATTTTTTTTTAGGTTGTCTTAGGTATAACATTGTTATCTACTTCGGTTTCATCCTAAGTAGTGATATCCGTGAAACCATGGGTCTGATGTGCTAATTATGTATTTTTCTAATACATATTAAAAGGCATAACTCAAAATAAATTTGTCTGTGTTCAACCAAAGAAGTCATATACCACCAGTGGTACATGTGCTGTAGTATGGGAAATACTGGCATATCTGAAAGAGCACAATTTGGGAGTCACCCTGGTTCAAATCCTAGCTGTAGAAACTTGAGCTCATTACCTCACCTCCGTGAATCTCAGTTTCCTCACCTAGAAAGGGAGGTAATACGTGCCCTACTCTGTGGCAGTATAGGGAAGAGGAAGTTTGAAGTGATTTGGCTGGCACCTAGATCATTATAGACCTCTCAAGGTAGCAATTGCTATTCTCCCCACTTTATAGAGGAGGAAACTGAGGCCTAGGAAGGTGAAGTGACCCAGCTACCAGATAACAGTAAGAATTTGAACCCAGGCCCCCAATTTGGTATTGTGCTTTCTCTACTGTGAGGGTGGTTATCAGTCTTGGCTGTGCACCAGAATCACTTGTGTAACTTTTTCCTTTTTTAAAAATCAAAGCAATATATACACTGGTTAGAAAGTAAAATAGTACAGAAGGGCTTATAATGCAAAGCAGCTGTTCCTGCTGCACCCCCACATCCAAAGGGTGTGGAGCTCCTTGCTCTGGTCCCGCCCCTGGAAATCTAATTCAGTAGGTATGGATAATAATCTGGATAACAAATTCTTACCTCACAGGGTGGAAAGAATTAGATGAGATGCCTTGGACTAAAGCCCTGGCCTATAGGGACACAAGTGTTCCAGAGGACTTAGGTCCTAAGGATCAGAGAGGTGAGGCTTTGTCCTAGGTCCCAGTTGGTTCGTTGGCAGAACCTAGACTGCAACCAGGAGGGATCTCTGTGCTTGCCCAGTGCTTTCCCACTGTGCCACACTGCCTCCTGTCATTGTAAAGCAACACGAGCTTAGTGAAGGCTGTGTTCAAATGAGAGCTGACACCACAGTGTGTCTGGATCCAAATAACATCCCTAGGGCTTTTGAGAGGATACTACGTTGACTCCCTTATACCCTGGACCTAGTAGCCTTGGTCTAGGGAGTTGAAGAGTACTCCATGACCATGTTTACCTTTAACTGGGCATTTCACTGGGAATTGCTGTGTTGCCCACCAGGAACATAAACATGTGTCTAATCTTTACCCTGCCTTTGAGGAGCTCAATAGTTGGGGGAGGCAACTCATAGAACAGCTGCTAACCATACAGTATGCTAGCACTCTGCCCGGAGCATGGAAAAGGGAGGGCCAGTAGCCTATGTAGAGGTTCAGGGAAGGCATCCTCTAGTCCCAGAGGTGACACCTGAGCTGATCTTGAGAGACTGGTAGGAATTGCCCAGTTGAAGTGGAAGGAATTTCCAGGTAGTAGGGACATTTATGCCCAAAGACCTGGAGGCAAGAAGCAGCAAGACAGTTTAGAAATCCTGAAGTAAGATTTGACAGAGTTCAAATCTACCTCATGGGACAGCGTGGCTCCCAAACTGACTGCATTAGAACCACATGGAACATCCCAGGCCCCGGCCTCTGAAAGTTCAATTTCTGTAACTGGGGTGAGCCCTCGGGATCTTGAGTGCTTAGAAAAACTAGCACATGACTCTAGGGTACAGCCAGGTTTGGGAACTGTGGCCTGAAGGCAGCGTGGGAGCCATGGAATGGTTTTAAGTAGGGGAGACCCTGAATCGGATGCGAATTTTATAAACCTCTTTCTAGCAAGCCACTATAGAATGGATTAGGTTAAATGTGCATGCTGTATGCTGATCCATGCCTGGAGTTTCCCTGTTGGCTCAATTTCTCACACTGTGTTTGCTTGTTTTGTTTCTGAATAAGCTGAAAGCACCACAGGTATGGGTCTGGGGTTATCTTGCTACTGGCATATCCCCAGCAAAAAGCACAGTGCCTGACCCCAAACAGGCACCCAATAAATAGTTTTTGCATGAGTGAATGTGTGAATGAATGCATTTGTGACAGAGAATGGAGACAGTGGGATGAGTTTGGAAACTGTTGAAAAGCCTAGGAGGCCTACTCAAGGGCAAGGGCAGTGGGAATGGATCAGAGGCAATAAAAGTGTGAGCCAGACTTGATGCCTGAGGATTACTGGATGTGGAGGGTGACTGAGGATAGAATGTATGCCCATTAGTAGCCCAGATTCCTCCCCTATCCCAGTCATTCTCTTTCCTTATTCCTCTAAGTCAGAATCTCCTTCCAGCCTCAGCCACTGGAATTCCTCCCTCAAGTTAGTTAAGCATTCTGTGTGCTGTGTGGTCCCCTCCCCCTCCACCCCCACCTTCCCACTCCCACCTCACCCCCCAGCCATTGATTCATTCATCCAGTTCAATAAATCTTGGCTAAGCACCTCCTGTATGCAGTGAGGCTCTTCCAAGCCAGGACTCTGACTCCCTCTTTCCTACCTCAAGAGATGTTTTTGAGGGCTTCCCCAGGTAAGACTTCCCATCCCTTAGTAAGTAACCTAAAACAAGATGCCCAGATGTCAGACCTGTAAGGGAACTTACAGACTTTGTCCAACCCCCCTCCTGAGGCCCTGGGAGGGGAAGGAGCTTGCCCAAGGTCCCATTACTAGAAAGTGTCAGAGCCAGAACCGGAACCTAAGTTCCCTTTCCACATCACCACTAGAGCCTTGATCTCTCCCATCACAGATCAGGACAGGCAGAGGCGGCCAGGGAGAAGGTGGGACTTAGGTCTGCCTTGAAGGTCAGTGTACTGGATAGGCCAATTACACTGCCCCCTTCTGGAAACCCTCAGCAAACCTGCCATGCCCACAGTCCCTTCCAAGGGGTTTCTTAAGCATGAGTTGCCATGCTCTGTACCATGTGACCTCACTATCCTGGCCACAAGAGGTTAGTTTGGGATAGTATCGGACTCGAAGACAGCCAGTCTCTAGGCTATAGCCTATTAGGTGGACTGCTGTAAAAGTTCCACCTCATAGTGATGGCCTGTGTCAAATGGCCTCCAGGGAGGCCAGATGTGAGGCATTCAGAAGTGAACGATTTTAATTAGAACTTAGCAAGACAGAAGTGGTGGTGGATGAGGGGTGCCAGAAGCTAAACAGCAAAAGCTAGGAGAAAGCTTCAGGGACCATGAGACGTTTATATCATGAGAACATGGGGCCACAGGTAGCAGAAGCCATGAAGCAGCAAGACAACCATGGGCCAAAAGGACACAGAAGCCATGAAGCAATAGGAGCCACAATGTAGCAGGAGCCACGAGGAACAGAAACCACGAGACAAAACCATGAATACGAGATCCACGAAGCAGCAGAAGGCTTGAACAGACAAGATCACGAGCAGAAGCACTGAGACTTGTCAGAGCCACAAGGTAGCAAGGCAACAGGAATCGAAGAGGCTGCAGGAATTAAGCGGCGAGCAGAAGCTACAGCACAGAGAAGTCCTGGATTAACTGGAACCGAAGCCCCCAGAAGCCGGGAAGCTGCAGGAGCCAGGAGGCCAAGAAGCCCTGAGGCCCCTGAAGGCCAAGTGCTAGCGAGGGAGGGTAGCAGGGGGAAACATTTTTAAAAAAGGTAGTCTAAGTAGCAGTAGGAGGAGTATAAATACATCCAGAAAGAAGTTGAGTCACCATTTTGGGAAGCACTATAGAGAAGGGAGCAACAGATGCCTGCAGCTGAGGGGGTGACAAGATAAGCCAGGCTCTAGAGCTGCTTTGGATCATGAACCATTTTCAAGTTTCTGTTCCTCCATGAGGCTGCCTGTGTAGCTGTTTTTGTCTTCCTTATTTCCCTGTGAATGCTTCAATAAATTTCCATCACTAACCTAAGTGTGTCTGTTTTTGTGATCTAAAAGAAGTTAATACTGCGGTGTGCACTGTAGATGGGTGGATAGCAGGGCAGAAGGTCATCGAGGTGGGTTTGAAACAAGACACAGGTGGGAATTCACTCATCCTTCCTCTCATGCCTTCAGTGGCATAGGTACTTCTCATTCATTTACTCCCTGGCTCCTTTTTCTCATTCATGCCCCCACTTACTATCCATTTGTTCATCTCTTTGTGCATAATTCATTCATTCACTTATTAGCTTGTGCACTCAGGCATTAATATAAGCGTTCACTCATTTGTTGGCTCCACCTTTGCACCCGTTTGGTCAGCCAGAATACATGGGAGTTCCTGCATCCTGTCAGGACCAGGGCTAGGTTCTAGAGATAAGATAGAATTCCTGAATTCTAGGAATTCACGGTTTAATTGGGGACTCAAGTAGAGGAGTGCACCAAAGGCAAGAGATTATACGGCAGAGGTCTGGATGAGTCAGGGTGAGAATATAGGACCATGCCCATGTGGGGTGGAGCAGGATGGAGGGAGTACTCAAGAAAACCTTTATGGAGGAAGGGGCACTCGAACTGCCTCTTAAAGGAAGAGTTGGTGTTTACCATGTAGAAAGGATATAGAACATTCCAGGCAGAAGAGCTGCCTGAGCAAAGTTAACATGAAGAGTGTAAGTGCATGGATTTGGGGGTGGGCTGGGGAATGGGCCTTGTCCTGTGTGGTGGAAGAAGTGGCAGAATCCAGGCAGTGGAGCATTAACTTTGACTCCAGGGGTGATAGGAAACTGTTAGAAGGGTTTGAAGCAAGGGAGTGACAGAGTCAGACTGGTATTTTAGGATGATCACTCTGGTAGCTGGCATGAAAGATGGTTGCAGGCGTGAGATACTGACCTAAGTAACACACCTGGAGAGAGAACATCTAAGTGTCATAATTAGAGGCATGAGTGAAAACTCGAGGAGTCCCTGATGAGAGAGGAAAAAGTTCTACCAGGGGACCAAGGCAAACTTTTCAGAGGAGGACTGAGCCAAGCCTTGAAAAATAAATAGGATTCCAACTGGTAGAGGTGAGGAGTAAGGGCTTTCCAGGCCTGGGAGACCTGAAAACAAGCCAGGAGGTAGGTGTGTGTTAATGAGGTAACTTCAAGCTAACAAAGATTGCAGTTTGATTGCAGCAGAGCTGCACGTAAGCTAAAGGCAGGAAGGGAGACTGCAAGTTTCACAAAGTTTTTTCTATAATGCTGCCTTCAGGTCTGCAGATACAAGGGAATTTGGGAGGGAGGGAGTAAGTGTGGGCAGGAATGTCCTTTTCCTGCGTTTTTAAGATTAATTTTAAGTACATGTTCATTTTAAAATAGGATCAGTGCACACACATTATTTAGAAGGCAAATCAATAAACTTAAATCAGTACAAAAGGACATGAAAAGTTGAGTCTCAGCCCCACTCTCTACTGCTTTTCGTTATTAGCAACCACTGTTCGTTATTTCTTCTGATTGTGACCTCCATATTTAAATATTGTGTTATGTGAGCATTTGTCTTTTATCAGTTTCAGACATTAACCCATTGATGTCCTGCAAATGACAAGTGAGGATTTAGGTCACATCAAGTTCAACTCTTGTCTTTCCTGCTTCCAGTATAGTTTTGTTTCTGTACTACTTTTCTGAATTTAAATGATACTCTTCATTTTCCATGACTTAGAGACAATATTTGACCAGAATTTTGTTAGATGAGAATGTCTTTTCTTTTTCCCCCTTCCTCTGCTCTCAACCTCCCCAACTTCTGTCATCTGCTCTTTTATATTGTCAAAGTTGATAACATTTGAATCCTGTAATCATGATTATAGTTTTTGATATGCATGTTGTCTGTAGTTTGATTTGAAAAGTGATAAGCAATTGTAGAATATGACTGTAAATACTAAAGAAGCCATTTAATGTACTTTTTATAATTTTTCCTTGTAGTTTTCATTTTTCCTCAAGTTTCTTTTTTTTAAGATTTTATTTATTTATTCATGAGAGACACACACAGAGAGAGAGAGAGAGGTAGAGACAGGCAGAGGGAGAAGCAGGCTCCATGCAGGGTGCCTGACGTGGGACTCTATCCTGGATCTCCAGGATCATGCCCTGGGCTGAAGGTGGCGCTAAACCGCTGAGCCACTTGGGCTGCCCTTTCCTCAAGTTTCTAATTCTCTTTTCATCTTTCACTGTTTTACTTTATTGTATATTCCATTTTTTTCTTCTCAAAATTCTTATTAAACATTCCATCAGGCCTACTTTTTTTTTTTTTCTCCAGGAAGAAGGTCTCTTGGAGGAAAAAAAAAAAAAGATCTAAGAGACCTTCTTCCTGGAGCCCGCTATATTCTTTCTCAAATTGGACTAGTTGCTCTTTAGGCCTGATACAAGGCTGTCATTTCTGGACCTTCCTTCACTGCTTTCCTTGCTTAGATCCACTATTTGCTGATTCCCAGGGGTTTTGTTTTGTTTATTTTATTTTTTTCCATTGATGGTTGGACCACATCCTCAAGTAACTTTCTCAGGAAAGTGCGTAGGAGTTAGACTTCTGAAGTCTGCACATCGAAAATGTCTTTAGTCCTCCTTGTACTTGACTGTAAAGGTTGAAGTTCAACATCATTTTCCCACTGTGAAGGAACTGTTCCACTTTCTTCTAGCATCCAATTTTGATGATACACACTCTGATACCAGTCTACGTCTCATGGCTCTGTAGGGAACTTTCCCCACATCTTTTTTTTCCTCCTCCTTCCAGATCTCCATGATATAAATGTGAGATCTTTTGTTACTGTTTCACAGGTTCCCTAAGGTTCTGTTCACGATTTATTCCAGTCTATTCTCTCTGTTTTCCAGATTGAGTAATTTCTATTGTTCTATCTCCCAACTTCACAGATTCTTTACTCTGTTCTCTCCATTTTGATATTAGCCCCATCCATTGAGGTTTTTGTTTTGGTTTTTCACTTCTAAAATTTCCACTTGGTTCTTTTTATCTTCTGTTTCTTTGCTGACAGTTTCTATTTTTAATTTGTTTTAAGCCTATTCCTAATTGTGCATTGAGGCACTTTATGATGGCTCCTTAAAAACCCTTGTCAGATAGTTTTTAACATATCGGTGTTGGAGTCTATTAAGTGTCTTTGTCATTCAAGTTGTGATCCTCTTGGTTCTTGGTATGATGAGTAATTTTCTGTTGAAACCTGGGCATTCTGTTTCAACTTGCCTCCTCAGACACTGTTGTTCCAGCAGTGAAAGAGGGGACATTGCCTCATTAGGTGGGCATGGAAGTCTAGGATCCCCGCTCAGTCTCTGTGGACAGTCCAGACTATGGATAGTCATTACTCTTGGGTGGGGAGATGGGAGTTGCAGCTCCCTCCTCAACCTTCTCTGATATCACCCCAGCAGGGAGAGGGGCGACTTTTACAGCCAGCGAGGGTAGAAGTCTAAGCTTCCCACCTGGTGTTTGCTGGTGGGACCACAGTTGTTTTCTGTGGTATTTGGCTGGAGTGGAGTTATCTAATGGCCACTTCTAGCCAAGTGGAGTTATCTAATGGCCACTTCCTCCCCCCAAGTCTAGGGTATGCAAGCCAAAAAGCAAACCAAGGGAACTTACCACCATGTTGCTTCTCTGCTGCCAAGGTCTCTAGCATGTTTGCCTTCTTCTCTTCACTTCTGAGAGTCATGTTTATACACAATGCCCCAGGATCTTAAATGTACTTGAGAAGAGAAATAAGGAAAAGTACTTCACCCACCCACCCCCACTTTAAATAGTTATTTTTTAGGAATTATATTCTTAGTGTTCTGAAATTTTATAATTATGTGTTTAGGTTTGGGGATTTGTCATTCATTGTACTGGTTACTGGTTAGGTCCCTTCATTTTAAAGTTCTTTAACTCTGGGGAATTCTTTTATTTATTTAATACATTACTCCCTTCCAATTATTTTGTTCTCTTTGGGAACTCCTGAATTGATCTTTTGTAGTTTTTATCTGTTCTCTCCCTCAATCTCATTCCCCCCCTCCTCCTTGCCTAGTTTTCTCCCTCTCTTCCTTTTGGAAGAAGATTTAACTTTTATCTTTCAACTCTTCTGTTGCTTTTTTTTTCTTTCATTTTGATGATCACATTTTTAAATTTCCAAATATCCATTCATGTGCCTTTTCCTTTCTTACAGCATCCTATCTTTGTTTATTTGATGCTCTAGTACCTTGACTCTCTCTGGGTACACTAAAGGGTTTTTTTTTTTTTCTTTAAAAAAATATGTTTCCTTTGTGATTTGTTTTACCCTTTTTGCTTATTTTGGTCTCTCTTAATTTGTGGTCATTTCTCAAGTGCCTGGTAATCCATGGTTGTATACTCATATTTAGGAATGTAACAACATATCTGATTGGAAGCTCTGTGTATGGGGGGCAGCGCTAGGTGACTGGTGGCTTCCCTTTAGGATGATTGGTTGGAGAAGAACTGCCTGCTGTGCTGCAGAGTCCCTGAATGCCAGAAAGCAAAGATCTTTTCTCTGAGGTTGTTTAGTTTCCTTAGTTAAGAACCCTCTGGGTTTTGCCTAATAGACACCTGGCTGCTGTGAGTTACACACAAGGGGGTGGGTTAATGGTTCAATATACAACCTTCCAATTAATCTCCCTGTTTTCAGCCCAACATCTCACTCCTACTTTACATCATACCTGGCATTGTTAAGACCCAAGACATTCCAGGCTTCTGCAGAGAAAGATCAACTCCTTCCTCGGTGGCATCATCATGCATACTCCAGGCTATGGCTTCCTCCACCATGCTTCATCAGTTACCATTTGTCCATTACTTTCTGTCTTCCAGAAATGTGTTAAAATCTCTCTTGCTGATGGACCTGCTCTCATTCTCTTCATCACTGTTTTTATACCTTTTTTTAAAATTCCTTTACTATCATTTTAGCAAGGTCTCAAGTGGGAGTGGAGATAAACACATGGTAAGTCTGCCATCTTGAGCTGGAAATCTAGTCGATAATGGTTTGTTATTAATTTTTCTGGTAATTATCTTAATATCTCTAAGTGATATGCAGATTTTTCTATTTATCAACTTATCACTTTTAGACATTATCTGTTGACTTCCTGCTATTTAAATCATCCAACTACCCTCCTCCCATGCCCCCAATATAACTCTACTATTATATATCCTCTATTCCTTACCTTTGTACCTTTCAATAACAGATTTACACTCCTTTCAGTATCTCAACTTGTCATTTTTATTTTTACTTCAATTAATAAGATTAATAACATTTACATTCTGGTCTATAACCATAATTAAGTCATCCATACTTAGCTGGCAGGTCATTCTAAAAGTTTAAAGTCAATAAAGTGTTTATGTTATTATAATTATGTAAATGTTGTTCCCTGAAGCTCCAATTAGTGTACTAGGATTACGTTTCTTTTCTTACGCAGTATTTTTTTTCCTGGAGTTTCTAATTGCCTTTCTTTTTTCCTTGCGTTGTCTGACTATCTCCTTCTTAAGTTGTTCCAAATTCTCAAAGGAAAGTATAAAATCATTTGAATCCCCTTTTTTCCCAGATACCTTCCTCCTGGAGCCCTCCGTCTTCCTGCTCCAATTTGGACTGATTGCTCTGTAGGCCTGCAGCACAACTGTCATCCTGGGACGTCCCTTCATTACTCTTCTGGGCTGGACCCAATCTTTCCCGGACCCCATATCTTCCTCTTTCTTAGTTTACTCCTTTGTAGTGGACTTTATGGTTGTTTTCCAACATCCATTCCTCTCCTCTCCCGTTGTATAACAACTATACAATTCGAGTGGGATTGACTCCACTGCCAGCTCTAGGTATAGGCCTTTATTGGTATAAGCCAATCTGAGTGTCATGCCCCTTGCCACAGTGATGATTGGTTCTGGCATGATCCAGTCACACTGAAGCTTAGAACTTTTGTTCAGTTTTTGAGGGAAGAGGTGGCCTGTCTTCCCTTGGATATGAACAAAGAAGCATGTGGCCTGTTTGCTGCTGTTAGCCATCTTGTGAACATGCAGAAGGCCTACCTGAGGATGGAGCTGACAAATGGAGAAGGCAAAAGAATCACAGAGAAATGGAACCATATTCCTGATCATACCATGCCTGAAGTCTGCCCTGCCTTCGGACTTCTCAGTTAAGTGAGCCAATAAATTACATTTATTATTTAAGCCGGCTTGAGTTGACTTTTATATTACTTGTACCTGAAAGCATTCTTAAATTTTTTGCTGTCTCTCTTTACAGAGGGAATGTGAGTGTATTTTTTGGTTATATAAGGTGGAATTATATAGGTGGAAAGCATTTTTGTGGAGTAACTTTGAGAAGGGTGTATGTAGATGTTTGACAATCAAAAGAGTAAACTAGGTGGCTACCTAGCATCTAAATCCTCATCCTGTTAGGGAGATTCCCCCCTCTTATGAGTCTTGGTTGGAGGCAGGGCTCCACTTCCTACTGTGGAAACTGAAGGAGGTCAGAAACCTCCTTTCCCTGCCCACCAGGGGTTGAATATTCTGTTCATGGCCTTGAATCTAGAGTCAGGTCAACAGTATAAGGGAGAGAGGAATATACAAAGTTAATGTATGAATGATAGATTAGGAGAATATATTTGCAATGTGCAGACTGGCAAAAGATGGATAACTAGAAAAAGAAGATAGTAAACCCAATAGGAAAATAGGCAAATGATGTGAAAAATAACTAACAGAAGGAGAACCTTGAATTTGTACAAGGGGAAACTTGAATATATTAAGATATTTTCAACTTTGCTAATAATTAGAAAGGTGAAAATTAAAATAACAAATTGCTATAAGAATGGCAACATGCAGAAAGTCAGTATTATCAAATACTGATGAGGATGTGCAGAAAAGGAAGTTCATGGGTGGGAGCATGAGCTGATCCAGGTATTCCAGAGATTAATTTGGCAGTACCTCCTGAATTCAGTGTGTGTAGGCCCTACAACATAGCCATTGCACTCCTAAATATATATTCTGGAGAAATATATTCCTGGGAAATTCTCACATAGGTCCTTAAGGAAATATAGTTGAGGTTGTTTGTTATAGTGTTGTGTTAAGTGAAGAATTGGGAGCAATCTAAATGTCCATCACCATGGGACCAGATAAGCAAACTATGGTATATTTATAGGATGGGAAATAGAAAACAGTAAAAAGAAATGAGCTAAATTTACTATAGCCACACAGATAGGTCTTGAAAGCCTAGTGTTGTGTGAAAAGGTAAAAACGGAATGAGATTTCCAGCATAACACCATTTATGTAATTGTAAAACAACACTATTTTCATGGATATGCATATATCTAAATAAACATATGGAAGATGAATTGGAAGTGTATATACATGAAATACCCTCGAGTAGCTCACTGAGGTGGGTAGTCAAATGGGAGTGGGGATGGGAACCGGAAGGGAAAAATAATAGTACAATGATATAAAGCAAAAGAGGGGCCTTCAGTGAACTGGGGAAAATAATGTGCCATGGATTGAAGAGCATGAGTAAGACCATGCGGACGTTGACCACAAATGAATGATAGCAGACAGGAGGATGGCTGGAGGTCATCCAGAGTGGTGGGTGGTAGTAGGATGACATCCAGGGGTTGCAGCAGTGGGGGTAGCAGGACCAGTAGTGGCATTATATCTTGGCTGTTCCCATGGTGTGGCCTTATCTGTAGCTTCTCCTACCTACATCTCCAGGCTTCTGTGAACTACATGATAATCTTGTAATAAGTCCCTTTTCTGCTTAAGTTAACTAGAGTCAGTTTCTGTTACTGGCATCCAAGAATCCTGACTGAGACATCACCCATTTCATTGGAGAACATCCTCAAGTAACTTCCTTAAGAAAGGTAAAATTCGGGGTCTTTGCATGTCCGAAAATGTAGCATTATTTTATCTTCATGTTTGCATGATCATTTGGCTTTAGAATTCTATGTTCAAAAGATCTTTCCTGGGCAGCCCGAGTGGCTCAGCAGTTTAGCACCGCCTTCAGCCCAGGGTGTGATCCTGAAGACCCGGGATCGAGTCCCACGTCAGGTTCCCTGCATGGAGCCTGCTTCTCCCTCTGCCTGTGTCTCTGCCCCCCCCCCTCTCTCTCCCCGCCTTTCATGAATAAATAAATAAAAATCTTAAAAAAAAAGAGAAAGATCTTTCCTTCTGAATTTTGAAGGTATTGCATTTAGCGTGTAGTGTTGCTGATTAGAAGTAGTGTGCTAATATTCTCATTCCTTCCTTGGTGACCTGTTTTCCTCACCTCTGGAAGCTTACTGTTTTTCTCATTCATGTGTTTTGAAATATCAGAATGATGAGCTCAGGACTGTTTTTTCCCCATCTGTTTTCTGGGCACTTGATAGTTGGATTCTTCCAATCTGAAGACTCATGGTCCTCTCTGAGAAATCACACTGTTTTATTTCTTTGTTAATTTTCTCTCCTTTATTTTCTCTGTTCTCTCATCCTGGACCTCTTATTGATTGGGTGTGAGATCTCCTAGATTATTGTCTTTGTCTTTTTACTTTCTCTCATATTCTCCATGTATTTGTTTTTTTATTCTGCAGTCTGAGACATTTTCTTGAGTTTATCTTCTATTGTACTTGTTTTATTTTGGCAGTCATTTTATATTTCTAAACTCTCTTAGTCTCCAAAGGTGCCTTTTTCATGGCATCCTTTTCTTTAATGGATGCAGTGTCTTCTGTGTATGTGTGTGTAATAGAGCTTTACAGGAGTCTTGGGGATAACATGATAATTACCAAGCCAGGAAGGAAAATTGTAAATGGATGTCAGATATTACCTCTCCAAGAAAATGCCACCACTCATGCCCCTCTGAATGGGGCTGTGTATTGGCAGTCCCTCTCCTTGGCCCCCAGGACTGATACCATGTGTGGGCAAGGTGATCATCCAACAACTGGATGGTTTTGGGCCATGTGCTCAGATCTCCAGCTTTTACCTTGACACCAGAGAAAGGAGGTCATAGTTCTTTTCCCCACTCCCAGGCCTACATGAGGCAATCACAATACTCGGCAGCACATTTCACAGAGTGGATTGTTTTTGACATTATATAATATATATATTGGAAATGACAATCCTGTCTAGTTCCCTTATACAATCTTCCTTTAACAGGAGTCAACAGCAGTCGAACCTGGCATATCTCTTGATGCGGTTCAAACTGAGTATCTTCTGTGAGCAAAGGCCTGGGCAAAAATGTGCACACACATCTCTCAGGAACAAATAATTTTCAGGGGCAGTCCAGCCCAAACCCATGTTTGGGATAAAAAACGAACTCAGTGGAAGCATAATGCTGTAAAGTACACCCAAATTATGTCACTGTTCAAAACATTGAATATTTTAATCAGAGTGGATAACAGTTGCTGAATGCTTACTTTATACCTGGCCCTTGAATTATCTTCATTTCATGGAGAAGGAAAGTGAGGCTCCCAGGTGTCACTTGCCCAGAGTCACAGAGCTAATAAATGGCAGACAGGAAATTGCACCAGGACTGTCTAACCACAATCAACCCATGTAAGTGTTACAAGTGCTGTACTGGTTTCCATAAGTCACATTAGAGTTCATGGTGATAGCACAATTCTCTCTAAGATCAGGGGTGGACACCTGTGATACCTTTGTCTAAGTAACAGACTTATTCTGGTAAGTTTGCTTCCAAGGTGAATTGATGTCCTTTCCTCTAGAGACAGAAAACTGCTACCAGCTTGTATTTTGTTTTTAATGCTTTTCTTTCAGAGAAACCATAACACTTCTAAATTTTAATTTTTCATCAAAGTAACACTCGCATATGCTTAAAAAAAATACGGTTGTGCTGAAGAGCTCATAAGAAAACCCAGCCATACCCTGTCCCCTCCTGCTGCCAGTCCCTGCTTCGTAGAGGCAACTACATGAAGGATTTTACCAGTCTTGGGCTGTTTCTTCTGGCATTCACCACCCCCAACCCCCTTCCCCTTTGTCATCTCCCAGTCAGAGGCTGAAGAGCCACTTTCTTAAGCTTCCTTGCAGCTAGAGATGGTTATGTGTGCCAGTTATGGCCAGGAGAGGTTTGCTGGGGAAGGGGTGGGGGGACCTTCTGAAAAGGCTTTTGCTTTCAGAGACTCGCATAACTAACACTGTCCCTTCCCTTCTTTTCTCTGCCTTGACTATAGCCGTGCTGCCTGGAGCTGTGACAGCAATCTTGTGACAGTGAGGGGATGAACATGAGGGTGAAGACACAACACATGAAGGCAGACAAAGTTAGAGCCTGTTTCCCTGATGGCATCATTGAGCAGCTGAACCCATGCCACACTGATGTTAATAATAAATGAACTTCCTGAAAAATAAATAAATGAACGAATAAATAAAGCTAGATATGTTTAAGCCACTGTCGATTTGGTTTTGTGTTGCTTGTAGCTGAAAGGATTTTTAACTGAAGGATCACTATGTTTCTATAGAATACATTGATACTACTATTTCTTTTTTAAATTGAAGTAGAGTAGACCTACAATATTATATCACACTATTTCTTTAACTTAGCAATTCGAGACATGATCTCTTGACATCTCCTTAGAGTAGAAGAGGATTTTAATCCCCCTCCTCACACATAACATCCCTATATCCCTCCCTTCACTCTTCCAGTATGTTTATATCCCAATTTCTGGTAAATCAGTAGTTGCCACAGGGCCAAGAAATGTACTATAATGACCTGGATTTATTTTGCATTTTTTTATGTTCCTGAACTTAATAATTGCTTGCTTTTTTTTTTACCCCCGCTTGAGATGGGTGCAGCCTTCATTTTTCCCATTTGCTTCATCAGTTCATTCATAACCCTATAAGCATGTTTTTTTCACAGATGTTCAAACCTCCCAGCCCATTGATTTAAGAAGAAACCAATAGAAAGTTGATTGGTTGGGAGCCTGGAAGAGGCAGAGGTCGATCAAGTCAACTACTAGACTTTACTGTGACTGGGTGGGGACCAGCACCTTCTGCTGGAGGACTCCTAAAGTCCGGAAATTGGAGGCTTTGTTCTAGAACTGTTTGATTTCTTTAAGAAACCCTCTGTATTTTGCTTAAGTGCAGATGCTTGGCTCTTCGGATTTCTGCACATGGAGAAGGGCAGAGGGAGGGTGGGGGAGTCAACTGTTCCAACACATACTTTGAATTCTCCCCTGTCAGGGGCTCTACATTTCATGCCTACCATCAGGATAGCTCTTCTGTGCCAGAGTCTCACCAGGATTTTTGCAGGGTAGACCAGGGTTCTCCTTCGCAGGTTCCCCGTCCCACATGTGGACTGTGCCTCTACCTTTCTCTGTCCTGCTTTCTCAGTTACCACCACTCCAGCCTCTTTCTGCTTGCCCGAAAGTTACTGAAATCTCATCCCCATTGATGGGACCTCCTCCAGCTCTTTTTGGAGATGTGGGTTTGTACACAATTCCTTTACTTTTATTCCCAGGAATTAGAGGAGACAGATGTGTTCCACTTTCTTGAATGGAAGTTAGAATCTGAATTATTAGCTGTCTCAGATTATGTGGATATGCCTTAAGCATGTAGGCCAACATTTGTGAACCACTGGCGATAGAAAAAGCCTGGGTTTGGGAGTCTGAAGCATTTAAGTTCGAATTCTGACTCTGACCTCCTTACTCAAGTCACATCCATGGGCCTTGACTTTGTCCTCTACGAAATGGGAATGATAATGCCTATCTGATAGAGTTCTGGAGAGATTTTCTTAGCTACTGTGTGTAAAGCATCTAACACAGGCCTTGGCAGACAGCAAGCAGGTGTTCAGAATGGGAATGATTACTCTTTAATGGGAGCAAGTGGGAAATGTGATTGGAAAGATTTGAATCAGGTTTTAGGAGAGCCTCAGACACCAGGACTTATTCTTGTGACACTGAGCCGTAGCAGGCTTGTGATCAGGGAAGTCACTTGAACCCAGAGAATATGTCAGATTGTTCCCTCAGTCTGGTGTGGGGAGGAAGCTAGAAGCCCTTGGACCAGCAGCTGTTGGGTTAAAATCTTCATCTGCATCTGAGTTATTTGTAACCTGTTGTCATGGCAACAAGTTTGGCAAGAGAGCCAGTGCTGCAAACTCCTGACAGTAGGGAGGGGAGGGCAGTGGGAGAAGACTGAAGATTTGGAAGGGGGGTCGTCTGTGACCAGCGTCTCACTTTCCTCTGATTTGTCTGAAGCATTCTGCTAAAGATGAGGGTGAGCATCCTCCAGGGAGAATCATTGGACATTGGAGAGTCTCCTGCTCCATCTCCTGATATTCCAGATGTGAAAATAGGCCCAGAGAGGTCCAGCAGGCTGGCTCAGTGCCATACAGTAAGTCAGGGCTGGAAACAGAATTAGACTTTTTTTTTTTTAAATAAAAAAGGACTCAGGGTCATAGAACTAACGCATAACACACCTGGAGAGCATCTTTGGAAACATTTCATCCACCTTTCCACCAACACACACATGCTTTTATTGTTGTGTATATGGGAACTTGGGACCCAGAGTGGGTTAGAACTGACTCAGGGTCACACAGCAACTCAGGCACTGACTTGAGATCAGAACTCAAAGGTCTCAGGCCTTCTGGGCCTGGGTACTTCCTGAGGAAGTGGCTGTCTCAGGTTCATGATTCAGAGAGGCTCTTCACTGCTGACTGCCAAGATACAGCCTCCCAGGGGTAGATTCATTTGACTGCCTTGATCTTTGACCCCCTCAAATCCAACATGCATGTGTTCCAATCACATTTCCCCTTCCCGCACACCTTCTCCTGCAAGGATGTGTTCCCACTGCCAATGGCAAGGCTGTTGCACAAATGGCAGCCCAGCCCCACCTCTCCCTGGACCAAACCCACCTGTCACACACCTTCCCCTCCAAATCATCCACAGGGCTAGGCACTTCCTGAACATTCTTTGATGTGATTCATTCCTCACAATTATCATTCTCTGCCTCCTAAGTTAGCAGGTGGACATCTAGCCTTCTTCCTTCCTTTCTTTTTTAAAGTAAGCTCCATGCCCAATGTGGGGCTTGAACTCACAACCCTAAGATTGTCACATGCTCTACTGACTGAGTCAGCCAGGCTAGCAGGTGGAAATCTAAAGAACCAGAGGAAGATAAAATGACTGAACCAGAGGAAGATAAAATGACTGACCTAAGGTCACATGGTGAGTCTAAACCTGAATCCCTCCTCGTCCAAAAAGGTGTTTCTGTCCTTTCTATCCCACACTGATTTCTCAGCCCTCAGAGTTCCCCCATTATCTTTGTCTTAGTCACCCCCTTGACACTTGCACAATACATTTCCTCTGTGTCCTCTGCTTATGTGCATCCTGAACCCCCCCTTCTCTCATCAGAGCCAATCCCTCACCAAGTCCAGCTGATTCTCCTTTCTGTCTCTCAAATCCACCTTTTCTCATCCTCTGGCATTGCCTTGCTTCAACCTCAACATCCCTCATATGAGCGACCCCAAGTCTATTCCCTGGTTCCCTGGTTCCCGACTGGCCAAAATCAACCTACTATTTTGCACACCAGCAGTGAGAGAGCAGTGATCCAGATGCTAATACATCACTTTCTTCCTTTACATCCCTGCCACCCATCCCCCGCCACTACCATTAAAGTTCTAGCTCCTTGTTAGGCAATTAAGGCCATTCAGAGTTCAGACCCCTGCCATACCACTCCAGCCTCATCTCCTACCACACTTTGCCTCACATGCTGTGCTCTGACCACTGAACTAACTACAGGGGGTTACTGCAATATACCAGGATTTCTCTTGTCTCTGTCTTTCTATGGAAGGCCTTTACAGTGAAGTCCCAAATCTGATGAACTTATTTCAAGTGTCATTTCTTCCAAGCAGCCTACCTTGATTCCCAAGTGGGATTGGATCCCATCCTCTGGGCTCCCACAGCCCCGAGAGATCCCCGCCGTCTGCCCCCATGTGTTCTCGTAGCAGCTCAGAAGTTCCCTGAAGGCAGGGACTCTATCTCTAGCAAAGCCCAGGACCTGGCCAGTCCCTAGGAAGGGTCAGTGAATATTCATTGAATGCATTCAGGTGCATGAATGGTTGGACGAGGAATGGAATTTGGGTTCAGCCCTGTGGTTGCACACTCTTGCCTCAGAGGGCCTGCAAGATGTCACTAGTTCCTGGCAGGTTCCTCTGGGTTCCAGGGCATGGTTTCTCTGGGAGGGGCCACAGAGTGGGTCAGCTGTTGCAGGGTGAGGCCAAAGCAGCCAAGTCTTGAGCCTGAAGGTGAGCTTGACATTTTTCTCCTTCAAGTTGGGTCCTTGGTTCCTCCACATATTTAGACTGACCCTCAAGAATGGAGTAGAGTGAAAGCTCATTGGAAGAGAAGGGGTGCGATGCAAGATAGAAAGTGAGGGGAGCCACTAAGGTAGGTGCTATTATTGTCCCTCTTTGCTATAGGTATGGAAACTGAGGCACAGCGAGTCTTAGGTGACTTGCCAAAGCCATACAGCTAAATATGGTCATTCAACTCCAGCTCTGTTCAGCTCCAAGTCACTTTTCACCTTGTCCCCATCTCTCCCAGGATTCACTTTGGACAACAGGTTTGCAGTAGATAATGGTGGAGTTGTGCCTCCAACCTGGGTCTTAGAGAAACAGTTGTCAAGGCAGAAATGAAAGAAGAAATCATACCCTGAACACCTACTGTGACCTTAAGCTCTGGGGACATCTGGAGTGGGGATCAGGGGAGGAGGATGGAGTTTGAACATTTATTGAGTTTCTGTTACCTGCTCATACATAACCTCCTAACACTTAGACTAACTCCTTTATGTGGAAACTATTAATATTGTGGTTCACCTCTGAAAACCTGAGGCTCCTAGAGAGGAAATGACTTACATAAGTTTAGCCACCTAATAAGCAGTGAGGGCAGGGCTTGTGTAGGTGTGTCAAGCTCCACAGTGAAAGGAGCCAAGCAAGGCTCCGAAGCAAATTAGATCATGGCTTTCCAAGGGGCTGGGACAAGAATGTTTGGGTTGAGAGCAGCCTGGAGGACAGGAGAGCCTTGTGGGGGCTGTGCTTTGAAAAGGAAGGGTGGAGTTTGGCTCTGGAGGGTCCAGAGGTAGAATATCAGACCCAGATCTGTTAAAAAGTGATAAATATATCACACATAAATATTATGTTCTCTCTATATATTAAATATTATATAGATATTTAGAGAGAATATATGTTATATGTAAGTAAGCATATTCTCTTTATAGAGAGAACATTATAATATATACCTATATTATTATGCATTTATATATTAAAACATATGTCATATGTATATTAAAGAGAAAATTTTCTGATGCTAAAAGTAAAACTCACTAAATACACTTAAATGTTTTTTGGGGGAATGGGAGTGAGAATGGGGTGTGGGGGGCAGCCTGGGTGACTCAGCGGTTTAGCGCTGCCTTCAGCCCAGGATGTGATCCTGGAGACCCAGGACCGAGTCCCGCATCGGGCTCCCTGCATGGAGCCTGCTTCTCCCTCTGCCAGTGTCTCCGCCTCTCTCTCTGTGTGTGTGTCTCTCATGAATAAACAAAATCTTAAAAAAAAGAAAAAAAGAAAAAAAGAGAGAATGGGGTGTGGGAACTCTGGAGAATAAATAAATAAAATGAACAAAGAAAGGAATCAAGAGAAGAGAAGAAGGAGCCAATGATGATAACGTGCCTGATCTGAGGCCATTAGTAACCTCACCTACTACCCAGAATGTCCCCAAACAACAAAATAAATGTCCCTCCCCCCAAAAGTAATACGTGTTCATTGACAAAAATTATAGGGTAAAAAACATCCTACTGCCCAAACACAACCAATGTTAGCATCTCAGTGTATTTTGGCTTTATTTTTTTTTAAGATTTTATTTATTCATCAGACACAGAGAGAGAGAGAGGCAGAGACACAGGCAGAAGGAGAAGCAGGCTCCATGCAGGGAGCCCGACGTGGGACTCAATCCCGGGTCTCCAGGGCCACACCCTGGGCTGAAGGCAGCGCTAAACCGCTGAGCCCCCCAGGCTGCCTCATATTTAGGCTTTATTTTTGTCCTTAAGAACCACATTTGAGATCACGCTTTACATTCAGTTATATACTGCCACTTGCACATCAACATTTTCCCATTTAAATTGTTCATAAACATTATTTAAACAGTGCAAAATATCGTGTTGAATGGAGATACTTATGGAATTCCTTTCTGCGTGGGATTTGGTATTACTTTTGTTACTTTTTTTTTTCTTTCTTTAGAATTGTTTGGCCAGGTTTTAGGTTTGATTTCCTCTATGTCTTATTTTGGAAGATAGCAGAAAGATCGTTGTTTGAGAGAAGTTGGGAAAAGTAGGCTTATTGGAAGCAGTAGTACTTGAAGGAAACTTTGGAGTATGTTAGACATTACAGGATAAAACCTTGAAATGATACAAGAAGGTATTCAGTGAAAAATCTGTCTCTTTCACACGGCTCACCTTCAGTTCTCACCTTCAGTTCTGCTGGGTAGCACTCTTTGTCTTCTGTGTGTGGATATCCTAAGCCTATACAAGTGTGTGTGTGTGGCTATGTTTTAATTTTTTAACAGCCTTATTGAGATATAATTCACATACTATACAATTCACCCGTTTAGAGTGTGTCATTCAATGGCTTTAGTGTACTCAGAGTTGTGCAATGATCACTGCAATAAATTTTAGAATATTTTTATCATCCTCAAGAGAAACCCTGTACTCCTTTGCTGTCACCTTGAAGCACCCATCTCCCCATCCCTAGACAGCCACTAATCTAGCTCTATAAATCTGCCTATTTCTGAATGTTTCATATAAATGGAATCATGATATACAGCCTTCTGAAAATGACTTTTTTACTTAGCTTGTTTTTAAGGTTCATCCATGTTGTAGTATGTATCAATACTTCATTCTGTTTTTTATAGATAAACTGTATTTAAAACTTAATTTTTTAAGGTAAATTCTACACCCAATGTGGGGCTCGAACTCACAACATTGAGATCAAGAGTTGCATGTTATACTGACTGAGCCAGCCTGGGGCCCCTAAACTTTACTTTTTTGAGCAGCTTTAGGTTTAAACAAAAATTGGGTGGTGAGTACAAAGTTCCTAAATGCCCCTTTACCAAACCCAGTTTCCCCTATTGTTAACGCCATGCATTAGTGTGATGTATTTATTACAATTGATAAACCAATAATGATACATTATTATTTTTCTTTTTTTAAGCTTTATTGAGATATACTTGACTGATACACTATTGAAAGTCCTAAAGTCCATAGTTTACATCAGGGTTCACTCTCTGTTGTACATTCTATGGGTTTTGACAAGTGTATAATGACATGTATCCACCTAATGATATTATACACGGTAGTTTCACTGCCCTAAAAATCCTCTGGTGCTTTGCCTGTTCATCCCTCCCTCTCCCTAACCCCTAGTAACCACTGATCTTTTTACTATCTCCATAGCTTTGCCGTTTCCAGAATGTCATATAATTGGAACCATACACTATGTCTAGTCTTTCACATTAGCGTCCTTCATTTAGTCATATGCATTTAAGGCTCTTCCATGTCTTTTCATGGCTTGACAGCTCACCTCTCTTTATCACTGAATAATATCTCATTGTCTGGATGTACCACAGTTTATTATATAATAATAATGTTGGTGATGTGAGATGCTTTCAAGTTGGGTCCTTGGTTCCTCCACATATTTAGACTGACCCTCAAGAATGGAGTAGAGTGAAAGCTCATTAACCTTCACAGAAGCTGGATTTTTAAAAAGATTTTATTTATTTATTCATAAGAGAGGCAGAGAGAGAGAGGCAGAGGGCAATCCCAATGGCTCAGCGGTTTAGCGCCGCCTTCAGCCCAGGGTGTGATCCTGGAGACCTGGGATCGAGTCCCACGTCAGGCTCCCTACATGGAGCCTGCTTCTCCCTCTGCCTGTGTCTCTGCCTCTCTCTCTCTCTCTCTTTCTGCATCTCTCATGAATAAATAAATAAGATCTTAAAAAAAACCCCACAATACTAAAGAGAGAGGATCACCACCTGAGCCAAAGGCAGATGCTCAACCACTAAGCCACCCAGGTGCTCCTCTTTTCATCTTCTTAATGGTATCTTCCTACCAATAATGAAGCCCAATTTATTGATTTTTTTTTTCTGTCATGGATTGTGCTTTTGGTGTTATATTTAGTCACTGCCAAACTCAAGGTCACCTAGATTTTCCCCAAGTAGTCTTCTAGGAATCTTATAGTTTTGTGTGATCCATTTTGAGTTGATTTTGGTGAACAGTGTAAGGTCTGTGTCTAGATTAATATTTTTTACATGTGATGTTCAGTTGTTTCAACATCATTTGTTGAAAAGACTATCCTTTCTCCATTGACTTGCCTTTGTTCCCTTGTGAAAAGATCACTTGACTACTTATGTGGATAAATTTCTAGACTCTCTGTTCTCTTCCATTAATCTATTTGTCCATTCTTTTATGATCCTACACCTCGATTACTATTAACTGATAGTAAGTTTTGAAGTCAGGTAGTGTCAAGTCCTCATACCTCATTTTTCTCCTTCAATGTCATGTTGGCATTCTGGGTCTTTGCATTTACAGATAAACTTTACAATCAGTTTGTTGATATCCAGAAGATAACTTGGTGGGATTTTTATTGGGATTGCATTGACTCTATAGATCAAGTTGGGAAGAACTGACATCTAGACAATATTGAATCTTCCATCCATGTACATGCTCCATGTATCTTCTTTGATTTATCAGAGTTTTATAGTTTATATAGATTTTATACATATCTTGTTAGATTTATACCCATGTATTTCATTTTTTTGGTACTACTGCAAGTGGTATTGTGTTTTAAATTTTTAAAATTTTTTGTGTATTTTTAATTTAAAATCCCAGTTGTTCATTGTGGTATGTAGGCAAACAATTGACTTTAAAAAATTTAATTTCAATTTGCCAACGTATAGTATAACACCACGTGCTTATCACATCATGTGCCCTCCTTAATGCCCATCAGCCAGTTACCCCATTCCCCTACTCACTCAGTTTGTTTCCCAGAGTTAAGAGTCTCTCATGGTTTGTCTTCCTCTCTAATTTTTCCTCAGTTTCCCCTCCTTTCTGTATGGTCCTTTGTACTATTTCTTATATTCCACATATAAATGAAACCGTATGATAATTGTCTTTATCTGATTTATTTCACTTTAGCAAGCATAATACCATGCAGTTCCAGCCATGCCCATGAAAATGGGAGGTATTCATCCTGTCTGATGGCTGAGTAATATTCCATTGTATGTATATATACTACATCTTCTTTATCCATTCATCTGTCAAAGGCTTCTTCCACAGTTTGGCTGTTGTGGACAAGCAATTAACTTTTATATGTTAACCTTGCACCCTATAACCTTATGATAATTGTTTATTAGTTCCAGCAGTTTTTTTGTTGATTATTTGGGATTTCCTACATAAACAATTACGTCATCTGTACAAAGGCAGTTTTATTTCTTCCTTCCCAATCTGTATACCTTTTTTTTTTTTTTAATTTTTTTTATTTATTTATGATAGTCACAGAGAGAGAGAGAGAGGGGCAGAGACACAGGCAGAGGAAGAAGCAGGCTCCATGCACCGGGAGCCCGATGTGGGATTCGATCCCGGGTCTCCAGGATCGCGCCCTGGGCCAAAGGCAGGCGCCAAACCGCTGCGCCACCCAGGGATCCCAATCTGTATACCTTTTAATCCTTTTCTCAAGTTATTTCATTAGCTAATTGTATAGGAGCAATAAGAGCAGACATCCTTGCCCTGTTCCTGATCTTAGTAGGAAAGCATCTAGTTTCTCACCATTAGACATGATGCTAGCTCTAGGTTTTTTGTAGATGTTCTTTAACTATGTTTTTTAATTAGGAATTTTTCTCTTAAATTTTTATTTAGGCAATTTCAGATTTACTGAAAAGCTCCAAGAATAGTACAAAGAGCTGCTTACACTCTTCACCCAGATTCCTCAAATGTTAACATTTTACCACATTTGTTTATCCTACTCTATTTCTCCCTCTGTCTCATATATATATTTTTATATTTCATGTATATATATACATATTTCTTTTTTCTCCTGAACTAATTAATAGTCAATTGCAGATATGATATCCCTTTACCCATAAGTACTTCAATGTATATTTCTTTTTTAAAAGATTTTATTTATTTGAGAGAGAGAGAGAGAGAGAATACATGTAGGGGAAGGGGCAGAGGGAGAGCGAGAAGCAGACTCCCCGCTGAGCAGGGAGCCCAATGCAGGGCTGAATCCCAGGACCCTGAGATCATGACCTGAGCCAAAGGCAGACACTTAACAGACTGAGCCATCCAGGTGCCCCTCAATGTGTATTTCTTAAAACAAAAAATTATCTTACATAAACAGAGCAATTATCAGTCAGGAAATTCACATTTTAAAAAAAGGAAATTCACATTGATACAATACTATTATAAACATAATTTACTGAATTTATTTAGAACCGATAGATAAATAAATATCTTTTTTAAAAAAAATGACTGAGCCATGTTAAGAATACAGAGAGGGAGGAAGAGGGTGGGAGAGGCCATCAGAGAGAAAAAAATAGCATATCTCTGTGCTTCGGAGGAGGCTGTCTGGAGTAATAAGCTAAGAATTTGAAGACTGAGACTCTAGTTTCACCTCTGCCATTCATTGTGAGATCTGAGGTGGCCGTGTAGCCTCTCTGAACCTTAGTTTCATTGCTTGGCCACGTCACAGAGTTGTTATGAGAATCAAATTAAATGATAGCTCCAAAGCAGACTTGTAAACCCTGAAACATTACACACATGGACATGGTTGTTATTTACCTACCCTAATGAGCCTGGAGTCTCTTCTTCCACCAGAGACCACAATTCTCTTGGAAATGCAATTGATCTAAGTTACAGGAGAATCCTGAAGACCCAAACAGGGGATTTCTATGACGTTCCCTTGGCAAATTTTATTTTGTTTTTTTTTTTTTTAAAGATTTTATTTATTTATTCATGAGAAATACAGAGAGAGAGGCAGAGACACAGGCAGAGGTTAGAAGCAGACTCCCTGCAGGGAACCTGATGTGGGACTCAATCTCAGGACCGGATCATGCCCTGAGCCGAAGACAGAGGCTCAACCACTAAGCCACCCAGATGTCCCTCTCTTGGCAAATTTTGACTCTTGGTATTCATACCCTTATGTAATCCCCTCTTTGAGTGTGGGCTGACCTAGGTACTTACTTCTAACTGATTGAATGTGGCCAAGGTGATGGAATGTCACTTAGGGATTTTACTACATAAGACTGTGACTTCCATCTTGCTAATGGACTGTCTCCCTTGCTGGCTTTGATGAAGCAGATTGCCATGTTGGGGAGGTCCATGTGCCAAGGAAGTGAAGGCTAGCATCCAACCAGGAACGGAGTCTCTCAGTCCAGCAGTCCTTGAGGAACTGAAAATCTGGCAACAATCAGGTGATCTGGAGGTGTATCCTTCCACTGTCAGGCTTTCAGATGAGACCAAGCTATGGCAGACATCTTGATTGCAGCCTCACGAAAGACCCTGAAACAGAGAACTCAGAAGAGGACCTGGACCCAGCTAAGCCCACAGAAACTATGAGATGAATACATGTTGTTTTTTTTAAGCCACTAAGTTTGTAGTTATCTTTTACTCAACAATAGATAACTAATTATAATAACCATCATTTATACAAGCTCCTCCAATCATCTATTCTCTCCTGTATTTCGTACAACTCTGTGCTTTCCCTCTCTTCAGCAAAACTTGAAATACCTCTCTTCCTCCAAAATCTTTCTACTGTACCCCCTGAAAACTTCATTCTGTAGTTAATAAGGTCCCTTGTTGGTTCAGAAATATGTGAATAAACAGACATATCTGGTTCCTGCATGGGCATACTCAGTATTATAAAGATGTGAGTTCCCTTCAAATTAATTTATAAATCTAATGCAATCAAAATCACTTTTAATTCATATTACAGCTCTAAATTATATACAGTTCTAAATTATATAATAAACATCCAGAAATAATGAGGGAAATTCTGAAAAAGAAGAGTAATGAGTACCAATCAGTCTTACCACTTATTGAAACACATTGTAAAGCTATGGCAATTAAAACACAGTGGTACTGATTCAAAACTGACAATTTGATAGAAAGTTCAGGAAAAAGTCATTCAGTCTATGGAGAATTTAGTATATTGAAAGATAATATTTTGGGAACTTGAGTGGCTCAGTCAGTTAAGTGTCTGCCTTTGGCTCAGGTCACAATCCCAAAGTCCTGGGATCAAGTCCCACATCGGGTTCCCAGCAAAGTGGGGAGTCTGGTGTAATAGACTCTCATGCTCTCTCTCTCTAATAAATAAACAAAATATTTTTTAAAAGAAAGATAATATTTTAATTCTTGGTGAAAAGATTATGCAAAAAATGGTTTTGGGATAATTGACTTAAGATTTGGCAAAAATAATGTTGGATCTCTACCTCATTGCTTACACCAAAGTAAGTTCCAGATGTACTAAAAATATAAATGTTCTGCCCTCCCACCCAATATGTTATTCATAATCACACAAAAAGACCAAAAACAACCCAAGTGGCCATTAACAGGTACATGGATAAACAAAATGTGGTATAGCCATACAATGGAATATTAGTCAATACTAAAAAATAATGAACTAAAATGGATCTTGATTTGGAGAGATTATCTTGGATTATTTGGGGAGATCGATGTAATCAAAAGGAGGGAGGAGAGTCAGAATCAGAAGATGTGACATCAGATGCAGAGATCAGAAAGAGAGATTTGAAGATGCATCCGTGCTGGTTTTGAAGATGAAGAAGGGGCCATGAACCTAGGAATCCAAGTATAAAAGTGCAAAAGCTGGAAAAAGCAAAGTAATAATTCTTTTTTAGTCCCCAGGAAAAAAGTCTTTGATTTTAGTCCCATAAAGATCATTTAAGACTTCTGATCTCCAGAACTGCCAGATAATAAATTTGCATTGTTTTTAAAAAAGATTTTATTTATTTATTCATGAGAGAGAGAGAGAGAGAGAGAGGCAGACACAGGCAGAGGGAGAAGCAGGCTCCATGCAGGGAGCCCAGTGCGGGACTCCATCCCAGGACCCTGGGATGACATCCTGAGCCGAAGGCAGACGCTCAACTGCTGAGCCACCCAGGCGTCCCAATTTGCACTGTTTTAAGCCAACAAGTTTGTGGTAATTTGTTACAGTAACAATAGGAAGACTAATGTATATAGTTAAAAAAAAATCAGGGATGCCTGGGTGGCTCAGCAGTTTAGCGCCTGCCTTCGGCCCAGGGAGTGATCTTGGAGTCCCAGGATAGAGTCCCACATCGGGCTCCCTGCATGGAGCCTGCTTCTCCCTCTGCCTGTGTCTCTGCCTCTCTCTCTCTCTCTCTCTCTCTCTCTGTGTGTCGCTCATGAATAAATAAACAAAATCTTTAAAAAAAAAACTATATAAATAGGTGTACACTGATATACAGTGCTCACACCATGTCCCCATCCACTTGTTCCTCCTTGAACACTATAGATAACTGGTTTTGTTAACTTTCTGTTCATTCAGCCAATGTTTCTTTATGCCAATATGAGCAAATGTGAATATTGATTCCTTTTTTCTCCTTTCTTACACAAAAGGTAATATATTATATATACTGTTCTTTCACTTTTCCCCCAAGTAACAATGTAAAGCTACATTTTGTGTACACTTAAATTTATGAGTGGCACTGTACATAAAGTCAAAGGACACACTTGGAAAGGCATTTGCATGTAACCCACAGTAAAAATAAAAGCTGATTGTCCACTGATAGGGAATTATTCAAATAAGTTATGTTGCATTCATATAATGGAATACTATGGGGTCATTCAAACACATGTATAGTCAAGGAAGAAATTAGAATTGGGTGATGGTCAAAAAGAACTTTAGCCTTACCTTAAAGCGTAATTTTTTAGAAAGATTTTATTTATTTATTAATGAGAGACACACAGAGAGGGGCAGAGACAGGCAGAGGGAGAAGCAGGCTTCTCACAGGGAGCCCGATGTGGGACTCAATCCCAGGTCCCAGGAATCATGCCCTGAGCTGAAGGTAGACACTCAACCACTAAGCAGTGTCTCGCTTTAACATTTTTTAAAGGATCATCTACTCCTATATTACTTGTATAATTAAATAATTATTAAAAATAAAACAGAGGGAATTAAGAAAGTATAGCTCTATATAACTTGGAACAATGTTAAATATATAGTGTTAAGTAAAGAAGGCACTTGCAAAATAATAACTATAGTATTATCCTATTTTTGATAAAACATTACTATTGGCATAGGAAAATATATAAAGACAATATAAAAACTTAATAGTTATTTCAAGAGTGTGATATTATGAAGGACTTTTGGCTTTCTACATTAAATGTTTATGTAATGTTCAAATTTTAAAACATCTATCACTTTCACAAGCAGAAATAAAATGAAGATATATATATATATTTTTTAAATTTTTATTTATTTATGATAGTCACAGAGAGAGAGAGAGAGGCAGAGACACAGGCAGAGGGAGAAGCAGGCTCCATGCACCGGGAGCCCAATGTGGGATTCGATCCCGGGTCTCCAGGATTGCGCCCTGGGCCAAAGGCTGGCGCCAAACCACTGCGCCACCCAGGGATCCCTATATGTGGTTTTTTTTTTTAATGTTCTAGGGACACCTGGGCGGCTCAGTGGTTGAGCGTCTGCCTTTGGCTTGGGGCGTTATCCCAGGATCCAGGATCAAGTCCCACATCAGGCTCCTTGCAGGGCATCTGCTTCTCCCTCTGCCGGTATCTCTGCCTCTCTCTCTCTCTCTCTCTCTCTCTCTCTCTCTCTCTGTCTCTCATGAATAAATAAGTAAATTCTAAAAAAAAAAAGAATAAAAAATAAATGTTCTAGGGGATCCCTGGGTGGCGCAGCGGTTTGGCGCCTGCCTTTGGCCCAGGGCGCGATCCTGGAGACCCGGGATCGAATCCCACGTCGGGCTCCCGGTGCATGGAGCCTGCTTCTCCCTCTGCCTGTGTCTCTGCCTCTCTCTCTATCTCTCTGTGACTATCATAAATAAATAAAAATTAAAAAAAATAAATAAATGTTCTAACCACCTAATATCCTTTACTAATCATGGTTCTTTTTTTTTAAAGATTTTATTTATTTATTCATGATAGTCACAGAGAGAGAGAGAGAGAGAGAGAAAGAGAGAGAGAGAGAGGCAGAGACACAGGCATAGGGAGAAGCAGGCTCCATGCACCGGGAGCCCGACGCTCAGGACAAAGGCAGGCACCAAACCGCTGCGCCACCCAGGGATCCCTAATCATGGTTCTTGATTGTAAATAATGCATTGCATCACTGATGACTTTGGTTAACTGTAGCATAAAATGAAATTACTAGAAGGAGTGGCCAAGTCATTTACTGTTTGCTGGATATCCATGTGCTTCCCCACATTTCCCAGTCCTCTCAGAGTTAGATGAGGCCATGTGAAGAGTTCTGGCCAATAGTGCATTGAAGAATTGATGTTCAATCCTTCTGCACTCTGTTCTGCTATGGCAATCATGGAGGCCTCAAGTGCTAGTTGAGACAGCCACAAGATGTCAGCCTGTATCCCTAAGATCCCATTTGGAAAGGAAACTTGCTGTAGATTTTGGATAAGCAAAAAATAAACGTGTATATGTTGTTATTGAGATTTGGGGTTCATTTATGAACAAAACATAAACCATCCCATCTTGACTAACAGAAAATGGTGTTACATATTTCATGGGGTCCATGAGAGGCCTGGAGAACCAGATGGGGTCAGGAACCAAAGGTGGCATGACATGACACAGCAAAGATTTTACTGAAGGAGTGGTCAGATAGCATGATGCTGTTGCTTCCATTGCCAACTAATACTTGCCACTACAGCTGGACCCTGTTGTCCCTTGATACTATTTCTGTACTATCAGATTTTTGACTTTGCAGTAGCTGGTTAAAAAATTACTAACTAAAAAAAAAAAATCACTAACTGACAGCATACTTTTGTATCACTCCTTCAACAATCAAGGTTCCAGGCAAGATCATGTGATTTGTCATTCTGAGGTCACATACTCATGCACTAGCTACAAGTGGATGGGGAGAAGAAATATGTGCCCCCATTCTCTAGCCCATAATATCCTCAACCAAATGCCTTATTGTCCTTCCATCACAGCCCCAACTCCAGATGGATACAACATTCACCTTCTCTATATCAATCCTATGCTCATATAATTGCTTAGATGGAAACCAATAAAAAGTCATGGTCCCCAACCTCTACTGCATCCTGGGAATCCTGCTTCCTTGTTCTCTTCTCCAAGTCTCCATAGCAGCTTTGTCAAATCCCCATTTCCTTAGCCTTCCTACATTTTTCTCTCTTTCCTGTCACTTCACTTCCTACTGAACTTAAAATAGAAAATCCCAAGCAGCATTGCTCTCAACTTTTTGCCACAAACTACTTGCAAATTCATCAGGATCCACACCTGGCCAATCCTTGCTTTTTTCCTTCTGTCATAGTGAAGAGATGCCTTTTTCATACTGACTAATCCTGTTGATGTTCTGTGTCCCATGCCCCATTACTTCCTCAAGAATCTTGATCTATCAGTTTCTCTCTCCCTCCTGTATCCTCAGTCTCTCCCTCTCTACTGATTCAGCCTTTAAACATATTCAAGTTTCTTAAATCTTAAAAAAAATTGCCTTATTTACAATAACATCAAAAAATAATAAAATTCTTAGGAATAAATTTAAACAAGAATATGCAAGACTTGTACACTAAAGACTGTAAAACATTACAAAATTAAAGTAAATAAGAACTAAATAAATGGAAACACATCCCATATTCATGGATTGGAAGATTTAACATTGTTAAGATGGCAATACTACCCAAGCCATCTACCAAACGAATACAACCCCTATCAAAATCCTAATGATCCTAATATAGCACTGCATGCCAATTACAGTTCAAAAATAATCCCGATGATCTTTTTGCAGAAATGGAAAAGTTAAACCTATCATTTATATGGAATTGCAAGAGTCCCCACATAGCCAAAACAATTTTGAAACAAGAAAACAAAGTTGGAAAACTCACACTTCTTAGCTTCAAAACTTACTACAAAGCTATAGTAATCAAACAGTGTGGTACTGACATAAGGATAGACATAGAGATCAAAGGAATAGAACTTTGGATGTCCAAAATAAGCTGAAACATCTATGGCCAACTGATTTTCAACAAAGACGCCAAAACATTCAATGGGGGAAAGAAAGCCTTTTCAACAATGGTAATGGGATAAGTGGATAGCTATATGCAAAAGAATGAAGTTGAACCCCTTACTTCACACCATATACAAAAATTAACTCAAATGGATCAAAGACTTAAATGTAAGAGCTAAAACAATAAAACATTTGGAAGAAAACCAGGGGTAAATCTTCATGATCTTGGATTTGGCAATGGATTCTTATAGATGACACCAAAAGCACAGGCAACAAAAGAAAACATGATTTTGGCTCAGGTCGTGATATCAGGGTCCTGAGATTGAGCCCTGCCTCAGGCTCCATGCTCAGCATGAAGTCTGCTTGAGATTCTCTCTCCCTCTTCCTCAGCCCCTCCTGCTCGCTCTCTCTCTCTCAAATAAATAAATCTTTTAAAAACCACAAAAGAGAAGAAAATGGGCAAAGGACTCAAATAGAAATTTTTTTCAAAGAAAATATATAAATAATCATGAAGCACATGAAAAAAATGCTCAATATTATTAACCACCAGGGAAACACAAACAAATGAGATACTACTTCACATCCACTAGGATGGCCATAATTTTAAAAAAGGAAAATAAGTGTTGACAAGTACATGAGAAAATTGGAACCTTTGTATATCGCTGATGGGAATATAATATGGCATGACCACTGTGGAAATAAGTTTGGCATTTTCCCAAAAGATAAACATGCAATTGTCATATACAGCAATTCTACTCTTTGGTATATACTCAAAAGAATTGAAAACAAATATTCAAATACATGCATGAGGGAGGGAGGGGCAAGATGGCAGAGGAGTAGGGTCTCCAAATCACCTGTCCCCAACAAATTACCTAAAAAACCTTCAAATCATCCTGAAAATCTACGAATTCGGCCTGAGATTTAAAGAGAGACGAGCTGGAATGCTCCAGTGAGAAGAGTTCGCGCTTCTATCAAGGTAGGAAGACGGGGAAAAAGAAATAAAGACACAAAAGGCCTCCAAGGGGGAGGGGCCCCGCAAGGAGCCGGGCTGAGGCCGGGGCGAGTGTCCCCAGGTCAGGAGAGCCCCGTCCCGGAGGAGCAGGAGCTGCACCAACCTTCCCGGGCGGAAAGGCCTCCCAGGGAATTGGAGCAGGATCCCCAGAAAGGCGGGGATGCCCTCGGGCTCCCTGGGTCAGTAACAGAGGAACTGCGCCCGGGGAGATGCGCCGAGCTCCCTAAGGGCTGCAGCGCTCGGCGGGACCCGGAGCAGCTCGGAGGGGCTCGGGCGGCGGCTCCGCGGAGGGGGCTGCGCGGCTCCGGGAGCAGCTCAGCGGCGGCAGCTCGGGCAGAGAAAGAAGCTCAGCGCGGAGGGGGCGGCGCGGCTCTGGGAGCAGCTTGGAGGGGCTCGGGCGGCGGCTCCGCGGAGGGGGCTGCGGGGCGGGAACGCGAATCCAACAGCGCAGGCTCCGGAGCACAGGGCGCCGGGACACAGCCCAGGATCCGGCCTCCCCCCGGGACAGGCAGAGGCCGGGAGGGCCCAGGACAGCAAGGACGCTCCTGCCTGGAACTGAGCAGATCAGCGGCCCCGCCCGGGAGCCCCCAGGCCCTGCAGACGGAGAGCCCCGGAGTTACTGCGGGGGCCGAATCCAGAGTCCCAGAGCTGCCCCCGCCACTGTGGCTTCCTCCTGGGGCCTCACGGGGTGAACACCCCCACTGAGCCCTGCACCAGGCAGGGGCAGAGCAGCTCCCCCAAGTGCTAACACCTGAGAATCAGCACAGCAGGCCCCTCCCCCAGAAGACCAAGGAGACGGACCAGTTCCAGGGGAAGTCAAGGGACTTAAAGTATACAGAATCAGAAGATACTCCCCCGTGTTTTTTTTTTTTTTTGGTTTTGTTTTTTTTTGTTTTTGTTTTGTGCTTTTTTTTCTTTCTTTCTTCTTGATTTCTGATTGCTTCCCCCACCCCACCCCCTATTTTTTCTCCTTTCTTTCTTTTTCTTTCTCTTTTTCTTCTCTTTCCCCCCTTTTTTTCTTCTTTCTCTTTTTTCTTTTTCTCTTTTCTTTCCTTCTCTCTCTTTTTCTCCTTTTCCCAATACAACTTGTTTTTGGCCACTCTGCACTGAGCAAAATGACTAGAAGGAAAACCTCACCTCAAAAAAAAAAGAATCAGAAACAGCCCTCTCTCCCACAGAGTTACAAAATCTGGATTACAATTCAATGTCAGAAAGCCAATTCAGAAGCACTATGATACAGCTACTGGTGGCTCTAGAAAAAACCATAAAGGACTCAAGAGACTTCATGACTGCAGAATTTAGATCCAATCAGGCAGAAATTAAAAATCAATTAAATGAGATGCAATCCAAGCTAGAAGTCCTAACGACGAGGCTTAACGAGGTGGAAGAACGAGTGAGTGACATAGAAGACAAGTTGATGGCAAAGAGGGAAACTGAGGAAAAAAGAGACAGGCAATTAAAAGACCATGAGGATAGATTAAGGGAAATAAACGACAACCTGAGGAAGAAAAACCTACGTTTAATTGGGGTTCCCGAGGGCGCCGAAAGGGCCAGAGGGCCAGAATATGTATTTGAACAAATCCTAGCTGAAAACTTTCCGAATCTGGGAAGGGAAACAGGCATTCAGATCCAGGAAATAGAGAGATCCCCCCCTAAAATCAACAAAAACCGTTCAACACCTCGACATTTAATAGTGAAGCTTGCAAATTCCAAAGATAAGGAGAAGATCCTTAAAGCAGCAAGAGAAAAAAGTCCCTGACTTTTATGGGGAGGAGTATTAGGGTAACAGCAGACCTCTCCACAGAGACCTGGCAGGCCAGAAAGGGCTGGCAGGATATATTCAGGGTCCTAAATGAGAAGAACATGCAACCAAGAATACTTTATCCAGCAAGGCTCTCATTCAAAATGGAAGGAGAGATAAAGAGCTTCCAAGACAGGCAGGAACTGAAAGAATATGTAACCTCCAAACCAGCTCTGCAAGAAATTTTAAGGGGGACTCTTAAAATTCCCCTTTAAGAAGAAGTTCAGTGGAACAATCCACAAAAACAAGGACTGAATAGATATCATGATGACACTAAACTCATATCTGTCAATAGTAACTCTGAACGTGAACGGGCTTAATGATCCCATCAAAAGGCGCAGGGTTTCAGACTGGATAAAAAAGCAGGACCCATCTATTTGCTGTCTACAAGAGACTCATTTTAGACAGAAGGACACATACAACCTGAAAATAAAAGGTTGGAGAACCATTTACCATTCAAATGGTCCTCAAAAGAAAGCAGGGGTAGCCATCCTTATATCAGATAAATTAAAATTTACCCCGAAGACTATAGTGAGAGATGAAGAGGGACACTATCTCATACTCAAAGGATCTATCCAACAAGAGGACTTAACAATCCTCAATATATATGCCCCGAATGTGGGAGCTGCCAAATATTTAAACCAATTAATAACCAAACTGAAGAAATACTTTGATAATAATACACTTATACTTGGTGACTTCAATCTAGCTCTTTCTATACTAGATAGGTCTTCTAAGCACAACATATCCAAAGAAACGAGAGCTTTAAATGATACACTGGACCAGATGGATTTCACAGATATCTACAGAACTTTACATCCAAACTCAACTGAATACACATTCTTCTCAAGTGCACATGGAACTTTCTCCAGAATAGACCACATACTGGGTCACAAATCGGGTCTGAACCGATACCAAAAGATTGGGATAGTCCCCTGTATATTCTCAGACCATAATGCCTTGAAATTAGAACTTAATCACAACAAGAAGTTTGGAAGGACCACAAACACGTGGAGGTTAAGGACCATCCTGCTAAAAGATGAAAAGGTCAACCAGGAAATTAAGGAAGAATTAAAAAGATTCATGGAAACTAATGAGAATGAAGATACAACCATTCAAAATCTTTGGGATGCAGCAAAAGCAGTCCTGAGGGGGAAATACATCGCAATACAAGCATCCATTCAAAAACTGGAAAGAACTCAAATTCAAAAGCTCACCTTACACATAAAGGAACTAGAGAAAAAGCAACAAATGGACCCCACCCCCAGCAGAAGAAGAGAGTTAATTAAAATTTGAGCAGAACTAAAAGAAATCGAGACCAAAAGAACTGTGGAACAGATCAACAGAACCAGGAGTTGGTTCTTTGAAAGAATTAATAAGATAGATAAACCATTAGCCAACCTTATTAAAAAGAAGAGAGAGAAGACTCAAATTAATAAAATCATGAATGAGAAAGGAGAGATCACTACCAACACCAAGGAAATACAAACGATTTTAAAAACATATTATGAACAGCTGTACGCCAATAAATTAGGAAATCTAGAAGAAATGGATGCATTCCTGGAAAGCCACAAACTACCAAAACTGGAGCAGGAAGAAATAGAAAACCTGAACAGGCCAATAACCAGGGAGGAAATTGAAGCAGTCCTCAAAAACCTCCCAAGACACAAGAGTCCAGGGCCAGATGGCTTCCCAGGGGAATTCTATCAAACGTTTAAAGAAGAAATCATACCTAGTCTACTAAAGCTGTTTGGAAAGATAGAAAGAGATGGAGTACTTCCAAATTCGTTCTATGAGGCCAGAATCACCTTAATTCCGAAACCAGACAAAGATCCCACCAAAAAGGAGAATTACAGACCAATATCCCTGATGAACATGGATGCAAAAATTCTCAACAAGATACTAGCCAATAGGATCCAACAACACATTAAGAAAATTATTCACCATGACCAAGTAGGATTTATCCCCGGGACACAAGGCTGGTTCAACACTTGTAAAACCATCAATGTGATTCATCATATCAGCAAGAAAAAAACCAAGAACCATATGATACTCTCATTAGATGCAGAGAAAGCATTTGACAAAATACAGCATCCATTCCTGATCAAAACCCTTCAGAGTGTTGGGATAGAGGGAACTTTCCTTGTCATCTTAAAAGCCATTTACGAAAAGCTCACAGCAAATATCATTCTCAATGGGGAAGCACTGGGAGCCTTTCCCCTAAGATCAGGAACAAGACAGGGATGTCCACTCTCACCACTGCTGTTCAACATAGTTCTGGAAGTCCTCGCCTCAGCAATCAGACAACAAAAAGACATTAAAGGCATTCAAATTGGCAAAGAAGAAGTCAAACTCTCCCTCTTCGCCGATGACATGATACTCTACATAGAAAACCCAAAAGCCTCCACCCCAAGATTGCTAGAACTCATACAGCAATTTGGTAGCGTGGCAGGATACAAAATCAATGCCCAGAAATCAATGGCATTTCTATACACTAACAATGAGACTGAAGAAAGAGAAATTAAGGAGTCAATCCCATTTACAATTGCACCCAAAAGCATAAGATACCTAGGAATAAACCTAACCAAAGAGGTAAAAGATCTATACCCTAAAAAGTATAGAACACTTCTGAAAGAAATTGAGGAAGACACAAAGAGATGGAAAAATATTCCATGCTCATGGATTGGCAGAATTAATATTGTGAAAATGTCAATGTTACCCAGGGCAATTTACATGTTTAATGCAATCCGTATCAAGATACCATGGACTTTCTTCAGAGAGTTGGAACAAATTATTTTAAGATTTGTGTGGAATCAGAAAAGACCCCGAATAGCCAGGGGAATTTTAAAAAAGAAAGCCATAGCTGGGGGCATCACAATGCCAGATTTCAGGTTGTACTACAAAGCTGTGGTCATCAAGACAGTGTGGTGCTGGCACAAAAACAGACACATAGATCAATGGAACAGAATAGGGAATCCAGAAGTGGACCCTCAACTTTATGGTCAACTAATATTCGATAAAGGAGGAAAGACTATCCATTGGAAGAAAGTCTCTTCAATAAATGATGTTGGGAAAATTGGACATTCACATGCAGCAGAATGAAACTAGACCACTCTCTTTCACCATACACAAAGATCAACTCAAAATGGATGAGAGATCTAAATGTGAGACAGGATTCCATCAAAATCCTAGAGGAGAACACAGGCAACACCCTTTTTGAACTCGGCCACAGTAACTCCTTACAAGATACATCCACGAAGGGAAAAGAAACAAAAGCAAAAATGAACTATTGGGACTTCATCAAGATAAGAAGCTTTTGCACATCAAAGGATACAGTCAACAAAACTAAAAGACAACCTACAGAATGGGAGAAGATATTTGCAAATGACATATCAGATAAAGGGCTAGTTTCCAAAATCTATAAAGAACTTATTAAACTCAACACCAAAGAAACAAACAATCCAATCATGAAATGGGCAAAAGACATGAAGAGAAATCTCACAGAGGAAGACATGGACATGGCCAACATGCACATGAGAAAATGCTCTGCATCACTTGCCATCAGGGAAATACAAATCAAAACCACAATGAGATACCACTTCACACCAGTGAGAATGGGGAAAATTAACAAGGCAGGAAACAACAAATGTTGGAGAGGATGCGGAGAAAAGGGAACCCTCTTCCACTGTTGGTGGGAATGTGAACTGGTGCAGCCACTCTGGAAAACTGTGTGGAGGTTCCTCAAAGAGTTAAAAATAGACCTGCCCTACGACCCAGCAATTGCACTGTTGGGGATTTACCCCAAAGATTCAGATGCAATGAAACGTCGGGACACCTGCACCCCGATGTTTCTATCAGCAATGGCCACAATAGCCAAACTGTGGAAGGAGCCTCGTTGTCCATCGAAAGATGAATGGATAAAGAAGATGTGGTTTATGTATACAATGGAATATTCCTCAGTCATTAGAAACGACAAATACCCACCATTTGCTTCAACGTGGATGGAACTGGAGGGTATTATGCTGAGTGAAATAAGTCAATCGGAGAAGGACAAACAGTGTATGTTCTCATTCATTTGGGGAATATAAATAATAGTGAAAGGGAATATAAAGGAAGGGAAAAGAAATGTTGGGAAATATCAGGAAGGGAGACAGAACATAAAGACTCCTAACTCGGGGAAACGAACTAGGGGTGGTGGAAGGGGAGGAGGGCGGGTGTTGGAGGGGAATGGGTGACGGGCACTGAGGCGGACACTTGACGGGATGAGCACTGGGTGTTTTTCTGTATGTTGGTAAATTGAACACCAATAAAAATTAATTTAAAAAAATACATGCATGAATATTTATAATAGTACTATTCACAATAGGCAAAAGGTATAAACAACCCAAATATGCATCAAGTGATGAATAGACAAACAAAATAGTGGTATGTCCATATTATGGAATATTATTCAGACATAAAAAGGAGTGAAGTACTGATACATGCTACAACATGGATGAATCTTGGAAACATTATGCTGAGTGAAAGAAGCCATATATAATAGGCCGCATATTATATAATCCCACTTACATGAAATGTCCAGAAAAGGTAAATTTATATAGGTAGAAAGCAGATTGTTTGTTTCCAGGGACTAGGAACATAGGAAGAATGGCAAATGACTGGCTAATGGGTGTAGGGTTTCATTTGGGGGTGATGAAAATGTTTGTAAATAGATAAAAGTGATGGCTGCACAACACTATGTATTTACTAAATGTCATAGAATTGTACACTTTAAAATAGCTACTTTTATGTTTTGTGAACTTTACCTCAATTTATTTTTTTTATTTTTATTTTTTTTTACTTTACCTCAATTTAAAAAGTCATTGCCTCCATTTCTTTAAATGTTAAACATAAATTTACCATATGATGCAGCAATTCCACTGTTAAATACCTACCTAAGAGAAATGAAAATGTGTCTGCATAAAAAATTGTACTTGGATGTTCATAGCAACATTATTCATCATAGCTAAAAGGTAGAAACAGTCCAAATGTTCACCAACTGGTAAATGCATAAACAAAATGTAATGTATCTATAGATATTTGTCAATAAAGCAACAGAGTATACGTGCTATACCATATATGAAACTCAAAAACATTTTGCTCCATGGAAGAAGCCAGACACACACACAAACACATATTATGAGTTTATTTATATGAAATTTCCAAAAATTGCAAGTCTATAGAGACAAAAAGTACATTATTGGTTGCCTGGGGCAAGGGGTGCAGATAGGGAGTGACTACAGTCATGAGGGATCATTCTGGGGAGGTGGTAAAGGTGGATTGTTATGATAGTTTTACAACACTGTAAATACGATACAACTAATTAAACTGTATACTTAAAGAAGGTAAATTTTATGCTACTTAACTATATCTCAGTAAAACTGTTTTTTTTTTAAAGAACAACACAGAACATGGCATCCAACAGTAGCAGAATACACATTCTTCTCAAGTGCACATGAAACATTTTCCTAGATGCATCATGTGTTAGGTCACAAAACAAGACATAATACATTTCAGAAGACTGAAATTATATTAAGCATCTTTTCCAAACACAAAAGTATGAAACTAAAGATCAATTACAAGAAGGAAATCGGGGCACCTGGGTGGCTCAGTTGGTTAAGTATCTGCCTTTGGCTGAGGTCATGAATCTGGGGTCCTGGGATCAAGCCCCATATCCGGACTCCCTGCTCAGTGGGAAATCTGCTTCTCCTTTTCCCTGCCCCGTCCCCTGCTTGTGCTCTCTCATAAATAAATAAATTAATAAATTAATAAATTAATAAATAAATTAAAATCTTTTAAAAAACAAGAAGTAAACTGGAAAACTCACATATCTGTGGAGATTAAACAACATGCTACTGAATAACTGATACGTCAAAGAAGAAATCAAAAGAGAAATAAATATTTTGAGACAAATGAAAATGGAAATACAACAAATTTAAATTTATGTGATACAGCAAAAGTATTTAGACTTTTTTCACCTCCTTTTTAGCAAAAGTAGTTTTGAGAAGTTTGAGAATTTTGAAATTTAAATTTATGGGATACAGCAAAAGTATTTAGTCTTTTTTTCACCTCCTTTTTAGCAAAAGTAGTTTTGAGAAGGAATTTCATAACAATAAACACCTACATTAAGAAAAAAGAAAGATCTCAGATAAACAATTTAATTTTACATCTAAAAGAACCAGATAAAGAAGATCAAATCAAGCCCAAAGTTAGTAGAAGGAAGGAAATAACAAAGAGTGAAATAAATGAAATAGAGACTAAAAAGACAATAGAAAAGATTAAAAAAAAACCTTTGCAAAGGTAGATGAACCTTTAGCTAGACTTAGAGGGAGAGAGAGAGAGAACCCAAATAAATTAATTTAGAAATGAGGGAGGAGTCATTACAACTGAAACCACACAAATACTAAGGATCACAAGAGACTGAATAATTGTAGGCTAACAAATTGGACAACCTAGAAAGAACGGATAAATTCCTAGAAACATATCAAGACAAACCTATCAAGACTGAATCATGAAGAAATAGATAATCTGAACAGACCAATTACCAGTAAAGAGATTAAATTAGCAATCAAGAACCTCCAACAAAGAAAAGCCCATGACCAATGACTTCACAGGTGAATTCTACCAAACATTTATAGAAGAATAAATACCAGTCCTTTTCAAACTTATCCAAAAACTAGAAGAGAGGAAACACTTCCTTTTTTTTTTTTTAATTTTTTATTTATTTATGATAGTCACAGAGAGAGAGAGAGGCAGAGACACAGGCAGAGGGAGAAGCAGGCTCCATGCACCGGGAGCCTGATGTGGGATTCGATCCCGGGTCTCCAGGATCGCGCCCTGGGCCAAAGGCAGGCGCCAAACCGCTGCGCCACCCAGGGATCCCGTGAGGAAACACTTCCAATCTCATTTTATGAGGCCAGCATTACCCCAATACCAAAACCAGATAATAACACTAGAAAAAAATAAAATTACAGGCCAATGTCCTGCCCTGAATTCAACAATACATTAAAATAATCGTGCACATGATAAAGTGGGATATATTCCAAAGGTGCAAGGATGGTTCAACATCCATGAGCCAATCAATGTGATATGCCACATTAGCAAAATGATGTATAAAAATCATATTATTTTCCTAATGGATACAGAAAAAAACATTTGACAAAATTCAACAAACTGGGTATAGAAGGAACATACTTTAACACAATAAAGGCCATATATGACAAGTTTATAGCCGATACCACACCTAATAGTGAGAATCTGAAAGTTTTTCCTCTAAGATCAGGAACAAGACAAGGAGGCCTGCCTATACCTGCTGCTTTTATTCAACATAGTACTGCAAGTCTTAGCCAGAAAAAATAGGCAATAAAGAGAAATAAAGACATTCATATTAGAAAGGAAGAAGTAGGGATCCCTGGGTGGCGCAGCGGTTTGGCGCCTGCCTTTCGCCCGGGGCACGATCCTGGAGACCCGGGATCGAATCCCACGTCAGGCTCCTGGTGCATGGAGCCTGCTTCTCCCTCTGCCTGTGTCTGTGCCTCTCTCTCTCTCTCTGTAACTATCATAAATAAATAAAAAAATTTAAAAAAAAAAAAAAAAAGAAAGGAAGAAGTAAAACTGCCTCTATTTGCAGATAATATTATATATATAAAACCCTAAAGACTCCACGAAAGAACTGTTAGAATGAATCAACGAATTCAGTAAATTTGCAGAGTACAAAATCAATCTTAAAAAATGAGTTGTATTTCTATATCCTAACAATGAACTATCAGAAGGAAATTAAAAAAATAATCCTGTTTACAATTGCATTGAAGGGAATAAAATACCTAGGAATAAATTTAACCAAGAAGGTGAAACATCTGTACACTGAAAACTATAATACATGTGTTTTACACCAATACAAGAAATTGAAGAAGACACAAATAACTGGAAAGATATTCCATGATATGGATTGGAAGAACTAACATTATTAAAATGTTTGTACTATCCAAAGCAATCTACAGATTCAAAGAGATCTTTATCAAAATTCCAATGGCATTTTTTCATATAAATACAACAAACAATCATAAAATTTGTTGCTACCATGAAAGATCCTGAATAGCCAAAGCAATCTTGAGGAAGAGCAAAGCTGGAAGCATCATATTCCCTGATTTTGAGCTATATTACAAAACTACAGTCATCTGAGAAATATGCTCTCAGATCCTAAAAGTTCTCATCCCAAGGAAAAAAAAAATTGTAACTATATGAGGTGACAGATGTTAGCTAAACTTATGTTAACTAATCTTAATTGTTTTGTAATATATGTATGTCAAGTCATTATTCTATACACCTTAAACTTATACAGTGTTCGTATCAATTATATCTCAATAAAACTGGGGAAAAAACAGTATGGTATTTAGCATGAAAAGAGACACATTGATCAGTGGAAAGAACAGAGAGCCCAGGAATAAACCCATGCATATACAGTCAATTAATTTACAATAAAGGAGTCAAGCATACACATGGGGAAAGGATAAGCCCTTCAATAAATGGTATTGGGAAAATTGGACAGACACATGCAAAATGATGAACAAGATCTCTATCTTACAACATACCCAAAGATCAACTCAAAATTGATTAAAAGCTTGGATATAAGACCTGAAATTGTAGGAGAAAACATAGAGGGTAACCTCCTCGATAGGGATCTTGGCAAAGATTTTTTGGATTTGACAACAAAAGCAAAGGCAACTAAAGCAAAAATAAACAAGTGTAACTGCTTCAAACTAAAAAGCTTCTGCACAGCAAAGGAAAGTCATTATGCTGCTCACCTTTTCAAAATGGAAAGGCAACCTATGGAATGGTTGAAGATATTTGCAAATAATATATCTGATAAAGGTTAATATTCACAATATATAAAGACCTCATACAACTCAATAGCAAAAAAACCAAACAAGATTAAAAATGGGAAGAGGAACTGTAGACATTAAAAAAAAAAAGATATACAAATGGCCAATGGGTACATGAAAGGTGTTCAACATCACTAATCAGAGAAATGCACATCAAAATCACAATATTATTTCACACATGTTAGAATGGCTATCATAAAAAAGACAAGAGAAAAGTGTTGGCAAAAACGTGGAGAAAAGGGAACTCTTGTGCACTGTTGGTGGGAATGCAAATTGGTGGAGCCACTATGGAAAACACTATGGAGTTTTCCTTAAAAAATTAAAACTTGAACTACTATATGATCCAGCAATCCAACTTCTGGACATATATCCAAAGGAAATAAGAACACAGCCTCACAGAGATATCTGTATTCCCATGTCATTACAGTATTATTCACAATAGCCAAGATACAGAGAAAACCTAAGAGTCCAATAAAGGATAAATGGATAAAGAGCATGTGATATATATTCACATATTATATATTTGGATATATATTCAGACTACTATTCAGCTATGTGAAAGAAGGAAATCCTGCCATTTGTGACAACACGGATGGACCTTGAGGCCTTATGCTAAGTGAAATAAGCCAGACAGAGAAAAACAAATATTTCGTAGTATCATGCAAAGTGTGGAATCTAAAAGAAAAAAAGTCAAACTCAGAGAAACAGACAATAGAAAAGTGGTTGCCAAGGGTGGGGCAGTGGAGAAAATGGGGACAGGTTGGTAAAAAGGTAAAAACTTTCAGCTATAAGATGAATAAGTCTGAGGATCTAATGTATATAACATGGTGACTAGAGTTGACAACACCGTAATATATAATTGAAATTAGCTAAGAAAGTAGAACTTAAATGTCCTCATCAAAAATAAAAAAATGACAACAACAATGCCTTGGTGCCTCATTATTCTCTACCTTCTGCCCTGTTTCTTTGCTCTCTGTCATGGGCAAGCAGCTTTAAAATGTTGTTTGCACTCCTGTCTATACTTCCTCATTTCCTGTTCATTTCTTTCTTCTTTTAGTCTTTTTTCACCTCCAGTCTCCTCTTCACCCATTGTATTTTGCCTTCCACTCCTTCCTCCTTAACCCATCATAATTTGCCATCCATCCCCATCATTCCCTGTTCTCTGAAAGACAACCAGTGACCTTGTTACTAAACCTAGTAGAAGGTTTTCAGACTTTGTTTCGTGTAATATCTGGCATGTTGACGCCTCCCTCCATTTGGAAGATGATTTTCCCTTGGTTCCTCTGACACCACACTCTCCTGGTTCTGTTCATTACTTTTTGGCCACTACTTCCTGGTCCCTTTTGTGATCCCCTCTCCCTCTTCCTTTCCTCAAATGTTGGTGTCTGATAGGGTTATATCCAAGGCCCTTTGTTCTTCTCAGTCCGTACAGTCACAGTGGGTGATCTCATCCATTCCTATGGCCCTAATAGCCATGTACATGCTGATGGCTCCCAGTTCTATAGCTCCTGCCTACATTTCTTTCCTGAACTCCAGATTCATATATCCAACTGCCTTCTAAATATCTCCCCTTGGATAGCCCACAAACACCTAAAAGTCGCCAGGTCCAAATCGGATTCAGTATTTTCCCTCTGAAATCTGTTCTTCTTTGGGTATTCTCTCAGTGAATTCACTAATAGTGTTCATTTTTACCTCCTAAATATTCTCTTATTCAAAGATTCTATACAGTGATTCATGGACCCTGGAGGGTTTAGAAAATCCATGAACATACTGAGTTGTAGGCAAAATTTGGTATGGTTATGTGTATTAGTATTTTTCTGTAAGAGTGTGCAAGGCATAGCCTTCCTCACACTCTCAGGCAGGTCTGTGACTCCTCAGAAAGTTAAGCATATTGCTCTAACTCCACTTCTCTTCATCCACCCCTCCACTCTGACTAGATGTAGTCACTGTGGAAGGTTATTTCTCTGTATAACAGTTCTCTTTGCTCTCCAAGTGCTGCAAATAAGGAGGGGATCTTGCCCAGGAAATGGGCTGAGGTGAGCAAAGCTGGAGGCACTCTGTTCCTAGGGGCTCCTGTGTGCTATATAGCTTGCTACTTTCCCCACTTTCTGCCAACAGATTATTTATTCTTTCCCTTTTCCTCCCTTCCCCCATCTCTCTTTCTTCATCTTCTTCAAAACTCTATTCCTCATTATCCTTCCCTTCCCCTTTCCCTTCTCCAGCTCCTCCCTCATGCTTCATTAACACATAATTATAGGGTAATAGTATCTTTGATACACATAGCTTGAAGCCTCTTAAAATCAAGACTAGAGGCAGCTTCACTCTGTTCATTGGTTCCCACTTGCAGAGAGCCCCCAGAAACCCCCCATCCCATCCAAAGGAGAAAAAAGGGGACTGAGCTTGGAGGCGTGGTGTGTGTAAGTAGGGAGACGCCAGTCCCAAGTATAGCTGTAGTGGGTTAGGAGAAATATGTGGGGCAGGCCAAGGAATCATAGACCTTACAATTTTTTATTAAAACTTAAGGTTTGGAAGAAAAATTTGAAAGGATCTACTCTGATCTTCCTCTCATCTCATACAGATGGTTCTTCTTGATTCCCTTCTTTTCTTTATCCTGTATATCCATCAACAAGTTTTGGGGCTCTATTTTAAAATATATTTCACTTTGTTCCATTGACCTATATGTTTATTCTTTCTTTTAATACCACTGCCTTATGTACCATAGTTTTATAGTATTGTAGCTGTCTTGAAATCAGTAGTATGAATCCTCCAACTTTGTTGTTCAGTATCATTTTGGTTGTGTTAGGTCTTTGGCTTTTCCATATAAACTTTAGAATCACTTTGTTTATATCTACAAAATACCATGGTTGTATTTTAACTGAAATTATGTTAAATCGATAGATCAAGTTGAGAAGAACTGATATTTAACATCAATATTTAACAATATTTAACATCATTGAGTCTTCCTATCCATGAACATGGAATATCTCTCCATTTATTTAGATCTCCTTTGGTTTCTTTTATGTGTTTTTCAGCTTTTCATATTCAGATCCTGTACATATTTTGTAACATTTATACCTAAGTATTTCATTGTTTTGCAGCTGCTGTAAGTAGTAACATTTTCTTAAAAGTTCCAATTCTAACATTGCTGGTGTATAAGAAAGAACTTGATTTTTGTGTATTGAAGTTGTATCTGCAACCTTGCTGTACATGTTCTCATTAGTTCCAGAAGGGTGTGAAGGTGTGTGTATGTGTGCGTGCGTGTAAATTGTTGGGGATTTTCTACAATGCTACAAATTTGGATAAACTGTATTTTCATTTAATTCAAAATATTTTAAACTTTCTCTTGAAACTCCTTCTTTGACCCACACATTATTTAGAAATGTGTTGTTTAATGTCTAAACATTTGGAGATTTTCCAGCTACTTTCTGTTATAGATTTCTGGTTTAATTCCATTGTGATCTGAGAGCATACTTTATGTGATTTTTATTCTTTTAAATTTGTCAAGATGTGTTTCATGGCCCAGAATATGGTCTTTCTTGGTGAGTGTTCACTGTAGATTTGAGAAGAATGTGCACTCTGCTGTTGCATGGAATAATCTGTAAATGCCAGTGAGATCAAGTTGATTGATAATGATGTTCAGGTAAAAACATATCCCAAATCTGTCCACTTAACTTTCTCTGTCATCACTATCCTAGCCAAAGCTATCATGGTCAGTCACTTGGACCTCCTAACTGGTTTCATAACTAGCCTTCTAACTCATCGACCTGTTTACAGTTTTGCTGTCACTATAATTCATTCTCTTCATATCATACAAAATGATCATAGATCATATCACTCTCAGCTCAAAGTCTCCATTGGCTTTTAATTGTACCCACAATAAAATCTAGACACTTTCCCATGACTGGCATGGTCCAACACAATCTTTTTAAAATTAATTAATTAATTAATTTTTAAAAGATTTTATTTATTCACGAAAGACACACAGAGAAAGGCAGAGACATAGGCAGAAGGAGAAGCAGACACCCTGTGGAGAGCCCAATGCGGGACTCGATCCCAGGACCCCAGGATCACAATCTGAGCCAAAGGCAGGTGCTCAACCACTGAGTCACCCAGGTGCCCCTTTAATTTACTTTTTTAATTCAAGTGTAATTAACATACAGTATTATATTAGTTTCAGGTGTACAATATAGTGATTCAATGATTCTTTTCTTTAAAAGATTTTATTTATTCATGAGAAACAGAGAGAGGCAGAGACACAGGCAGAGGGAGAAGCAGGCTCCATGCAGGGAGCCCGACGTGGGATTGGATCCCGGGTCTCCAGGATCACGCCCCGGGCTGCAGGCGGCGCTAAACCGCTGCGCCATCGGGGCAGCCCGATAAATGTACTCTTAATCTCTATCATTTCACCATGCCCATACCCACCTCCCCTCTGGCAACCACCAGTTTATCCTATATATTTTTAAAAATATTTTATTTATTTATTTATTTATTTATTTATTTATTTATTCATGAGAGACACAGAGACCAAGACAGAGACAGAGACATAGGCAGATGGAGCCTATGCTCCCTCTCTCCTTGTGGGGAGCCTGTTGCAGGACTCGATCCCGGGACCCTGGGATCACAACCTGAGCCAAAGGCAGATGTTCAACCACTGAGCCACCCAGGTGCCCCAGTTTATTCTCTATATTTAAGAGTCTGGTTTTTTGTGCTTTTTTCCTTTGTTTTGTTTCTTAAATTATGCATATGAGCAAAATCACATGGCATATTTGTCTTTCTCCGACTTATTTCACCTAGCATTATACCCTCTAGCTCCACCCATGCTGTTGTAAATGGCAAGATTTCATTCTTTTTTACGACTAATATGCTCTACACAGTTTTGCTCTGGAACTTCTTTCCTGACTCATCTATTACAAGTCTCTCCTCTTGCTCTCTCTAGTCAGACTTCTTCTGAAGCCCCTTGAATATACCAAACTCATTCTCACCTTAGGGCCTTTGCCCTTGTGTTTCACCGTGACTGGGATGCCATGTCTCTGGATCTTTATGAAATGACTTCCTTCTTGTCTCATGTGCCTTAACTGTCACCTCCTTGGAGAGACCTCCCTGACTACTCTATTTAACCTTGTTCCCCATCCCTACCGGTCACACTGCCTTTGTACATTTTTTCCCATTTGTTTTCAAAGCACTTTTAACTTTTGGGAATGATCTTGTATTTGTTGATTGTTTGTGTCTATCATCTTTTATCTAAAATGTAAGCACCAAGAGAGCTGGGACTCTTTTAACCACTGACTTGTCTATACCTAGAACAGAGCCTGGTATCTAAATATTTACTGGATGGCTGCACTTCTGCTTGAACATTTCCAGTGACTTGGAGCTGACTGCTTTGATCTATAAGGCAGCCAATGCTTCTGTGGGTAGTTTTGTATATTAGAAATTTCATTTTTCTCTTGAGCTAAATATTGCATTCTTGACCATATAAACAGATTAGAAAATAAAAAAAACATGATCATTACAAAAGATGCTGAGGACGCCTTTGATAAAATTTAACACCTGTTAGTGATAAAAAAATATCTTAGCATACTACGAATAAAAGGAAATTTCCTTAACCCAATAAAAGCATCCTCCAAATTCCTACAGCAAACATATATAACGGTGAAACATTGAAATTTTTCCTTTTAAGTTGAATAACAAAACAAGGATGCCCATTATTGCCCCTTTGTTCAGTATTGAACTGGTGATCCTGCACAGTAAGACAAGGACATAAAATAGCTGGAATAAGGATTTGGAAGGAAGAAACAAAACTGTCATTTAAATCTACTTTCTCATATCTTTCACCCACTCATCCTCCTTCTGTTTCCTGGAGGCCCACAGACCAAAGCTGTCCCCTCTTCTGCATGACAGTTCAGGTCTTCTTTCCTCTCTAGGCCTCAGTCACCTCAGCTGAAAAATGAAGAGTTGGACAAAGTAATCCAAAAAGCTCCTTGTGGTTCTATCTTGCCATGATTTATGAGTCTGTATCCTCTCTGCTACTAAACATTTCTATTTTCCTTAATAGTTTCTACTAGTGATGACTTCCAGAGCCCTCCTTTCCTATCAGCACACTCCATCTTGTTTTGTTTTGTTTTTTGTTTGTTTGTTTGTTTGTTTTGTTTTGCTTTAAGTATGACGCTCAGAACTAGGCAGAAGGTGAAGATAGGATAGGACACAAAAACACTGGAGTTAAAAGGAGTTAGACTGAAAACAGAGCCTAAAAATGAAATGGTAGAGGCAGCAGAGGGAATGGGCAAGGGACAGCATCTGAGGGAGAAGTTGCGTCGTGCAAGGACTAGAGAGCTCCTTGACTTCGCTCCCTGGGATGGGAGGATGGTCTCCTGCATGGTTTGGGGGACAGTGATGGGAACTGAGTTTGTGGTTGGCCACAACCATTTGGTGGTTCTGTCAGTCCTTCCTTCCAGCCTTCCTACCTCTAGGCTGGAGGACCCTCCTTCCCAAAGCTGAGGTTGGGGGAGGAGTATTGACAAAAGCCAGCTCTGGATGAGAAGGGATGCTGCACTGAGCCAGGTCTCTGTCCAGGAGGCAGGAGCAGCCATCACAGTGGGAGGGAGAAGCAAGCCAACAGCTGAGTGAGACAAGGCCTGGGTTATTTTTTTTCCAGTTTGTTGGCATGTGGGTGGATTTTTCTCCTTTTTTCTTCTCTCCTGCTCTCTGCCGTTTCCACAGAGATGTGGGAGTTTGCAAATTTGTCTCCGTGGAGGGGAGAAGCAAGAGCTGATTTGGGGGGTCTTTGTCAGGGACCAGGGGATCACCAAAGGACACTGTAATTCTGGTAGCAAGAAATTAGGACCTATTCCTTGATGGTATCACTGGGCAAGGAAGGCTCTCACTCTCTTTCCTTTCCTCTTAAGGCCGCAGGGATGCCTTCTTACCTCTGCTTAGCTCTTGGCTCTCAAATCCATCCCACCTGGTAATTGCAAAAATCTCTCTCTGCTTCTTTCCTTCCTCTGCAATGCCAAATGCCTTTTTCTCAGGGCCCTGAACGAACTATGGGCATACCTGACACTCATGCCCAGAGGCTGTTCTCCTCCCCAGTACTTGTGGGGGTTTGAGGGTGGGAGGCCAGGGAACTTTCCTTTTTTTCCAGTTATATATTTAAAGCATAAAAAACCCCAGTACCTATAGCATATGCTAAGTGTCAGATGAGTGTTTCAGGGGAAAGCTTTCTGAAAGGATTGAGAGATGGATAGTTTAGGAAAGGCTTCCTAAAGGATGTAGCACCTAGACAAACTGACAAAGCATGCCAGGCAGAGGCAGAGAGCACAGCATTGTGGGTCTGGACACCTACATGTTGATCCTAGTTCTGCTATAAATTTGTAATGTGATGTTGAACAAAGAATTTGCTTCTCTTGGGCTTTCTTTTCTCATCTGGAAATCAGACTGGATATCTAAAGCTCTACTGATCTCTGAAGCCTGAATCCTGATTCCTGGCCTTGGGGGTTATGAGCCATCTAATGAGATCACGTATATGCATAGTACACTGAACACCATCAAGGAGTAGGATGACCAACTGTCACTGCCTGGGACTCAGAGGTTCCCTGGGAAGCAGAACTTGAATGCAGAAAATATCCTGAACAAACCTGGGTTGTTGGTCATTCTACCCATATCCACTACTTGTTATGATCATGATCATGGTCATTATTACCACTAGAGGGCAACACTCTCTTATGCCTAGGAGTAGGTCTTACCCCCCCCCCCCCCAAAGGTGCAGAACTGCTCCCTCATTCCAGGACCAAGGACCAATCAATCCTCTGGGTCTTTCTCCTATAGAGGACCTCACTGAGGAACAGAGAGATCAGTGAATTTTGAATACCAGGAGTGTCCTTTTGGTCATACCAGTCCCATATGGTCTGATTTCAGACTCGTGGTACAATGGGGAGCAAAACAGACAGAGTATCTGCCCTTGTAGAGCTAATAGTCTAGTGAAGGAGGCAGGAGGAAAGCAAACAAAGAACTGCACAAATCAATATGTGATTACATACTTGCTAAGCTCAAGGAAGGAGAACGACTCACTGAGAGCTTTTATCAGAGGGATCTGCCTCATCTGGGAGTGAGAGACAGTGCTGCTGAGGAATTGACATTTGAACTGAGATCTGAAGAATGAATAGGCGGTAAGTAGGCAAAGGCAGCAAAAAGAGCTTTCCACGCCAAAAGAACAGCAGGTATGTAGGGCCCAAGAGGGAAAGAGCCCAGCTCCCAGGAGGAGCCATTTGCTCCTTGAGGGCACAGCCTGCCTCTTGTTCATCTCTTGCTATAGCTTCAGGCCTGGTGCACAGATATGCCAAATCAATGTCTGCTGAATTGAATTGGATGAAATTTTGTCATGGAAAATCATCATGGGCTGGGGGTGGAGGTGTCAAGGACCTAGCTTCTACTTCCAGCGCTCCTGGGCAATTCAATTTTCCAATTGCTTACTGTGCCTTCACCATGTGCAAGGAGCTGCAGCCAGGTCTAGTTGGGAGATTGAAAGGTAAACAGAATAGTCTCTGCCCTTCAGCGGCACAGGATCAGTGATGTGGCCGACAGGTAGACAGGCCCCTTCCACTCTCTGGGCCTCTTTCTCTCTAATTCTAAAGTGAGGGGTTGGGATTATAGGATCTCTAAGACTCCTTTGAGCTCTAACAGTCTTGATGTGCTCTTTCTTGAACAATAGCCATGGAAGCAAGGGAGCTGATTCTTTCATTTCTCCTGCCCTGTAAGAGTCATATGGAATAGGACTGGGGATTCTGTTTATGGACCATCTTTCCATTTACAAGGATCTCAGAATCAGTTAGGGTTCACTGCTTTTGACTAGAACATTCTAGCATTTGATGAACTCTTTTGTTTCTTTCTTTCTTGTCTCCTTTCCCCACCTGCCTCTCTCTCCAGTCTTCTTTTCTACACCTAGAGCTGTATTTTGCATATATTAGGGCTGGAAAGGGCCTTTTATTTATTTATTTTAAAGATTATTTATTTATTCATGAGAGACACACAGAGAGAGACAGAGACATAGGCTTCCCGTGGGGAGCCCGATGTGGGACTTGATCCTAGGACCCAGGATGACGAACTGAACCGAAAGCAGATGCTCAACTACTGAGCCATCCAGGTGCCCCAGGAAAGGGCCTTTTAAATTGTCTTATCCAGCCCCTCCATCCAGTTGTTTACATTCCGTATGCAACAGACCTTCCAAATGAAGCCATCCAGCCACTATTTGAAGACCTCCAGTGATGGTGAACTCACTGTCTTTACTAAGCTTTGCCTGTGAGACGTTTCTTCCCTCTGGGAATATGTCTCCCTGTACTTTTTATCCATTGTTCTGGTTGTGTCCTTTGGAGCTAAGCACAATAATTCCACTGCATTGCCCCTCTGACAGCCTATTGGATATTTGATGCCAGTAATCATGTATTCATAAGCCTGCTCTCTTCTGGGCCAAATATCATCTGTTCCTTCAAATGTTCTTTACTAGTTCAAATCCCCTTAGCACCTGTATATATAGTTTAGTTTATGTAAGATTTGTGTCCCGCCTACTTTAAAGAGGTTATTAGGAGACTCATCAGTTATAACATGAAAGAAAGACAATTAGGGATAAAACTGTGGAAGAAAACAGACCAGAGACCATGTAAAGGAAGCACGAATAGATGTTGCCAGGTACCCAAAATGAACTGGATTATAATTGGACTCTGAATTTGGCTCAAAATTTTATGGCAGCTAGGACAAATTTGGAAACACGTTGGGTTATGTGGTTTTATGTTCTGACAGGATCAAGCTTACAAATCATCTTCAGAGAGAAGATTTTTCCTGAAACAAAACTCCAGACTAGCCTATTAGGATTGCTCTCTGTGAGGCTGTTCAAGACTGACAGGTACTTTGAATATATCTTACCCCTTCCCCCACTAGGGGAAAGAGGACTGGAAGGATGATTAATTAATTAGCTAAATACTGTCTCAGTTTTAAGCACCGCTATCTCTTTAGGGATTCCCCACAGAGATAAGAGACTTCCTTTTCCCTTCCTTCTTCATTCTTTTGAGCAGCGTTCTGCTCTGTAAAGTCTGCAATCTTAAGATTCTTCGGAACACCAGACCTCAGGAAATAGCCCAAGTGAGAAATTGTAGCCCAAGCAGTCACACAGCAAGTATGGACAAATAATTTCTCTTGGGTCCTCAGTGTCCTCATCTGAAAGGTGAATTAATCTCTAACATCACTTCGGCTCTGACATTCTGAACTATAAACTCTTTGATGGAAAGACCAATGACTGTTTTTTTTTTTATTTAATTTTCCCATTTCATGTCTGGCAGCTAACCGGTATAAGAAGATCTGTTGATGGACAGAGCTGTGAGAACCCAAAAGGAAAAACCAATTTGAACAGATGCCACCTTTGCAGCTGAGGAAAATATTTCCTGGCTCTCATTATCATGATGAATTCTTGTTGACTAGATACTGGTAGTGGTGAGATGTGGTTTTGGGGGTTCTTTCCTGCTGTAGCTCCATATTCCTTGGCAATGCTGGACCTAGGGTAAGGGGCATTGGAACAACCACACCAGGGGCTGAGGCTTCAGCCCCTGAAATGACTCTGGGAACCAGCAGGCAGGAAAAAATAAAAAGGTAGTACTTCAGTTTCTGCTGAACAACAATGAACCAATACAAAACTCACCTTGTAGTGTGTAATATTTGGTACGTATAATATCCATGTGGACCCACTCCTACCTACCATTTTACTCTCTTGCTCAAAATTGTTCCATGACTTTTCATTGCCTATAAGTGAAGGTCCAGATGCTCCAACTTGGCAATAGAGTCTTCTCCAAGCTAAATCAAGCCATGTCTTCCCACTACCTCCCATTCCTTACAACACACATGCACACACACACACCTGTTCACGCACACATTTCTTGTGCTCTCTTCCACCAAACTATGTATGGGTCCCTAAACACACACTGTTTTACTGACTGTTCCTTTCCTCTTACCACACATGGCTCCTTTCAACAGGTATTTCTCAGCTCTACCACTTCCACCTGTTGAAATGCTAAGCTCAGCTCAAACACCTTCATATCCATAAAGACCTCCCAGCATCCTAGTCCTGCGGTGTCTCTACTCTCATGCTTCATGCATCATGTTGTTAGTTCTGTTTGTGACTTATGGTTGTAACTCTCTGATTAGACTGGGAGCTCCTTGAGGGCACAGGCTCTGTCTGGTTCACCCAGGGCTCTCCGTCATCCTTCCCCCTTTTGTCTTTCTCCAGAGCACCCAGCAGTACCTGTGTTAGTCTCCTCGTGCTGCTGTAACAAAGTACCACAAACTGGGTGACTTAAAACAACATAAATTTATTCTCTCACAGTTCTGGGGGCTAGAAGTCCAAAACTGAGGTGTTGGCAGGGCTATGCCCCTTCTGAAATCTCTAGGGAAGAATCCTTCCCTGTATCCTCCTACCTTCTGGTGGTTGCTGGCAATCCTTAGCATTCCTTGGCTTGTAGACTGCAATCTCTGCCTGTGTCTCCACATGACATTGTCCTCATGTGTGTGCGTGTCTATGTCCAAATTTCCCCTCTTCTTATGAGGCCACCAGTCATTGGATTAGGACTCAGACTAATAGAGTATGACCTCACCTTAACATGATTACATCTGCAAAGACCTTTATTTCCAAATAAGGTTACATGCAGGAGGAGGACATCAAGTTTTGAGGGACACTATGCAATCTAGTGTGCCCTCCAACATGCTCTATACATCCTATTTATTTATTGTCTCTCCATCCCACTAGAATGTTAGCTCCATGAGGTCAGGGATTGTTGTCTATTTCTTTCATTGCTCTGTCCTCGGTGTCTAGAATAGTACTTGATACATATAGACACTCAATAAGTATTTTGTGAATGACTCTCCATACCCACTTGCCCCATGCCCCACAGGGAATCTGAATGAAAGAAGCAAGGATAAGGATGGGAACATAGACCTAGAACATAATATATACTTTGTAAGTGTTCACTGGATGAATAGAAGTATTTGACAGATGTGTTAATTTAACACTTTTGGGGGCACCTCTTTTGTATAAAGTACTGAGAAGATGTACAAAGAAGTGAGAAGGAAACATCTGAGCATCTGGGCTATGCCTTCATGTGGGCCCTGGGCAAGTCATTCAACCTCTGGGTTTCACTTTCCTTACCTGTAACATGGAGGTAATAACATTACCTATGTCATAGGATTGTCACAAGGATTAAGTGAGGTCATACATGTAAAATGCTTAGCACGGCGGTTGGCAAATGGTAAGCTCCATAGATGTGTTAGTTATTATTACTGTAGTTGCTGTTATGTGCCAGACTCTGTGAAAAGTATTTGTTATTTTTAAAGTATTTTATTTATTCATGAGAGACAAAGGCAGAGGGAGAAGCAGGCTCCATGCAGGGAGCCCGATGTGGGACTCAATCCCAGGACTTCAGGATCGATCGCGCCCTGGGCTGAAGGCGGCGCTAAACCGCTGAGCCACCCAGGCGTTCTGGTATTTGTTATTTTTTAAACCAGCTTTATAGAGATAAAATTCACATATCATAAAATTCTCCCTTTAAAAACGTATAGTTCAGTGATTTTTTAATTAAGAGTCGTACAACAATCACCACAATCTAATTTTATTTTTTATTTCTTGTGTTTTTAGGGAGGGGGAGAGAGAGAAGGGAAGAATCTTAAGCAGACTTCACGCCAGTGTGGTGCCCAACTCGGGGCTTGGTCTCATAACCCTGAGGTCATGACCTGAGCCAAAATCAAGAGTTGGAGGCTTAACTGACCACCCAGGCGCCCCAACACAATCTAATTTTAGAACATTTTTTTTCTCCCTCAAAAAACCCCATACCTGTTAGCAGTCATTCCCCTTTCCCCAACACATGCCCCAGCCCCTGGCAACCACTACTCTGCCTTTTGTCTCTACTAGTTTGCCTATTCTGGAATTTTATAAGTGAAATCACCATATGTGGACTTTAAAAAACATATTTTATTTATTCATGAGAGACACAGAGAGAGGCAGAGACATAGGCAGAGGGAGAGGCAGAAGCAGGCTGCCCGTGGGAGGCCCAATACAGGACTTGATCCCAGGATCAAAACCTGAACCAAAAGGCAGACTCTCAACCACTGAGCCACCCAGTGCCCCTTGCCTTTTTAATAAGATTTTATTTCAATATGTGGCCTTTTGTGTCTCATTTAGCATAACGTAGCATAGTGTTTTTAAGATTTATCCATGTTTTAGGATGGATCAGCACTTTATTCCTTTTTGTGGCTGAATAATACTCCATTGTGTGGATATGCCACATTTTATTTGCTTATTCATCAACAGATGAGCATTTGATTGTTTCTACTTTTTGGTTATTATGAATAATGCTACTATGAACATTCATGTACAAGTTTTTATGTGGACATATGCTTTCATTGGTATAGAACCTAGGAGTATAGGGTAGGGGTATAGACCTAGGAGTGGAATTCCTGGATCATGTGGTGACTCTGTTTCACATTTTGAGAAAATTTCAAACTGTTTTCCCAAGTGACCACACCATTTTGCATCCCAACCAGCAGCGAATGAGGGTTCTAATGTCACCACATACTTCTTCTTGTCTATCCTTTTTTAAAAAATTTAAAAAAAAAGATTTTATTTATTTATTAGAGACAGAGACACAGGCAGAAGGAGAAGCAGGCTCCATGCAGGGAGCCTGATGTGGGACTCGATCCTGGGACTCCAGGATCATGCCCTGGGCCTAAGGCAGGTGCCAAACCACTGAGCCACCCAGGGATTCCTTGTCTGTCCTTTTAATTTTAGCTACTATAGTGGGTGTGAAGTGGTATCTGTGTGTGTGTGTGTGTGTGTGTGTGTGTGTGTTAAGAAGCTTGTGTTTATTTTTCAATAACCTTATTTCCATTTATTTTGTTTAAGAGCGTGTGGAAGAGCAGCTTAAGACCACCCAGCGGTTGTTCCTATCCATTCAGTGATCTAAGCAGTGGGAGCTGAGTACCATTGTTCAGTAGTAGGCTGAGCACTCCAGTCTTCAATAGGGAACTTCTGGAAAGTCAATGAGGGTATATGCACACCTTCAGACCAGTCCATGACCTTGGGTTGAGTAACAGTTAACTCAGAAGCTGGAGCAGTACATTCACCTTGAAATTCCTCTTGGACACAGTATTTCAGGAGTGGCTCTCTCTTCCCTTCCGTCTCTTCAGGATCTCCATAGAAGTAGAGATCAGGTATGATCTCCTGTGGGTGCTCATGAGAGATGATGCCACGCACGCGCAGAATGAACTTCCTGGTCCAGCAACCACCACATCAGACCCACTGAGTATTCTCTCTTGTCGTTGCATGGGACAGCAATGTCCATATGGCATTGCCCACAGAGGAGAGTCTGTGTTACACAGAGCAATGGGAACATAACATCAGACACCTCTGTGACAGGCTGATGGTCAGCCCTGGGACCAGTAACCACTAGATGTTATGGCTCTTGGGAGGCTGCCTGGATCTGGCTAGTAAAGCTTCCAGGAGTGAAGTGGCCAGCAGTATGAGTGCCCCTGGTGGCAGCAGAAAATTTCAGCACAGCTGGCCAGCCTGCCAGTATTTCTGGAGGATATGACACTAACATCAGCCAGGTTTTCAATGGCAACAATGGTACAAGCCACCAGCAGAAGCATCTCCTAGGTTCTCTTCAGACTTAAGATGTAGATGCATTTACTTTTCCTTCGGTAGATGTACTGTTCCACTTGGAAGTCGTTGGTGCCACCTAAGAGGGTTCCTGCTGCCGGGAATTTAAAGACTGCCTCCTCCCATCTACAGGACATCGAGGGCTCTGGAAACCATGAAAATTATGACAGGAACCCAGAACAGCATGATGTGTGGGGGGCACAGAAAGCTCATTGTGTGTGTGTGTTTTAAAGACTTTATTCGTTTACTCACAAGAGCCAGAGAGAGAGAGAGAGACAGACAGAGGCTCCATGCAGAAAGCCCAATGCGGGACTCGATCCCAGGACTCCAGAATCACACCCTGGGCTGAAGGCAGGCTCTAAACCGCTGAGCCACCCAAGGATCCCCTCTCACTGTCGTTTTTGATCTGCATTTCTCTGGTGGCTAATGATGTTGAGCATCTCATGAGCTTATTGGTCACTTGTACACCTTCTTTGGAGAAATGTGTCTTCAAATTCTTCACCCAAAGAGATTGGGTTATCTTTTTGTTGTTGGGCTGTAAGAGTTCTTTGCATATTCTGAATACAAAACCAACCCTTATCAGATATATCATCTGCAAATATTTTTTTCCTATTCCATGGGTTGTGTGTTCTGTGCCAAATGTTTTTACTGTTTTTTTTCCAAGACCACTTCCTGTGTGGCAGGTGTTATTGATAGGGGAAATGGAAGTTTGGAGAGGAGAAGATAGAATACAAATCCATTTTTTTTCTGACTGTAAAACGTAGCTTTCTCCTCTACCCCAACTTGCTCACAAAGATGAATGAAGATATGTTTCTGGCTTTAAGAAGCTGAGACTGGCAGAGGACATAAAACAAGAACACAAATGAATGTGCTTTTGTCCCACAAGTGCCACAAGAGAAAAATGTAGGGAAGTGCAATGGAAGGTTGAGAGGAGAGAGAAGGCAAGCACTTCTGGCTAGGGAAATCAAGGTTGCCTTCAGTAAGGTGGCATTTAAGTCTCGAAGGATGAGTACAGTTTCATTAGATGAAGATGATGGACAGAATGGAGAAGCCCATTTCTGAAGGAGGGCAGAAATTGAGAGTTGAATGAATGGAGCTTTGATCCTAAGATTGACTGCAATGGGGAGTCCCAGAGCTTGTTAGGATGGGCATCCTGGCACTGCCTCTGTTGGAGGACCCAGGGACTGGCTAACCTTCCGGATGGTGGGGTTGACTGGGATAGGTGATCTGGGTGCTGGCTTGCCTGGAGCGTTTAGGAACTGGCTGGAGTTGGGGGATGACTGTGATGTTATGGGGGTGGGGTGGGAAGGGGGAGTGGTGTTCCAGGGGCTGCCTGGGAAGAGGGAGCTGTGGATCACCTGGGCTGGAGGAACCATAGGCTAGCTGGGCTGGAGGAATGGTCCACGGACTGGCTAGGATGAGAGATCCTGGGACTACTCGGGATGTGGGCGGGAAGGAGGTCGCCTGAGACAGGACGTCCAGGGGTTGGACGGAACAGGGAATCTGACACTTGGGATTGGCAGACCCAGGGAATGCGGACTCCGTGGGATGTCCGGACCTGGAGGCTGCCTGAGATGGGGATTCCAGGGATGTCTTAAGATGAGGATCTCGGGCTGAGAGGACCCGAGGGACACTGGAACGGGCTGGGATGGAGGGCTTCGTTAGGCTGCCTTTGGTGAAGCCCCTGGGATTGCTGGAATGGAGAGATCCCCGGAAGCTTGTGATGCAGCCTGCCCCTGCCTGGCGCGGGGGTCTCGGGGCGGGTCCGCCTTCGTGCGCGGGTGGCGGCGGCAGGTGGGGCGCGCGGGGGCGGGCCCGGCGCGCGTGGTGGGGGCAGGGGCGGGGGGCGGGCCGGCGGCTGGGGCGGTCCCGCGCGGCCGCGCTGCGCAGTGACTCCGCAGCGGGCGGAGCGCCGTGGGCCGCGTCCTCCCGAGCCCTGGCGGTGGTGGCGGCGGCAGCCGTAGCCTCAGCTCCTGCTTCCAGTGCCGCCGGCCCCAGAGCTGTCTCCCGGGCCCCCCCGGGCCCCCGGGCCCTCGAGCCCGGTGCGCGCCCTCGCGTCCCGCCGGCCCCCTCCCCCGGCTGGGCCCGGGGGAGGGTGGCGCCGTGACCGAGCGGGAACCGGGCTCTCCTGCCCCTTCCCCTGCCCCTGGGCCGCCAGGATGGAGGCGGGGTCGGGGCCCCCGGGCGGTCCGGGATCCGAGAGCCCCAACCGGGCGGTGGAGTACCTGCTGGAGCTGAACAACATCATCGAGAGCCAGCAGCAGCTGCTGGAGACCCAGCGGCGGCGCATTGAAGAGCTGGAGGGCCAGCTGGACCAGCTCACCCAGGAGAACCGCGATCTGAGGGAGGAAAGCCAGCTGCACCGCGGGGAGCTGCACCGGGACCCCCACGGCGCGCGGGATAGCCCCGGCCGCGAGAGCCAGTACCAGAACCTGCGCGAGACCCAGTTCCACCACCGCGAGCTGCGGGAGAGCCAGTTCCACCAGGCGACCCGGGACGTGGGCTACCCGAACCGGGATGGCGCCTACCAGAACCGGGAGGCAGCATATCGGGACAAGGAACGGGACGCCGCCTATCCGCTCCAGGACACTACTGGATACCCAGCCCGCGAACGTGACGTGGCCCAGTGCCACCTGCACCACGAGAACCCAGCCCTGGGGCGCGAGCGTGGCGGGCGGGAGACAGGGCCAGCTCACCCTGGCCGCGAGAAGGAAGCCGGCTATTCAGCGGCGGTGGGCGTGGGGTCCCGGCCACCGCGGGAGCGAGGCCAGCTGAGCCGTGGCGCATCCAGGAGCTCCAGCCCTGGGGCCGGCGGAGGCCACAGCACCAGTACCAGCACCAGCCCGGCCACAACCCTTCAGAGAAAGTAAGGAACGTGTGTTCGTACCCTCCTATCCCTGTCCCAACCTTCCCATTCATCCCGGCTCTTCCCCTCTAGTTCCCTCTCCCAACTTGTCCGGTTGATAAAGTAAGAAGCCTGTGCCTGATTCCATGTCCTCCTCTACCGTCCCAGCCTGTCGGGAGGAAGCTGGGTCCTCCTCAAGCAGCCGCCACCCCTTCTCTAGCCACCCCAGCTTGGGCTGGCCAGATGAGTGCAGGTGTCTTCTTTCTCAAAACCGCCTCCAGGGAGGGCTTACGGCAGTCATCACCCCTCCACTTCTTCACCCCCTAGCTGTAGCCGTGCCAGAGGATGGCTTTTAATTTCTTTATTGATTTTGGATGTGCTGCTTGGGATTTTTATTATCTGTGATTGTGTCACCTCAGAGCCTCAAGGGAAAGAAAGCCCCCCATCCTTACCCCCGCCCTTTGGGTCTCCTCTGCAGGTCCCAAGTGCAGGCCGGATCTTGTCTCTGGTTGCCTCAGCCCCATCCTTTCCCAGAGAGGCAGGTGGGGACCAGAATGGCTGCTGGAGGCTGAGATATCCCTCTGAGGGGAACTGCAGCACATCCTGGCCAGGGGAGCAAAGATGGGGGAGCAAAGATGGAGGCCAGGCCCTTGGCTAGTTCCTCAAAGACCACCCCTCTCTCCACCCTCGAGAAAAACACTACCCAATTAAAGAGCTACCAAGGAAGGGAAGTCTACAGAGCTTTCCTCTTGTTGGATCAGTGCCAGTTTTCCGTGCTGGTGTTTGTGTATCTGCCTATTTGTGACACCTTGGCTGTCTCTCTTGGGTTGGTGGGACATGGGCTGGGGCCACTTCTTCTATGCAGATACTACCAGTATCTACCAGTCGGGATAGATGTCAGGTGAAGAGTCAAGGGCATGCAGGCTCACAGGACTGCCCTGAAGGCCCCCTAATTTCCCTTTTGCTGTGCTGAAGAGAACACCAGACTGAGAGCTAGGAGACCTGGGATCCCCCTTCCAGCCATGCTGCAGATGGACTTCGTGACCTTGACGGAGTCCCTTCCTCTCTCTGGCCAGCAGGTCCCCCCATATCTTGTCTGCCTCGAATGCTCCCTAAAGTCCCTCAGTTTAGATTTGCTGGTTCCGTGACTAATCCAGCCACACTACAGAGCAAGTCTGAAGTCCTCTAGCGAATGGACAGCCTTCCCCCTCCTCTCACTGCTCAGCTGGTCCTACCATGTGCCACAACCAGTGGAGTGTCTCTTGGAGGCTGGGCTGGGGGTGGGGAAGCCTTCTGCCTCAGGAAATCTGCCGGGAGACAGCTCTCTGCAACTCCCCCGTGGTGAGGCAGCAGGCTGGGGTGCTGGGTTGAGATGGCTGGGCCCCAGGAGCAGCAGCTGCAGCTCGAGGGCTCAGCTGGGCTCCACTGCAATGCACCCTCAGCTGAGTTTTGGTGTGGACTGCCCCAGAGTCGTCTGGGGGCAAAGAAGATGGGTTCTCCTGTCCAGGCTCATTCCCAGGAGTCTGCCCGGGTGCAGCTTGGGTCCCCACACCAGAGGAAGGGTCCAGACCCACCAAGCAAGGCTGTGTCCGGAGAGGGCCACAGTGGGGTGGAAGCAAGAGACTGGGTGGGCATGGTGGGCGCTGATCCTGGCTGTGGAATACTTTTCAGAGTGATCAGGCCTGTGACAGGGCAAAGCAGCCTCATTATGTGTGGTTCTGGGGAACAGAAGAACCAGGAGCAGGGGGAGATTTGGGCAGAAATCAGGGAGAACTTTCCAATCTGGCTGTCTGGTGATGCAGTGGACTGACTTGAGAGGTGGGGGGTGGGAGCCGGCTGGACCTGTCCAGCAGAGGCCCAGTGGATGTTGGGATGAGCTGGAGAAAGCAGTGTTCTTGAATCGGGTGTAAAGCCCAGTGAAGTGACCTGGGTCTTCCTCAATTCCAGGATTCCATTGCCCTCAGATTCTCCATCCTGCAGATGTGGATCTGAATCTTTTGGCTGGCTGGGAGCCCATTTGCTCCTGAGCTCTGTGCTTCTGCCATCCGCACAGGCCTGCCTTTCAGTCGGTCCCTCTTTTGTGTACCCTCTAGGCTGTTGGTTGGATTTCTCTGCTTCCTTCACATTTCCCACTGGATTAATAAGACAGTTTAGATAGTACTTTGAGTCTCTCCTAAACATATATTAAATATTTGCACATCCCTTATTGCCTCTTTGGGGGCCTCGCCACAGGCCCCATGCAGTGAGCATTAGCAACTCCATTTTAGAGATGGAGAAACTGAGCTTCCGAGAAAAGGTTTTTGCTCAGGCTTATGCTGCTGGCTCCTGTCGGGGCTGGGACTCAAACCCAAGTCCCTCTGTCTCTGAGGCCTGTCATTTTTCCACCAGAGCTTTCCAACCCACGGGAGACTCCTGGCTTCAGGACCCAGCCGGGTCACAAACTGGGAGAGGCCAGGAGAGCCTTAGGATCTAGAGGATTTGAGCAGCAGGAACTGAGTCTGGGATGAGTGGGGGCGTCGACGGGGGTGGGGGGAGGAGAAGGGGGATGCGGGGTTGAGGCGCAAGGGGGCAAAAGGCTGTGTCTCCCTCCTCGCCATTCTCCCTTGCAGCCAGGCATCAAGAGGGCCTGCTGCTGCAGTGGCCATTGCTGCCTCCATGGCTGCTGAGGAGACTCCCCTGCCAGGCCTGTTGGGGTTTGTCAGGAGTGGGTGAGCAGGCTGCCTTGAGAAGCCAGGGCCAGCAGGGTGGGAGTCTTCGCAGCAGAGGATGCAGCACTGGGGGAGGATAAGTAGCACCTGTCCAGGCGACCCGTTTCTGGTCCCTGGGCTCCCTCTGGTGGAGGAAGAGGGGAGAGAGGGCCTGAGGCCCAGCTGCCATTCGTGGCCCGGAGGGGGGGGTGTGAGGGGTGGGGGGGGGTGTTCTCCCCTCCCCCTTTGCCTCAGGGACTTGAATTAGCTCTTCCCTGAGACCCTGTGTGTCTGTCACTATGATCCACACTTGACAGCTGAAGAAACTGAGCAGCTCCGAGGAGTGAAGCCACACGCCAGAGGTCACACTACCCCGAAGATGGACTCTTGGTCCTGTGAACTTTCCCTCTACTGCAGTTGGCGGCTGCTGTCGTGTCCACCCCCCACCTGTGTCATACCCCCAGGATTCCCACAGCCGCCTGCACTGTCTCCTCTGGACAGGTTCCCGGTTGCCAGTATGCCTTCTGCTTGCTCTGGGTGTGGCCTTTCTTGTACAGCATAGAGTGAGGCGAGGCTCAACCTCCTGCTGGCCACTCACTGCTCTCCTGTATGTGAGGGCTTTGCTTGCTTGCTTATTTGTTTGTGGCTACTGGTCTCTGCCACGCCAATGTACAGGTCTTTTACCCTTGGAATCAGTGTCCCTCTCCAGATGACTAGAGAAGAGGTCTGCGTTTCTTCATTGTTGATCTTGGCCTGCCCTCTCCCCTGCCCGCCCCCACCTGCAGTTCTGGTACCTGGAATGATTTACCAGTGTGCTGGGGGCCACTGCTGAGGTGCTCCACACCGAAGAGAGCTTTATTTCCCACGCTTTTTGCATGGGCCTGGCTCTGGCTCTGCTGTAGGCGGTGGGTGGCTGAAGCTGGTTTGGTGGTAACTCTTCATCCTCTGCCCTCACCCCAGCACCTCCTCATACCCCCCAGCCTACCCTGCATGCTGGCTCACATTGTGAGACAGCAGCCAAAGGGCCCGGCCTGGTGTTCTTGACAGCCAGGGCAGTGCGTGGTCTACTGCTTGGCTGCTGGGCTGTGTCAGTGTGGTCCCTGCAGGGCCTGAGGGCACTGGGAGGGAGAAGGGAGGGGGAGGAGAGAGTGAGCCCAGGGAAGGGCCCTGGGGAAGTCTGTTTCCTCTGGGGTCTGGGGTGCTTTTCCCAGGGGGATTTCTCCTTCTTCCCAGGAGGGTAAGCCATTTATTCCCCTCCCCCCCATGTTGGGAGCATTATACTTGTGTGGGAGGAAATGATAATGTCAAGTTGAATGAGAATTAGAGGAGTCTTTCTTCTCTGTCTATATCTGGGGCAAGAAGGGGTTGTTGTCATCCACAAACATTTCTTGGCTGCGTGCACAGAGCAAGAGGGGCCACCAGGCTGAGTGAACACCATGCTCCTGTGCTTGCAGAGCCCCTTCCTCCTGGCCAGAGATGCAGGGCTCCAGGCTCAGCCCACCAGAGTGACAGTGTTTAGGACAAAATGAGTAGCAAGGGTGGAGGGGTGTGGAGGTTCTCGGAGGAAGGAATGAAAGAGCAAGACACGTCAGGACACTGGCCAAGGACCAGGCTGGAGGGCTTTGAAGAGAGTGGGTGTCTCCTAGTGTCAGATGGGGACCTCGGTTGGAGAAGCCTGGACCCAGGCTTGCTCTCTGCTCCTCTTTCATCTCACCCTCTCCTGCCTACCCAGGGCCTCTGAATTTGCCAAGAGTATAGTGAAGGCCGGGAGCATGGAGAAGAGGCCACTCATGTGCTGAGTGAGTCTCAGCCTTCAATGTGCCAGGCACCACCCTATGTGGCTTTATGTAATAATAGCTAGCACTTTTTTTTCTATATTTACTGTGTGCCAAGCACTATTTGTTCTAAGCGCTTTCCATGTATTAATTCATTCAATCTTCACGTGAATCCTTTGATGTAGATATTGTCATTAAATCTATTATACAGGGATCCCTGGGTGGCTCAGCGGTTTGGCGCCTGCCTTTGGCCCAGGGCACAATCCTGGAGACCCAGGATCGAGTCCCACGTTGGGCTCCCGGCATGGAGCCTGCTTCTCCCTCCTCCTGTGTTCTGCCTCTCTCTCTCTCTCTCTCTCTCTCTCTCTCTCTGTCTATCGTAAATAAATAAATAAATCTTTTAAAAAAATCTATTATACAGATGAGGAAACTGAGGCCCAGAGAGGTTGGTTAACTACCCAAGGTGATTCAATGAATAAGCAGCAGAATGGAGAAGGAGCTAGAAGGAACCCAGGTGGCTAGGCTCCAGAGTCCATCTGCAGCATTCTTACCCACCATGCAGTACTACCTCTTATCTCATTTGCAGAGTCCCTGCCAGGTGGGGGTTAGTATTATCCTCATTTTTCAGACAGGGAAATGAGGATCAGAGAGGTGCAGTGACCTGCCTGAGCTTACACAACGGCATGGGGCCCAGAACTGTCTGGTTCAAGTCTGTGGTGTGCCATCACCTCCCGCAGGCAAGGTGTAAAGATGTTAAAGACACTCCAGGCATGGCTCCGGCCTTCCCTCAGAGCTCCCAAGACCACTGCTCAGAGTCAGGGTCCATCTGCTGATTGCCCCTTGGATTTTCCTGATTGCCTCCTGGATTTTTGCCAGAGTCTTCTCTAATAGATGCCTCCCCTGCTCTTGTTCCTTCAAGCCTCCGATGACATGCAGCCAGGCCAAGCTTTCTGCAGGGCTCCTGTGGTTTCACTCTGCTTTGGCCTGCAGGAGAATGTTTGCAGGCCTCTGCCTGCCACACATGGTCCTCTTAGGATCTGCACTTAACTTACCTTTCTCCTCTCATCTTTCCTACACACTGTGCTCTGGCCAGAAGGGCCTGTATACCCCATTGTTAGCCCACTCAGCCTTTTGATAATTTCAGAGTCTACTCATGCTGTTTCTTTCTCCTAGGCTGTTCCATCCAGTTCCCAGGCTGAGCTGCACTGTCACCTATCCGAGTTTGTTTGTTAGCTTATCCCTGACCCTTGAAATGAGCGCTTTGCCCCTTTTTATACCTTAACGACTCTTTGTTTGCATCTTGTGTCCTCCCTACCAGATTGGGAACTCCTTCAGATAGAGATTTAACTGATAGTATCGAGAGTGTGTTGTGTTGGTCCCTCTGGTAGGTGCTCTGGGCATGAGTGAAAGAGCAAGCAGCCTGGAAACATATAGCACAGTAGTGACTGCTTGGTAAATGCTGAATAGATAAATGCAGGTCAGGTTAACTCTTGGTGCCCTAATGGCCAGAGGCGCCTAAGTTTTTCTTCATCCCAGGGCTCCTATAGAGACGACTCCACTTCAGAATTCTCTTGGCTCCTGTGTGGCCTTCTTATGCTTCCAGGAGTTGTTGGGCCTCCTCCCCCTGTGCTTTTTGTACTCACCCCTCTTCCAGTTGCTAGGATGTCAGGGTAGCAGTCAGAGGAACCTTAGGAGACATTTAGGGCAATCTGCTTATCGTTACCCCTCTGTCCCATGCCATGGCCATGTCACACCATGGTCTTGACCCCCAATCTGTTCTGAAAGGAGCAAAGAGACATGCATAGGACCTGTGTGCAGCCGGTGCGGTCTAGTGGGAAGTTACTTATTATCCATCAAGTCTTTATTGGGCTCAGACCTGGGGCTCAGCAAGGTGTCTTAGAGTAAGAATAAGATGCAACCCCTTTGGCTCTTCCCCTGCTGTGTTCCTCGGCAGAATGATAAACCCTGGTTGTGGGCAAGAATGATGAGTAAATGATTTGTTTCCACTTTTGATGTCACTCATTTAGGCCAGGTAATTTGTTAGTTACTCTGACTTCCTCCTGGAAATTATGTGGTCTCTCTCCAAGCATCCATGTTGATAGCATTTACACGGGGAAGGCTGTTTTCAAGCACTTTGGAACTGAAGTTCTCTGGGGGCCTTAGTATTCGGAGAAAGTGCAGTGCCCTGGAAGGGGGACTTTCTGCAAATTTAGGCAAGTCACTTAACTTTCAGAGCCTCGGTTTTTCTCAAGTAGCAGATAAAACTGTGTTTTCTGATATATAAGATTCATGTTGCGCCCCCCCCCCCCCCACATACCAGAAAATTTCCTGTTTGCCTAACATACCCATCAAAGTTCTTGATCAGATGGAAAGCTGAGAGACAAGGATGGAAAATCATTTGTGGGCCTGCCCTGCCCCCTAGAGGTGTAATGTAGCAAACAAAACAACTCCGCCAAGATCCTCACATCACATCTTCTTCAAAACAACCCAGAGCTACAAGGGCTAATCAGGATGATTCCTCTAACATTTTAGAAGGAAATTTATCACAATTATCACCTGGTATATACCATTTCCTAATATAAATGCATTTTTTATAGCTAGGTAATGTTTATACCCTTTGAAAGGGATAATATGACTGCCAATCTGGACCTTGTGATTTCCTCCTGGATTCCAGGATGTTGCATTTACCTGACAAAAACCAATATTTTCCTCCCTATAGCCACTTTAGAATTATTGTCATCATATCTGAGATTAAAAGTACTTAAATTTTTTCCCTCCCCAAAATTCCCTTATAAAAAAAAAACTGGGAGGGAAGGCACCAGGGTGGCTCAGTTGGTTAAGCATTTGCCTTTGGCTCAGGTCATGATCTCAGGGTCCTGCTATCGGGTCCTGAGTCCCAAATTGAGCTCTCTGCTCAGCGGGGAGTCTACTTCTCCTTCTAACTCTCCCTCTGTGCTCTTCCTCTCTCTCTCAAATAAATGAATGAAATCTTAAAAAAAAAACTGGTAGGGAGGTAGTTGTCTGTCTGATAAGCTGGCCAATTCATAAATGGCTATGAATCTTCTCATGATTGTCGTGAAAATGAAATAAGATGACACAGGTGAAGTGTTTAGCACACAGTGTCTGCTTACTTAGCAGTAGGCATTATTATTATTAATAACTTTGCCAAACTCTGTGCTGTGGAGGGACCAGAGGGAGAGGCCATGTGGGAGCTCACCACATTTCTGAATGAGAGATCAGTCCAGTGAATATTGCATGCCTAGTATGTGCCATGCCTTGTACTACTGCAGGCAGGAAGTTCTGTCGTTAATATTACACAGTTCTCGGCTTCACAACATTCACAGTTGGGCAGTGAAGATGAATGTACTGCGGTTTCCTGTGCGCTGGGCTAGAGGGGAGCACAGGGGGCTGTGGGTGCCCAAAGGAGGGACATCTATCTAGACTGTCAGGGAGGACTTCCTGGAGGAAGTGATGCCCGAGCTGAGACTTGGATGAGTAGAAGTTAGTTAGATGAAGAAGGACGGTATGTGGGTTGGTGGAAATGGAGAACAAATGGGAGGCTAAGGCAGAGGGAACCACAGGAGTGAACATGCAGAGACATGGAACCAGCAGAGTGTGTGTGTGTGGGGGGGCAGTTTATGAGGTCAGTACAAAACTAAAGCACAAACAGGAAAGGCAGGAAGAGTCTGGAGCAGGGTCTGAAAAGTCAGCCAGCCCAGATCAGGAGGACACTTGAAGAGCAGGATAAGGAGCTTTATTCTGTTGGGAATTGGGAGCCAAGATAGGGTTTTAGGTTGAGGAAAGAGGTGCTCATTTTAGAATATGGGGTGGTGTCAAAAGCTATGTTTTGGAGAGATCCCACTAGTGGACAATTTGGAAGACAGATTGGAGGGCACCTAGTGAGAAGTCAGTGGTGACAGTCTAGATGAGAGATGATAAGACCTGATCTTAGGCAGTGGGGAGTAGAGATAATCTATTGGAGAGAGACAGTGACAACACATTGGTAAGTGCTGTGAAAGAGGGGCGTGCAGCTAACTGTGGGAACTCAGAGAAGTGGCAGCCATGCACGACTAGCAGGATTTTAATAATACCAGCATAAAAGCCAAGAAACTTCAAATTAGAAGGACCCTTAGAAATGATCCAGCTCAAGGGGCATCTGGGTGGGTCAGTTGGTTAAGTGTCTGCCTTCTGCTCAGGTCTCGATCTCAGGGTTCTAGGATGGAACCCTGTGGTCCTGGGATCCAGTCTATGGTTGGCTGTCTGCTCAGTGGGGAGCCTGCTTCTCCTTCTCCCTCTGTCCCTCCTCCTGTGCATGCTCTCTCTGTCTCTTTCTGTCTCTCTCTTACTCAAATAAATCAATAAAATCTCTAAAAAAAATCATTCAGCTAAAGCTGTTCATTTCATAGATGAGAAGGCTGAGGCCCAGAGAGAGAGAACCTGTATGATGCTGCTCAATGTCGAAGCAGAAGAGCTCTGATTAGAAGAGTCACTCTAATGTTAATGCCAGGGTTCAAAGGACCATTCCTTAAATGTGCTATTTTATGCCTTGAAATCCTGTGAAGGTTGAAGGGCTCATTATTGTTGTGTCCTACAGATGAGGAAGCCGGGTCTTTGAGACAAACCCTCTGTCTGCCATTGAAGCAAGAGACCCTCTGCTCTGTCTGGCTCAGCCCCACAGAAATCAGATCTCAGATTCACAGCGAGGGAGTAGACCCAGATTTCCCTTTTTCCGCCCAACCCACCTTTTCTCCTGCTGCTTTCTGCCTTCTAGGTCCTCATTTAATGTAAGTGAGGCAGCTCAGAGGCAGATTTTGGCCTGAGAGCCCTGCCTGTCATGCCCCTTTTTTCTGTTTTCATGGAGGAGGACAGGCTTGTCTGTCATCACCTGTGTGTGCCCATTGCTTAGGGCAGAGCCTCTCCAGCCTGGATGACTTTGTTTTGAGGCTCCATGGCATGATACACAAAGAACGAGCTTTGGAGACAGACAGATTAAGTTTGTTTCTCTTTTGTTTTGAGTATAGTGGACACACAATATTACATTCATTTCAGGTATAGGACATAGTGATTCCACAAGTTTATACATTATGCTATGCTCCCCACAAGTGTAGCTACCAGTAGAGAGCTCTAGGTTTGAATCTCGGCTTGCCCCAACCCACTGGAGGACCTCAGCTATGTCATCTTGTCTTCTCTGAGCTTTAGTTTCCTTGTCTGGAAGATGGCTGGACAATGCCCATCTTTTAGGATTAACCTAGATCATTTGAATGGCATTCACTGATATATGTAGGTGCTTCCTAGGCATTTCCAAGGGCAGAAAACCAATGAAATAATCCAAGATCATGCCAAAGCACATGCCCTTATACCTCATTTCTTTTTTTTTTGTATTTTTTTAAAAAATTTATTCATTTGAGAGAGAAAGAGAGAACAGTGGGGGAGGGGGTGGAGAAGGAGAAGCAGACTCCCTGCTGAGCAGGGAGCCCAATGTGGGACTCAATCCCAGGACCCCAGGATCATGATCTGAGCTGAGGGCAGATGCCCAACTGACTGAGCCACCCAGGCACCCCTCTTACACTTCATTTCTATAATCATGATATTACCTGAGATTCTTTAGTTTTTATTTTATTTTTTTAAAGATTTTATTTATTTCTTCCTAAGAGACACAGAGAGAGAAGCAGAGACATAGGCAGAGGGAGAAGCAGGCTCCTCACAGGGAGCCTGATGTGGGACTCGATCCCAGGATCCCGAGATCACTACCTGAGCCAAAGGCAGATGCTCAACGGCTGAGCCATCCAGGTGCCCATCTTTAGTTTTTAATAGGAGCTAACTCATCCAAATATCTGGATAGCATATCATTTAAAGTAGGACAACTTAAAGTTTAAAAACCAAACCAAACCCGTCATTTCCTTCTCCCTCATGAAATCTCCCATGGACAGCGATTTGCAGAATTCCATGCCCAGAGAATGGGTGTATTTCCTCCTTCCTAATATGAGGCTGTCATGGCTCATTGTATCTCACCCCTCTTCCCTGGCTACTGATTAATTTGAAGTACAGCTTGAGCATCTTTGTTGATCTCTTTTTCTGAGCTTATTTTCTAGTTCAATTTCTTATTCTTTCTTTGTGTTATTGAAGTAAGCCACCTCAAATCCTTTGTGACTCAGGCAGGTATAAATAACTAACGGGTGTAAATAGTAGAATGAGTGGAAGGCTGGAGAGGCTGGATGGGTGATGGTGGGGCTAAAAGGGGACCGGAAGGCGGTGCTGGTTGGGGTAGCTGAGAAGGCATTCCCATGGACAACTGTGGCATCAGGAGGAATGGAAGTGTTATTAGGGGGGGGCATCGGCCCCTCACTCACCTGTTTCATTCCTGCTTTAAAAGGAAGCCTGTAGGGCGCCTGGGTGGCTCAGTCCATTAAAGGTTAGATGGCTGCCTTCAGCTCAGGTAATGATCCCAGGGTCCTGGGATGGAGCCCCATATTGGGCCCTCTGCTCAGTGGGGAGTCTGCTTCTCCCTCTCCCCCTGCCCATCCCCCCTGCTTGTGATCTCTCTCTCTCTCAAATAAATAAAAATCTTTTAAAAATATAAAAATAAAAAGAAGCCTACATTGAAGAACAGGACCTTATATCACATAGAATCATACCTTCCCTCTTTTATACATACTGTGTGGGGAAACTGAGGTCCAAAGAAAGAGGAGGGACTCATTCTTTAAATTAAAGCGGTTACATGTGCATACTATCAAAAAGGCAAACAGTGGCACCTGGCTGGCTCAGGCGATAGAGACTGTGACTCCTGATCTCTGGGTTGGAGTTGTGGATTTGAGCCCCATGTTGGGTGGAGAGACTACTTAAAAACAAAATCTTAAAAAAAAACAAAAAATGGCAAAGAGTACACAGACACGTGTATAGTAAAAAGCAATGTCTCCCTCTTCTCCCCTTCCAGCCCCCAGAGGTTACTGCTTTTACCATTTAGGTTTTCTGGTGGTGGTTTCATCTAAGTCATGTGCTTTGATGGTTATTTCTTCATTTATCAACTTGAAACATTATCTACTGACTTCTTTCTCCTCCGACAAATGAGGATTTAACTTATTTATGACACATCTTTCCCCCTCACAGATTGTGATAGTTAACATTACTACTTTAGTTCCTCTGTTAGTTACTTTTGTAACTTTATTAAGCACTGTTTTATTTTTATTTCTTTTAAGATTTTATTTATTTTTTCATGAGAGACACACAGAGAGAGGCAGAGATAGAGGCAGAGGAAGAAGCAGGCTCCTCGGGAAGGCCGATGTGGGACTCAATCCCCGGACCCTGGGATCATGACCTGAGCCAAAGGTAGACACTCAACCACTGAGCCATCCAGGTGTCCCTATTAAGCACTGTTTTAAACTACAGTTTCTGAGTCCATCCATTTTCTACAGTATCTCTTCACCACTGGGTCTGTAAGGCAGTTATTAGGGCCATCCTTCCCTCTATCTCTCCACCCTTGCACCTCCCACATTCTGTGCTCGACACTTTTGCATTCCACAAGGTTGATTGCAGTTGCATCCTGTAATAATTAGGCCTCCAGTGCTTTATCAAGACACATCGATTTAAAAAGTCAACCACCCGTCACCCAGTTACCCCATGGGCACCCCTCACCCAGTAAGGAGGGCACTTGATGGGATGAGCACTGGGTGTTATACTATATGTTGGCAAATCGAACTTCAATAAAAACAAACAAATAAAAGTGGACCACCAATATACTCTGTTTATGTGATTATGACTATAATTGCAGCTCAGTTTCCAGGATCCACAGTCACGACCTCTGTCCTCATAGGAAGATGTGCCTCGCATCAAAAGCAAATGAATTTTCCTTTCTTACTCTCTATGGCATGGCTCAAAATCATGCCACCTTTTACTTTGTTTTATATTTGAGCCTAGGACTTTTCTCCCTCGTTTGTTTGCTTGCTTGCTTACTTATTTAGTTATCACTGTATGGAGCTCCTTGAAACTGCAGGACAATCATAGCACATCTTCTGGGGACAGTTTACCTGGAGTTTTCTTAGAAGAAGGATTTTTTGGTAAACGTCACACTGAAGTATAATATGGATACAGAAAAGTGCTCATATCACAAATGAACAGCTGGGGCAATTTTTGCAAGCCAAACATACCCATGTCACTAGCACTCAGTTCAAGGTCTGTTTTCCATTCACCTGGCCTGGTACTCAGTGAGTGTTCAATCCAGTGCCTTTTATCTCTTCTTACATAATTTCCTTGGTAGTTTCCTCCTCTTCATTTTCTCTGTTTCCTCTTTCTGGAATGTCTGCTAGTTAGATGTTGAACTTCCAGGATTGATCCTCCAGGCTGCCTATCTTTTCTCTCATACTTTCCATTTTATTGTTTATGAATGAGTTCATAGAAAGCCTGATTGATATGTTTATATATCCAGGCTGTCTTGTCCACTTGCCAGCTTTATTTCAGGTGAGCCTCCAGAGAGCTGGCTGTTATCATAAATGCCAGAATGTAAAACACTTCATTCTGGAGACACCAGCATGCCACTGGGTGCCCTAATTCACCCTAGATAGTTTAATTCCTTTAGCTAGAAGCTCTCTGACATTTTGCCTAGGGGCACATGCCAGGCAGCTTGTATTCTGGATTTGGGAGTTAGGGGAGCAGGGGAGGATTTCATGTACTTATTTTCAGTTTATCCCCCTGTTTTCAGATCCTGATCATCCCTGTCCTTCCTTGTATCTACCATCTCCAAGTCTGGAGTCTCTCTGGGCCTCTGCTGGCCCGATTGGCTCCCACCCTGGCTGCCACCCCCTGAATGGTGTCCCTGGCTCTCCTTCAAATATGAACACTCTTCTCTTTGTTTTTAGCTTCCAGAACTTCATTTAAATCTCTCATCCGTTGATATTGCTTTCTTCCATCCTCTTCACTGTTATGACTTCATATCTTGTTTTGTTTTTCACATTCATTTTAGTGGGCTCCTGGGAGTGCAGCCCAGCCTCCTTTGCTTAGGCAAGGGGAGCAGGTAGGCCAGACCAGGGCCCCTAGCGCACAGGAGGGGCTTTGAGGCTGAGTGAGGCTTCTGCAACAGCGAGCTGCTCTAGGCTGCTCCCCACTTCCACCCACTCTCCTTCCCATCATGACTGATCCTCCATCCCTTTGCCTCTAGCAGAGGGAGGCAGGAAGGGAGGGCTGGAGAGAGCCAGTTCCATTTTACTTTTCTCTCTCTCTCTCTCCCCATTCTTTTTCTTTTTTTTCTTTTTTTCTTTATTTTGTCCTAATGCTGAGCTGATCTGGACTGTAATACCTGTGCCTAATCCCACCTTCCCTGTTTGGTGCCCTCCCTCTGACCTAGAATGATTGTTTCTTCCAGAAGTACTTCCCTGAATGTTTATGGTTGAGGGTGGGTGCCGGGCCTGGGCTGCACCATGTATAGGGGAGATGGGGGCCAGGTGAGGGAGAGAGGCCAAGCTCACAGGCTGGTATGGGAGATGAAGTGCCACTTAGCTCTGGCATGACAGAAGGAAGCCACAGCTGTAGCAGTTAAAAGCGTTGGTTTTAGAGTCAGACCAACCAGACCTGAATCTCAGCCCCACCACTTATTAGCTGCATAACTCTAGGCAAATCACATGGCTGTCCTGAGCCTGAGTTTTCACATCTGTACGATGGGAAGAATAACCATCTTACCCAGCTGTCAAGAACACAGTGCAAGCCCCGAACCCATCATAGGTACTTAATAAATAGTCACTTTATTCTTTTTGGATTATTAGAAGGCAGAATATGCTTAAGACCAAATAAAGCCTGCTTGACAGGAAGGAGCCTGGGGTCAGGGAAGGCAGCATCTGACCTTATCAGTCCCGGGGCTGAGCTCCCTAAGGGCTCCCCAGAAATTACAGGACAATAGTCTGTTGCCTGGCATTCAAGGCTCTTCGTTGTAGTCTCTGCCTGTCTTCTTTTTTAAATAATAATGTAAAGTGGCACTGCCTATTTCCTGAGAAAAGAAATTGAAAAGTGATAGCCAAATATTTCCTTTGAAGTATGCAGCCGTCTTCATCATCATCCTCAGCATCCTAGAACTTACTCCACAAATAGTGCTCATCAAGGACCATAGGAAGAGTGATCACCAACAAAAGGATAAACAGCAACCGAAATTATCATGGCCTTCGTTTTACATCTCTGCCACCATCTTGGCCTTTGATTGCTGAAAGTGGTTTCATTATCCAACAAGCTTTTTGATTTGTCCAGTGACTCATCTAGTGGTTCTCTCTTATTAACCTTTATAAGATTTTCTTGCATGTCACCAATCATCAAATCTTCCTGACTTCTCTACCACCTATGTGTCATTTCTAGGTCCGATTCTTGGCTCAGATGGGTCCCTGTGGCAGGAGTCTTCTCCTCCTGAATTATCTTTCAAGAGTTGTTGTTGGTTTTTTTTTAAGATTTAAAAAAAAATTTTATTCAAGTTCAATTTACCAACATTTAGCATAACATCCAGTGCTCATCCCGCCAAGTGCCCCCCTCAGTGCCCATCACCCAGTCACCCCAACCCCCCGCCCACCTCCCTTTCCACTACCCCTTGTTCATTTCCCAGAGTTAGGTGTCTCTCATGTTTTGTCACCCTCACTGATATTTTCACTCATTTTCTCTCCTTTCCCTTTATTCCCTTTCACTAATTTTTATATTCCCCAAATGAATGAGACCATATAATGTTTGTCCTTTTCCGATTGACTTATTTCACTCAGCATAGATTTTTATTTATTTATTCATGACAGAGAGAGAGAGAGAGAGAGAGAGAGAGAGAGAGAGAGAGAGAGAGAGAAAGGCAGGTAAAGACACAGGCAGAGGAAGAAGCAGGCTCCATGCAGGGAGCCTGACGTGGGACTCGATCCCGGGTCTCCAGGATTACACCCCGGGCTGAAGATGGCGCTAAACTGCTGGGCCACCAGGGCTGCCCTCTTTCAAGAGTTTTTTTGTTTTTTTTTTTTTTTTCAAGAGGTTTTTACAGTCACTTTTCACATTGTCACGATTTAGGTGGCTCTTGAACTTAGGAGGCGTCTTTTGCCTTTTCCTCAGGGCTTTTCCATTCCTTGGCCATTGTAAGTAAGTCTTTATATCACTTTTGGTCTAGGAAAGCTCTTGCATGCTCCTTTTGGAAAGGCCAGGGCTCCACTCATCTTTCTAGCCATGCTCTTCCTTTCCTGACCAGTATTCAAGTTGTATTGAACTGTGTCATGTTCCCTAAACAAAGTGGACTTCTTTGTGCTCCCATACCCATATTCTGGCTATTTTATTAGCCAAGAACATCTTTTTACCCCTAAGGAGCAGATAGCTACTGAACTGTAGAAGAACATCTTCTCTGTATGTCGCACTGTTCCAGGTACATGGCAACACTGAACAAAGCAGACAAAATCTCTGCCTTGTGAAGCTGATATTCTAGTGTGTGGATATCTGGGGGTGGGCAGGCAGGGGCAGAAAAGAAACAAGAGGATGCAGAATCTGTCCTATAGTGTTAAGTGCTATGGTGAAAAATCAAGCTGGACAGGAGTATGGGGAGTAGAGAAGGCCCCGTCGACTCCACCATAGTCAGTATTTGCACAATTATTTTTTTTTAATTTATGATAGTCAGAGAGAGAGAGAGAGAGAGAGAGAGAGGCAGAGACATAGGCAGAGGGAGAAGCAGGCTCCATGCACCGGGAGCCCGACGTGGGATTTGATCCCGGGTCTCCAGGATCGCGCCCTGGGCCAAAGGCAGGCGCTAAACCGCTGCACCACCCAGGGATCCCTATTTGCACAATTATTATTAAGCAGCCTTTCCTCATTGAAGCATTTTCCAATGTTTTGCACATTATTTATGACCATAATCCTTCCAGAAGCTCTGTTGGGTTAATGCTATTGCTATTTACATTACATTGATGAGCAAACTGAACCTTACAGATATAATTCACATAGTTAAGAGGGGCAGAGCTGCAATTGAGGTCTAGGCCTGTCTGACCCAAAGCCTGTGCTTGTAACCACTAGGCTGTTCTGTCCCCAGCAAGCCTCACCACAACTCTCTGAAGTGGAAATTATTATACCTGTTTTATAGTTGGAGAAACTGAGGTTCAGGGAAAGGAATGGACTCATTTGTGGTTGCACAGCAAATAAGTGGATTTGAACCTAGATCTGTCTTCCTCTTAGTGTTAGGCCTTTCTATAAACCCTGAGGCCTAAGGACCTATGGACTTGCCTGCCTCTACTTTTTCAGGGCCCAGGCAAGGTACCAGTTGAGGCTTTTGGCCCTCCCTGCTTCTCTTCCTACCTATGGTTCTTATAGAACCTTGGGATGAATATGGCTACTCCATATTCATGGAGTACATACACATCAAAGCCCTGCCCCATACAACTTCCCCTTGGCCACCTGTTGGGCCTAGCAGATGGACCTGGATGATAAGACCACATAATTCTTGCAAATAAGCTCAAGAGGTACAGGCAGGGGACTCTGGGGTTCTGGGTACCAGGAGTGCAGTCTAGAAGACAGAGGGCCAAAGATCCTGATGGCTGTATTCCCATGGCCCCACAGACCCTTTACCTCATGGAGAGAGGCATCTAAAGTTTGGGGTCCAATTTAGGGCCCTCTGTTTCCCAGAATGGCCAATGGTATTGTGATTTGTAATAAGCTAGACCCCAAGATCCCCCTTCTTTGGCTTCCCGAGCTAGGTCCTGCTTTTGCAGTGAGGGGATGGGTGGTATCCATGGGCCTGAGTCTTCAAGGCCTCTGAGCAGTAAAGAACAGACCCTTCCCAGCAAGCACGGCTGGACCTGCCCAGACTCTTAGGTCCCCCGTCACAGTATTTTCTCCATAGCACTTGCAGGACATTTACCTTCATTTCTTAGGAGCTTTTAAAAAATTAGACATTTAATGCATCCTTGCATTAGAAAATGTAGAAAAAACTCAGAAAAGTAGAGGCGAAAAACATTACCTGTAATTACAGCACACAAAGGCAGCCACTGCGAGCATTTGGTGTACTTCCCTTGTTCTTTTTTATTCTTTTCATGTAGTTGAAATGATATAGCACATACGATTTTTTTCTTGCTTCTTTTCACTTGAGCGTTTCCCCCACGTAATTGCATATTCTCCACGAGCATTATTTTTAACGGCAACTGATATACCATAATGTACTTAACCATCCTCCAAATGTAGGGCACAGAAGCTGGGCCCATTTTTTCCACAGTTTTAAATCAGGCTGCAGTGGGCATCCTTGCACATACAGCTCTAAAACTTACAGCATTTTGGGAACTGGCCTTGTAGAGGAACAACTGTCCTCAGCTTATTTCCCTTTCTAGATGTTCCCCGTGGCTGGGTCTGACACATTCTGGTAGTAATTCATTTGTTCATTCATTCCATCACCACATAATGGCTCCATACCTCTGTGAGCTAGACCCTGAGATATAGGGGTACAGGTGTGACTAAGTCACAGCCCCAGACTGCCAGGGGCTCCCCCTCTGCAGGGAGAGTCAGGCACAGTAATGGACACTTTCAGAAAAGTTTGATCAGGGCTGTGATGGAAGCAAGAAAAGGTTACTACAGAAGAACAGAGGAGGGCCTCCTCATCTAGCCTAGAAACATTAAGATAAGCTTTCTGGAGGAGGTCTTGCCTAAATGAGTTACGGAAAATGATTAGGAGTTGGCTGCAATAAAAAAAAAGGGGGGGGGAACTTCCTGTTAAACATAATGAGTTGAATTAACTTATTTATCTCTGCTGCTTCCCCAAATCCAACTGAAATATGAGAATTCAGAGGCACTATGAACCACAGAAGGCAGGGTGAGGTATGGAATTGAAAACAGGGAGAATTTTAAAAGTCTGTTAACAGACCCTCTTGTCCCCTCCCTGGCCCCATCTAGTGAGGGGCCTCCTCCACCCCCAACCCCATCTCTGCAGATGGGGGTTGATTTTTTGGAGAAATTGAAGTTAAGAGGCCCCGGGCTTGGGGATACCAGGCACAATAAAGGGTGGGATGGAATAGGGTTATAAGCAAAGGTTTCTGCATCCTAAAACAGTGGGACCCCAACCTCCTCCCACTTTCCTACTTCTAGGACACCAAAGTCAGGAGCATACAAGAGAGCAAAGTAGTCTTCTTTGAGGAAACTGAAAGGCTCTAGAGAAAGGCCTGCAAAAAATGACAAATGGGAGTCTTCCAACAAAAGAACAGGCTTCAGCCCAGCAACTGTAGTGAAGCCTACCACCTGGCAACCCTCATCTATACACAGAGCTTCCCGTCTGCTTGTTAGTGTTAGGGAAACCAATCGCCAAGGATCACCAGCCAAGGACCCTTAAGATTGGTATATTTGATTTTATGTAAATTAAGCATTGTTACAACTGACATTTAACACACACACACACACACACACACACACACACACACACACTCACACATCCCACTGGCAAGCCTTAGGTAGCTAGATATGATCAGATAGTACAAGGCTTTTTGAAGAAGATATCAACCTATAGAGTGACCAAAAAAGCAAGCAAACAAACAGTAAAGAGAGGAACTTGGAAGGAACAGATGTCAGGAGGGAGGAGAAGAACCTTGGGAAATTAAAGATAGGGTCAAAATAAAGATTTCAGCAGGAAGGATTAGAAAATAAAAGGAGAGAAAACATCCTAGGAAAGCAAAATAACAAGATGAAGAAATAGACAACAGAAGAGAAAAGATGAGAAAATTGGAGGATCAGTTGAGGAACTCCAACATCCAACCACAGGAGTTCCAGAAATAGAGAGTGGCGGAAGCAGCACGAAGGAAGTAATCAAAGCCAAAATACAAGAACATGTCCCAGAACTGAAGGAATAAAAATCCCACTGAGTAACCAGCAAAATAAATGATAAAAAGACCCACACCAAGGTATGCCTGTGGAATTCCAGAATACCAGTGATAAAGAGAGGATCCTTAGGGGTTCCAGAAAACAAAAACATATCATACACAAAAAATCAAGAAAAAGAATGGCATTGGATTTCTCAACAGCAGCACTGGAAGCTAGGAGACTATAAATGTAGCAGTGTTCTAAAAATTCTGAGCAAACATAATTTCCAACCTGGGAGTCTATACTCAGTTGAATTATCAATCAAGGGGCAGCCCCGGTGGCGCAGCGGTTTAGGGCCACCTGCAGCCCAGGGCATGATCCTGGAGACCCTGGATCCAGTCCCACGTTGGGCTCTCTGCATGGAGCCCGCTTCTCCCTCTGCCTGTGTCTCTGCCTCTCATTCTCTATCCGTGTCTCTATGAATAAATAAATAAAATCTTTAAAAAAAGAATTATCAATCAAGGCTGAAGGCCTAATGAATACATTTTTCAGATAGATGGGGTCTGAAGATTTTATGTCCTAGGCCTTTTTGCTCAGAGTGCTGGAGAATGTGCTCCAGCAAAATGTAGACATAAAGTCAGAAAAAAGTCCAAGGGATCTAGGAAACAGATGAAAGGTGAAAGGAATCCCAGAGTGATGGGGCAGGGACAAGATCTTAGTGCAACCTTAGGTGGGTGTAGAGAGCGCCCAGCCTGAATTGCAGTAGGGACAATGTCTTGAAGGGAAAAAGAAGAAAATCTGATGGATTGCCTGATGTGTCAAAACACGTTGAGAGAAGAAATGCGCTTCTGACAGAGTTTGGGGAGAACTGATCATTGTTCTGAAGAAAACTAAGCAAGCAAAGTCATCACCACCATCAACCCCAGGGAAAAGGAAAAGCAGTATGGGAAAGGAAATGTAGTTATAGCATATGATATGATTTATCCATTATTAGCATTGATGCAGTCATAGTAATGTCAGCTACCAGTACTGGGTATTGAGGTAGGTGTATGCACGGGTTCTTTAGAAATGATGAGGTAAATACCTGAACAAGCAGTTAAAAGAGTTGAAGTGGGTTTGTCTCAGAGAGTGGGGGTTGGGGGTGGGAAGGGGGTAGAGTGGAGAATCTGTTTTTTACAATCCTCACAGTCCTGTGTGACTTGAAAATCTACATACATGTATTACTTTGGCAAAAAAAATGTAAAAGGACACACAAAAGAAGTTTCACAAGCAGATTAACAATGTGAACATATACTTTAGAAATCTGAAAGTGAACTGAGAAAAAATAACACTGATAAGGAGTTTCATTCTAAGATCCTTTGACAGTTTGACTTTTTCAGCTGTTTCACATATCACTTTAATACAATTAAAAATAATTTTAAAAGGGCACCTGGAGGGCTCAGTTGGTTAGGCGTCTGCCTTTGGCTCAGGTCATGATCCTGGGGTCCTGGGATGGAGTCCTGCATCGGGGCTCCCTGCTCAGCGGGAAGTCTGCTTCTCCCTCTACTCCTCCCCCCTGCTTGTGTGTTTTCTCTCTCTCTCTCTCTCTCTCTCTCTTTCTCTCTCTCAAATAAATAAAGATCTTAAAAAAATAATTTAAAAGACCTAAAGAGGGGCAGGGAGTGTTCCAGGTAGCCAATACCAGATGCGTGAAAAAGAGATGGGAGGGCAGGGTGAGGTGGAGAGCCTTGGAGAGTTTGGGCAAGACAGGCAGGGAGGTCACTGGGAGGAGTTACTGATGCTTAAAGCAAGAGAACCACATCAACTGATGTGTACTTTAGAGATGTTCCTTTAGCAGTGAGAAGGGAGTTCTCCAGTGAAGAGACTTGCAGTTAGATCAGGCGATGTCTAGGAGAGAAGGTGCCTGGCTGCCCTAAGGCCGATTGTCAGTTTATGGAGAGACCTGTGTGATACCTGGGCTAGGATACCCACCTCCTTGTCCTCAGGGCACTGCTGGAAGAAGCCCTGTTCATGGTTGTCCTTCAGGCTTCCTTAAAAAAAATCTACCTCCATCAGTATCCAACCTCCTTTCTCTTGGACACACGAGTTTTTAGACATGTTACTCAACTCACATCCTGACTTGAGGACCAGTCTGTCTCTTTCAGGTAACTTTGCATTTCTCATTTCTGATATATTTTATGTTTGTTAGTTTAGCTCTCAGAGGACAGTCTTGTTTATCTAATTCCAGGTTCTTGGGGTGAAGCATCTTATTGTTTCCTGAGGTGCTGTTTATGGATGGCTGGGAAGACCTAAACCAGAGGCAGGGAACCAGTCAGAAGGCAAGGGCAGAAACCCCAATGTGGCATCTCAAGGGCTTACATTCTTTTCAGTTATTCTGCCCTGTTATCCCAATAGGTCCCCCAAAGGTTCAGGAACTTTCCATATTTTGCCATTTATTGTCTCATCTGCCAGACTGCTTCTTATACCTGGAAGCAGCAGTGTCAGAATCCTTGGTCAAGGGTGCCTGGCTGGCTTGGTTGGAAGAGCATGAGACTCTTGATCTCGGGGTTGTGAGTTCGAGCCGCATGTTGGATGTAGAGATTGCTTTAAAAAAATCCTCGGTCCGATTACATGCCCAAGTTTTGGGTTCAGAAAATATGGTCACTGTACTCATAGGCTTTGATGAATTACTATTTATTGAGGACCACTCCTGAGGATAGGAACTGGCCCTGTTAAACCTTTTGAGAACCCTGGAATCTTAAGTGGCCTGTCATCAGGAGAAGGCTGTGGGAGTAGCAAGACAGATTGATTTCTTCTCCTGACATGGATTGATAAAGGGAGGCCTTGTCCCCTGGGTCTTTGGGTCTCTATGTAATAGACAGCTGAACCAAATTGATACAAAAGAGAAACTTTGGCATTCCGAAGGAACAAAAAATTTCAGAGCCTGAAGGTTGTTGGGAACTCAACTTAACACAGCCCCATTGTTTATAGATGAGGAACCAAGGTCTAGCCAGAAATGACTTATCCAAGTGTGTGCTATCTTTCAAAGAATAGTGGCTCAGCTTGGTGGAGTAAGAGGTAGACTGACCATTAGGCAGGTCATTAGCCCCAGGGAGGTATAGGAAAGAATAGCATTAATGGTCACTGTTATCTACATGTAATTCATAACATACTAAATGTGTAAGGAGCCGGAAACCTCCGAGGTGGGAAACACCCCTACCTTGAATGTTGCATGATGCCAAACACTCTCAAACTGGTAAGAATTAGTCCACGGTGAGGAGAACTGGTTAATACATCTGCATCATGGCTTGGAGCTCTTTCACTCCCCTGAAGTGCCACCTTGAGGACTGTAACACATCACATAGAAATGCTTTTGGAGCAGAAGTACATGTGTGATAACCCCTCAGAAGAAAGAGCCCTAGAGAGGAAGAGTCTGTCTTGGCATCAGGGAAATAGGACAAGGGATCTCACCTTAATGGTGTGCATGTGCTCAGCATCAAGCCACTGGTACAGTGGAGTATGGTGATAAGAGCACAAGCTTTGGGCTTTATGCCAAGCTCCCCTACTTGTATGATGTGTGGCAAATCATTTCAACCTCTCTGAGTCTCAGTTTAATCATCTAGAAATTGGATGAACAGTTTTCACATTGCAGGATCAAAGTATATAACGTAGGGAAAGAGCCTAACATGGTGCCTGGTACATAGCAGGTGCTCAGCGATTATTCACATGATGATGGGGATGATTATATATGTTGCTTATGCTCTAAAGCAGATTGGGGCAGGGGGCCAGTCCATGAGCTCTTGGAAGGTTCATATTTCCAGGTCTGGGTTTGGTATACAGTAGACCTATTTAGTGTGTGCCGGGGCTCAGGGGTGGGGTGCCTGCCTGGAGCAGAGGCTTAGTGTTAGGGAGAGAGGCTGAGGGGCTTGGCCTTGATTCTGTTGGGGGATCATTGAAGTCAGACCCCTCCGACCTGGTACCTGTGACTAATTGAGCCAGGCCTCAGAAGCAATCTTGCTGATTCGGAGTGAGATGGAAGGTTTTAATAAATGTGAAAACGTGCTCTGTGGCCCTAGTCCTCTGTCCCTTTAGGGGGCCGTGAAGGCTAAAGGTTAGTGCCACTGTCCTTGGCTGAACACACGTGCCATGTGCCAGGCAGAAAGTGTGCTAGGCCAAGCCTCATAGCCACCTGATGAGGGGAGGGATCCTCCCCTCACCCCCATTTTCCAAGTGAGAAAGCCAAGGCTTGGCATAGGGGAGTGCCTTCCCCAGGATCATGTGGCTAGTAAGTAGCAGAACTGGGAGTGCTCTGTTAGAGCTCCAGTGCCCTGATGCTTGCCTGCCCTACCTCTCTGTGAGGGCTCCATTCACTCTTTTTGTTTGTTTGTTTGTTTTTTATTGGAGTTCAATAACACCCAGTGCTCATCCCACCAGGCTCCATTCACTCTTTTTTTTTTTTTAATTTATGATAGTCACAGAGAGAGAGAGAGAGAGAGAGGCAGAGACACAGGCAGAGGGAGAAGCAGGCTCCATGCAACGGGAGCCCGACGTGGGATTTGATCCCTGTTCTCCAGGATCGCTCTCCAGGATCCTGCCCTGGGCCAAAGGCAGGCGCTAAACTGCTGCGCCACCCAGGGATCCCATTCACTCTTATAGCAAATACTCTCTTCTGAGGTCCACCTCCTCTCCCCATGCACCCCTGTCTCATTTTGCATGCAGCAGAGATAATGCTCCTCTCACTGAGCTTGAGTCTTGGTTCTCTTACCTGAGGACAGAGCCTGTGATGTGTTATCTCTCTCTTCTCTGCAGGGAAAATGTGGCGGGGGTGGGGCTGGGGGGGTGGCGGGTGGGGAGTGTGGGGAGGGGTGGGGGGACTCTAAAGGAGGAGGAAGAAGACAAAGGAGATGAGAAAGGCTGCTTCCCACACTTTGCCAATTCTTCCAAGTTCCTGGGTCCTGTCTCCCCTTTCCCACCCTGGAGACCCCAGTGCCACGATCCCAATCCTCCCTGCCCCTCACCACACCCCCTCCCCAGGAGAAGCAGCCAGAGGGGTGTGCTGCAGATTTCACTCATTCCCTCAGCTCCCTCAGAGCTGTCCTGCACCCCACTCTCTCCTCTCTGCCCTTCTTTCACCTCTGAGGGGGCCTCACGATGAAGAAGGCAGGCCAGCATAGTAGAAAGGAGCCCAGCAGCTGACTCACTTACCCCCTCAGCTTCATTCCCTTCATCTAGAAAATAAGCAGGTTGAACTAGGCAATTGGCAAAGCCTTTTCTATGTTGTTAATAATACCTGGCATTTGTCTGCTGGGTTCCAGAGGGCTTAATCATCCCAACAGTCCTGCCAGATTGGCCTTATGTTCCAGGTGGGGAGAGGGAGACTGAGGCTTAGGTCCTGAGAGGGGAAATGGCTTGCCTGGGTCACAGGGCTGGTCTGTGGCAGAACTAATATCCAGGGCTAGGTCTCTCTGCGTTTAAAGTGGGGGGCTCTGCCTTGGCCCACAGTTGTGGGCTGCCTCTTAGCCACTTCGATTTGGGCCTCACTTCTCACTCTGACCCACCAGAGCCCTCATGGTTGGTTCCAGGAACCTCTCCAACCTCACCCACACCCACTCCTCCCCTGGTTCAGTCCACCCCCACCATACTATCTTCCTCCTGGTCCCAACAACTTTCCCATTGGCTCTCCTCTGCATGAAATACCCTCCCCTTCCTTTTCATGGCATGTGTTAGGCCACAAGGCCATTGCATAGGGCACCAGGAGAAGAACAGAGAACGTGTACTGATCATTGGGGTTTTTTTTTTCTGCTTCCCTTTCAGATCTGATGGTGAGAATTCCAGGACAGTCAGGTCAGTACCCTCTTTCTGTAGTAGCAGTGGGGAGATGGGACAGGGACTGGGGTGGGCCCTTTGGTTTGTTACTTGGGGATCTGTGGGCAGGGGCCGGCGGGGGGGGGCGGGTTGACCCCAGGGGTTTTGTCCCATTGGTACTAGGAGTGGGTATGGAGCAGAGTGGGAGGGCTAAGGTGAGTGTAGCAGGCGTGGAAGGAGGCTGAAAACTGTTCCTCAGTCTTTCTGACCCTGGCTACTCTGGGCTGGGCTGAACCCCAGAAAGACTCATGATTGCTGCTCAGATGGGAAAGCTGACCTGCAGAGAGGTCAGCTCTGGACCTGGGTCCTTCTCCACCTTCTCCTTTCTGGAGAAGAGGGCATGAGAGAAGCAGGGCTTCTTTGGTCTGGCATTGGTGCTCCACCCTGAACTGCACTAGCTAGCTCTGAGTAGTGAGATCTGGGTGGACTTTTGACATGACACATTCTACACATTAGAAACATACATTATGGTGACAAGTGCACTTTTTTTTCCATGCTTGGTAAAAAATTACAAGCTTCAGTAAGTTTTCGTGGTGTGATCAATCTGCCACTCGAAGAGATGGGAATAAAACTGGGGTAAAGACAAGGGCTAGTTGTGCATTTCCCAGGCCTTAACCCATCAGAAGCTTCACGAAGTCACAAGTATCAAGAATAGGGTCTATGGGGGAATGATGGGGTATTCAGGATAGGGCCCATTAAGTGTTAGCATCCAGATCAGGGGCAATGCAGTGGGCCTCTGAGATAAGATGAGATGGGCCCAGGCAACAGAGGCATGGGATGGGTACACTGAATTCCAGCCAGGGCTACACAGTTCTTAATGAGCACACACAGTGCCTTTGTGAAGGGTGGGATCCACTGAGTGGACCAGTTGAAGGCATGTTCCCTTTCTCCAGGGCTACTGCGGCCTCTCACCGGGGTTCCCAGCTCAGTGAGCAGAGCACAGGTTGCATTTCAGCCCGCCCCCCGCCCTGCGCTGTTTGTGGCCTCTTGGCCATGAACCCTTGTGCAGAGCACAGCTTGTCCAACCATATGCAGCCGCCCAGGTCCTGCCATTGGGCAGTGGATGTGGGAAGCGAGGCAGAGGATCCCAGCATATAGCCAGAAGCACATAGTGAGACACAGCATGTCCTAGTATCCCAGGCAGGAGCTGTGGGAAGATCACACTGATGCCCCGGGTCTGGGGTATAGGCTGTGGCCAGCGGGAGAGCAGGGGACTGTGTTAGGTGCAGTCAGGCCCAGCGTCTAGGCAAGGAGTACATGACAAGATGCAATTAGTCCCAGCACGCAGCCAAGGAGGACAGCATGGGCACAGCCTGTCCTAGCATTTAGGAAGGCACTACTAGTCTAGCAAAGGATATGGATCCCACTGTCCCACTACGGGTTTGGAGAGAGGCAACTTAACATGGCTCTGAGCACAGGTTCCCAGGCCTCCCCCCTGATATCCCTGCTGCTTGTCGAGGAACCTGATCAAAGGCATCTCTAGCTCCCAGCTCTCCCCAGCAGGAGAGTTCCTGGGACATGCAGCTCAGGGTGTTTACTGATGATCATAATCATAAGTCACGATGGCATACACTAGGCCTTTACAACTTATAAAAGTTGTCAGGGACTTTCTTTTGTTTGATCCTCCCAGCAACACTGTAGGTGGAGCCCGAGCTGGCCTTATCATCACTGTTTTACAGTTAAAGAAATTGAAGCTTGGGCTAGTTATGGGTTTTGCCTACAGCCACACAGCTAATAGATGGCTGGGCTGGAATTCAAACCAAGGTCTGCCTGGCACCAAGCCCAGAGCCCTTCCCACGTTGCCACTGTGGGAGCTCTTGACAGCCTGGCAGATAATAATAATCATCCTCCTCATCATCCTAATATTAGTAATAATAGTAGTTATCCTTTGCTCCTCACATATTAAGAACTCTGAGCATGATCTTATTTAATGCTCACAATGGCCCTGTTAGATGTGGGTTGGGATCCCAGATTTATGGATGAGGACAATGAGGTACCCCAGAGGGTCAGCACCTTGCCCAAGGAAAGAACAGCAATAGGTCAGGGCAGCATCACTCTGACTCATGCCTTGTGCTGTCTGGTTGCAGAGCCAGCATTGATTTTACTGAGCCATACTTCCCAACACCTGTCCCAGTTCCACAGTCCAGGAGGCCGTGGGGGGAGGGTGTCTTGAGGACTCAGCAATTGAGAAGCAAGGGTCACACTTGGGCTGTGGAAGGGTCCTAACACATAGCACTTGTGGGGCAAGAGCCAGCAAATGGGGTGGGAAGACAAACTTGGAACCAGGACTGGGTGGAGACGTGTGAAGGTGCTCCCGGACCGGACCACACACATAAATGTTTGAGCTCACTTCAGTTAGGGGTTAGGGAGATCTTTGTGGAGAAGGCATAATCTGATCCAGGCTGTGGAAGACTGTCATGCAGACTTTACAAGGCAGTGAGGGCATGGGGGCAGGGTCCACATCCCTGGAAGTGGAACCAGCATGCATCAGAAGTGAGGATGGGATGAGAGTGGGTGCATTCTGTTGGGCTCCAACGGATCAGGGCAGGAAAAGAGCTAATGCTAAAGTTCAGAACATGGATCGGGGCTGGGTCAGAGACCTTCTGTCCTCAACAGGAGCCAGGGAAGGCCAGAGGAGAGAGACTGGGCTCTGCAGCATAGCAAAGGCAGCATCTGGGTTGGGGCACAGGACGCCATTTATGGCTAGGTCACTTTCTCGTTATGCGACTTTGGACAAATCTGCTCATCCCTTGGAGCTCCAAGTGTCCTCATCTAATAAACTGTGTGTGTGTGTGTGTGTGTGTGTGTGTGTGTGTGTGTAGAAGGGAACGGTGGATAGAAGAAACACCAAGGAGAGAGGCTAGGCCTTGGCTGTTGTGGCAGCCAAGCAGCAAGGAGGGAGCAGGGTGGGTAGATTGCAAACCACTGAGGCCTGAGGGCTTCTAAGTATGGGGTGCCAGAGAAAGTGTGGAGTCTAATTAGAGCTGAACAGCTGGTGTTGTGCGAGGGCTGTGGGCAGAGGAAGGTGCCTGGACTTCCTGTGGATTTGTGAGAAGCTGTCGGGCCTACAGGCATTTGAAACCAAGGTCCGCAGAGGGCATGAGGATGGCTCAAATTCACAAAGCTACCTGGTCAGTGGAGCCTGCTTCCTCACTGTGTGCTCTCTGCAGTCACTGAACTTCTCAGATGAGGTTTCCTCATCCGTGAGTGGGGACAACAGTTTGGACTCCTCTGGGTTAGATGAGAGAAATGAAAGCAAAGCAGTGTCCAGCATAAAATAGTGCTCACTACATCCTAATGCCCTCAGCCTTCGGCCGCCCCCAATCCATTGTCTTTCACTGGATAGCCAAGCTTGAAAAATGTGGAGATGTGCCTGAGAGGCAGGAGGGACTGCTACCTCTGCCACCAGAAACCCAGGGATCTCAGGTTTGGAGGCACTGCCATGGTTGGGAGGGTCAGGCTGGAACTAGGGGGCCTGGGGGACCAGGCTGGGGTTGCCAGGCATGCAAGGATGAGAGCCACGGAGGTGGCCTGTTGCTAGGGAAGGAGGGAGGAGGTGGGGGAGCCACTGACACCCGCAGAGCCCAGGAGGTCCCCATGGCAACAGGAGCCGCTGCCTTCTGAGGAGAAGTGGGAGGAGGAACCACTGCTGGCTCTGTTCCCAGAGGAGGCCTCCCACTCTGGGCCCCAGTGCCCCCATCTGTCCAACTGGAGTTTGGCTTAGATCACCTCTAAGATTCTTCTTTGTTTTGACCTCCTGGCAATCTGGGGTGGCTGAGACCACAGACCTTCCAAGGCTCCCCAGTCCACATGTCGATGACACTGCCAGTCCCAGGAGGCAACCCAGCTGTGTCCAAGTCTTCCCTCCCATGCTGCCTACCGTTCAGCAGAGCCTAGTTTCCTGTCCTGCCCAGCTCTCTGTTCTCACCACTTCCTGTGCCTGCCACCTTGTCACTTTCAGGTCAGCTGAAGTCTTTCTGGCTCTGGGGGGCCCAACCCCAGTCCTGCTCATTCTGGGAAGCCTTGCCTGGCTGCCCTAAGCCCACCCCGGCTGCTTCCTCCCTCCTGGGATGCTCTGGCCCCCCAAACCTCAGGTCAAGAGCTCCTCCTTGCTGCCTCTCCATATCCACTGCTGCCATTTATCTGGCAGCTTCTTCTTTTTTAAAATATTTTATTTATTTTTCATGACACACACACACACACACACACACACACAGAGAGAGAGAGAGAGAGAGAGAGAGAGAGAGAGAGAGAGAGGCAGAGACACAGGCAGAGGGAGAAGCCGGCTCCATGCAGGGAGCCTCACATGGGACTTGATCCCGATCCTGGTCTCCAGGATCACGCCCTGGGCTGAAGGCGGTGCTAAACCACTGAGCCACCTGGGCTGCCCTATCTGGCAGCTTCTAAGGATGGGGCTCCACACAGGATGCCTGACAGGCTCAGATCTTTACAGTAAAATCTACGGGGTCATATCATGAATCTCCATTTTACAGACAAGTCACTGCTCTGTGAGCTTCTGTGACCTGTCTGAGGTTCCCTGGGTAGTGTGTGGTGGAGCCAGGCTTGAACTTGGCTCTGTGTGATTGCTGCTACCCCAGGGCTGGTGAGGCGGGTGTTTGCAGCAGCAGCACTTACAGAGTGTTAGCTAGAGCTTTTGCATGCCAGGCACCATGCTGGGCACTTTACCTATACTCTCTCATTTCATCTCCATAATAACGCTATCGGGTATATGTTCTTGTCATTTTACCAGCAAGGAAACTAACCTTAGCTGAAATTATTTCCCTGGTAGTAGAACAAGGATAGGGATTCAGACCATCAGAGTTGCCATCACCACAGCAACTCTCCAGCAGCACATAGAGCATTCCCTGTGTACTGGACCTGTGTTGGGTGGTCTGTTGGGGGTGGGAGGGCAAAAGCGAGGTGCCAACACAAACGAGCCAGCTCTGGCAAGCCTATATGGGAGTGTGCTAAAGAGGAGAAACCAGTTGTAAGGACAAGAGTCTGGAGTGGGAGAGCTGGAGTGACAGTGGGATAGAGGAGGATGATGTGGGGGGAAACACGGGGGAGTTGGATAGTTTTCCCAAAGGAGGCACCATTTCAGGAAGCTCACGAGGGACAAGAAAGGGTAAGAGGGTCTTCCCTCCCCTTCCTGTTTGCACTCCCCAGCCTCTGCCTGGCCCAGCCCCAAGAAGCAGGTGACCCCTGAGCTGGTTGCATGCCTGGTTGGCACCAAAATAAACTTGCCTTCTCTCTCTTCCCCTCCCCTTGCCTCTGTCCCCTCTGTCCTGGCTTTAATTAGCAGCCCTGGGGATGAGTCACTTGGCAGCTGGGGAGGGAGGCTGCACAGAGCCCAGTCAAGCCTCGACTCCTGCCCCACGCCCTGTGGGCAATGCCACTGTGCTCATGCATGCAGGTGCCCTCCAGTGTGCCACCCAGTTTCATGTCCATGAGGGTGTGAAGAGCACCAGGGTGCTGGCATGCGTCCATGTGTGTCTGGATGTCTGCAGAGAAGCAAATCTAGGCATCACTGCCTTTGTTTCTGCGTGCCACTGAATGTCAGTGTGTGTGAGTGTGGGGCTATAATGTGTGTCTGTGGTAGCAAGTGGCAGAAAATGAGGGAGCATTTGAGTGAGCAAATACAAACACTGTATAATTGCATTCACCCCTCCCTACATAATGTTCTCTATGCAGTCTTGCTTATGCAAGCCCTGCACTTATATCCCCAATTTTCCCTTGTCTTAGTCTGGGTACATTTTATTGCAGGGAACAGAAACCCACTCAAACTTGCTCCAGAATAAAGGGGGAGAACTATTGTGAGGCTAAGGCTACATCTCACAGAATCTGAGAAATGAAATATATATATATATATGTATATATATATATATATATATATATATATATATATATATATAGAGAGAGAGAGAGAGAGAGAGAGAGAGAGAGCGCGAGCGCCAGGCCTCATACCAATTGGAAGCAGGACCAAGAAGTCAAGGACCAGGATTCTTTCTCTTCCCTCACCCCACCCCCCTCCGCCCTGCATCTTCCAGGCCCATGTCTTGTCTATGTATCTCATGGCTTGACTGGTCCCCCATCATCTCTTTGTCACTGCCTCGCCCCTCTGGACTAAGCCTCCTCTGCTTTCACACCTTTTGATATGGCTGCCAACCCTGGAAGCTATGTGACCTTATAGCTTACGGGTCCATTCCATAGGACTACAGCATTTCTATCCAGCCTATGGTAACATAAGACAGCAAGGGGGGCTGTAGGTGGGAGTCAGTTCTCCTAGAAGTGGGTAAGGATAGAGAGGTCAGATACTTCCACAGTGAGCAGTTTTTATGAGTCCACAAGTGAAATCAGAGCCTGGGCACCTGGTGGGCGGGGGGGGGGCAGTCTGCTCAGAGCCCAGGTTTGTAAGGTTGCCCATCTATCAAGATTTTGATTATTTGCTCACCATGCTTTCAAGTTCTATGCCCTTGCCTCAGAACACCTTGTTTTATCGAAATAATTCCCCCTTTTAATGCCAGAACAGCTTTTATGTGCACCCGTGAATATTACCATTGCTATCCAGGTATGGTTATTGTCATAGCTCTGGAACAACTGGCACAGTGCTACTCATGGGACAGCTGTTACTGAGTTCTTGGTTGCTTTGAGAATTTGCACATTTTATTAGTGCAGTGACTGAATTTATAGTTATCTGCGGTATATAATTACAGGCACACATTATCAATATTATCTGCTTGATGCTTGAGCTTACTTTTCCATTAATATAAACCCTTGCAGTTTTTACATTAATTACAGAGAGAATTAATGACTTCTTAGACAAGTTTTCATCTATGAGTAAAGAGTTTGGAACCAGCTGTGCCCATAATGACTACTCTCCAGACGCAGGGGCAATGCCCACGGCTCTAACTTTGGCCATGGCCTCGCATCCTCTGGCTGAGACTTAGAGGCTGCCCACCACCTCCCCGGGGGCCTCCTGTTTCTGGCCTGGCACAGAGAAGGTGCTGTTGCTATTTTTAATAAGAATGATCGCTTTTTCATTATCATTAAAGCTGTCTTCTACAGGTAAATGGTAAATGTGAGTGGGAGAGATCATCCCAGGTTCAGAGCAGAGTCTCCTTCAACTTCTCCCCTCTGCCTCCTTATTTATTTATTTATTTATTTATTTATTTATTTATTACTATTCCAAATATTAATAATTGCTTTAATTCACAAAATGTCTGCTGTGCAGGTACTGTTAGGGAGCATTTGGCACAGGTTCTCTTTAAGCCTCCTGGCCACCCTGCCAAGTAGGAGTGATTGTGTACACTATACAGCTGGGGAAGCTGAAGCCTGGGGAAGTAAAGTGACTTGCCAGTCATCCATCCATCCATCCACCCACCTGTCCACTCACCCATCCATCCGTTTGTCCACCTATCCACTCATTCATGCGAGGATGATTTATTGAGTACCTCCAGTGTTCTAGGCACTGTGCTAAATTAGATGCAGTTGATACAAATACAAATAATAGAGTCCTGCTCTGAGGAAGCCCACTGTCCAGTAGGGAAACAGACAAGGAGACAATTACCAGGAAGTGGAAGGCGGGAGCATCTCAGAAGTATACCCAACCCAGCCTGAGGGCCAGGGAGGCTTCTCTAAGCTGCCATCTAAGCTGAGACTTGGAGGATGAGTAGAAGTTAGCCGGGTGAGGAGTGGGGGTGGGGTGAGGTGTTTTGGGCAGAGCAGAAAATGTACGCCATGATGGTGGCGGCACGGTCGGCCCCTATATTTGGGAAGAATGGAAGCTCTTTTCTGCAAAAGGAATGGGGCTGTCATGAGAAATGGCGTGGAAACAGAGCAGAAGGTAAATTGGGAGGCTGTAACTGGGACCCTGGTCAATTAGGCTCAGAGCTAAGGAGCTGCAGTCCCCTGGGGCAGTTTCCCTGCTTCCCGGAGCACCTGGTACGTACACACACACACACACACACACACACACACACACACCGCCTTTTGCCTGGGCAGCATCGGGCCACGATCCCAGTGGCCACAGTGCCCTCTAGTGTCCACCAGCCCATCTTGCAGCCTCTCCACCTCCAGGTGGATTGTCCACCAATCAACACCACTTACTGACCTGTGTGACTAGATGCCCTGTGCTGGTTGCAGGGGACACTGGGATAAATAAGACCCAGCCTCTATCCCCATAGGGCTCCTGGCCCAGAAGGAGCATCCGCATGTGGACAGAGGACGCTGAGACAAGTGCAGGGTGAGAAGGAAACAGGGAAGGGGTCAGGGCAGGTTCCCCAAGGGCACAACCTGTGGGCAGAGCAGGTATTTACCTATTTACCTATACACCGACCTGTGAAGAACAAGGGTGAGCTTGCAAGGTGGAGAGGTGGCAGTGGGAGGCCGGGGGGGGGGGCGTGGTGGGGAATGGCTTCTTGAACAGAGGCAGAGTGAAGGCTTGGACAGCTGTGTGGCCAAGAATATAAGCACTTCTGTCTGGGTGGTGCACTGCTTGAAGATGGGAGTCGGGGGAAAGCTGAGACTAACCAGAGGGTGGGGGGTTAGGTGCCAGCTCAGAGAAAGTTCTAGGGTGCCTGCCTCTAGCTTATGGTTGGCACTTAGTGAATGGAATCATATAAGGAGCTCCCCTGCCCTTTGGGGATAAAATAAATAAAATAAGATTTTATTTACTCATTCATTAAAGACAGAGAGAGGCAAAGACATAGGCAGGCTCCCCATGGGGAGCCTGATGTGGGGCTAGATCCTGGACCCTGGGATCACACCCAGAGCTGAAGGCAAATGCTCAACTGCTGAGTCACCCAGGCATCCCCCCTTTGGGGATTTTAAACCCATCTGAGGATCTGATGAAGCTATGCTCCCCCCACCCCCAAACATGCTGTTACTCATTAATATTTTCCATACGACTTCAAGAACTTCAGAGATACTCCCCCCACTCCCACCCCCCAGTGCCTACCCATGAACCACAGGCTGCCAAACTACTCTTAGTATAAATACTGAAACTTTATCGTGGCCTCCAAGGCTCTGTGTGATTGGACACCTGCCTACATCTCCAGCCTGGCCTCTCTCCCCTTTGCTTTTTCCACTCAGCTGCGTTGGCCTCCTTGTAGTTCCTGGAAATACCACCTCAGGCCTTTTGTCGAGTTGTTTCCTCGGCCTGGAACATCCTCTCCTGCTACCTCCACTTTTTGTCCAGCTTAATTCCATTCGTTGGTGAATATCTTCTCCTCTCTGATACAAGCTCTGTGAGATCAGGATGTTGGCTCCCCTCAGCCCCTGCCATATCAGGTCCCGGCCCAGTGCCTGGTCCGTAGGATTTATTGAACAAGTGAGTGAAGGCCCTGCTGGTGCCCTATGGCTGGGTGAAGCTCCTCACCCTCAATTCCTTCTTCCTTTTGGCCCACTGGGTCATCACATGAGTCTACCCAACATGCTCAGATACATCTGATTTCCAAGAGTGGCTCAGAGACTTCTCCCCATCCCTGAAACAAACAGGCTTCCTGTGGGTCTCCCCTGTCTTCCTGGGGTAGGGGTCAGATTCTTTCAGGCTCGAGCTGATTCTTTGTCATATATGCACTTTTGTTTCATGGCACCCTTAGAAGAATCCATGAGGTAGAAATGGCTACTCCTCTCTCATAAATAAGGAGACTGATCCTCAGAGGGGTTATCCAGCTAGAAAGTGCTGGAGCTGGGACTTGCACTTGATCCACCAGGCACCCAGCTCTCTGCCTCGCCACAGAGGGGAAGGAGCCTACCCCAGGTCACACAGTATCAGCCTTCCTTAAGGCCAGGACTAGAATTTTTGTCTCTCAGCTCCTACCAGGCCAAGAGGCGGGTCTGGGCCAGAGGTGCAGCAATGAAGGCACAAGACACAGCTGCCGTAGGAGCTAGAAAAGCTGAAAGAAGAGAGAAAAGAAGCGGGAGTTGAGGCCCCCCCAAGCAGCACCCCAAGGACCAGGGGCTTTAGAAGGTGGGAAGAGGGAAAGGAGGCCACGATAAGCCCATAGATGCCAACTTTGCAGTGGTCTAAAGGGCCTATCTCTCTCAGCAGCTTTGGCCTTTTTTGAGAGGAACCAGCTGCCCCAGCAGGGAGGCAGGAAGGCAGGAAGGCTGGCCTGTTGCCTGTCAGTTCCTATTCTTTCTAGATCACTGGCCCCCTGGCCCCTCCCAGGGCCGCCTTCTGCTCAGAACAGCTAGGGGCCTGGGCTCTGGGGCCATGAAAGGACAGGAGCTCTCTGAGCTGGATATGTGGGACTCTTAGGAACCCCCCTATCTCCCATCCTTCACATCCTCCAAATTCTCTACTCTTTCCAGCTCCACTCATATAGAAGAGGGAGGGAGAGAGAGAGATTACTGTGATAGGTAGGTAGGGAGTCAGGGCATCTGGATTCTAGTCTGACTGGCAGTGTGAACATTAGCAAGACTCTTCCCCTCTGGAGGCCTCAATTTCCCCATCTGTCAAGTCAGGCAGGGCACTTTCCTTGGGAGAAGAGCCTCTTGATTGAGAATGGCGTTTCTTCTGATTTGTGCTTCTCTACTCAGGGAACATTTCTCTTAGCCAACTTGGGAGACAACACAAAAGAGAATGAGAGCTTATTTTTTTTTAATTAATTTTTATTGGTGTTCAATTTACCAACATACAGAAAAACACCCAGTGCTCATCCCATCAAGTGTCCACCTCAGTGCCCGTCACCCATTCCCCTCCACCCCCCGCCCTCCTCCCCTTCCACCACCCCTAGTTCGTTTCCCCGAGTTAGGAGTCTTTATGTTCTGTCTCCCTACCTGATATTTCCCACACATTTCTTTTCCCTTCCTTTATATTCCCTTTCACTATTATTTATATTCCCCAAATAAATGAGAACATACACTGTTTGTCCTTCTCCAATTGACTTATTTCACTCAGCATAATACCCTCCAGTTCCATCCACATCGAAGCAAATGGTGGGTATTTGTCGTTTCTAATGGCTGAGTAATATTCCATTGTATACATAAACCACATCTTCTTTATCCATTCATCTTTCGATGGACACCGAGGCTCCTTCCACAGTTTGGCTATTGTGGCCATTGCTGATAGAAACATCGGGGTGCAGGTGTCCCGACGTTTCATTGCATCTGAATCTTTGGGGTAAATCCCCAACAGTGCAATTGCTGGGTCGTAGGGCAGGTCTATTTTTAACTCTTTGAGGAACCTCCACACAGTTTTCCAGAGTGGCTGCACCAGTTCACATTCCCACCAACAGTGTAAGAGGGTTCCCTTTTCTCCGCATCCTCTCCAACATTTGTGGTTTCCTGCCTTGTTAATTTTCCCCATTCTCACTGGTGTGAGGTGGTATCTCATTGTGGTTTTGATTTGTATTTCCCTGATGGCAAGTGATGCGGAGCATTTTCTCATGTGCTTGTTGGCCATGTCCATGTCTTCGTCTGTGAGATTTCTCTTAATGTCTTTTGCCCATTTCATGATTGGATTGTTTGTTTCTTTGGTGTTGAGTTTAATAAGTTCTTTATAGATTTTGGAAACTAGCCCTTTATCTGATATGTCATTTGCAAATATCTTCTCCCGAGAATGAGAGCTTATTGCTGTGGTCAGGAATATTGGCCAGGGCCTCATCTTGATTTCCCAAAGTGGTCGAATAGAACATTACTTGATCTGGAGCACCTCGCACAATGACAGCTGTAGTACCTGAGCCCAATTACTTAATGTCTCTCCATCTTGTTTTCTCCTCAGGAGAATAGGGCTTAGTGACACATACTTGACAGGGTGCTTGGGGAGATTCTAGCAAAGATGCAGGAGCCTAGCCTGGGTTTGGCCCAGAGGAGTCACTGTGAGTTCTCAAAACTGCTTCCTCTTACTTGAAGTTCCCAGCCCTCCGGGGGGAGCAGGGGAAGGAGCAAAGTTTCCAGTTGCAGTCTGGCCTACCGCCCAGCTGGTCTGGCCACGCCTCCTTGGTTCCTCCTTCTAGGGAAGGGCTAGGGAGGAGGGGGTGGTGACACAGTGGAAGCACCGCCCGGCCAGGGGGCCTGCCCTCAGGACAGGTCCAGACCCATGGAGGCCCCCAGGAGGAGTAGCAGGTAGGAAGATAGCCCCCCCGCCCCACCCTGCAGCCTGACCCCCTCCTTCCCTGCGCTGGCCTGGACTCGGTCCTTGGGCTGCTGATTCAGCAGCCTCCTGGCTTCCTGGTTCCTGGCTCCACTCTTGAACTTTAGGAGGCCTCTGGCTTGGGGAAGGAGTTAGAGTGGGTGAGCATGGGCATCTGGGTGCCCAGTGCTGTAAGGACTCTGGAGCCCTGAACAGCAGCACAGTCTGTGGCCTATGAGGGGTGTAACTAGTGGCTGCCTTGGCATGCTAGCCTGGCTCAGCACTGCAGGGCTCCCCGTAGCCACTGAGATTCTCTGATACTCACATTCCTAAAGCCTAAGGGTCTCTACTTCTCAGGTTTAATGAGATAATGGGTCAAGAACTCTGGCTGGTGACCAGCACATAGATAGCACTTGAGAAACAGTCGTTCTGATGATGATCATCATCATCATCAACATCATTTCAGAGTCTCTGACAAGAACAGTCTCAGATTCCAAGATCCTTATAAGGATCTAAGATTTGGGCATCCTCAAAATCACAAGGGAGATCCTGGGTAGCTGGCCTGGCCTGCAGCCACATTTCCTGGCCTTTACTTGGGCTTTGGAATAGCTAGTCCCTGACCACAACCTGCCTTCAAGGGCTGTGGAGGGGACAGGAGCTGGCTGATCTGGAAGGGCACTGGGTAGACCAGGCCCTCAGCCTCACTGCCCTACTATCTCCTGGTGCCCCTTCCCCCACCCCTGTCCATTCTCTGGACTTTAATCGTGGGAAACAGGAGGCACAGGGGCCTTTGGACCCTTGCACTAGGGGTGGGGGCACAGCACTGGGGGCTGGCGTGTGGGCCGTGTGCTAGGCACAGCACTGGCCTTGGAAGCAAAGATTCCTACTGGGAACCACTGTGTCCTCTGGCTCACTGGGCCCCATCCACCCACTCAGCCCCCACCTTGTCACCTAGACCACTGAGACCTTGTCACCTCTCCTCCGCCCTCGCCTCTCCTCTCCTCTGCTCTGGTGCTCTCTTGCTGTCTTCTCTCTGTGTCTTTTGTCTTGCCCTTTCTCTGTCTTCCTCCTTTTCTGTCTCACCCTTTCCTTGTCCCTTTCAGTTTCTCTCTGTCCCTTTCCCACTCCTCCCACAGTGTTTCCTTCACCCTCCTGGCCTGAGTTCTTCCCCGGCTTTGGGCCCAGAGCCTCTTCTCCCTCTCTCCCTCCCTCCCTTTTCATCAGGGGCCTTCTATAAGGGGGAGCCCCCCCCCCATACATCTTCGCCCTTTCTCTTTCATTCCCCTTCCCTCCCCCTTCCCTACCCGTGTGGTGTCTGGTGTGAGGAGGGCTCCCTTCCCCCTTCCCTGCTGTGGTGTACCAGTGTCTCCGTGGCTCAGGTCCCCATGGAGTCACCTGGAACACAGGAGGCCCAGACTGGATCTTTTGTCTCTGCTGCCCCCTGTTGTCATTGTGTTCTGTTTGTGGTTCGAGTGCCGTCCTCTCTTTCTTGACTTTGTGGTTTTTTTTCTTTTTTCCTTCCTTCCTTCCTTCCTTCCTTCCTTCCTTCCTTCCTTCCTTCCTTTCCTCCCTTCCTCCCGCTCTTCCTCCCTCCTTCTCTTCCTCCCTCCCTCCTTATTTCCCCCTTTCCCTTCTCTCCTTCCTTCCCTGCCTCCCCACCTCCTAACCCTCCTCTTCTATTCCCAATCCTCCACCACCCATTCCTCCCAGTCTTTCCTTTCCCCTACCTCACTTACTCTCATTTCCTTGTCCCTGCTCCCTCACCCTGCCTCTCCCCTCCCTCCTTGTCTCTCTCTCTCTCTCTCTCTGTCTCTCTCTCTCTGTCTCTCTTTCTCTCTCTGTCTTTTGCTGTCTCTCAGGTCCACAGCGTCTCATACTCTACACCAGTATTGCTGTCCTACTCAGGTCCTTGACTCCATGAAGCTTATCCCCTCAGGCAGGCTGGCAGAGAGCAGGTAAGAGCTAGACCCAACCCTCCCCCCATCCTTCACCCTCCTGGACAAATCTGCCACAGCATTGCCAGACCCCCCTCCCCCATCTCCCTCTAGCCCCTGGAGTGATTGTGGATGGATGTCTGATCCTGTGAGGAGAGTGACTGGGAGACCAGGTAGGAGACCAGAGAGGACATTCAGATTCTGTTTGTAGTTTGTCCTTCCTTAAAAATCCCTCCCTAGATACCCACCCCAAAAAGTGGGAGTGGTCGGTTCTAGAATATGGAATATTTGAGCTGTTTTGAAGGATAAATAAGAGTTTGCCAGTTGGATAGGATAGAGAAGGGTGTTTAGGCAGAGGGAAAAATCACCCACACCTTTGAGAGCAACATTATTTCCAAGTTAATTGGAAATCACATTTTATATTTTCTAATCATAATGCAATAACATTAAATATTAATAGCAACAGCAAAAAGGTTAGGCCCATTTGAGAGCTGAAAAAACTACTTGAGTGAAGAAGGAAGTAAGAATGAATTTATAAACTATTTGGGATAAATATCAATTATAGACTATTTAGAATAAATGTCATCAGGAATACTATATATCAAAACCTACAGGATGTGACCATGGGAGATTCCCAGAGGAAAATTTATAGTCTTAAATGCTTTTATTAGAGAACAAGACAGTTTAAATAGAATGAACTAATTATTCCACTCAAGAATTTAGGAAAAGAACAACCAAAAGAAAGAAGAATAAAGTAATTACTATAGATAAACCTGGAAATTAATGAAATCGAAAACAAAAGATTTGATAAATTAAGAGGTGGTTTGGTTTATGAAAAGACCAGTAAACTAGACAGACTGTCCTCTGACAGATATGACAGAGAAAAGGCAAGAAAGACATAAATAAAATAAAGTATCATGAAGGAGATTTAAACAAAATTTGAAGAGATGAAAAAGTCATAAAAGATGCTTTGTTTAATTCTATACCAATAAATGTGAAAATCTAGGTGAAATGGGTGGTTTTCTAGGAAAATATAAATTACCAAAATGACTTAAGGAGTGACAGAAAACCTGAATAGAATAGAACAATATAGAAGTTAAAAAGATGGCCAAAGTTTTCTCCTCAGAAATGGTACCAGGGCCCAGTTGATATTATGGAAGTTCTGGTATTGACAGAAGTTCTATTGAATCTGGAAAGATAGGATAATCGAAGAAAATGGACAGCTTCCCAGTTCATTCCAGAAAGGAGGACTGAATAGGTCCTATAACTGGACTGAATAGGTTTAGACAAAATTCATTCCAGAAAGCAGTACTGAATAGGTCCTGTAACTGGACTGAATAGATTTAGACAAAAAAAAAGAAGAAAAGAAAAAAGGAAACTATAGCCTAATCTCATATATTAATACAGTCATGAATATTTTAAATAAAAGATAAATAATAAATAAAATAAAAAATAAACTGAATCCATCAGTGTATTGAAAAAAGAATGTATTGTGACAAATGGTTTGTCCCGGGAAGGCAGGGATTGTTAAACATTAGGAAAGCTGTTATTATGATGGATTACATTAATAGATTAAAGTAAAAATAACTATCTCCATAAATGCTGAAAAAAATAATCTGATAGAACTACACATCCATTCTTGATTTTAGAACTCTTAGTAAGTGTCCTAGTTATTTCTTGCTGTATTGGGGTAATTTGTTACACAGCAATAGATAACTAGTACAGTAAGCTCTCAGTGAAGAAGACCTTAGGGAAGCCCAGGTGGCTCAGCGGTTTAGCGCCTGCCTTCAGCCCAGGGCATGATCCTGGAGTCCTGGGATCGAGTCCCACATCAGGCTCCCTGCATGGAGCCTGGTTCTCCCTCTGCCTGTCTCTCTGCCTCTCTCTCTCTCTCTCTCTCTCTCTCTCTCTCTCTCTCTGTGTCTCTCATGAGTGAATAAATAAAATCTTAAAAAAAAGACATCCTTAACTTAGTAAAGAATTTTTTTTATCAGAAACCAAAGACAGTCATCAAATGTAATAGTGAAATGCTAGGTAAATTTCCATTAAGTTCAGGAACAAAGTAAGTATGACTGCCATCACTGTCACTAACCAACATTTTTTTCTAGAAGTTTTAAGCAGTGGTATTAAAAAAAGAAGAAATAAGTGGTATGAATATTAGAAAGAAAGACTCAGAATTAGCACTGCTTGAAGATGATATGGTTGTCTACTTAGGTAATAAAAGAGAATAAAAGGAAAACTTATTAGAACTAATAAGAAAATTACATGAGATGGCTAGATACAAGATAAATATACACCCAAACCATTAGCTTCTCTGAATACCAGCAATAACTAATTAGAAGACTTAATAAAAAGAAAGATTCCATTCACAACAGTAGGAAAAAATGATAAAATTCCTAGGAATTGACAAGAAACATGAAATACTTTCCTGTAGAAAACTGTAAAATTTCATCGAAGGCTATGAGAAGACTTGAATAGTCAAGCATCCTATCCTGTTCCTAAATGGGAAGGTTGAATACAGTAAAACTGACATTTCCCCCCTCTCAATTTGGTTAAAAAGGTTCAATGCATTTTGCATTACAATTTCAGTGGTATTTTCTTTCTTTTTTTTAAGATTTTATTTATTTATTCATGATAGACATAGAGAGAGAAAGAGAGAGGCAGAGACACAGACAGAGGGAGAAGCAGGCTCCATGCAGGGAGCCTGATATGGGACTCGATCCTGGGACTCAATCCTGGGACTCCAGGATCACACCCTGGACCAAAGGCAGGCGCAAAACCACTGAGCCACCCAGGGATCCCCGTCAGTGGTATTTTCTTTGGGACTTGGGCAATTGGATTTTAAAGTTCACTTGGAAGAGTAAATACCCATGAATCGCTAAGAAAATTTTGAAAAAAAAGAAGAGTGAGGGGCCATTTGTCCTATTAAATGCAAAACTTATCACAAAGCTGCAGAAATTACATATATAAACACAGAAATAGAGGATTATACATATGGAACAAAATAGTCTAAAAACAAACTCATATTCATATGGGAATTTAATTTATGATTACAAAGTACATTTAAAGTCAGTAGGGAGGGATCCCTGGGTGGTGCAGCGGTTTGGCGCCTGCCTTTGGCCCAGGGCGCGATCCTGGAGACCCGGGATCGAATCCCACGTCGGGCTCCCGGTGCATGGAGCCTGCTTATCCCTCTGCCTGTGTCTCTGCCTCTCTTTCTCTCTCTCTCTCTGTGTGACTATCATAAATAAATAAAAATTTTTAAAAAAAGATTAAAAAAATAAAGTCAGTAGGGAATCAGTAAATGGGATGGGACCATTGACTCCCATTTGGGAAAAATTTAAGTTAAACCTCTTTCTCATATAAAATCAAATGTACCAGAAGAAAATACTGAATATTTTTAAAATATTAGGGTAGAGAAGTCTTCCTGAGCATGAATTAAGAACCCAGAAGCCATAAAGTAAAGAACAATAATTTAGGCAACATTGAAGTTAGGAACTTCTGTGTGGAGAAAGAGACTATACACAAAGTTAAAACATAACAGGTTAGGAAAAAGTATTTGCTACATAAATATCAGAGGTTAATATCTCTGTCTATATATCATCTCCTGGAAATCAATAAGAAAAAGATGTATAGCACATTTAGAATAGAGAAATAACATGATTTGGCAATTCAGCGAAGAAATCAACATCCATTAGCTGATGAATGAGAAAGGATATTCAAGCTTGCTAATAACTAAAGAAATGTAACTAAAACAACAACGAAGTACCAATTTTAAAGTGCCAAAAATTAAAAAGATTGGAAGAATTGTGAGGAAATAGAACCTCTCATATTCCTTGACTGGAGTGCAACTTGGTGCAATTTTTTATGGCACCATTTGTTGCCCCCAGAATCTTTTTTTTAAATTAATTAATTTATTTATGATAGTCACAGAGAGAGAGAGAGAGAGGCAGAGACACAGGCAGAGGGAGAAGCAGGCTCCATGCACCAGGAGCCTGATGTGGGATTCGATCCCGGGTCTCCAGGCTCGCGCCCTGGGCCAAAGGCAGGTGCTAAACTGCTGCGCCACCCAGGGATCCCCTGCCCCCAGAATCTTAAATGTGCATATACTTCTAACCTGAGAGCTATGTCTTGGAGGTAGATTTCTGTAAGGCTTTACTACTTGATGGTCCCCCAACCAGATGTCTTTTCTAAAACATTCAATCCCAACTGCAAACAAACCATACTATGCAACTCTTTATCACATACCCTTGTAGGATAGCATTCTCAACCAGCTCTTAATGAAAAGGTTATATGATGTATGCTCCTCAAAATAAAGATGGGATTATGTGACCAGGAATAATCTTTTAGCCAGTCTATAAAAATTATGTGAGCAGAAGTAATCTTTTAGCCAGTCTATAAAAAATAACTTTTATCTACATTTTAATCAAAGTATGCATTCCTTTGGCCCAGCAATTCAACCTTTAGGCAGCCATCCTTCAAAACTACTTCCAGACATACACAAAGATGTTCATTGCAGCATTGTTTATAATAGCGAAAAATTAAAGCAACCTACATGTTCATCAATAGAGAACAGCTTTTCCTTCGTGATTCACCCATACTATGGAATACTCTTACAGATCAAAAGAAAAATATATATCTCTGTATACTGGCATGGAAGTATATCCAAGATTTATTGTTATATGAAAAACAAGTTGCAGAACAGGGCTTGTAGTATTATCCCATTCTGGTAAGGAAAAGAAAATCCGGGATCCCTGGGTGGCGCAGCGGTTTGGCGCCTGCCTTTGGCCCAGGGCGCAATCCTGGAGACCTGGGATCGAATCCCACGTCGGGCTCCCGGTGCATGGAGCCTGCTTCTCCCTCTGCCTGTGTCTCTGCTTCTCTCTCTATCTCTCTGTGACGATCATAAATAAATAAAAATTAAATAAAAAAAAAAGAAAATCCATATAAAAATGGTGGAAACAAGTTATACACATCATGTCATAATTTCAAAATTACTGGCTTTTTTCCTTGCTCCCATTTCCTTGCTTCTACTACCTCATTTCCTTCCTCCTCTATACCATTTCCCTATGTCCAGTTGTTCAGATCTTGCTTTTCCTTTTAATAACTAGCTCAAATACCACCTTATTCATTCAGCAAGGTTTGTCCTGCCTACCCTCTGTTAGGCCTTTTGCTGAACCTTTGTGGCATATAGGAATGAATTGCATCTGGTCCTACCATCAGGGAGCTCAAGTCTAGAAGGGAGAGACATATAGACCATGACAGTGCAGTGTGGTTTGGTATGGGACAGAAGAAAGTTCAGAGGGGTTGCTGAGGAAGGGTACCTAATCCTATCTGTCCCTGACAGGAGGGAACATGGGTACTGAGTCTTGAAAGAGTACTAGCTTACCCTGCCAGAAGTGGTCTTGCCTACTTTTTGGCTCTTGTGAGCAGGATGACCTAATGGGGGAAAATAGTTGAGTCAGTACCTTTCTTTATTCAAATCTAAGTTTGACCACTTACCAACTCTATGACTGTGGGAAAACCATTTAACCTCTGAGCCTCTGTTTCCTCATCAGTATAATGAGGATGATGCCTACTTACTTCTCAGAGCTGATTTAGGATTGGAGATGGTACGTGTAAAATTCCTGAGTGATTATCAACTCCTGAAGAGCAGGGACTGCCCATGTCTTGTTTTCCTGATAGCCAAGTATATAGCATTGGATTGGATTGGATCTAAAGGCTTTATGTGTCTGGGGATGGTTCTGGAGCAAAGAATGGGCCTGACCATAGTGGGACTTCTTATGTTAATGAGAAGGCTGAGAATAATAAATGGGATGGAGGGGGTTGCACTGTAAGAGAGAGCCATGTCTCAGGTCTTGGCATGAAGGTGACACATGAGCAGAAAAAATGGGCAGGTGGCCCTGGGAAATGGAGCCTAGATGGGGCATTCTGGCCCTGGTTATTGGCCCTGTTCTTCTACTGATACCATCTTTCAATCTCACAGTCCAGGGCAGGGAAGCATGGTGGACCAATATTTGCACTGGTGCCAACACATCTCAATTTCTTTTTTTTTTTTTTTTTTTTCACATCTCAATTTCATTCTCAGTTCTTTCACTCACTAGCTGAGTGGCCATAAACAACTCACTTCACATCTCTGAACTTAGTTCCATATCTGTTAAAAGAAACACAATACCACTAACATCATGGGGTTTAAAGATGAGATCAGTTGCTGAGTGCCTGGCACATAATGGGTACTCAAAAACAGCATAGCTGTCATTAGTGTTCATTTCAGTAGACACTTATGGAGTCCTGCTGTAGCCAGGGCCTATGCTGGGTAATGGTTTTTGCCTCCCACAAGTCCCCAGTTAGTTGAGGAGACCAAGGAGGGCTATGATAGAGGGGGTCATAGTGGTGGTGGGGTGCTGTAGAAGCCCAAAGGAAGGGATCTGGCCCATTCCAGGACTGCTGCAGGTCAACTCACCCTAAGAGTTGAGTCTTAGAGGATGAGTAAGAGGTAGTCAGGGACAGAAGGGTAATGTGTGGAAGAACATTTCAGGCAGAAGGAGCAGCATATGCAGAAAAACCTAGATGTTATTGGATAGGGTCAGAGTTCTTAACCTGGGTTGCATGGGCTCTGGGTTGTCCCTGAACCTCCTGAAATTGAGTGCAGAATGTTTTGTGTGTATACCTATGGGCCTTTTTTGTTGGGGAGATGGTCCGTGGCTTTTGTTATACACATAAAGGGTTTATGTTCCTCCAGAAGGGTGGAGAACCAATGTTGCTAGTGACAAGTATCATGGGAATGGATTCTAAATAGGAGAGAAATTTGGTAAAATTTGTGTTTTAGAAACATCACATCAGCAGTCCGTATGAGAAATGGATTGTATGCATGGGGGCCAGTTGGAAGGCCTAAACCGGGGTACTGGCATAGAAGGGAATGGAATTGAGCAGGACTACCCTGTTGCACTACTCCATTGGGTACCAGTCATATAGAAATATTTTCATTTCAAATTATGAAATCAAAAGCCTTTGGGAGTGATTAATGAGATAGACCCAACAAAAGATGAAGGAGAAGGAAGAGACAAGGATGAGTTGGCATTAGCAGAGGGCCAGAGGGATGTGAATCCCGGATAACAGTGCAAGAGGAAAAGGCAACCTCTTTTAATACTTACCCAGCACTAACATCCTTGGGAATTACTAACTTCCAATCTACTCGGTTCTTGGAGATCCTGAGTGACACTGGAGACACTTATCTCTCTATGGACTTTGGAGAGGAACTAACGTCTGGTTTGTGCATCAGGTTGTTTCTCAAAGAAAGTGGTGTTGAGTCAATCATTCAAGGTCCATAAAGATTTATAGAGCTAGAGATGGGAGAGGATGCTCTAAGAGTACACGCAAAGGCCCAGGGGTGAGAGATGGTGAAACTGAACATGGGAAGGGGGCAGAGCTTAGACCTGCCCCAAATAGCTCCCTGGGGAGTTCAGGCTTCATCCTTCGTGGTAGGCCAGGTAGAGAGCCATGAGCAGCTCTTGAGTAGGTGAAGTGACACATCAAAGTGGCTTTTTAGAGGACGAGAAACTAGGGAGGAGGCAGCCATGGTAATCCAAGAGAGAGATTCGCTAAGGTAGTGGCTGTGGGGATAGAGCAGAGGGGATGCATTTGAGAGGTGATGGGAAGAGAGAACTGGAGTAGTAGGCCAAATAAATAGTGGGGGTTGAAGGGAGTAGAGAGGACAGAGTTTGGAATTCAGAGGGAGCTTCAGTGTTCAGGTCTGGCCATGGAGTCATTCATTCAACAAATACCTATTGAGTGCCAGACACTGTGCTGGGCATCAGGAAAATGGCACTGGACAGAACAGATGCTGGGCCTGATGGATCTTGTGGTGGACGAGATGGATAACAAATAAACAACCTAATATATAGACTGTGTCTGGTGCCATACCTCTCTGGGGGACGATGTTCCAGACAGAAGGAACATAGAGCACAAAGGCCTGGAGGCAGGAGTTTGCGTGTCATGTTTGAGGGACAGCAAGACCAGTATGATTGGAGAAAGAGTCAACAAGGAGTGAGAAGAGTAGAAGATGAGGAGGTGAAATCCACAGAATTTGGTGACTAACTTGTTAAGGGAGCGGGAAGAATGACTCTCGGGTGTGTTTGGGGCTTGAGCAAGTGGGTGGATGGTGCTGCTTTTTGCTAAGGTGCAAAACACAGAGGACAGGTTGGCAGTGGTAAGATGACAAATTTGAGGTCCCTGTGAGCTCTGAAGGCCATCCTGGTGGGGCTTCCTGCAAGAATTAGGCTTGAGGGGGCTGAGGCCCAGGAGAGAGATCCATGAAACAGGGTTGGGGTAGGGGTCCTAAGCCATCCCTGAAGTCATGCAATGTAGTGAGATCACTGACACAGGATGTGAAATGATAGAGAAGAGGACCAGAGCAGAACTGGGGAAGAGGGACCAACCTATGAGTAATGAGGAGAAGAAGAAGAGATGGGGTGGTCAGAGGAGTAGGAGGAAAACCAGCAGGGAGGTGGGCTCAGGGAAGCAGAGGAAGGAAAGAGCCATCCACATACAGGAGGGGCTTGTAAAGAGTGGCAAGTGTTACACCTGGGGGAAGGCAGATGAGGGTAGAAGAGTCTATTGGCTTTAACCACTAGGAGGTTCTTGGTGACCTGGCTGAGAACAGTTTCAGTGACATGGTGGGTGCATGAGGCAGATTGCAGTGGGCCGAAGAGCTCGTGGGAGGTACTGAGGTGGAGATGGCCAGTGTAGATGAATTTCTCAAGAAGCTTAGCTGTGAAGAGGAGAGAGGGACAGTGATTGCTAGAGGGAGATGTGGGGGCAGATAGAGGGTTTTTATTCCCAGATGGGAGAGACTTGAGCTTCTATAAATGTGGTAAGAAGGAGGCAACAGAAAGAGAGAGAGAGAGAGAGAGAGAGAGAGAGAGAGAGAGAGATTGAAATACAGGAGGGAGAGGGGATGATGGTTGTGGAGGAGGTAGCAGGTGTGGGCTCCAGAGCCCAAGTGGAAGGGCTGGCCTTAAGTAGTATAGGGGCCCTCTCTTTCTCACACAGAAGCAGAGCAGAGGTAGTAGGGGCGAATACAAGGGCGTTGAAGGGGTTGGTGAAAGAAATGCTTTGGTGAAGTTTGGAGCAGCTGCCGGAGATCCAAGGGCAGAGATGGGGGAGCAAGGAGGAAGCAAAGGAGTACTTCTGGTTGAGAGGGAGGACTTCCTGTAGGAAGCAGCATTTAATATGGGCCATAACGTTTCAGATGGGATTTTGATAGCGAAAGATGTGTGCCGAAGGAAGAAACAGAGTCACCAAAGCAGAGATGTGTAAAGAAGCTGGCCATTCTGATGGAATAGTGAACAAGCTAGTTTGATGGAGGCTGAGCATGAGGAGCTACTGATAATGACAGTACTAATAACAGTTACTGTGTATGAAGCACCAAACCTACCCTGTGGCAAGTGCTTTGAATACTTGAATTCATTTCATCCCACCATGCCCTGCGGAATAGGCATTTTTCTCACTTCGTAGATGAGGAAAGTAAGTCCTAGTGAAGTAAAGAAGCAGACCCAAGGTCACCCAGCTAGTAGGAGGTGGGGGCTGATATTTGTACCAAGATCTGTCCAACTCTGAAGCCAATGCTTTTTCCACTGGACAGGGTAGGTCAGGTGAAGCCATCTGGTGAGGGAGCCTTGAATACCAAGTTGAAGAGCTTGACCTTTATCCAGGAAGCAATGGGGAGCCAAAGTGGGTGTCTAAGCAGAGACAAGCAAGAGATCTGTGCTTGCGGATTTTAATAGGAAGCCTAGTGGGTCCAAAAGGGTAGAGAGAAGAAATTCGGAGGTGACTGCAGGGTCAGGGTGAGGGGTGGCAGGAGCTGGGCCTGGATACGAGGGGAAGTGAGCAGCAGGACTGGAAGATCACTCATTTTTCATGACAGCCTTGAGAGGTGTGGAGACTTCTCCTTTTATAGATGAGGAATGGGAAACTCAGGGGGATCTGCTTGCCCAGGACTTGAGCTCTGCTTCACGTGGTTTTGCTGACTCAGTGACTCTGTGGAACAGTGTGTCAGAGGGAGCTTGAAGGATGAAGTGGGGGGCGCGTGTGCTCGGGTGTGTGTATGTGCGCATGTGCATGGGTGTGTGCTTGTCCAGCTGTCAGATGGACCGCAGTGCCTTCCCTTGCCTGTCCTCTCTCCTTTCCATCTCTTCCCAGCCCTCCAGGTTCCAGGATTCCACACTTCCTGCATCTCTTGAGCCATGGGGTCTGGGAGTGGGGATGATACCGTTTCATTGGCTATCTCTCCAGAGGATCAGCCTTTTTCTTCCTGAGGCAGCTGGACCCCTCTCAGCCCTCCTGTCTGTCCATCCACGCCGTGAAACCATAGCCCAGCTCCAGTGACTGCCATGTGCAGACCGGCCCCTGGGATCATTCCGCAGGACCCTGGGGCCCGGGGCCTGTTCCTGTACCGACTCCTCCCTGCCACTGCGGCACTTCTGCGTGGGGGGCGAATGGCCGCCTTGGGAATTAGATTCAGTTCATGAGCTGTGAGCAGTAACCACCACCACATCCCCGTTACTCTGATTTGCCAGGCACTTGATGCATGTTCCAGTCCTTGCAACAATCCTGTGGGCTTGGCATCCTGAGCCCTATTTTTATAGATGAGGACACTGAGGCTTCAAGAGGGGCCAATAACATGCCTGGGCACATAGCCTGGAAGCGCTCGTAGAGCTGGCCTTGGAACCCAGGTCTGTTTGCTTTCAAAGCTGTGGGCTTTCTACACTCCATGCCTGAGCATCTCCAACCTCCCCTACCCAGAGCCTTCCAGAAATAGAAATCTTTGTCCTTTAAGGGCAGCCTAGAGTTCTAGAGATAGTGCCAAGTTCACCTAAGGGACCTAGTGGGATGAGTTGGAGACTTGGAGCTCTGAGAACTCCACATTGAAATCCTGACTCTACCACTTTCCCAGCTGTGTGACCTTGGTTGGGCTGGTTAACCAACCTCTCTGAGCTTCAGTTCCCTTCTCTCTAAAAGGTTGCAGTTTTGTTGCACGAGTTCAATGAGCCAATGTCTGCAAAGAGCCAGCACAGAGAAGGATGCTACTATTTCTATTCAGATGAAGGTTGGGTACCTGTCAGGTCCGAAATAGAATTGGTATACTCTGGGCCTGACTATAAGTGAGCCCAGCCTGGGTGTGGGGGAGGGCTATCTCAGGCTCCTTGGAGACTGAGTAGGGTGTGGCCCTAGCTAATCTGTCACACTGGCCTCCCCATTCAGACCCCCATCCCAGCCCTACTGCCCTGGTTCCAGCCGTTCATGTATCTCCCCTGCTCTGCAAACTAATGCCTCTGCCTCTCTCTGTCACCCGCCTGCCTGTGGCCTCTACCCTGCCCTTCCTGGCCTCAGGGAACAGGAGGAGGAGGAGGAGACTGAGGAAGAGGAAGAGGAAGACGCTCATCAGTTCTGCTGTCCGGCCTCCGAGTGCAGTAGTCCCTCCTCTCGGTAACTGAGAGGGCATGGGTCATTTTCTATGCAGAAGCAAAAGCCTTAACCAGCCCCCTCACCCCCGCCCACCCACACACCCTGCCCTCGACCCCCCCAAGGGGACCCTGTCCCTGCTTCAAGATGGGCAAGCATCGTGCCCCTTCTTCCCCCACCTCCTTGGAATTCTCACCCCCATCCCCCTGCTGTCTCCCCTGGACTCCAGCCCCCGAATTATGAAGGCTGGAGCCCTAGATCTGAATAAAACAGCTTGGAGCTTGGAGCTTGGACCCTCCTGCACCTGCACCCCACTTCCCAGGCACCCTGGAGCCTGCCACTCCTGGAGAGGTCTCCAAATGACATCCTAAGGACCTACCTCTGTCCTCTGTGAGCACAAACAGAGATGCAGGGTGCCTAGGGCTTTAGTGGACCAGACGGGGGCGGGACCCAGCCTGCCTAGTTCCTACCCCCACCCCCCCACCCCCATCCTGCCCCCCCGCCTTGCTCCGTCCCTCGCCCGCCCTTGGCCATTGCTGCCATCTCTTCCCCCTGCTTGAAGGCCTCATCCACGCCCTCTGCCACTCCCATAGTGCTCTGTAAATATGATCAGGAGGAAAAGGCCTTTCAGAGTGCGTGTGTCGCTGTGTACAAAGGAATTTCCATCAATAAAAGCTGATCTCTTCTCTCTGTCTGATGTATGATCCACCCTGCCCCCACTTTCCTCTCCTCATTCCCACCAGGGCCTTACTTCTTTCCTAGCCAAGGCTGAAAACAGGGCCTGGGAGAGAGAGAGAAAGGGTGGGGGGAAGGCTTCAGTTTTTGTTATTGTCAACACCCAAGAGACAGGCACTCAATGAACAAATGAATGGTGTGGCGCTCTCACTGTGGGCAAGCCTGCCGCCCTTCTCCAGCCTGTCAACCTGAGGCGGCGTGAGCTGGCCAACTTGGACATATCGCTTAACCCCTCTGCTAACCTAGTCTCCCCCATGTGCGAAAGGAGGAGGGAGGTTGAGTCAGAGGATCTCCAGGGGATCCTCCAGCTCTGACATTCTGTCAGCCTCAGATGCTATGATTTTAAGAAACTGCAATTACATGAATTTAAATATGATAATTCAGTGACACATTCCATGCAATTCTGGGGTTTCTATTTCTACAACACTGTGATTTGAGGATTCTCCAATCCTGTGTTTTTAAGATTTCCTGATTCTATTATTTAAAAAAAAAATTCTGATGGTATGATTTTAATGTTCTGTGACGGTAAGAGTCCTTGATTCTGTACTTTCACGGTTCCGATTCTATAGCTTTAGGGATCTCTGAATCTAAGGGGGAGCTGTTACCTCCAGATGTAACGACCCTAAATATTTCCTGCACCTTCCAGAAGCTGGTTCTCAGAATCCCTAGGCTGTTGGCAGGAGGGTGGAAGGTATCCTTTATGGACTGTAGGACCCACACCTTCCATCATATGTCTGTGTTGGGAACAAAGCCAGGAGACACCCAGGTGGGCTCATACCCTGGCTTTCCCTTCCTGAGCCTTTGGCATTGAACAAATCTGAGTTTACCTTCTGGTTCTCTCACTATCTGTGTAATCTTGAGCAAATACGTTCTCCTTGAGCTTTATTTTCCTCCTGAGCGCAGTGAGAGTATATCTACCTCTGTGGGATATCGTGAGGATTAGCAAGAAAAACCCAAGGAGCTCAGTGTATAGGGTTTGGTCTGGTGCACAGTTGGGCAAGTGTGTAGTGACTGGTGGCCCTTGCTTTGATGAGGGTCCATGTGAGAGTCCTGCCTCTCCTTCCTTTCAGCCCTCCTCTCAGCATCCCCATTACATTGGTCCTGTCCTATTCCCGGAGGCTCACCTTATTCCCTCACTGTGTGTTTCACTCAGCTACTCAACTCATCAACTCTTTTACTCATTCACATCCCAATTTATTTCTCCCCTCCCTCTGACCTCTTCTCTCTCTCTCTCTCTCTCTCTCTCTCTCTCTCTCTCTCTCTCTCTCTCTCTCTTTCTCTCTCCCACCTTTACTCTTCCAGAAGGCATTGCTCGAGCACCTGACTGTGGGGAAGGCTTCAAGCTAAATGCTGTGACGGGTCCAAAGGAAGACAGTGGCTGTGTTCTCCATAAGTTCTCCATCTCTCAGGGGAGATGAGAATCCCTTTGGGAAAATAGGCAGGACGTGAGGGGCAGAAATGACTGAGTATATAGATGGCTTTGCTGGCAAGCAAGATATGTTCCTGGCCCAAAGAGTAAAGCAGGTCCAGGTGGGTTGGGGAGGATGGCAGTATCAAGGAGGGCTTGCTGGAGGAGGAGGGGTGAGAGTGGAAGACTGGGAAGGTTTGAATGGGTGGTGGACATGAAGAGGCATCATAGGCTACAGGCATAGCCTGGACAAAAATGTGGTAGAGAGCTCCATGGTTGTGCTAGGGAATGGTGTGTAGATTGCTCTGTTCAACTGGCTCTCTAGGGTGTGTGAGGGCTGGATGACCTGTGGCTGGAGAGACGATCCTACCTTTTCTCTGATTGGAGATACAAGGAAGTGGGGTGGGGGTGGGGGTTCGACTAACTGGAGGGAGAGGGCAAGTCAAGGTCAGATGATCACTGTGGGAGCCAAGGAAGTGTAGACCCCTGTGTAGGTAACTGAACTGGCTGAGGGCTTGTGCTGTGGGAAGGGGGAAGGTTTCCCATCAGTTGTTGGGGGAAACGTGTGTGCCTGTGCATGTGTGTGCATGTTTTTCTGTGTGGTGGGCAGGTGGATCTGTAGTGAGAGACTATGCATTATCACGTATCTAAGGGAACGTGATCGTTTGAGGCTGGGCATGAGGAATTCTGAGTGCGTGTATGCAAGTTTGATTGTGTGAGGTGGCGACTTTTTGTGCCCAACAGGCTGTGTGTGTCTGGTAGAGATAATCATAAGACTGGGTGTGGGTGGCTTTCAAGCATATGGGGCTATGACTTTTAGGGTGACAGTTGTCAGGCAAGATGGTCACACACATTCAGATACACACAACTGCCACCTGTCTTAGGAGATCAAGGTGGCTGCTGAGCATGTGCTGTGTGCTGGGCTCTGGCCTGGGCATGCACAGTCCACAGAGGTGAATCATACCCCGCCACTGCCCTTGGGAGATAGGAGCAGGGAAGGGGAGGGACACTTGGAGGGAGTACCATGAGTTAGCTGCCCATAAGGACCACCCATGACATGAGTGTGCACAAGACACAGCATGGGGAGTAGTTGGACCCTGTCAGGTTTGGGGTAGGTGGTGGGCAGCAGGAAGTGAGTCAGAACTGACTTTCAAGGAGGGCTCATCTGCTTCAGAGTGCTGCAAGATGCAGATAAGCTCACCCAGACCAATGAAGTCTGAGGCAAAGTAGAGAGGGAGGCCATCCTGGGCAGAAGAAACAAAGGAAGAATATGAGCACAGGCACTGGGCTTACACCGCCTAGCAAGTTCAAGTAGCCTGCTATTGTCTGGGAGCTTAAAGGTGTAGGGTTGGGGGGGTGCTGGACAGATTCAAGGGGCTTCTCCAACTAAAAGTGGGACACTGGCCTGGAAGGTAGGGGATTTGGATTCTCATTCTTCATGGACACATCACTTTGACTTTGTGGGCCTGGTTTGCCTGGACACATCACTTTGACTTTGTGGGCCTTGGTTTGGATCTCTGGGATTGGCTGGTCCATGAAGTCCATCCCAGGTCTGTGGCTCTTCTCCCCTTGGCTAAACCCGTGACTCAGTATACTCGAAGTCAGGCACTTCTTCCATCTAACCCCAGTCTTTCCTGCTTCCTCTTGGGTTGCTTCTTTTCACACTCCACAGATAGTTCCCCAGCATCTGGCCCTGTGCATGTCACTATAAGAAGGCACAGGGAGCCAGAAAATGCAGACCAGACCTGGGAGGGGTGGTTCAGCGTGGGGGGGCGGGGGTCAGAACATGAGTGTCGATATGGCTCCTGGTCCCACCACTGGTGAGCTTTGAGCCTTTGGGCAAATTACTTCATCCTTCTGTACTTCAGTTTCCTCCTCTGTTGTCTCCTTTGGGGAGAACAACCCAGACCTTGCAGAGTTGCTAGGCCTAGCCAAAAGTAGGTACTTGGTAAGTGACAACAATTCTTTTTAGGGCTGCGAAGAAGTAGAGGTGGGATTCAAACCCAGGCCTGTGTGCTCCCAAGCCCATGTTTGCCTACTGTCTCCCCAGTCAGCCCCTCTGATTGGCTTCCTCCCCTGCCAGCCTCTATGCCAAGCCAGGCTGGCCTCAGGTTTGGAATCTCCATGGCATTGGGATTGGGCAGCAGAAATAGCTTGCAGAAGAACGGTCAGAGGAGACCGAGGTGACTGGGGTCCTTCAGTCCCTCTGCCCTACCCACCCCTTTGTCCGACCTCCTCACCTAGTATCCTCCAAAGCCTGAAGCCCCTGCTCTCATGTAGGTGTGCTGACCTCCTCTTTTGTTTTCTTGTCTCTCACTTCTGGTCCCCCCCTCCAGCCTAAGTTGTCATGGGGATAGTCCTCAGCATCCCTAGCTTCCTCTTGCCCTCATCTTATGGTATCCATAGCAACAGCCCCCATTCATTTCCATAGCAACTGTATCCTGATCCTGTCCCCTGCTGGCTGCCTGGCTCCAGCAGTGCCAATAAAGGGAAGGAGGGAGAGAGACCTCCCATTAGGAACGGCATCCAGGGAGGGTCAATGCCCCCACTCCGTGGGCAGGCCACCCCAACTCCCTACAGAATGTCCTGCCCTGCTTCTCCCCATCTCACTGCCTTGGCTCACAAGGTCACTCACTCACTTCTACCAGCTCCTCTTAGGCAAGGAGCTTCCTCCCCATGGAAGCATTTAAGGCAGCAGGGAAACTAGTTCAGGCTCTGGGCTTTGGCTTCCTGTCCTACACACTTGCTAGCTCTGAGACCTTTTGGCAGTTACTTGCCCCCTCAGAGCCTTTTTCCTCACCTGCAAAATAGGAATCCTAATTCTTCCTTCACGTTTGTCATGCAGATTAAATAATATGCCAAAATGCCTGACACAGGGAAGGTGCACTGTAAGTGTGAGTTTATTTTTATTCTGTGCAGCCACCCCCAAGCAGAAGGAATCTCTCTCCTGAGCTCCCCCAGCACTTCCTCTGTTCCCCGGCCTTGAAAACTTTCAGCTTTGTACTGTGTTATTTGTGTAACATGGTTTATTTCCCCCACTGCAGAGGATGCTCTCCAGCTTCCCCCACAGAATAGCCCAGAAGACAGTGTACATAGGCATGCATGCACATGCGCACGTGTGTGTGTGTGTGTGTGTGTGTGTGTTCTTGTGTTCTTTGCTCCTGCTGGGAGGAGTCCAGGGGGGTGTCTCCCAGGCCCTATCTGTAGTCCTGGAACCCAAAGAGGGAATTGCATTTCCCTCTAGCCCTGCATAGATGAGAAACAAGTACAGAGAGGGAAAGGGGCATGTCCAGGCTCACACAACTGACAGTCAAGACCTGAACGAGAGAGGAGAGATTTTCCATGTGATCAGCATGCTCCTCAGTGTTTTGGGGGCCCTGAGTAAAGGGATTTCACATCTCCAGGTCTGATTTCTTCGGCAGTATGTATGATATCAGAAGCAGCACCCCCAAGCACTGTCCTTTCTGCCAGGCCCTGTTGGGGGAGGCTGCGTTGACAGCCTGACCTCCCTGCCACTATTCCCTCTGCAACCAAAATTGGGGGCCAGCTCTGAAGGGAAGAATTGCCAAAGAGCGGAGAGCCAGGGGCAGCATGAAGCTGGGAGTGGCAAGAGGTGATTAGATGTCAGGAAAAAACAGCCTGGGCCCTGTGCTTGCATCCTGACTTTCTCTCTTGATAGCTTGTGTGACCTTGAGCAACTTTATATTGCCTCTCTGAGCCTCAGTGTCCTCATCTATAACACAGGGCTAATGGTGTCTGCCTTGATAAGTTTCCAGGACTCAGCTCATTAATGCTCTTGCCCTCAGGGTGGAGGTGGCTATAGGGCCCTATGGCAGCAGAGGAAGTTTCTGAGGCTGGTGGCCGCCATCAAAACCGCCTTGGCTCAGGGCTAATGTGCCCTGAAGGCAGAGCCCAGTGACCTTGGCCCAGCGCCTCGTGGCAGACGCTTCATGATGGGAAGAACTGAAATATCTCGTGGACGCCTGGTCTTTCCCTGATGTCCCCACGACTGCCATGTGGGGGCAGAGACTGATGTCCCTGGTCTTTGCCTCTGTGTGTGTGTGTGTGTGTGTGTTTGTGTGTGTGCGCGCATGCACGCCTCCGGGAGTGTAGCTCTGCACCCCACTGCCTTGCTCCTTCGCCTCCCCACCCTTCCCCACCTCCCCGCATCCCCCAGCCCCCTGGCTACTCCCTGGCATTAGGCCTTCGGGGTGGTCCTGCTCCTGGCTTCCTTCTCGGGGGGCCGGGAGAGGGATCTGAGTGAGTGAGTCGTGAGTGAGTTGCAGGATCCAGCAGTATTGGCAACGGTTCACCGTTCAATAAACATTGGATGAGTTTAAAAAAAAAAAAAAGCCAACCCGTGTGGAGGGGGCAGTCTGCATGGATGGGCACACCTGAGCTAAATGTTGAAGGGTGAGCCAGAAGTAGCCAGGTTGAAGTAATGGGGCAGAAGGTATATGAGGCAGGGGTCAGGTCAGGAGAGCCATCCATGGCTCTGGTGAGGTAGCTGGAGATTATCCCATGGATGATGATTTCTATAAAGCCAGAGGTAGATCACATCCCTCCTCTGCCCTTTCAGAGCAAAGCCACAGTCTTTACCATGGGCTCAGTGCCCTTCACAATTGGGCCCCCCTTACCCCCTGATCTTACCTCCTGTCATTCTCCCCTTGTTCACTCTACTCCAGCTACACTGGCCTCCTTGTTGTTTTTTGAATATGCCAGGCATTGTGTTTTTTTTTTTTTTTTGGTTGTTGTTGTTGTTGTTTTTTACCGCAAAGTCTTTGCACTGGCTCTACCTTCTGTCTGGATTGCTTTGGCTTCAGGTGACCACACCACTCACTCCCTCACTTCCATCTGGGCTCAGCTTATACGCCCTTTCTTCAAAAAGACATTCCCTGACTGCCAGGTTGAAACAGCACCTTTTATCACTCAGCTGTACTTTCTTTCCTAGCACTCATCTCTACCTGAAATTATAGTCTGTATTTATAGCTTGCATCTCCCACTAGAATGTCACCTCCCCTAGGGAACACATCTTCTGTGTCTTGTTCACCATTACATTTCCAGCACCTAGCGCTGTGCCTGGCACATGAAGAATGGATTGGAAGAGGACACAGGAGGGGGAGGTCAAGGCTTAGGTGGGAGGACTTATTAGGAAAGCCACCAGAGCTCATTCATTGACTCTGGCACTCCAGACGCTTCTATTGAGTGACTGTTCAAGGCCTTGTGCTCTGTGTTGGCAAGGAGATTACCAAATTCTCTTCCTGTGCTGGGATTCTGGGAATCATGAACACAAATAGCTGTCACGCTTTGCCAAAGCTAACCAGCACCATAAAAAGAAGGACAGACATGTGCTATGTGTGGGAGCTCTGAACAGGATCAGCAATAATTTTTGGCTGGAGGCGGGCTTCAGGAGGGCTTCTTAGTGGTGGCATATGACCTGAATCTTGATGGAAGTAGGGTGTGGGGGGATTTCTCGGGTTGCAGATGGCAGAGATGATAGGGACTGCATTCCAGGTGGAAGGTACTGTATAAGCAGTTTCAGAGGTGGAAAGCAGAGGAGTATTTGGGAGAAACAGAATCTGGGCCAGGCTGGAGCGAAGGGTGGATGGGATGGGGAGCTGGCAAACCCTGCAGTATGGCTTAATGTTTAAGACTGTGAGCTCTGGCGTCAGACTGCCTGGATTTGAATCCTGGTTCTATTGTTAGTAGCTGTGTGACCATTGACAAGTTACTTAACCTCTCTGGGCTTCCGTTTCTTGATGTGTAAAATGAAGATAAATCACAATTCTTATCTTCATAGGGTTGTTCTGAAGAGTGAACAGGTTATTAAATGTGAAGTGGTAAGAATAGCACCTGACATGCCAAGTGCTCTGTAAGCATTGGCTATTGTATCTTTGAGAAGCCTCCATTGCCAGAATAAGGAACTTGGGGCTATCTCTTGTGGGCAGCGGGAGCTATGGATGGTTCATGAACAGAGGGGACAATTGGATCGATCCTGGGTTTAAGCTGTGTGCTGAGAGGGAGAGGTTTGAAAGGTTGATGGGCAGGATCCTGCAGTCCCTGAGGGAGGTGGAGAGGAACGTCTTAGATGCCCAGGTTGGTTGGGAGTGGGGGGCTGGACGAGGTCTGCCCCCCAGAGTGGGACTTCATAAGCCCCTGAGGCCCCAGAGGAGAAATAATTTAGAGTAGAGGGCAGTTCCCCAGTCTGTTTCTGCCTTGTTCCTGGCAGTGTCATAGACTGATATCATAAGGGTGGAGGATGAATGGTGGGAAGAGGGGGCTCACTAGGGTGGAGCTGAGCTCTACTGCTGCAGCCCAGGACCCAGCCTGGTGGGTGGGTGCAGCTGCCCACTGCACCCAGCCTCCAGCACAATATGCTCTCCTGAGTTCCATGCACTCCAGCTTGCCTTGCCCTGCATCCAGGCCTCTGCCAAGTAGAGGTTTGGGAGTGGCCCCTTAAGCCTTTCCAGCCAAGAGCCCCCCCAACCATGTGCCTGCCCAAAGCAGATAATTCTCTGGGCTCTATGACACCCATTCCCCCAACAATGTCCATGCTTCACCCACCTGTCCCTCCCCTCCTGAACCCCTCCGCCCTCCTCCTCACCTCTGTGGCTCCTCACTTTGCTGGCTAGGCTCAGGGCACCTGGGCTCTGTTGCCACCTGGGTTTCCTGGCAGCCTGGTTGCCATGGTACCATGGGAGCAGGGCTGGCAGAACAACAGCTCTGGGAAACCAGGGCAGGCAAGGCCCAGTACCCAGCTCCTGCCAATCTTCGACCTTGAGACTTTTGCCCCCTCCCTCCCTCAGCAGAACAGAGAAGGCCATGAGGAGAAAAAAGAAGTTGCCCCTCAGGGCTGCTCTTTACCTGTGAGGATGCTGAAGGGGAGGTGCTTCTCGCTGTCCCAGAGCCTGGCAGCCAGAGAACCCTGGGAACTGGCCAGGCCCATGTCCAGGCAGTTGGGGGCAGGAGGGAGCAGGGCTGGGCGGGGTAGGGATGAGTCTGGAGGTGCAGGAGGCAGGAGTGGGCCCCCAGGCCTGGGGTCAGGGCCCATCTAGGTGGTGCTGCAGGATCAGACTGGGAGTGGAAACTGTGACACAGTGCTGGAGACAGAGCCACGAGGGGTTGGAGCTGAGAGGGGAAGGGGCCTGGTGGTGGGAGGGGTGGGGCTGTGAGGGACCTGGCCAGCAGGGGAAGGAGGGTTTGGGGATGGAATCATGAGGGGCTGAGACTATTAAAAAAGGGGACTTGGAGTGGACGAGACCAGGAGGAAGCTTGTCCGGGCATAAGGCTGTGAGGGGGCATGACTATGAAGGGACCAGGTGTGAGGGGTGAGTGGGGACCAGGACAAGCCTGTGAGGAGACCCTGTCTTGAGGTAAAGGAGTCTCACAGCTGGTGCTGTGAGTGGTGGCCAGAAGGGCAATATGAGGGTAGGGCTGGGAATGCAAGGGGGCCCGAAGGGAGGAGACTGCAACAGGCAGCTTGAGAGGGTAGAACTTCCCTCTGGCCTTTAAATATTAGGGTTCCTATGTCCTCAAGGAAGCCGGGGAGGCTGGGGTTGTGGGAAGGGAGCTGATCCACTCACATCCAGTCTGGCTGTGCAGGCCCATCTCCCGGTCCCACATCTTGGCTCATGTTATCTCATCCCCACAGTGTGGAGGGTGATACCCCAGGCAGTGACCTGAGCACAGCGGTTGATAGTCCTGGGAGCCAACCCCCCTACCGGCTGAGCCAGCTGCCCCCCACCAGCAGCCACATGGGGGGCCCCCCAGCTGGGGTGGGCCTTCCCTGGGCTCAGCGAACTCGCCTCCAGCCAGCCAGTGTCGCCTTGAGGAAGCAGGAGGAGGAGGAGATAAAGCGCTCCAAGGCCCTATCGGACAGCTACGAACTCTCCACGGACCTGCAAGACAAGAAGGTGCAGAGGAGACAGACAGCTCTGGCGGGGAATGAGAGTGGGAATGGAGGGCCCTGAGAGAACCAAGGGAGGGATCGGGGTGTGACCCTCAAGGAAGGGTGGTATCCAGGGGAGGCATGGGGAGCCTAGAATAGAAGACTAGCTCTAGGATCCTTCACCCTACTAGGGACTCACTCCCTCATTCACCACCCATCCGCTGAGTCTTGTTTACTCAGCAAATATGGATTGAGCTCCAAGCCCATGCTGGAGACATAAAGATGAATGGGACCACGACCCAGTCCTCCAAAATCTGTCTGATAGGAGAAGGACACACATAAATTGACACTTCCAGAAGAGTGTGCTATAGTACAACATATATATCACACAGGATATCAGTTAGTTAAAAAAAAAAAAAAAAGTGGGAGGGGCACAAAAATGCCATGAATAGAAAAAAAAAAAACCTGGAAGGACATATACCAAAATGTTAATTGTGGTTTTCCTAGGTATTGGGACTTTAGGCGAACCAATCTTCCTTCCTCCCTTCTTTCCTTCCTTCTTTCTTTCTTTCTTTCCTTCCTTCCTTCCTTCCTTCCTTCCTTCCTTCTTTCCCTTTCTCTCCACTCTCCCTCCCTTCCTCCCTCCCTCTCTTCTTTCTCTCTCTCTTCCTCTTTCCTCCTTCTTACTCCCAACTTATTTTTTACTTTCTTTCCATTTTTGGCTTCTGTGGGTTCTTTTTCAAACTGTTTTTGGGATAACAGACATCTACTTCCTATAAATAAGAAAGAAAACCGCAGGGGTGCCTGGGTGGCTCAGTCAGTTAAGCATCTGCCTTTGGCTCAGGTCCGGGGATTGAGCCCCAGATTGGGCTCCCTGCTCAGTAGAGAGTCTGCTTCTCCTTCGCCCTCTCCCTCTGCCTCTGCCCCTGCTTATGTTCTCTATCTCTGTCAAATAAATAAATAAAATATTTAAAGAGGAAGAAAGGAGGAAAGAAAGAAAACCACAAGCCAGCCCCATGTGATAAGTGCTATCTGAGATTAAAGTGAGGACCCAACACAGAGCACAACCTGGAGTGTCCAGGCAGCTCTAAGCAGCTAACTGTGACTGGGGGTGGTAGTGTGGTTGAGGCCCAGGGAGAAGAATGAGGCTATAGAGGGTTTCTGACCTTGTTTTCCTCCATCTTCCCCATGCTAGGTGGAAATGCTGGAGAGGAAGTATGGAGGCTCCTTCCTGAGCCGCAGGGCCGCCAGGACCATCCAGACAGCCTTTCGCCAGTACCGCATGAACAAGAACTTTGAGCGGCTCCGAAGCTCAGCTTCTGAGAGCCGCATGTCCCGCCGCATCATCCTTTCCAACATGCGGATGCAGTTCTCCTTCGAGGAGTATGAGAAGGCCCAGAACCCTGCGTACTTCGAGGGCAAGCCTGCCTCGCTGGACGAGGGTGCCATGGCTGGTGCCCGGAGCCACCGGCTTGAACGAGGGCTCCCCTATGGAGGCTCCTGTGGAGGGGGCATCGATGGTGGGGGAAGCTCCATCACCACATCTGGAGAGTTTTCTAATGACATCACAGAGCTCGAGGACTCCTTCTCCAAACAGGTCAGCATCCATGAAAAGGGCCTTTCCTCCCCAGCCCCATACTCTGGCTATTCCTATGGCTCTCACCTATATTCCAAACTGAAAGAAGTTGCCTAGCAAGCATTTGAGTCAGGGCTGTGAGATTGATGAGAAAGAATTGGCCAGATAAAAAATCATGTAGTTAAAACAAGCAAGCTAAAAATCTATGTGGGATCACAGTCTCTGAAGACTTGACTGGCACTGATGAGTGTGCTTCCAAACTCACTCATTTGACTACTGGCAGGAAAATTCAGGTCCTTACCATGTGGGCATCTCTATGGGACTGCTCATGGTGTGGCTTCCCCTAGAGCAAGGGGTCTGAGAGAGGGGGAGGGAGGGAGGGAGGGAGGGAGAGAGAGAGAGAGAGAGAGAGAGAGAGAGAGAGAGAGAGAGAGAGAACAAGAGTTATCAAGAAGGAAGCTGTAGTCTTTCATAACCTAATCTTTGAAGTGACATCCCATCACTTCTGCCATATACTGTTGGTCCCACAGACCACACCTGGGACATAAAGGTGTGGATCCCAAGAGGTAGGGATCTTTAGAGACCATTTTGGAGGCTGGATACCACAGGGAAACAGGGTTGCCAGTCATAGTTCAGAGTCTCAAGTGATAAATATTACAGATTTCCTAAGACATAACCAGAGGACTCTGGGACCCCAGAGGAAGCTGGGATTTCGGTTTACCCTGGGGGATGGCAGAGGCAAGAAATGTGGATTGAATCAGGGTGGAGGCGTCATTTGGCTTGGGTCTATAGGGACATGAAGGAGGTATTGAGATATCTGAGAAGGGACCTTGTCACTGCCATTATACAGCTCCTGTGAGCTCACAATGGCTCCCTGGGAGCTATTTTATATACTGCAGAGAACCTGTGGAGGGGGAGGGGTATTCCTTCTTCTTGGCTGACCCACTAGGAAGATTCCCCCCTTCTCCCTCCCTTCCTCCCTCCCTCCCTCCCTCTCCGCTCCCTCCCCTCTTCCTTCCCTTCCTCATTCCTCCCTTGCACCATCCCACCCTCCTCCCCTACATCTTTCCTCCCTCTCTCTCCCTTTCCCTCTTCCCCTTTCCTCCTGCACAGGTAAAGTCTCTGGCTGAATCCATTGATGAGGCCCTGAACTGCCACCCATCAGGGCCCATGTCTGAGGAGCCAGGGTCAGCCCAACTGGAGAAGCGGGAGTCAAAGGAACAGCAAGAGGACAGCTCAGCCACATCCTTCAGTGATCTTCCCCTCTACCTGGATGACCCAGTTCCCCCACCATCCCCTGAACGACTGCCCAGCACAGAGCCCCCACCCCAGGGCCGGGCTGAGTTCTGGGCACCAGCCCCTCTCCCGCCAGTTACTCCACCAGTGCCACCAGGGACCCGGGAAGATGGTGCCCGTGAGGAAGCCACTCGCAGGGGTCCCGGGTGCTTGGAGTGCCGGGATTTCCGGCTGCGGGCCGCTCACCTTCCCCTGCTTACCATTGAGCCTCCTAGTGACAGCTCCGTGGACCTGAGTGACCGCTCAGATCGCGGCTCTGTCCACCGCCAGCTGGTGTACGAGGCTGACGGCTGCAGCCCCCATGGGACCCTGAAGCACAAGGGGCCACCAGGCAGGGCCCCAATCCCCCACCGCCACTACCCAGCCCCGGAGGGCCCAGCCCCAGCCCCACCAGGGCCCCTGCCACCAGCCCCCAGCAGTGGCACTGGACCCAGTGGTGTGGCTGGGGGTCGGAGGTTGGGGAAGTGTGAGGCAGCAGGCGAGAACTCTGATGGTGGAGATAATGAGAGCCTTGAGAGCTCCAGCAATTCCAATGAGACCATCAACTGCAGTTCTGGTTCCTCTTCGAGGGACAGCCTGAGGGAGCCTCCTGCCACGGGTCTGTGCAAGCAGACTTACCAGCGAGAGACGAGGCACAGCTGGGACTCGCCAGCCTTTAACAACGACGTGGTACAGAGGCGGCACTACAGAATTGGCCTCAACCTGTTTAATAAGTACGTGCTCCCTGATCCTGCCTCCGCACCTGTTTCTACCCTGCTGGGGGTGCTTTGACTGGGGCGGGGGTGCTGAACTCCAAGCAGAGATCCTGCTTCCCCTTGCTGTCCTCTTATTTCATGGATGGGGCTTCTCCCCAGCTTTTCAGGGAAGAGGATTGGCAACAGGGTGGCAGAATAGAAAGCCCTCCCCACCACACACACACACACACACACACACACACACACACACACACACACACACACCGTCAGAGGCAGTTCTAGTCTTCATACTGCCTCTGACTGGCTATGTGACCTTGGGCAAGTAACTTCCTTCTCTGGGCCCCAGTTCACTGTCTCTAGGGATGGATTCTGAACCTCGGTTCTTCCACATCCCCTTTTTGGTGGGGGAGGTAATATGATGTATAAAGAGCCCTGCTCTGAGTAACAGGTACCCTGGGCCCCAACCTGACTTCAGCTGAACTCTGTGTGCAGCCATGGGCAAGGTGTGTGCCTTCCTTAGGGTTTCAGTTCTTCCACCTATTGATTAGCAGGGTGTGTAATGTTTGAAGTGCTGGGGAGCATGGTGGGGTGCTGGAGTCATCAGTAACCATGATTGAGCTCTTTCTAGGTGCCCGATCTTGTTGCCAGGTGCTTAGGAGTGGGGTAGAAGTGTGACATTTGGTCAGAAAATAATTAGAAAGCAAATGCTCTGTGTCTATAGCCTAGGAGACACTGCCACCTGTATTTACTTCTCACAATAGCTCAGTAAGGTGGGAAGTAGTGTCCCCGTTTATATTATAAAAAAGAACTGAGGCTTGGAGAAGTAAAAGGAGTTGTCCTGTGTCATACAACTGGTAAGTAATGGGTTTGAGACTCTGGTGGCACCAAAGTCTCTTCCAAATTCCAGCCTTGTGGCGTCCTAAGGCTCTGGGGTTCTGACTATGGGATAGTTCAGACCCAGATTTGGCCTTGTGGAAAGTAGGGAGTATCTTCTCTGTCAAACCACCCACAGAGGCTGGGTAATACTTTGTCTTAGTGGGATGTGGGAGGCAGACAGAGTAACCTCTTCACCTTCCTATTCTGAGGGTCTGTGACCCAGAGAGAAGGGCTTCGCCTGGAGCTCATGCCTTTTCCTGGGACTCCTCTATGCCCCCTAGGAATATCAAAGCCCCTGGCATATAGAAGCCTCCCATTAGATCTTCATTTTCTTTCCATTGTAGTGTGGCTCCAGTAAAGGAGGCAGTTGGGTTGAGGATACCTTGGAAATTTGGAAGCTCTGCAAGAGTATCTTCCTCTGCCTGGGCCTGTTTTCTCACCTGTAAACCACGGTGTCATTGGACCAAATTATGTATTCAGTTGACTGCATAGCAAGGAAGTTGTCTTGGTTCTCTGAAGCAGTGGTTGAGCCCCAAGTTAGTGCAAGTAGTGGGGACAGGGGGCGGAGCTCCAGGCGGACAGCCATCTCATCTACCTCCCGTCTTTCTGCAGGAAGCCAGAGAAGGGTATCCAGTATCTGATCGAACGGGGCTTCCTGTCAGACACACCGGTGGGAGTGGCTCACTTTATCCTGGAGCGGAAAGGCCTGAGCCGGCAGATGATAGGGGAATTCCTAGGGAACCGGCAGAAGCAGTTCAACAGAGATGTGTTGGAGTGAGGACCCCAGGAAGGGGCAGAGACTGGGCTGGGGCTTCCTGGAAAAGGAGGGCAGGAGGGAGGAAGTGGGCAGCTGGTCTGTTGTGCTCAGATGAGCTTGACAAAACAGGATGAAGAGACTTTCCTGTTCCCGTACCCCTGTACTTCACAAAAGCTCTCATCTCTCTTGGCTCTATGCCCAAAAGTCTTTCTGGGTGGCCCGGCTTATCCCCTGCCCTGCTTTAGGCCCCCATTTTCCTGTCTCTGAAATGAGTGGGTCAGTGGAAAGGACCCCGAGTAACCATGTAGTCTGGCCCTGACTTTCTGGGGGTGGATTCCATTTCAAACATTCCTTCCTCATAAGGACCTGCTAGGGACCATGGGTCCAGATTTTGGAAGTCTTGTCAGTGGGGGTGTCTGTCCATTCAGGCAGGTCAGGGTAGGTCAGAGGTTTTCTGCAGAGGACTTGAGAGTGCCATACCCACTTCTGTGTTTCTCAGCTGTGTGGTGGATGAGATGGACTTCTCCTCCATGGATTTGGATGATGCACTCCGGAAGTTCCAGTCCCACATCCGGGTTCAAGGCGAGGCCCAGAAAGTGGAGCGACTCATTGAAGCCTTCAGGTGTGCCTGTTTCCCCACTCTCCCCAAGCAAGATTAGGGGTGGGATGGGGATGGGGAGAGGGGTCAGTACAGTGTGCATCTCCAAGTTACCTCTCTGGGCCTCCTACTTTCCTCACCAGAAAATGGAAATGATAAATCCTACCTTGCCAGGCAGTTGTGCAGTTGTGAGGATCAGAGGTAGCGTGCCTAAAGTGTTTGGTTCAGCATCTGGGACGTGGGCATCCAATAGGTGACAACAGCAGCCACAGCTAATATTTGTTGAGCACTTACCAGGTATCAGGTGCTAAGCTGGGCACTTTACACAATTATTTCTCTGAAGGCTCACAACAACCCTGTGAGGTAGGTGCTTTTATTGTGATTCCCATGCTGCAGATAAGAAATCGGAAATTTAGAGAGGTTAAGTAACTTGCTCAGGGTCATAAAGTGAATAAGAGGCAGAGCCAGGACTTGAACTCAAGGGTGTTTGCTTTCATGACCAGATGCCCTTAACTTAGTAGAGTTAATGCTTTGGGGATTAGGCAGACCTGGATAGAAATCCTGGCCCCACCACTTTGGGGTATTTAGCAGAGAAACAGAAGAATTCCTAAGAACTTTTTGCCCATAATGGGAGAAGGATTTGACTTGTTAGTCAGAAAGATCTGGATTTTCATCTTGTCTTCACCATTTACCAGCTCTATTACCCTGAGAAAGATACCTCTTCACTTTGGGCCTCATTACTTCCTCTGTCACATGGGGCTGCTAATAGCTACTTTGTAGGATTCTGATAGGATTACATGACACAATGTACCTAAATCCCCTAGCAGAGCTCCCGAAGAGGTAGTGGTTGTGATTTTTACACACTAGTGTTGGGAAAACTGAAGAAAGAGGTTGTACCCAAAAGGCTTGGGAGTATTTCTTGGGGGAGAGGGTTGGTGGCACCAGACTCAGGACAGAGGGGCAGTGGTGGGTAGGTGAAGATTACTGGTGCCTGATCCTGGCCCTGATCCTGCCCTGCAGCCAACGATACTGTGTGTGTAACCCAGCCCTCGTGCGCCAGTTCCGGAATCCAGACACCATCTTCATCCTTGCTTTTGCTATCATTCTCCTCAATACTGACATGTACAGTCCCAGCGTCAAGGCTGAACGCAAGATGAAACTAGATGACTTCATCAAGAACCTGAGAGGTGACCCCAGGCCCCCCTGTTGGCTTGTCCTGTCCTTCCCTTTGGAAGGGAGAGTGGGCAGGGTGGGAGTGGGCTGGGAAGGAGGAGGGAGATCATATAGGCTCCCTGGATATTAACCTGTGATGTTCTCTGATTTCCTCCAAAGCTGCCATATTCCCTTATTAATTCACTCAAATACTTGTCCATCCACTCATTCCTGCACTGAACACTGACTGAGTGGGTTCTGGGGTTACAACAGTGGACGTGAGAGATGAAAGCCCTGGCTCTTACAGAGCTTATTCTAATCCACCCAGGCATTGACGCATCACTCCTTCTTCCCCTCTCCTCTTTATTTATGCTCATAAAGGCTCATTTAATTATGCTCTGTGCTCCTTCTCCATCCATACATTTATTGATTCCCTTGATCAGCCAGCCAACACTGAGTGCCTCATGTGTGCCCGGCCCTGCATTGGGGACTTAGGACACTGTAGCCCCTGCCCCGAGAGAGCTCCCGGTTTGTGGGACTGACTTATAGTACCAGATACCCAACACAAGAGAATAAATAAGTGAATCATGATGTCAGATAGGCCAAAAGTGCAGTCAGAGCTCAGAGGTAGAAGAGCCCACCTTCAATACACTTCCTGGAGGAAGTAGTATTTTAAGATTGACCTTCAAGGCATAGACAATGTGACAATGTGACAGAATAGCAACAGAGGAGGCTTACCTAGCAGTAAGAATAAAAAGGCACAGAGGTAGGAAAAGTTGTTGGGAGAACAATTAAGATGGGGTGGACGACCTAGTCAGAAAGGTCAGTTGGAATCAATATATGAGGGCCTCAAATGCGAGGTGAAAGGTGTCACCTTGACCTTTTTTCTTGGTTTATTCTGTTGATATCAAGCCTGTCATCTCACTAAAGAGCAGCCTACTAAAAGCGGCACAGATGTTAGTATTATTTAAACAGAAATGAAAGAGAGCAATAGATTTGAGGAAAAACAAACAGATGAGACAAATTGGCTGACCGACAGGCTTTGCACAGTTGCTGGGCTTAAGCTCTCTGGCAGCTGAGATAAAAAGATGATGTGATGAAGGATGTTCCCTTAGCACCTGTCCAAGGAGGAGGTGTGGCATTTCCAAAGGAGAATACAGTTTCTCTAGCAGAAGATTTAGGGGGAAGAGTGAGTGGGTTTCACTCAGCAGACAGGAGTGGAGAAGGATGGTAGACTCGAGGGGAGGGAGTTAGATCAGAGGCCATCTGGAGCTGTCTTCCAGACTCCTGCTGTTAGTCATTTGTTCATTCACTCATTCTCCCCTTTCTTTCTCCCTCCCTCCTCCTCTGTATGTATATGTGTATGTGTCCATACATATGGTTACATGCATACACATGTGTGTGCATACATATATGTGTATATATACGTGTGTGCATATATTATTGTATATGTGTATATGTATTTGGAGAGGAGGTACTTCCTCTCTAGGTATATGTGTGCATATACATATATATGTACATACATTTATACATATATATGTATTATGTATGTGTATATCTTTCCCCCTCCAATTATTAAATAAATAAACAAGCGAAATGAATACTTCCTCATGCCCAGAAATTTTGGAAATAGAGCAAAGGGGAAAAAAATTGTTTAATTGTCCTGAATTCTGCTGCCTAGAGGCAGCCATGGTTGATATTTTGCTGTTTTCTAGTCTTTTTTCCCCCCTCAGCATATGTAACTTTTTATACAGTTAAGATCACAGTTAAGCTGTGAATGTAATTTTCATCCTGCTCTTTCCACTTACTTTGCTCCAGGAATTTTCTCAGGCTTTTTTGTAAACATCAAGTTTTTAATAGCTGTAAATTATTAAGTGGATACATTCAGCTTTAGTTGACTATTCCTCTATTGTGAGGACTTAGGTTGTTTCAAAGTTTTCCTGTAAGTAGCACTTGCACATGTATCTCTGCACTGTTTCTGAGCAGATCCTTAGGGTAGATTCCTAAAAGAAGAACCCCAGAATATTTAGGCTTTTGCCAGGTTACCTTCCAAAACAGTTATGTTAATATATGTGCCCACTCCCTGCCCTTTTACTAACAATGGCTATATCATCTAATGCTATTTTTGCTAGTTAGAAGGGGAAAAAAAGTACCTGATTATTTTAATCCCAGGTGCTCTGAGTTGCTTAGAAAAAATCCCCACGCTGGGAAAGAAAGCAACTGGGTATCCAGTTGTTTGCTGAACAATAGTCCTTGGTGAAGAGCAGCTCTTCTGGCCCAGTCCTAAGGGACTGAGGGGTGCCCACTGCCTCCAGTCCCAGCCATTGCTTGCCTTCCTGCCTGGGTGTGAGGTATTGTGGAGAACCACTACCACCCACTCCCCACATTTATACAATATGCCTCTGTGTTACTCCCCTACCCAGGGGTTGACAATGGTGAAGACATCCCCCGAGACCTCCTGGTGGGCATCTACCAGCGTATCCAGGGGCGTGAACTGAGGACCAATGATGACCATGTGTCCCAGGTGCAGGCCGTGGAGCGCATGATTGTGGGCAAAAAACCAGTAAGTGCCTTGGGAGGCTACAGAGGGGACAGGGTTTGGGTTGGCTTCTGCCAGAGTGGTAGGTAAGCCAGTAGCCCTCTCAGAGCCCCAGACTCCCCTCTCCTGCTGACTGGAGTGAGTGATAATGCGTTCTCAGGGGTCATGGTGCAGAGTGTGATGCTCTTAGGGGAATGCATCTAGCACATTGTTTTGTTTTTAAAGATTTTATTTTATTTACTCATGAGAGATACAGAGCGAGAGAGAGAGAAAGAGAGAGAGAGAGAGAGAGAGAGAGAGGGGCAGAGGGAGAAGCAGGCTCCACGCAGGGAGCCCGACATGGGACTCGATCCCGGGTCTCCAGGATCAGGCCCTGGGCCGCAGGGGGCGCTAAACCGCTGCCACTGGGACTGCCCGCATCTAGCACATTGTAAGACACATAATGGGTGCTGTGTAAATACTAGCATCCTTCCCACCTCTGTTTTTGCCTCTCCATCTCAGGTGAGGAGCCAAGCTCATAGTTAGCTGATAACCCAAATGAAGTACACGCTCTAGTCTTGTGGTCAACAGACATTTACAGATACCTTTCCACAGAGCCCAGCATTGCACCAGGGAGTAGGGACATAGATATGAATCAGATAGAGGCTCGTCCTTGGGGGCACTCACAGCCTGGGAGTGGGGGGTGTCAGACAGCACAATACTTCTGCATCATAGTTAGTCTAAGGGAGCATAAAGGAGGGAAAGGTCACGGCAGCTGGGTGGCTCAGTTGGTTGGGCATCTGCCTTCAGTTTGGGTCATGATCTCAGGGTCCTGGATCAAGCCCCACATCAGGCTCCCTGCTGCACAGGGAGTCTGCTTCTCCCTCTCCCTCTGCCCCTTCGCCCCACTCGTGTGCACGTTCTCTCTCAAATAGATAAATCAAATCTTAAAGAGGGAGAAGTCATTTTCAGTCCAGGGAAATCAGGAACAGCTTTTTGGAAGAGACAACACTAGAACTGGGGTTTGGAGGAAGAGTGGAATATGGAGCTGGGCAAGAAAGGCATTCCAGTGATACCTGGATGACTCAGTGGCTGAGTGTCTGCCTTTGGCTCAAGGGGAGATCCTGGGGTCCTGGGATTGAGTCCCACATTGGGCTCCCCACAGGGAACCTGCTTTTCCCTCTGCCTCTCTCTCTCTCTCTCTCTCTCTCTCTCTCTCTCTCATAAATAAATAATATTTAAAAAAAAAAAAGAAAAAGAAAAGAAAAGAAAGGCATTCCAGACAGAGAAAGCTATTAGGACAAAGGCAAGCCTAGGCCTTTGTTGTTTAGACTCCTTGTGTCAGAGTGACAGTGATATGTATCAGAGGTAAACTTCCTCTTGAGGTTGAGTGATAAGGTACCAGAGGCCTGAAGCTGGTATTCTAGCCTTGTTGACACCTATTTCTTCATGCCTGTCTAGGTCTTGTCTCTTCCTCACCGTCGACTGGTTTGCTGCTGTCAACTCTATGAGGTGCCAGATCCAAACCGCCCACAGAGGCTAGGGTTGCATCAGCGGGAAGTCTTCCTCTTCAATGATCTCCTTGTGGTATGAGCGATCTCCTTGTGGTATGAGGATACCTTGTGGTATCCTATGTGGGGGTGGAGATGAAGGAGAGGTGGTAAGTTCAGACCCTGGGTCCAGTATGAACCATGCTAACATTGGCAGGTGGAGGCATGGTGGGTGAGGTGCTTTATCATGTGATCTGTGCAGTCCTGGATAAGGCACAGGCCCCCTCTGCCCCTCTATTACCTTTTGCGTTCTTTTGGAGGTAGTGACAGTGGCATAGGGGGAGAAAATGTGAGGAGCAGGGGAGCTGACAGATCTACAGTCTGGGAAGTGGTAGGAAACGTCCCCATCCATCTCAGTACCCCAGAGTGCTGGCTGGAAGGAGGTAAACCTGTGACCCTGGGGTCACTCTGAAACCTTTGGGTGGTCAGGACACTTGAAGTGATTCTTAAAACCAAGCTCATCACCACTACATCTTTTAGAGCTGGGACTCTTAAGGACTCTGCCAGTAGGAAAAGAATTTCAGGGCCTCCTGTCCAACCTCTTACCCGGTGCAAGAACTAGTTTCCTGCATGGTCCCCTGCCTGCATGACTGCAGAGAGAAGGCTGCCTTCCTCTAAGGCAGCCAGTTTCCTGGTTAGACAGCTCTGATTGATAGAAACTGCCTCCCAATGAGTTTCCGCTAACCATCTTCCCCGGGTCCTTGCAATCACAGAGAACAAGTGTTCTCCTGCTCTGAGACAGCTTCCCAGGGATTTGAGGACAGTGACCTGTCTCCCCCACCACCCACCCCCATGGTCTTCTGTGCTTTAGAACAGGGTCTCTCAATTTCAACATTATTGACATTTGGGGCGGGATAACTCTTTGTTGTAGGGGCTATCCTATGCATCAGAGGACATTTAGCAGCATCCCTGGTCTCTACCTACTAGATACCAGTAGCACTCCTTTCAACCAAAACTATTTCCAGACATTGCTAGATATCCCCCCAGGGTTCAAAGTCACCCCTGGTTGAGAATTGCCACTTTAGATGAAGCCCCTCTGATGCTTTTGCTAAGCCTTAATTTCCTCCTCTGTGAAGTGGGGCTAATCCCTCTCTCATGGGGTTGCCATGAAGATGGAGTTAAGAAGTTGGATGTGGAAGAACCTAACCCAGAGGAATGATTGGCCCACACAGCTGCTGAGTAAATGTCTCAGTACCTGTCACATACTGACACCTGTGTGTGTCCAGCCCCATACTAGGCACTGGGTTCCCAGAGATGAATGAGACTCAGTCCTTGTTCTCAGGACTGAAAAAAAGAAAAGAAAAGAAAAGAAAAGAAATGCTTTGCATAACCATGCACTGTAACCATCCTGAAATGAAATACTTTGCTTTTAAACACTACTTGTAGACTGTTTGAGATGTTCACAGCCTATGGTGGTTGAATCTAGAGTGCTCAAGTATGTGCTCAAGTACTTGGTAAAGACCTTGGGGTATTGAGAGGAAGACTCAAGACATCCATTCCTTGGCATTTGCCATTGTTTTGCTGGGTTCCGGGGGGGGGGGGGGGGGGGGGGGGGGGGGGTGGGCAAGAGACAGGAAAATGAGACTCCTCTTGGCACTTCTGGTCCAGCAGGGGGCAATCCACCCTCAGAGTGCTCACCTAAAGCCTCATGGTGAAAGGCACTGAAGCAGCACTCTCAAGTTCCAAAAAGGGGAGGGGGGGCACCTAGGTGGCTCAGTCGGTGAAGTGTCTGCGTCTGGACTAGAGTCCAGGAATCAAGCCCCCCCATCAGGCTCATCAGGCTCCCGGCTCAGCAGGTAGTCTGCTTCTCCTTCTCCCTCTGCCTCTCCCTCCCATTCATTCTCTCTTTCAAATAAATAAATGAAATCGTTTTTAAAAAGTGGGGGGCAGGATGGGGGAGTCTGTGAGAGGTGTTAGGTAGAACAGACTTTCTGGAGAGAACAGCCTTCAGTTACCTCCTATAAAAATCATAAATGCCTGTTATGTGTCATTACATCAGGAACTTGCGTTTTCTCCCCGTCTGCTCCTTAAGCTTCAGTTTTTCCCAACTTGTGGGTATGAGTGTTTGTACGTGTGTGTGTGTGTGTGTGTGTGTCTGTTAGTGGCAGTGGGAGGGGAGGGTGGCTGTGAGAAATAGGTGTCATGTGGAAATTCCTCACCCCAAACTCTGCCTTTTGTCCTTTTCCCGCCCCCCTGCCAAAGGTCACCAAAATTTTCCAGAAGAAGAAGATCTTGGTGACGTACAGCTTCCGTCAGTCTTTTCCTCTCGTGGAAATGCACATGCAGCTCTTCCAGAATTCATGTGAGTCCTTCCTTGGATCCCAGCATCCCCAAAGTCTATGCTATAGCCCCTGTACTCATCCTTCATCCGTACCAATCTCCAGTTTTTGGAGTCCTTTGCAACTGGACCAAGGTCTCCAAAGCACCTACTTGGTCCTAGGATGGCAGGGCAGGCCAGGGTGAGGTATAATTTGGGTCTGTGCCCTGGGGAGCTCGTGGTCTGGCAGAGAGCTGTGGTGTGTATGTTTTCCGGTGGGCCGAAGAGATGGTGATCACACTGTGCTTTGCAGGACTGAGCCAGTGGAGCTTTGTGGGGTGGCAGCGGAAGCAATGTGAGTAGAGGCAGAGGTGTGAAGGAAGGGGTTCGAGAGAGCAGCTAGAGTTCACTTCGCCTTTATATCTGGAATAGAGGGAGTAATGGGGCCATAACTACCAGGAACTTGGGGGGGGGGCTTGGGGAGGCAAAGGGGAGCCACTGAAGATGCTGGAGCAGGAGAGGAAGCTGGAATTGAGAAAAATGCGTTCACATATGAGCCATTTTGCTTCCATCCTGACGAAGGTGCCCGACCTCCTGCTTCCCCGCAGATTACCAGTTTGGGATCAAGTTGCTGTCTGCAGTACCTGGCGGGGAGCGCAAAGTCCTCATCATCTTCAATGCCCCCAGCCTCCAGGACCGGCTGCGCTTCACTTCCGACTTGCGTGAGTCCATCGCTGAGGTTCAGGAGATGGAGAAATACCGCGTGGAGTGTGAGTATTGCAGCCACGCCTCTTTCCCCTTTCCCTGACACAATACTCCACAGACACCAAGAATCCTGTCCTCTGAGAATCTCAGAGTTGAGGGTTAGCTTGTCCAACCTTCCTACCCTCATTCTAGGAGCCTTTCAGCCTCTGCTTGAATACCTTCAGTGACAAGGGGCTCATTACCTCTGAACTGCAAATTATTATTCCAAGCCCTAATTATGAATCAACTCCTCCTCTTGAAAGGCAGCAGGGAGAAGAATCAGGGTACCAGAGGTAGGACTCTAGTTTCAGATCCCAGGTATGCTACTTATTATTTAGATAAATGGGGGCAAGTTGCCTGACTCCCCAAGCCCCAATTTCTTCATACATAACATTGGAAAAATGAAATCTCCTTCATAGAGTTGTGGAGATTCAATGAGGTAAGGGAGACAGGGTGTCCTCTTCTCACATTCAGGTTCCTGAGCAGTGTCCTCATTGCCCATCCTTCTGGCCACCAGAAGCCACATCAAGTCGCTTAAAGCATATATAATGGAAAGTGGTGATTACATCTCATTCCACTCAGTGCCCTCCAAGTTTTCTCTTCTCCAGGATAAGCAACAGTTAAGTAACATGGTGTTGAGGAGAAAGGGGCAGGCAGACACAGAGAGAGAAACTAAGGCAGTGGACAGCTGCTCAGTGAGCTCATCATGGTTCCAGAGTCTACTCTTCTCCTCAGCAAAGCAGGGTCACACATTTCATTTCCATGAGACCAGATCCTTGAGACTCAGGGGATATTCAGAGAGGGGTGAGCATACCAAGATGAGGGGGAAGGCCACAGACAGAAGTCTCCATGACCTCCTCCAGGAAATGAGGGTATAAAGAGGCTGGGGAGCTCAGGCTCTGGACTCAGGCAGACCTGCTTCCAGAGTATTGGCTCCCCGCCTTCCAGCCGTATGACCCTGGGCAAACTCTATGTATTCTTGGACTCTCAGTTTCTTTATCTGAAAACTGTGGATGGTGGTGCTTACCTCTGAACTGTTGTGAGATTGAGCAAGATCAAGTATGCATAGCACCCAGCATACTGCTGGCACATAACAGAGGATTGCATTCCTTTTGGTTTCCTGCTCCTGTCTTTCCAGGACCCCTCTGCTCTGAGAACTGAGCAGACTTTGGAATGCTTGCCCTTTGCAAAATCTAGAATCTCTGCCATAATCTAGAAGATTCTTCCTACCCCTGGTGTGACCAACAACTCTGAAGCTTTGTTTTGAAGGGCAGGGGTGGTTTGGGAGACTAGAATGAGAGTGGGCAGGGAAGCCAGGAACCAGAAGTTGCCAGAGGAAAGGGGGGGAATAGGAGGAACAGAGGGAAACCCCAGCTAGAGCTAGGGGAGATGGTGCAAAACAGGGCTGGGCACTATGGGGGGCTTCAGAGATGGAGCTGAAGTGGGAGGGAATGTGCTGAATGTCCAAGGGGCAAAGCAGGAGGCCTGGAGACAGAGCGGGAAGGTTCATGGAGGGCTGGGGGCAGTTAGGTGGCCTTTAACTCCTGTTCTTGACCCTCTCTCCCTGTCTCCCCGACTACCCCAGCGGAGCTAGAGAAGCAGAAAGGTATGATGCGGCCTAACGCCTCACAGCCTGGAGGGGCCAAGGACTCAGTGAATGGCACTCTGGCCCGCAGCAGCCTGGAGGACACATATGGGGCAGGCGATGGGCTCAAACGGGGCGCACTCAGCAGTTCCCTGCGAGACCTCTCTGACGCAGGCAAGTGTTTGGGGCCCCTGCCCTGGCCAAGGAGATGTGGGACCAGGTGTCCTCTCTGCCTCCTCTCACTGGCCTCCAGCCTTCCCTGCACCTGCCATACATGCACGCACCCTGCCTGCCTTCATCCAGAGCCCTGGGTGCTACACCGCAGGGGGGCCTGGGAGCCAGGTCAGATCAGGTTGAGCCTAGAGTTTGGGCCAAGGAGTGTGAAGCGGGGCCACAGTCTTAGCTCCTCTCTCTTGCTGCTCCACCTCTCCTCTCCTCTTCTATCTCTCCAGCACCACCTTTCCTCCTCCATCTTTTCCTCCTCTCACTCCTCCTCCTCCTCCTCCTCCTCCTCCTCCATCTCTCTTCCTCCCTGCCTTCCCCTCTTCAATGGGGAAAAGGGAATAGGGGTGTCTATCTCCGGGAGGGGCCCAGGCCTGGTGCCCAGCTCTGGAGCCCAGCAGGGTGGGGAGAGGGAGTTGCTGCTCTGACGCTGGGCTCCTTGCTTATGGGTGCAGGGAAGCGGGGGCGGCGTAACAGCGTGGGATCGCTGGACAGCACCATCGAAGTAAGTGCCAGCTCCTGCCCCACATGTCCTCTGCATGAGCCCTGCCCTGCCATGGAGCCCCAGAGGAGGAGGGGACCTGTTGCTTCCCCCTCTTCCCTGACGGGAACCCTGAGGCTGCCTCTCCCGGCCACCCACTCTCTATCTGTCAACTCTGTCTGTCCTCACTCTGCCTGTCTCTCAGTCTTTTTTCCACTCTCCCTAGCCCCGCTCAACCCCAGGGCTGCTCCGAGTAGAGCTGTCCTTGGAGTTGAGCCATGAGAAGCTCTCACCTCCAAGTCCCTGCCCTTTGAGCCGGGGCAGGTCATTCTGTGTCTCTCTCTCGGGGCCTGACACTCTTCCTGCCTGCAAAATGGGGATGATGAAGAGGGACTACTTCTTCCTCTCCCAGTGGAGGCTCAGATGAGATAGTAGATGTGACAGCAGAGTTCTGCAAGCTGGGGAGCTCTGTGTACAAAGTATAGGACCGCTATTGGTTTTCATGATGCCCTGGGGGTTCCTGTCTCCCCAGCTCCAGACCCCCAGGGGCCGGGTGGAGTTTAGGGTTGGGCATTTAGGAAGTCTAGACTGGCCTGACTTTCCCCCCCTCCCCGCTTCCAGGGGTCTGTTATTAGCAGTCCACGCCCTCACCAGAGGATGCCACCTCCGCCCCCACCCCCGCCGCCAGAGGAGTACAAGAGCCAGAGGCCCGTCTCCAACTCCTCATCCTTCCTGGGCTCCCTGTTTGGAAGCAAGCGGGGCAAGGGGCCCTTCCAGATGCCACCGCCGCCAACAGGCCAGGCCTCTGCCTCCTCTTCATCTGCTTCTTCCACCCACCACCACCACCACCACCACCACCACGGTCATAGCCATGGTGGCCTGGGAGTGCTACCTGATGGGCAGTCCAAGCTCCAGGCCCTGCATGCCCAATATTGCCAAGGACCAGGCCCTGCCCCACCACCCTACCTCCCACCCCAGCAACCTCCTCTCCCCCCACCTCCTCAGCAGCCCCCACCCCTGCCCCAGCTGGGCTCCATTCCACCACCTCCCGCCTCGGCCCCACCTGTGGGGCCACATCGCCACTTCCACGCCCACGGCCCAGTCCCAGGCCCCCAGCACTATACCTTGGGCCGGCCAGGCAGGGTGCCCAGACGGGGGGCTGGAGGACACCCTCAGTTTGCTCCACATGGCCGCCATCCCCTGCACCAGCCCACATCCCCATTGCCTCTGTACAGTCCTGCCCCCCAGCACCCTCCAGCCCACAAACAGGGCCCCAAGCACTTCATCTTCAGCCACCACCCACAGATGATGCCAGCAGCAGGGGCCACTGGGGGCCCTGGATCCCGGCCACCAGGAGGCTCCTATTCCCACCCTCACCACCCCCAGTCACCCTTGTCACCGCACTCACCCATCCCGCCCCACCCTTCCTACCCACCCCTGCCCCCACCCTCCCCCCACACCCCACACTCGCCCTTGCCACCCACCTCCCCCCATGGCCCACTGCACGCCTCTGGGCCCCCTGGCACGGCCAACCCACCTAGTGCAAACCCCAAGGCCAAGCCAAGCCGGATCAGCACCGTGGTCTGATGATGAATGGAGGGAGTGAGCTGGGGCCCAGGGAGGTCTGGGGATTCTACAAGAGATTCCCTGGTTTTTCCAAAATATATATACACATAGAGATGTCCTCCTCCCCACTTCCTCCCTGCCTCGGCACCCTTCCTCTAACCCCCAACAGTTGCCATGGGGTTTCCTTCCAGATTCAAGGATCTTTGTCACTTAAAGCCTGGACACAGGGCTCTCAAGCTCTGGGGAGTGGTGAGGACCTTTCAGAGATCCTTGACCTTTTTGTTTTTCCTCTCTCCACCCCCCCACCCATTCCCCACTCCCTGAGGTGGCCTCCGGCCTGAGAACCAATGTGAGCAACCTGTCAGCTCTAGCTGGTAGAGAAGGGCAGGTAGGTGTCAGGAGCAGTGAGGGTGAAGGCTTCCCCAGAGCACCTCTAGCCATGGGGGCCTAGGAGGGAGCTCTGTAGAGTTGTGGCCAAACCTCAGCTGGCTCGGCTCTCTCAGACCTCAGGGCCTGGCTAGATTCCTCCGTGTGTCTCTCTGCCTGCTGGAGGAATGGGGCTATCGGGGCTATCAGTGCACTCAGTGGGTGGGCCGCCACTAACACTGGGGTGGGGGGGCCTCCCCCCACCCTCCGCAAGGGGCAACGCTTCCTCTCCAGAGCCAGCCTCTGTCCTCTCTCCAGTGGGCCCCAGCCCAGACCTCTTCAGCTTGATCAAAGTCCAGACAGGTTTTGGAGGGGGGTGCTCAGGTCTAGGATGAGAAGGGCACTGCCCTCCCTCACCCATGTTGCATGCCCCCCCATTCCCTTATACCTCCCCCACCTACAACTGAAGACAATGCACTTTATAGATCTTGCCCACATACACCTCGCTAGGGCAGGGCACCCTGCATCAGCCCTGGGGAGAGAGGCTCCCAGAGGGCCACCATAAGCCCATGATGTTCCTTCCTGAGGCAGATTGAAGCCATCAGAGCAGGGGTTGGGAGCCAGGATGCCTGAGTCCTTCTGTCCATCAAAATGTCTGCTGCCTCTCCAGCCCCTTTACAGCCCTGTTTATTTATTATAAATATATTTTTTACAAGCCCCAGCTCCTCTTCTTGCCCCGCATATCCAGCTCCTTTCTCAGCTCCTGCCTCCCTCTCTCCCCTCCACAGTGGGCTGCAGTACAGACAGACAGAGCCTGGCTGTATGAAGGTCCAAGGACCCAGGGGCTTGGGGGTGGGGGAGGGCAGCAGCCAGAGGGGCTGTATGGAGAGGAGCTGGGGTTCAGGCATTGTCTTTTTTCCTCCTTGTATATAAGAATGTATATTTGATGCCTCATAAAAGACCTTGTGCTCACCTCCTGCCTCTGCCTCCTACTTATGCCCCTTCCCCCTGGGTGGAGCCCATGGAGAAAGAGGCCTTAGCCTAGAGAGGTAAGGAGCTAAGGGTAGCAGCTCAGGCAGCTGGGTGGGTGAGATGCCTTAGTTGGGTGGGAGGTGGGGAAGAGGGAGGTTTCCCTGTCTCAGCTCATTAGCTGCCCAGGTGACAGCAGCAAGGGTGTGGGCTCTGGAGTTGATCCAGTTCAAATCCTGAAGCTTTCCCTTCTGAGGCATGCACACTTGGGAAGAGCACCCTCTCAGTCTCAGTCTTCTTACTTTAAAATCGAAGGTGATAAGCCGTTGCCACGTGGAGTTGGGATGATGACATGCAGGGAGGGATGAATGTCAAGCCAAAAGCATGGAGTAGGTGCTCGGGAAGTTACTTCCCTGCTCTTCCTTTCACAGGTCTGAGACTTCCTTCTGCTCTTTTGCCATCTATGCTTACCCTTCCTGTGGCTGGCCTGGCTTTACCCTGGGGCACTCCCTACCCTCCACAGCAAGCCATGTTTCTGTCCTTGAGAGGGAGGTCCGGCGGCGTGACAAGGGGGGTAGTAGGTGACCTGGGCCAGGCATCCAGAGGCTAGATACATTATAAGAGTTCTTATGTGTATCCACTTAGGTCCTCAGATAACAAAGAGCTGGATTCTCTTCAGTTTACAAGGTAGGGGACAAGTCCAGAGAAGGGAAAGGTCTTTTCCAAGGCCACACAAGTCAGAACAAGGGTTCCTGAGTTCTCGGCCAGGCTACTGTCCAGCCCTCCAAACTGCCTCCCTAGGAAATGAACATGTTTCCAACCCTACTAGTTATATCCTGGGGAGCACAGGAGAAATGGGGGCAGAGCATTGGCTCTTGGTTAGGCTCAGCAGGGTCCCCAGAAGCAGCAGTCAGTAAACATTTTTGGTGCCTTCTAGGGAATGGTTTGGATGGCCCCACTCTTTAGCAGCTTGGACAGTGGCTCAGTTTGCCTCTTTGCCTGCACATTCGAATGGAAGAAGCAGCTGGGACTGTCTAGCCACTTGATGCCTCCTCGGGGACCCACCCTGAGCTTTTGAAGAGCTTAGATACAGAGGTGCCAGAATGAAATCCAATAAGCATTTTTTTGGTTGGTTTCTTCCCTGGTGGGCCAAGCTGGACTGCCTTTGGTTGCTCTCCCTTCTCCAACCTTCAAGGTGATGCCAGATGCCGGTTTTGTCTCCCCAAGGCTGAGCCTTTTGCACTCAAATCCAGGCTCAGTCACATATCCGACTATGTTGCCTTTGGCAAGTTACCTAGCCCTTCTGAGCTGGGTCTTTCACTTGTAAGACAGGGATAATAATCTTGTAGGGAAACTGATAACAGATGCATGTGAAATGCTTCCCTCCTGCCAGACACACAGTAAGCTGTTCTCTGCCACCTACAGAAACTAATGCAAACTCCTTGTCTTGACATTGGAGGTCCTCCACCGCAGGGCCCCAATTGATCTCCTCATCCTCATTCCTCACTCACACTTTGACCACCCACTCACTGTTCCCTGAGAAGGCCTGTGTGTAATTTCCCTGTAATTTACCCTGTGCGTAATTTCCCTGTGCCTCCCTGCACCCCCACCAAAGGGGCTCCCCTCAACATCCCTGATGAAGAGTTTCTCATTCTTGTGAGATGGGCTTTAAAAAACCCATCCCTCACAAAATGGGCCCTTGATTACATCCTCTGAGATCTTTCGTTATCTTTCTCCCCCACCAGGCCATATAAGTGGCTCAAGAGCGACGATGGTCTGAATCATCGCTGTCCAGAGCATTGCCCAGCACAGATGATGCTGAAATTTTGTTGATTCAAATGAATATATAGTTCTTTCTAGAGTCAGGTACTTTTGCATTGGTTGATTTACTGATTGGTGCAACCTGTGTCCCAAGCTTCTGGGCCCCCTGGGACCTCTTCATGCCTCCTTCAGCTCTTGCCTATGTTCTCCTGTTCCCTCCTCATTGCAGCACCAGCACTGGGCTGTTCCTGACCCTGCACCCTCACCCTCCCACCCCCACTCCCCGGAGCCTCACCATCCAGACTGTGGAGGGGTAATTCTGCTCCTCACCTCCCCATTTGTTTGAGGGCCTGAAGACAAGAAGCCCAGTGGCTGTCCGGCTATCAAAGGTTCTACTGCCAATCTCTTTGGGAATGTAGATGGCAACAGACAACACACAACAAAAGACAAAGGTCCTAGACTCTCACAGCATTCTTTGTCCTAGACTAGCACTGTCCAATAAGTCTTTATGTGATGATGGAAATGTCCTGTATTTGCACTGTCCAGTACAATACCCCCTAGCACATGTGGCTCTTGGGCACTTGAAATGTGGCTACAGCAACATAGGAACTGAGTTTTAAAATTTAAATATAAATAGCCACATGTGGATAGTGGCTACCATATTAGAGCAGAACAAGAACTTCAGGAGTGAACAGCCTGGCGGGGATAATGTCCATGTGATATAACAAGTACAGGCCCAGAAGGGAGCACAGCATGGATGAGGGGGTGCAAAGAAGAGGGAAAACCCAGCTTGGGGTGGGTGATGGGCAGGCAAGGAAGGAACTGCCCCTTTAGCCGAGTCTTCAAAGGTGAAGGAATTACCCTCATAAGGAAGGGCATCTGTCAGAGGGAACAGTGTATACAAACGCCTGGAGGGGTGTGAGTGTGTGATGTGTTAGTGGCATAGTGAGGAAGGAATGAGAGAGGGAAGCCCAGGTGGTAGGCCTGGCATATCCTGAAGCACAGTGGCTGGCAGGCAGCATACCCTCATTCCTCTGTTGCCAATAAGTTTTTTCACCTGAGCCTCATGAGGACCTAAGTAAGACCCGGTGACACATTGAGCTAGACCTAGTGTCCCCATTGCACAGTTACTGTTTTCCTCTTTGTAATAAATGAGCATCTTGTGGAGAGCTACATCGACATCATATAAATATCCCGTTCTCCTCAAACTTGCACCCACCAGTTTGAGTATTCACTGATGATTCTCCAGGTTGCCAAGTGGTGATTTTCAAATGCCATCATTCTTTTGACATGGATTAGTTGGCTTTCCACTCTAAGGGAGAACTTTCCCTTCTTCTACAAGTATTTGTTTATATCCTTGTGGACTCTTGATTGTCTATTGTATTCAATGGGTTATAACACATTAGTATCATTCTTTATTATGATGTTCAAAATGCCCCAGATCTGGCCAGCAGGAGGCCCTCAGGGAGCTGGCTGCTGTGTACTTTTGGCAGGTCTCCACCTTTTTTTGAGCACTTCCTTGTTTTCTGGCACCACAAGATGCTCCAGCCCCGTCATGTACTTTCCTTGCCCTAGTCTTGGAATCAGCCACTTTTTCCAAGGAGCCCTGGTTCTTTTTAGTAGAGAATGGCATTTAGGAACCAAGATTTGGGCCAAGATTTCAGTGTTATAGCTATGTTTTAATTAAGAGTTTACTTTCTACTTGGAAAAAGTCTGAGCATCTATTGAGGATCTACTTACTCCATCCTTCCTTGAAAGAAAAGCTTTCCCTTTCCCTCATTTTATTTATGTATATCAGTGTGAAGTCATGGATTTTTATTCCACTCTTCAATGAGTTATAATCCACTTTCATAATTCATCTGGAATTGTCATTATTTTGAATATGTTTTATTGTTATATGTGCGTATATATCCATGAATTCACACAGATACCTTAATACCTTGAGGAGGCTCTTTTAATAATACAGGCTAGAGATAGGAAATGGCTCTCTGGGGAATAGGTTAGGCAATGGCAAGGGAAGGAGAGGATGGATTCCAGAGCTCTTCAGGAGTCAGAACTCATAGCTCATACCCACATCAGAACTAAAAGGGATCCTATTTTACAAATCAAAAAAGTAAGGTACAAAGTCATTCTAATCCTGTCCATTCAGAAAACATGGATGGGGTGTGTGGTGGAGAGCTCAATCACTGCTTTGCACCAGCTCTGCGCCAGACTTTCTCTACCAGGTGGGTGGGTGAGGCCCAGGGTGAGCTCCCTGGTGCTTCCCAAATCTTAACTCTGCAGTGGCCAGATGCGGATTGATCTCCAGCAAGACCAGAGGGTTGGGCAAGGAACCCGTTTCCTGAGCACCTTACTGGGGCTGCGGGGTGGGGGTAGGGGGCACCATCTGAGACTTTTACAGGCAGACAGGTCTGGGTTTGAATTCCAGCTCTGCCACTTACTAGCCATATGACATGATAAGTTTATACTTCCCTGAGCTTCAGCCCACTTATGTGCAGAACATGGATAACTATACCTATTTCATGGCACTAGGCCCTTGATGAATGGCAGTTATCATTATCTCTAATTTTCATAACTACTCTGTGAGGAAGGGATTATAGAGCTTCATTGGATAAATGAGAAAATCAAGGCTAAGGGAGAAGTATCCGGCAGACCTCTGTTGGTGAATGCTAGCCTCAGGAAAGCAGGGCCCCTATCCATCTTGGTCACCATTATATTCCCAGGGCCCAGAAAAGTGCCTGGTACATAAGAGGAATTTAATAAATATTCATGAATGAATGAATTAGATCTCACTGGCTTTAAAGATTCTGTGCAATTTCCATTCGCCCTTCTAGGATTCTGGGGTTGGTGTCTGGGCTAAGGACCTCAGACATGTGGGCTGAACTGAGGTCCTGAACCTGGTCTCCTGACTCCTGATTTATGTTCTTTGCCCTTTGCTGAGCTGCATCTAGATGGAAAGGCTGAACTTCCTTCAGCCTAGAATTTGACATATCTCCCACCTTCTGCATTCTCCTCACCATTCTGCCTGTCCTATTCCTAGTGAGAGCAAATGATAGGAAGAGCATTTGACCAGGAGTTTAGCAACTTCCCGTGTAACAGTAGACAAGTTGTTTAATCTTTCTAGAATTTAGTTCCTCATCTACAGAATGGGTAAGTTGACCTACATCTTTCCCAGGACAAAGGTTAAGGGAAATTGCAAAGATTAATAATAATTAAAATAGTTAGGCCTATCTGACCCTACAGTGTGAGCTCCTAGTGGTGTGTGCTGCTCTATCAGGATGTCTTCAGCTCAGCCCTGAAGCAGGTAGAATGATGTACCTAACTGGAACATGGTACAGTTAATTGTTCCTGCTTCAAACATATTTAAGCTTGTAACAGATGCTTATTATACACAGGAAGTCTTTTCAAAGAGCATATATTATTTTCAGTCAATATATACTAAGGATGCTCAAAAATATATACTCATTTTTCTTTTGTTTACTCAACATTTACTGCTTACCATGCCAAGTGCTAAGGACATATAAAGCCACATGGTTCCTGCTCTTAAGAAATTCAGTCTGATGCGGGGGGGGGGCACAAATTAAGCATTTATCAGCATGTACACAAGTACTCTAATATGTGCATAGTAGGTGTTCACATTGTGCGCAATAGTCCCACAACCAATGAAAAATATCCTCAAATGCAGGAGATGCCTGATGTGTGGGCAAAGTGCTGGTTTGATACTCAAAGTAGTTGCAATAAACCTATTCAGAAACCGCTCAATGGTCACGCACACAATAGGAGTAGATGCATACATAATAGGTACTCAAATGCATATGACAGGTGTTATACACAAAAAATACAACCCATGTACACAGATGTTTGGTAAGTACACTGTAGGCTCACAAATGGTATATGTTCCATACAGTAGGCACTAGTAGGCGATAGATGAATATGCTGTTGCTAAACACCCAACAGTTAAAATATATATACACTCGAGCATGTTTTATAGTACATTCCACAAATGTGCACACAATAAAAGTGCATACAGAACAGTTGAAAGTGTTCATTAAAATGCTTACTGACAATGACTCTTTGGGGGGTATGAATGGAAGCCCCATCTCTGAGAGGCTTCTACACATAATCTTGGATGAAATAAATATTTCCTTCCTCTCCCTGGGACCCAGCATTCCCAAAATCCATAATCCCCAGGGGGTGAGCAGCATCTTGCTCTCCTTCTTTCAGAGGTGTCAGTGCCTAGAGCTGGGAACTCCCTACGTCTTTCCCAACCTGTTTGTCAGAATAAGGGATCCCTCATATTCAAGCACCCAAAGCCTCCTTCTTTGGCCCACACCGGAAGGACCCTGAAGAAGAAAATGTTGGGGCGGGGCTCGGGCCAGAGCTGAGGTCATAGAGGGGGAGCCAGTTTGGGCCCACCACCCACCAACGCCAGCTCCTCTTCCGGTCTGAATTCGTAGCGCGCATGCGCACCACTGGCCTTTAAACGTGCGCCGCCGGTCCATCCGGAAAAAGGACCCGGCGGTTTAATTACAATATTGCTCCTCCGCCGCCGAGGTGGACTATTTGCTCTCAGTCTGGGAGGTACTTTTGAGTTCCCGCTTCCAAATAGGGAACCCACACTTGCAGATTCAGCTCAGTCCCCACGGGATGAAAGTTTCCTAGGGCTTTGCCTCACGCAACGTATACGAGGCTCGGAGGGACACACCGCGGAGGGATCCGGTTTGTTGTGGTGGGGGGGGGGGAGACGCTGACAAACCAAGATGGCGGCGGCGGCGGTGAAGGCCGTGGCGGCAAGGAGGTAACTGTCGTGTTGAAGGCTACAGTAGTTGGGAGGCAGCGGCAGAGTTTGGAAGGAACGGAGCAGGACGAAGAGGCGGTAGCAGTAGCGCCAGCCTGTGCCTCTCGGAGCGCAGCAGCTACACGCCCCCCAAAGCCCTCGGCGGGCGGCGGCCGCCCCGCGTAGGGCCTAGTCCCCGAGCAGTGCCTCGGCTTCATACAGCGGCGTCCGCCATGAGTCCTTAAGGGTGGTCCGAGCCCTCCAGTTCTAGGGCCCACCATGGAGCCGGGGTCCGACGACTTCCTGCCGCCGCCGGAGTGCCCGGTGTTCGAGCCTAGCTGGGCCGAGTTCCGAGACCCTTTAGGCTACATCGCGAAAATAAGGCCCATCGCCGAGAAGTCGGGCATTTGCAAGATCCGCCCACCCGCGGTAAGGCCCGGGGTCTGTGGTCGCCGCAGGCGAGGCCGGGAATGAAGAGCTAGGGTAGCTGGCTGAGAATTCTGGGGCGGAGGGCATCTCGAGGTGTGGGGAAACGGGATGGCTGGGACCGCTGTGGATGTGGCGCTGGGTCGGAGAAAGGGTGATGGGGCTAGGGTCCTCTCGTGGTATGAAGCCCTCAAGGGATCTGGGGTCAGAGACCCACCCTCACTCCCACTCCGACTCTTAGGTTCATTCTTGGTAAGGTTCAAAAAAGGGATGCCGAGTGGGCCGAGGAGCGTTCAGAGAAGTACCTGCACATCTCTTAGTTACCCTGGACCACCCAGGTCAAGGCTGCACTGAATAAGGCCATCTTTCCGTTTATTGTCATCACTTCCCTTAAGGCAGGCAGTGTGGTGTAGTGGAAAGACCACAGCTGTAAATGGAGACAGGTACCTGAGTTCAAAATTCTGTGCTGCTTACCAGCTGTGTGACCTTGGAGAAATAACCTAACCTCTCTGAGCCTGTGAAATGAGTCCCGTGAGTGGTTATTTTGAAAATTGGATTAAGCTAGGTAGAGTCTGTGTAGTAGGTGCTAGGTAAGTGGTAATTATTGTGACTGCGAAGGTGTTTGATGTGGTCATTGGTTTGCTTCTATGTGGGTTGATTCCTATTTACTCACACCCTGCCAGACCAAACCATCTATGATAATATCCTGGCAGGTCAGTCAGGAAATCAATCTCTGGGAATGTTCTGTCTGGCTCCCCTGAGATAGGTTTAGGGAATTGTCCCCTTCTTTTCCTAGTGGAAGGCAATATCCTTCCCTGCGTATCACCCCCCAGGCTTGACTTCTACGGATAGGCTTGGACCAGTCAGCTTGGCAGCTTGGTATGGGTCCTTCTCAGATTTGTATGGTGTTCTGTCCCAGGATATAGCAGGTCCCGGACAAAAGGGTATTCTTGGACTTCCAAAAACAGAATGGAGCTATGGAAGTCTGTCTCCTTTGGAACACTCGATTCCCAGAGGTCAATGACAAAGGGCATATCTTTGTTCTTAGGCCTGGCTTCAGGCTGCAAGAAGTCCCCCAAGGGCTAGGATAGGCTGCCACCTTGCTGGCATGGAGGAGAAATGATGATGTGTGTTGCTCAGTCGCCACTTGGGATTCCAAAGGCAGGAATTGAGTTTGGAACAGGGTGTTTCTGAGTGGGTGTCTCCGGTCTGAAAGGGGATAGGAAGCCTGACTGCCACCTGAGGAGGGCACCACAGGCCTCCTTATCCAACTTGGTGTTTTCTGGTGTTCAGCCACAGATCTAGGCTAGTTTCAAATGGATCTTTTGGGAGGTGTTGCGTAAACCAATTTTTTCCTAGTTGGAGCCTGGCCACTGATCTCTAAGGTATCCTTGTTCATGGTGAATGAGTGGCATTAGGTAGTTAGAAGTCAGGAAGGCACTAAGCAGAAAGGAGAGGTTGGAGTCCTGGGCAGCCTCAAGGAGGCACTCCCTGGAGTGGTCCAGCATCCCTGTGGGAAAGAAGTATATCTGACACAGGGGGTGGCTGAGGCCTGTATTTCTATTTTTCTGCCTTGAACTTACGGGCAGGCTGGCCTCGTGCAGGTGTTACCCTTCCTTAGGGGACCGGGAAGGGAAAAAGTGACGTGTGTGTGTGTGTGTGTGTGTGTGTGTGTGTGTGTGTGTGTGTGTGAGAGAGAGAGAGAGAGGGGGGGGGGGGCCCGCGTGACCTGCAAGGGGCCATCTTTTGTTATGCTTCTCCTCTGTACCGCAATAGTGTATTTTCTTTTCCTCCAGTCCTGGAAACCTGGTCTCTTTGGTTTTGTTCAGTTTTTTGTTTTTTGTTTTCCTCCTGTAGGGCTGCTCCTACGCCACCTTTAGGCAGCCAGGCCTTTTGGCTGGAATTTGAAGCACTCACCCAAGTTGTGCTTGGGCCCACAGTGGGAACCTTGTATGGGTGGGTGCTTGGAAATTGGAGGTTTGCCTAAGGAAGGGTGATTTGGGTTTTGAGTTGCTAGATGGTTGACTGCTAGTCTTGGGGAAGATGGGTAGGAGAAGAATGTTGGTACCCGGAGTAGACCCAGGGGATCTGGGAAGGGCCTTGCTTCCTGTATCACGTAGCCAACTTTTTAGTCACCATCCTGATAATACTGGTGTGTTTGGCACACAGGTGTATGAGATGAAGGCAGGATGAGGGAGCTCATAGGTCCCATGGAGAACAGGGCAGGGAGGTTTGCTGGACCTTCCACACCTATCTGTTGCACCCACAGCTCCTTCTCTAGGATTCAGTTTTGCCATTTCCTGTCAGGTTGCTTGATGCTGTACTTACATAGAACTCGATTCAGCAAAAAAAGAAGGGTGCCTGGAGTTTTGAGTTTGAATCCCTTTCTACCTGTACTAAGGGGACTGCCCTACTGATGGCTGGCAAGAGGACATGGGGTGCTTGTCTGGGCATGAGACATACCATTTTAGTCTTCTCTCTCTCCCTGTCTCTATCTCTCTCCTTTTTTTTTTAAAATTTTCCCGTGCTTCACTGAGCCCCAGGTGTTTGCTGCAAACCTCTCTCAGCTGAAGGGTTGAGGGGACTATATGTGCATGCAAGTGAGAGTCCTCTTGCCTCTTTTCTAAAAGAATGTGTGCAGAAGAGGCCAACAGTTTTTTTTTTTTTTTTTACTACCTCCCACTTCCATATGTATGCATGTGTGTGCGTGTACGAACACTGGTATCCTGGTGTAGTGCAAAGAGCCTTGGACTGGAGGTCAGAAGACATGGGTTCTAGTCTTGGCTCTGCCACTAAATCAGCATGTGATGTTGGAGAAACCGCATTTCTTCTCTGGGCCTCATTTTCCCCATTCATAAAATGAATGGGTTACTGGAGGTTCTTTTTACCACTCCCCAGGAGCTGAGGCTCTGGGGAGGAGAGGACTGTGCAAGGTTTGGGGAGGCCATCAGTGAGGGGCTCCCCATAGCCACCCTTTGGGTAGGACACAACAAGCTTAAACTTGGCAGGATAGAGTCACCCTCCCCACCCTTTTCATTATCTTTCCCTGACTTCCTTCCTCTCCAAATTCTCCCATTTGCCACCACAGTTGGGTATTCCATCACTTATCTCCCCTGTCCCCCCCACCCCCCACCCCCTGCCTCTTTCTGTACTGGGCAGGTGTTTGAGAGAGGACCCACAGGAAACCTTCCAGTCTGGGTGAGTGATGCAGATTCTTGCTTTTCCCTGCAGTGTCTGTCTCAGGCCCTTTAAACTGAGAGAACAGACGTTAAAGGCCCGAACCTTTAAATCCTGCTAGGATCGGAGCTGAGCTGCTGTGCATGTGTATTAGGTGGTGGGGTCAGCTTAAAATATCAAGTCTTAAGGACAATTCCTTTGGGGATAACATTTTCATTTTCATTTGAAAACCAGTTTAATTTTCCATATCAGTCTTATGAGGAAGCCAGGGCAAGTGTTCATATTCCCGCCTTACATGAGAAAACCGGCCCAGAAAGGTAAAAATCCCATAGCTCATAAGTAGTAGAGCTAGAACATGAACCAAAGTCTTCTGACTCCAGATCCTTTGTGCTTACCAGTAGTTCTAGCCTGTGTTCTATAGCACATGCCTGGGGAATAAGGAGTTAATGTTGATGTAGGGAGAGTTTGGGGTCAACTGTTTTGGGTCCCCTATCTCTATTTCTTGAAATCTAGGCACTGTACTGTTGAGAAGGACTTGGGAGAAATTTTCCAGGACATGTGCTTAGGGCATTGAGTATGGACTTGAGGGGCTGCTAGGGCCCTATTGTGAATCCTGGGCAGTGGGTAGTGGGTTGGGTGTTTGCCAGGTTAAAGAGTCGGGTGGCCAGAGGTCTGGGGAGGCACGAATGGGATGCTGAGCTGCTTGTGGTGCCCTCTGGTCTTACACTCCGCTGGAATAACCCAACTCCCTTTCCCCTCTGTAACTCCCCTCCCCTCCCCCAGGACTGGCAGCCACCCTTTGCTGTAGAAGTGGACAACTTCAGGTTTACACCCCGAATCCAGAGGCTGAATGAACTAGAGGTGAGAAGACTAGCAGCTGATGGCGGGATTGGGCGAATGAATACCTGAGCTCTGATCCCACTTCCCTCATTCCTTCTCAGGCTAAGGTACTTTACCCGACTTGGCCTTTATTCTCTCTTCTGTGAAGTTGCATGGAGGTCATGGAGGAAGCTTTAGAGCTCTGAATATAACCAAGAGCAGGAGCATTTAGCATCTCCAGTTTGATAGCTCAAAGACTGGGTATCTCCGTTTCCCTAAAGGTTTGCTACTTCTGAGACTCCTGTTGGCTAATGTATCATACCTGAGTCAACAAAAGGGAAATGGGTTGGCTGAGCCCTTTCTTTCTTGGCCAGCTGAGTGTGGCCTCATTATCCAATTCATCCACAGCACTGTGCTTCCTTCTATGGGGCTTGATAAGGTGGGACATGAGGTGGATGGGCAGAAACAACACAAGAACTGGTCTGTATGGAGGCTAGAGTGGTTATAAATTTGAACAGGGGTTAGGCAGATAGGCTTTTCCCTCTCCCTTTTGTTCTGTACAGGAAGTCCAGGCCCTTTGCATGGATAGGGGAAGTTCTCCACTAAGGGCTTGAGAATGCCCTGGGGGTAATGAGAGTGGGTGCTTTGAAGCCAGTTCCAGGGAGGATCCTGGAGTTTCCCACAGAAGATGTAGTTTACAAATTTGCTACCACTATTCAGTCATTGTTATATATCCACAAACCTTACTAGATGTCCTGGGGAGAGGACGTATTAGGGCCAACTGGAAACCCATGACCTAAAGCCTTAACTTGTTTCTAGACCACAGTTCCTCAGCCTTGACAATATTGACATCTTGGCCCAGATAATTTTTTGTTGTGGGGGGACTGTCCAATGTATCGTAGGATATTTGTCAGCACTCCGACTTCTACCTGTTAGATGCCAGTAATATCTTTTCCCAGTTACAGCAACCAAAAATATCTCCAGGCATTGCTAAATGTCTCCTGGGGTGGGAGTAAGGGGCAAAATTGTTCTCATTGAGAACCACTGTTCTAGAGTCTGTCTGTATGCTGTCCTGGTCAGACCAAAAGTCCTCTCATGAAGGGGTTATAAGTTCCTTAAAGAAATGGATCTGACTAGGTCTGTGAAGGTACAGCTAAATGCTATATGATGTTACCTAGTATGGGACAAGAGTAGGTTGTTTTTTTTTTTTTAATTTTTTAAATTTATGATAGAGAGAGAGAGAGAGAGAGGCAGAGACACAGGCAGAGGGAGAAGCAGGCTCCATGCACTGGAAGCCTGATGTGGGATTCGATCCTGGGTCTCCAGGATCGCGCCCTGGGCCAAAGGCAGGCGCCAAACCGCTGCGCCACCCAGGGATCCCCAAGAGTAGGTTTTTTAGAGGTACTGTGCTGGCTAATGATGAGGAAGAGCAAGGATGAGGCCAAGATTAGAAAGCTAAGGGGTTAAAGTGGAGGGAGTAGAGTTCCTGGCCTCTTCCAGGTTCTCATAGCTAAAGAGCCATAGTTTGTTTATTTCTATAAACAGACCTTAGTTTTCCCCATCTATGAAATAGAACTGTTTCTATTCCTCTAATAGGATCCAAGCAAGGTGGAGAACGGTAAGGACTCTAGTTCTCCCTAGAATCAGGCCCTCCGACCAGTGCAAGATGTTTCTAGACTTGGGGCTTTCGAGAGTCTTTCTTGGGCCACTGAAATATCAGGGAAGCATGGTACATGCCTTGTTCCCAGGATCCTTGGCCCTCAGCAAGTCCTGGTTTGGCCAGGTCCCAGCGCTGCTTTGGTACACTATCTTAGTTCTTCAGGCCATTCTGCCTCCAGCATGTACTCTCTACCATCAGCCCCCACGGGACAAGTTTGGTGGTGCATAAGAAGAGGTAAATGTGCTCTTTTAGAGCCTTCAATCTCTGAAACATGCCAAGAGCTTAGATATAGTTTTGTATATTCCGGAAGGCCTCCATTGTTTTTCTTGTAAGTCCACCCTTCTGGAGTAAGTGGACTGGGCAATTATTTTATTTTCCTTTTGTAATCAGTAGATGGAGATCCAGAGAGTAGAACCAATTTGTTCAAGGCTATACAGCAAATCAGCAGGGAACGGCTAAAACTTACTTGACATTTGGGTCTCTTGGTACCTGCTGTTTGACTTAAGGCAACAGAGGCTCTCTGTAGAAGAGATGATGATACACAACCCTGACCAAGATTGAGAGGGTGTGTATGTAAAGCTTTGGCCTTGTGCCATGACCTTCTCTGTTGGGCTTTTCCTATTGACGGTGGCAGAGATGAGACAGGTGGGCTAAGCACTGCCTACACTTTGGGACCCATTTCATGGGAGAAATCCTGGATGGTGAGCTGCTCTGTATACCCTTTCAACTCTTCTAAAATTAGGCCAGAAGACAGGGGTCAGGTGGAGGGGGAGGCCAGCCTCTTTGAGCCATTTCTTTTCCAGGCCCAAACAAGAGTGAAGCTGAACTACTTGGACCAGATTGCCAAATTCTGGGAAATCCAGGGCTCCTCCTTAAAGATTCCCAATGTAGAACGGCGGATCTTGGACCTCTACAGCCTCAGCAAAGTAAGAAAAGGTTTTTCTCAAAACCCTCCCTACCCCTTAATATCCTTGATACTCTGGGGGCTCCCTTGGTTTGGATATTAGATCTCTAGGCTGCAGTGGAAGGGGCACAGTCTGGTAACACATGTGTCACCAGAACTTCTTGGCATCTCTTACTGTAATCTGAATCTGATCGGTGGTGGTAGGAGGAGGGGTTAGCCCCCAGTGAGGTAAGGGGCTGGAGTTGTCCTCATCACCCTTTCTGCAGGCCTACTCCCTTATGTACATACACACAGCACATCCACATCCCTTCCTGCTTGTCCCTGCAGATCGTGGTGGAGGAAGGTGGCTATGAAGCCATCTGCAAAGACCGTCGGTGGGCCCGGGTGGCCCAGCGCCTCAACTACCCACCAGGCAAAAACATAGGCTCCCTGCTACGCTCCCACTATGAACGCATCGTTTACCCCTATGAGATGTACCAGTCTGGAGCCAACCTGGTGGTAAGGATGCCAGGCTGGGGTGGAAGAAGGCTTTCCCCCACACCAGAAGCAGATTTCTCATACTTGCTCTTAATGGAACTGGTTCAGTGGGCTGGAGACCTGGGAGCTAGACTCTACCCTTTTCTAGTGATGCTTATACTCTTCCCATACTGCCCAGGGTCACACGTCTTGGGGTTGCCCACAGGACGAGCCTACTATCCAATATGTGACAAGGTTTTAACTGATAAAGGAATAGGAGGGAGAGACATTTTGGGCTGGAGAGGTCTGGGAAGAAATGGCATCTGATTTAGTTAGGGAGGTGGTTGTGGGAGGTGGTTTGAAAGTGGAATGACATAAGCAAAGGTAAGAGAAGAATTCTCAAAGCGTGTGCTGGTGTCGTTGATAATGACCAGTGGAACAGGGCCTATTGTTGCGGTCAGGCAGGTGCAGCTCCACAACTTTGTTTGCTATCGGGTAAGGATAGAGAGGAGTCACTGATGGTGGCTGGGGCCCCATTCCCTGACCCTTACTCGTCACTTGTCCCCAGCAGTGCAACACACGTCCATTTGATAATGAGGAAAAGGACAAGGAGTACAAACCCCACAGTATCCCCCTTCGACAGTCCGTGCAGCCTTCCAAGTTCAATAGCTATGGCCGGCGGGCCAAGAGGCTGCAGCCTGATGTGAGTACTCCACTTCTAACTTAGAGCTTTGGGGGTGGTGATGGGAGTCCACAAAGTTCTGACCAGAGTTCTGTTTCCTGTTTTACTCTCCCTTCACTATTTTCCTGAGTTCCGAGCAGTGGTGTGACCCCCGGTTTCTTGATCTTTCTCCTTCACTCTCAGCTGAACTTCTGATCTGTGTCTTAATCTGCTCATTTACTGTCTTTTTCTGTGTCTGCCTTTTTTTCTTACCCGTCTTGTTCTTTCCAGACTCACTCTGCTCCTAGGGCTAGAGCTCTTCTTTTCCCTCATACCTCTATCCTAGCTTGAGGCAGCAGCTTATGTGCCAGGCATTGTTCTAGGCACTGGGGGGATACAAAAAGGAACTAGATGGACATTGTCCCTGGGCTCACCAGAGCATGTTGTATAGTAGGTAATATTAGTTACTGCCATCTACTGGTAGTGCCAGACACTGTTAGATTTCTCTCTCTGTGTTCTCCCCAAGCCCCTTTGTGAACCTCCTTGGAAGGTAGGACTTAATATTCTCATTTTACAGTTGGGAAAGCTGAAATTCCACCTTAATTTCTTTCCAAGAGAGAGCTAATGGGGGAGCTCACTTAACTCTAGTCTCCAAAAAGCAGCTCTGAGTTCTTGACCCGGCCTGCTTCTGCCTCCTGGCATGAGCTCAAGCAATATATAGTCCAAGCTATCATTCTTTTAGGTTGGAGCAGTTTGCCTCAGATAGCAGACTTAATTCATTTCCTTTTTCTCCCCTCCCAGCCGGAACCCACGGAGGAAGACATTGAAAAGAATCCAGAGCTGAAGAAGCTGCAGATCTATGGGGCAGGCCCCAAGATGATGGGCCTGGGCCTCATGGCCAAGGATAAGACATTGCGGAAGAAAGGTGAGGCCTGACAGGCTGGGGCAGTGTAAAGGATGGCCTCACCTGGGGAGAGGAGGCGGGGCCCTGACTGTTCTAGACCTGTACTTTAGAGCCACTCTTCCCTCTCCCAGATAAGGAAGGGCCTGAGTGTCCCCCCACCGTAGTGGTGAAGGAGGAGTCAGGCGGGGATGTGAAGGTGGAGTCAACCTCACCTAAGACCTTCCTGGAGAGCAAGGAGGAGCTGAGTCACAGCCCAGAGCCGTGCACCAAGATGACCATGAGACTACGGAGGAACCACAGCAATGCCCAGTTTGTAAGGACCCAGCCCTGACTTCCTAATGCTCTGCTTCTCATCCCTTCAGCGAGCATTTCCCCAGCATGGCTCTGGACCAGGTTGCATTAAGCAGAAAAGTGGGCCTGGTGGGCCCTGCCCTCAGGTAGCTCACTTAATTGGGGAACCAAGGCCAACTCACATGGAACAAAGGACGAGAAAGGGTGATCAAGTGCTGTCAACATGAAGTGCTGGAAGGGTCCAGAGAAGGAGGCTCCCTCCATTGCTTCAGGATAAAGGCTAAGCTCCTCATTATCATGCATGATCCAGTCCCTGCTGACCTCTAGCCTCATTCCCCAGCACTGCCCACCTCACTCCTCTGCTATAGCCACACTGAACTACTTATAGGTATGTTCATTTTTTCCCGAGATGCACCATGCTCTCTTTCACCCATCCCTTTGTACCTACTATCTCTTCTACCTGGAAGAGTTCCCCTGTGCTCTCCCCCATTGCCAGACTTTAGTTTGCCTGCAGGTTTTAGTCAGTTTCAAATGTCATTGTCAGGTATCACCTTTTCAGTGAAGTCCTTCCTCAAAGCTATTCTCCTTATCTCCAGCTGATTTGAGTGCTCCTTTTTCTAGGCTCCCCTGGTACCCTCTCTAGACTGATAGTGGCAGTTTCCACACTACCCTTTAATTTTTATGAATATATGTCTCTGGAATACCATGTGCCTTTAGAAGGCAGATGTCATGTCTTATTCATTGCTGTATTTCAGAGTCCAGCACAGTGTTGAACATGTAAGTGCTCAGTGTTTACTGAATTAATAAAAATGGGAGATTTCATGACTGAATGATAAAGACTGCTCTCACAGCTCTACCAGTTTTTTGGGGGAGATGGTATGTGCATATAGTTAAACTCCAAAACTAGCACGATTAGCCTGTAACAGAGCTGTGAATGATCTAGCCAGCAGGCATGGTGGATTTCTAATGGAGAGCTCTGTGGACTAGGGTGCTGTCTGGAGGACAGGGCTTAGATTGATGAACCGTTGCCTCCTTTTCCTGGCAGATCGAGTCATACGTGTGCCGGATGTGTTCCCGAGGAGATGAGGATGACAAGCTTCTGCTGTGTGATGGCTGTGATGACAACTACCACATCTTCTGCCTGCTGCCTCCTCTGCCTGAGATTCCCAAGGGTGTCTGGCGGTGCCCAAAGTGTGTCATGGCGGTAAGGTCCTCCCAGCCTCACTTCACGTCTGCCTCATAGGGTATTCTTGCCTTCCTTCATCAGGCCTTATTGACAAACTTCCTAGCTCAGCCACAATTCAATGTTTTAGAACCCTGAGGAGGCCAGGCTGGGCAGAGTTTGGGGGGAGAGAAGAGGAGACCTAGCCTTTGCTTGTGTCCCCCTGGGAGCCGCCAGACTACCTGGGGAGATGAGAGTCATAATTGGATGGATCCTTTGCCGATGTAGAGTCAGGTGCTAAATTATGTGTTAGAAACTCTGAGGTGTAGAAGTTCAGAGGAAAGGAAAATGACAAAAGGTAGCAATCAGGAAAGGTGACAGGAATGAGATTTGGAGGATAGGAATATGAAGGAAAAATTGTTCTTTTAATTTCCAAGCTTTTTATTCTTTGGTGTTTTTTTGTTTTGTTTTGTTTTGTTTTTTAAGAAAGCTTGGAAAATAGGCAAATTACCTATCATTTCACCACCTAGAGACAGCCATTGTTAATAGTCTGGTATATTTTCTTCTCATCTTTTCATTATTGCGAAACTATCTTTAACAAGTTTGGGCTCTTATTATATATAAGAGCTGTCTTATAATCATTTTTATATGTTGTTACATTTATTCATGGGTAGTGATTTGTTTTTTCTTGTAGGGGAGGGTCCATCATATGGGTATAGTCCTTAGTTCATTTTCCTTTTGTTTTGGTAATTTCATTAGTTTGTAGTGATATAGGCTTTAACTGGAAGAGGTGGGCAGGCTTTGTAAACTTGGGATGGAGGCATGCTGGAGCAAGGATGTTTGGGGAGGATGCACCTTAGGGTAAGAGAGGCGGTAAGGAGAGCATCTAAAGCAGCAGTGAGGGCTGAGAGGTCCAGTAAGTCTGCCAGGTCCATTCCATTGGCTTGCTTCCTTCATCCAAATTCTGGGCACTCATCTACATTTTTCTCTGGGTTTCTGGAGAGCAGTTGTTGATGTTTCTGGAGAGCAGATGTTGATGGTCTTTTGTCTTGTCTTAGGGACTCAAACGTGGCCCTAGAGACCAGGTATGTGTGTACGCACACATATACACACAGCTGAGAAAAGAGACCAGGGCAGTGCATAATGGCCTTGGAAATGGCGGGAATTCCTTCAGGAAGGAGTTTGGATACCAGCAGCATCATAGACAGTGAAGGCTGTCAGCTCTACTTGGCTCTAAGTGGTTCTGGTCCAGCAGACCAGATTGACATTGATTTTTCCAGACATGAGTGAATCTAACTCTGGGATACATACAGCTCTCACCTGAAACCATGAACATAGGTACAAAGCAAGGTAGTCTTACGCCCTGTCTTCTGAAACAGTCTAATGAACAGGAATAGTGTAGAAGCTAGCGCCTTTGACTTCCATCCTCTGAGTTATTGGAATATTCAGCGCCATTTTCCCAGGCTTGTAGTTCCAGTCTGGGCATAAGAAAGTTTCCTTAGTTACCCTGTTTAAACTCCCTGTTTTAAGCTCAAGAGGAAAACACGGTGGCAGAGGAGCATAAGATAGCATATCTAAGTCAGAGTTCATGATTTCAATGGTAGAATCCTAAAGGAAGGGAAGAGCAAAAGCACAGCAACAGTGCCTGTGGGGAATGAAAAGACTAAGCCACAGCACTGGGAAAAAAAGGTGGAGCTATAAAGTGAGGCCTGCCTCAGGGGTCTTGAGTGCAGACCTAGGGCTCTTCTTCCTCCCTGCTCCTATCCCATATTCCAGCTCCGCTCCTTAGGGTTTTTCACCTCTGTGCCCTCTGCTGTGGTGACATGTTCTCCTTTGGGTTTCAGGAGTGTAAGCGCCCCCCTGAAGCCTTTGGCTTTGAGCAGGCTACCCGGGAATACACTCTGCAGAGCTTTGGCGAGATGGCTGACTCCTTTAAAGCCGATTACTTCAACATGCCTGTGCACGTAGGTGACGGAGGGCTGGGGTAGCATCAGGGCTAGGGTCATAGATGTTGGTGCCTGAGAGGCTTGGCTCTCTTGGGTCATTGGGGCCAGGATGTGGTGGGCCACAGTCATCTGCTACCCCTGTTCCCCAGATGGTGCCTACAGAACTCGTGGAGAAGGAGTTCTGGCGGCTGGTGAACAGCATTGAAGAAGATGTGACCGTCGAGTATGGGGCTGACATCCATTCCAAAGAATTTGGCAGCGGTTTCCCCGTCAGTGATAATAAGCGGCACCTAACTCCAGAGGAGGAGGTGAGCGGGTGATTCACGGTTATATGTCAGCTGTGTGAGTTTCAGCAGGTCATTTAGTATCTCTGTTGGGGTAGGGGGTAATTATGCCTGCTTCAAATGGTTGCTGTGAGATGTAGATAAGATGGTATATGTAGAAAACAGCCCGATGATCTGGTATGACATCTCTAGCCATGAGATTGGCTATTTCTTTCTAGAACGAGGATAGTATCTACCTTACAAATTTGTTACAAGAACTAAATGAGAAGGTGTATGAAATACTTGGCAGGGTGCCTGGTTCATTCATAAGAAGAGTCCAGTGACTGGTAATGTATGTGTAGGAAAAAATGAGGGCCCAGGCCTACCTCAAGAGAAGGGTGCATTTTGGTCCAGAGCAGGGGCTTTTAGCTTGCAGATATTTTGGTGGGTGAGTATTTCTATAAAACTCCCTAAAATCAAATGGAATTGAAATCTTGTATGTATGCATTTGGCTAGTGGGGGTGGGTAGGAGGTGGAGAAAGTCTATGGTATCTCAGATGTGTCAAAAGGTCTGTGACCTCAAAATTAAGGTTCCCTGGGCTAAAGATCTCAGCTCTGTAGCATAACCCTCATCCCCTTTCCACAAATACCCAACCTGACAGGAGTATGCTACCAGTGGTTGGAACCTGAATGTGATGCCAGTGTTGGAGCAGTCTGTACTGTGCCACATCAATGCGGATATTTCTGGCATGAAGGTGCCCTGGCTGTATGTGGGCATGGTCTTTTCAGCCTTTTGCTGGCATATTGAGGATCACTGGAGTTACTCCATTAACTACCTCCATTGGTGAGTGGGGCCCCTGGGAAGCCAGGGAGGCAGAGTAGGTTCCCTCAGGACCATGTGCATGACCACCATGTGTCCCCTTTCCATGTGACCAGGGGTGAGCCGAAGACCTGGTATGGGGTACCCTCACTTGCAGCAGAACATTTGGAAGAGGTGATGAAGAAGCTGACACCTGAGCTCTTTGATAGCCAGCCTGACCTCCTGCACCAACTTGTCACCCTCATGAATCCCAACACCCTCATGTCCCATGGTGTGCCGGTGAGTGCTCAGGAAACAGGAACAAGGGGTAGGAATGATGTAGCGATGTCCTTTGTGGTGGTGGTAATTGTGGTGGTGGTGGTGGTGATCATCCAGAATTTACCCCGGCCTCTTTCTTATTCCTTTTCTATCTTAATTTGACAACTCTAGAGACTGTACATAATAGTGGTTAGATAGGCAATGTGGTGGTGAGCCCTCTGGACCTTGTGTTTGAGGGCAACACCTCAGGATGGCTTCTTTTCATGTCTGTATTCTAGCCAGTGGAAGAGGGAAATGGGAAAAGGACAGGGCAAGACAAGTCTCCTTATTTTTAAAGTCTCACATCATTTCCATTCATCTTCTGTTAGTCACAACTTAGTCACATGGCCACATCTAGCTGCAAGGAGAACTGGAAAATGTGATTTTTATTCTGAATGGTCACATTCCAGTTACAAATTCATACTGTTGTGAAAGAAGGTAAGAATGAATATTGGGGGATAACTAGCTGTCGTTGACAGAGCAATGGGTGCTTTTTTTCATTTTTTACTTATGTAACAAGTCAGGAGTTCTATGGTAGTAATTATTTTGTAACATATAAGTGTATTAAGTCAACATGTTGTACATTTTAAACTTATACAGTATTATATGTCACACATCTCAGTAGTGCTGGAGAGGAGTACATAACTTCTTTCTAAAAAGGGCTAATATCTGTCAACACTTAAAGTTGAACCCAGAGTGCTGGACTGAACCTATCCTCCTCTGTGGACTCCATAAAACACTTTGCTGGTTATACAGTCTGGCTTGTCTGTAATGGAATTTCTAGCATTAGCATCAGTCAGTTTTCTGGTGTGGATCTTAAGACAGCCTGATCAGTTCTGTAGGAACAGTAATTAGTATATCTTCCACCTGTGCTTTGAGTCTTATTCTATACTACTTTTCCTCCCAACCCCCGCCCCTCCCCACCACCTTGGCTTCCCTGCCACTTAGTCTAACACATGGGACATGGTAGGCAGTCACTTCATATTGAATTAATGTCTCCTTGATATCCCCGATCATCTATATAGTAGGGCTTTGGACTAGGTCAGTGATTCTCACCCACAGTTCTTGCCTTCACCTTGATTTAATACACTACATGCCCAATAATATTAATCATTATATACTACTATATAACTAAGCATTGAGGGATCTAGAGAATTAGAAGTGTATACCACAACAGTTCAGGCAGCCTTCCCCCACACAATATGGTGGGGGTGGGGGTATGGGCATCTTTTTCCCTCACTGCCTCACTCTGTTTAAAAACTACTGGACTTAAAAAAAAAAAAAAAAAACACTACTGGACTTGAGGGGTGGAGATGATTGAAGGCCCTTCCACTTCTCTTCATAAGTAGGCATTGGGTCTGACTTTTCCTCATACTCCTTTCTTCCTGACCCACAGCACGGTATTAGTCCTTGCCTAGTGTCAGGAAAAATTAATTGTAGGAGTGGAAGAGGATCCTTAAGGATTTAGACAGCTAAGAGATCTATATAGATATATAGATATATAGGTATAGATATATGTATATATATGTACTGTATATATCTATATATATGGCTGTTTAATCCTTACCTCTTTTTAAGAAAACTTGAATACAGATTTTTAAACATGTGCTCTTTGCTTCCAGCTCCACAGCATTTGTCCTGCTCATGGCTCGCCAGCTGCTGCTTCACCCCCCACCCCCATCCCCTACCCTGCCCCTCCTATAGGTGGTTCCCAGCATCTCCAGACTCTTTGGACTTGGCAGTATCCCCTCAATCCAAGGCATCTGATTTTCATATTCTCATGCTGGCAGGTTGCAGTTTAGCCAGCTGAAGCTCCCCAAGGAGCTATCTTTAGCCCAGCCCCTCCCCCCTTCCCCTTTGGTGGAAGGCGGCCATTTCTTTTTATAGCTATATAGTGTAAGTATTTATTTTCATTATAAAAGAAACCTACCCCCTTTTCAGAAGATGGAAATTTAAAGTGGTCATCCCTGTTTCCTCCACACTTTGTTACATTTCTCTTATTCTCCTATGTAAATTTTGACATAACAATAATTAGTGTGTGGATTTTATCATCTCTTTTTAAGTTTAATGATCTAGAACAGCACTGTCCAGTTTGGTAGCCACTAGCCACATGCGGCTGCTGAGCACTTGAAACAAGGTTAATCTCATCTGAAATGTGCTGAAAGTATAAAACACGTTGGATGTCAAGACTTAGTATGATAATATCTCACGAATACTTTATTATGTACCATTTGATACATTGAAATGGTAATATTGTGGATATATTAAATAAAATTGAAGTTAATTTCACCTGTTTCTTTTTACTTTTTTAATGTGGCTACTAGAGAATTTAAAAGTACTTATGTGGCTGGTGCTATATTTCTGTCGGACAGTGTTGATCTAGAATGATTTTTGCTTCCTTAGTTATAAACTGTTTATAACTATCTTTTTAAAAAAAAACCTTATTGCAGTATAATTTCCATAAAATTCACCCATTTTAAGCACACACAGTTCAGTGATTTTACAGAATTGTGCTACCATCACCACAATCCAGTTTTAGGACATTTATCACCCCAAAAAGATCCTCATGCCCTCTTGTAGTCACTCTCCATTCTAACCCCCTAGCTCCAGGCAACCACCAGTCTAGTCTGCCTTCTGTCTCTAGAGATTTCACTTTTCTGGAGAGTTCACGTGAATGGGATAATATGTGGTCTTTTGCATCCAGCTTGTTTCACTTAATATTTTCAGGGTTTGTCCACGTTATAGCATGTGTCAGAACTCCATTCCTATTTATGGTGGAATAATATATTTTATGGAAGTACCACATTTTGTTTATTCATTCACCACTTGATGGCTGTTGGGGTCATTTTTAACAGCTGCAGAATGTGAGGAGAGCTTTATGAGCTAACCACATAGAAAGTGGTGAAGGGATATTGATTGCCAAAGTGAGGGTGCAGGCTGAGATGAAGAGTCAAGAGCCTTAAGTTCTCTTTCTGGCTCTGCTATTTGAAGCTTCTCTCAGATTCAGTTTTCATATCTATAAAATTACAGCTGGGTCTAGATCATTCAGCAGGTGTTGCTAGAACTCCTTCTGTGTACAAGGCCTCTGGCCAACATCTTGGAGACAAATAAACCAGTCCTTGCCTTCGGGTATGTGCAGTTGAGTGGAGCTTGGAGGTGAATAAATGTTAGAGGTGCTTCAAAAGAACAACAGATTGGGTCACTAGGAAGAGGGAGTCAGGAAAGCCATTTGTGGAAGTGGTGATCTTTGGGGGAAGGTGAGAGTTGGCCCATTGGAGCCGTGGCTTCATCATGTGGACATGGGGTTTCAGGTAAAGGGTTCTCAGCAGGGGCCTTGCTGATCAGATTTGCATTTTTTGAAAGATCATTCTAGTGCTTGGTAATGGAGTAATCCAGGCAAGAAATGCTGATGTTACCCCTCAATAGGGGTAGATTTGAAAAGAAAACGTATTGGAGGTGGGAGCTGATGTATGACCTGAATAAATGTGGAGATGTATTCATGAATGGGAAGATTCAATATTGTGAGGATGTTAATTCTCTCCACATTATTCTAGAATCCTAGCAGAGGAATTGTTGGGTTGAAGGGTATAAACATTTTATACCTTGATCTAATTAGCAATTTGATTTTCCAGATAGTAGAAGTTACTGGTCCCATTACCTGTACCTATTTCACTGTGTGTTCATCAGTATTGAATGTTCATCTTAATGAGACTTTTAAAGATGGCAAATTAAACACACACATGGCTGCTTCCATTCCTTACTAAAACCACTTAAACAGCACAGAGAGTTTCTTTTTTTTAAGGTTTAAAAAATTACTAAAATGGAGAAAATGAGATGATACAATAAAATTCTTGAAACTAAAAAACGGATAAGGAAACTGAGTCTTAAGCCAGTATTGAGACATCTGAGAACCAACCAGCCTGATTTATACCTCAGAATATCCCCCAAAGGTTCAGTAGTCAGTGACACCGGGTATTCTGGGAGGAAGGATGAATGAGGTGAAAATAAGGATTGGTTCATGTCTATATAGGAAGCTGTGAGATTCCCCTCCCACACTGGGCAGCTGGAAATGTGACCCTTCCTCACTAAAGTAAAAGACTTTACTTTTGAAGAGGTTAAAACGTCTCTGGACTGAGGTCTTCTAGGTACTGTTGAGGGTGGAGGTAGAGTGAAAATAGTAGGATTCATCGTTGTATACATAGTGGATGCTGAGGTTTCCAGCCATCTTCTTCCACTTGGCTCTTAGAACATTGGCAGCCAGATCTTTTTCCTTCAGGCAAAAAAATGGGAGAGTTTTCTCTGGAGAATCTCAGCAGCCTTAAAAGAAAGACCTAGAGTTTCCCAAACTGAATGGCGCTTCCAGATCACCCTACAGTGAAGCTCACAGTTGACAGATTTCACCTATATACTCAGAACTTCCATTCAGCTTTTCCATTTCTTACTCTTAAAAGTTGACAGTCACAGATAAACAAACAGCCAAGGAACCTCTAGAAAACAGAACCAAACAAGGCAACTTGGATAAATAGGTTGGGCAGGCAGAGAATTAAACTTCAAAAAGAAAAGGGAAAGAAACCTCAAGATCTTCAGAGATAAGGGTGCCTGGGTGGCTCAGTTGGTTAAGCATCTGCCTTCGGTTCCGGTCATGATCCAGGGGTCCTGGGATTGAGCCCCATGTCAGGTTCCCTGCTCAGTGCGGGGGAGCCTGCTTCTCCTTCCTCCTTGCTCATGCACTCTCACTGTCTTTAGAGAGGAGTATATAGCGCAAACAGGATACTATTTGAAAACATCCTGAGAACAGAAAAGAGCCCTTAGAAATTATGATAGTAAAAGTGGAAGAAAAAAGTTTAGAAGATAAATGGTTAAGGAAATCTCTCAGAAAATAGAATAAAAAATAAAGATGGGAAATGGTAAAGTTGAAAGAAAATTTGTTCAGGATGTTCAGTATTCAAATAATGAGTTCTGAAAAGAGAATAGATGAAAACAGAAGCAAATCATTAATGAAATCATTCAAGAACATTTCCCTGAACCAGAAGATTGAGTTTTCAGAATCAAAGGGCCAGCCCAGGACATGAATGAAAATAGATGCACACCAAGGTATATCTGATGAATTTTTATATCAAACACTGGGGTCAGAAAAGTCCTACAAGCTTCCTGAGAGAGAAAACAAGTTTAATTCAAAGCATTAGAGACCAGAATGGCTTAAGACTTCAAAAGCAACACTAGAAGACTAAAGCCGTGCCTTTTTTTTCCCCTCAAGATTTTATTTATTCATGAGAGACCGAGAGAGAGACAGAGAGACAGAGAGAGGCAGATACACAGAGTAGCAAGCTCCCCACAGGTAGCCCGATATCCCAGGATCACACCCTGGGCCAAAGGCAGACGCTTTAACCGCTGAGCCACCCAGGCGTCCTGAGCCATGCCTTTACGTTGGTTTTCAATTTAGAATTCTATAAGGTCAAATTATGAAGCACTAGAGTAGAATAGAGACATATTTGAAAAAAAGTTCTTCCCATCATTTCCTGGGAAGCTAGTGGAGGATGTACTCAAGTATAGTGAAAGAATAAATACCAAGAGAGGAAGACCTGGGATCTAGGGAATGGAAGAGATCATCGTGGGAGAGTGACGGTCCAGGGAGGACAGCTGGTTTGGGTTGGAACAGATCATAAGACTGCTACAGAAAGGTGAGAAGTGATAGGCAAGAGGAGGGTTAGACACTTGTTAAAAGGTTGGGATTGGATTACTAATACATGCACAGAAAACTAAGCAAACTGAGAAATAATAGGCTACCCTTGAAGTCTAGAGGCATTTTATTTAGGGCTGTTAAGGTAAATGCCAAAATAATCAGAAGAGGTGAAAGTGATTTGCTCTGGGGATTGGAGAATCCTGGGCCTGCTGATTTTCAAACAAATCTTGTAGAACATTTGGCTCTTGGAACTGCATGTGTGACTGATAAAAATAATTTTTAATGAAAAGTGATAAATTTTTATAAAAATTACAAGGAAAGTTGAAATATGTTGGTATGTACATTTCCTACTTTTGACTCAGATCTTCCTGTTGCTGCCAAGGTAAACTTCAATTTTGAGAGCAGAGGCCAGTTGTCCTTCCTTTTAGAATTGGAGGATCTGAGGATCTGTCCTCACACTGTTCCTTCAGGCTCTCCTTTTTTCTCCTTAAGGATCCTGCACTTAAATCAGGTTTCTCCCAACTGTAGAAAACTGTAATCATGACCTTGGCTGCCTTCTTCCCCAGGTTGTCCGCACAAACCAGTGTGCAGGAGAATTCGTCATTACCTTCCCTCGTGCTTACCACAGCGGCTTCAACCAAGGTTACAACTTTGCAGAGGCTGTCAACTTTTGCACTGCTGACTGGGTGAGTCTAGAGTGTAGTGGGCTGGCTGACAGGGAGAAGCAGGAGGGTTGTGGGGAAGCTGAGGCACCCTGGCCTTCAGACTTGGCCACACTCATCCTTTAATCTGCCCACAGTTGCCAGCTGGTCGCCAGTGCATTGAGCACTACCGCCGACTCCGAAGATACTGTGTCTTCTCCCACGAGGAGCTCATCTGTAAGATGGCCGCCTGCCCAGAGAAGCTGGACCTGAACCTGGCAGCAGCTGTGCATAAGGAGATGTTCATCATGGTGCAAGAGGAGCGGCGTCTACGAAAGGCTCTGCTTGAGAAGGTAGGGTGAAGGGGAAAGTGCCCTGAACTAGGTACCCTATTCTGGCAGAAGTGGGAGAAGGAAGAAGTAGATGTAGCCTCTCTTCTTGGGGTGTAGTAAAAAAGAACTGGATGCATCTGGGTTGGAAATCACATTCCATTCTCTGCCATTTATCAATAGCCATGAGCAAGTTAATTTACTTCACTGTCTATATCCATCTCTGAAAAATGAGTATTATAATGTTTATCTTTTTGGATAGTCAAGTAGATTAAAGATTATGTTTGTTAAGTAACTGACCCATAGCAAGTGCTGGTGTCGCTGCTATTTGTCATCTGTTTAAATAACCCAACAGCACTGACGGGCACATGAAACCCCCACTGCTGATTAGCCGGCTGACCTTTTCAGGTTACTTAACCTCTCATGGTCTCACGTCCCTGCTCTGTAAAATGTAAAGCTTGAGGAAGGTTATTTACATCAAAGTATCTATTAATTGTACTTGCATTGTAACAGCTGCTTTTATTGGTAATTTTAATTCATGAAAAAAGAGATTGAAATATGGAACATTCCTTAGGAAATGTCATCTTAGTACATTCAAATGATTCAGTAGCTCAAACCAGGGTGATACTACCAAACACAAGCAGTCCTTCTTTAATTTAATTAATTAATTTTTTCTTTTGTAAAAACTTTGAGAGAGAGGGAGTGAATGAGAGAGAACACAAGCTAGGAGGAGGGCCAGAGAGAGAGGGAGAAGCAGACTCCCCACTGAGCAGTGATCCTGATGCAGGGCTCAATCCCAGGACCCTGGAATCATGACCTGAGCCTAAGGCAGCCCCTAACCAACGGAGCCACCCAGGCACCCCTATTTTATTTTACTTTTTAAGGCAGTGTTCCTTTAATAGATTTCTCATAAGCATGTGGTCAGTTGTGTTTGTAGATGAGTGGGATTGCTACTCATGTAGTTCAGTGGCCTTCTTAAAGCTCCACACCTGCCCTGTTAGATAAGTGACTTAGTGAGAGTCCTTCATAGTATTACAAAGGAATGCTCGTCCTGAGGGACCCCTTGCTGTCCATTTAGGATAATACTTTCTTATTTTAAAGCTCATTTATAACTTTCCCATGAGCATGGGCTGTAAGGAGATTTGCAGCTGTGGTAATGTTGAAAGTCTGTGGTGTTAGTTGGTAAGTCCCGGGTCTTTTCCAGGCATCATTTTCTCTCTCTCTTCAGTGATATTATTAAATGATGACTCTGGGGTTGTACCAGACTGTAAGAAGTCAAAGCAAGGTGAGAAGACTAGGTATTCTCATCCTAATGTTGAAAATTTTTTATACTTGGCTCTTACCTTAGAGGAGGGTTCTGGACACCATAGTCTTAAAAATCTGTAAAAGATTGTGTGTGTGTGTGTGTGTACTTTTATGAGGAGAGGGGTGTGTGTGTGTGTGTGTGTGTGTGTGTGTGTGTGTGTGTGTGTGTTTGAGTACTTTTATGAGGAGAGGGCTCCTAGCTTGCATCCAATTCTCAGAGGAGTCTATGATTCCTTTGGAATATCCAGAAGTGAGATTGCTAGATCATAGGGTAATTCTATTTTGAATTTTTTGAGGAATGAACATACTGTTTTCCAGGTAGCTGCATTGATTTACATTCCCACCAATAGGGCACGAGGGTTCCCTTTTCTTCACATCCTTGCTAATACTTATTTCTTGTCTTTTTGGTAATAGCCATTCTGACAGGTGTAAAGTGATACCACATTATGGTTTTGATTTGCATTTCCCTGATGTTCGTCACATGGAGCATCTTTTCATGTACCTCTTGGCCATTTGTATCTCCTTGGAAAAATGTCTGTTCAGGTTCTCTGCCTATTTTCTTATCGCTTGTGGGGTGGTTTTTGCTGTTGATGTTGGGCGAATTCCTTATATGTTTGGATATTAGCTCTTTATCAAATAGATGGTTTACAAATACTTTCTCCTGTTCCATAGGTTTCCTTTTTATTTTGTTCATGATTTCTTTTGCTGTGCAGATACTTCATAGCTTAATGTAGTCCCATTTACGTAATTTTGCTTTTTGCTTTTTGTTGCTTGTGCTTTAGGTGTCCTATCCAAGAAGTCATTGCCAAGATCACACGTAAAGGAACTTTATCGCTGTTTTCTTCTAGGAGTTTTACGGTTTTAGGTGTTAAGTATTTAATCCATTTCAAGCTAATTTTCTTGAGTGGTGTAAGGACCAAAATTCATTCTTCTGTATGTGGTTACTCAGTTTTCTCAGTGCCATTTATTGATGGGACTGTCCTTTCCCTATTGAGTATTTCTAGCTCTCTTATCAAATGTTAGTTGGCTGTGTATGCAAGTGTTTATTTCTGGGCTCAATTTTGTTCCACTGACTGGTCTGTGTGTCTGTTTTTAAGCAAGTACCATACTGTTTTAATGACTATAGCTTTGTAGTATAGTTTGAGATCAGGAAGTATGATGCCTTCAGCTTTGTTCTTCTTTCTCAAGGTCAAGGTTGTTTTGGCTTTTAGGGGTCTTTTGTGCCTCCACTAATTCTAAATGTTATAATACTTTACTAAGTCCTTAGTTGCTGTACCTTTGTTAATCTTCATGACAATACAATGAGGGTATATTATCTCCCATTTTATAAGACAGGGAAACGGAAACAGAGAGATGTAAATAATGTATTCCATATCATACAACCAGTAAGTAGCAGAGAGGGATTTGTAATATACAGCGGACTCATCTGATGCAGAGGTTAGACGTTACAGTCAATATAGAACGAAAACTGTTAGCCAGAATTTCCCTTTAAAAATCCCTACAACTAGCCATAATGCATAGCATTATACTGTCTTTTAGTATAATGAAAAGCAAAGCTGGCTTTTCTTCCATTTTTGGAATAGAATGCTTTTTTTCATCTAAGTGAGAGATGAAGTGATTGGCATAGGTTTGGAAGCCATGTTGTTGAAAAAAAATTTATCTTTAAACACTGGACACAAGCACAGAATTTTATTTCTGTGAGTTTTATGTGTGTGTGCAGTGTGTCCTGTCTGCCAAGCTGCCAGCATGGTGCCTGGAACACTGGGCACTGAATGACTGGAAGCCAGCATTGTTCCCCTTGTACGCAGTTCTCTTGGCCACTCCCACATATTGCCACCTCTCTGGTGTCTTGGCCCACCACTTTCCTCACCCTCTCTTACCCTAAAGGCCCTTTCTGCTGATCTGAATCTTACCTCATTTTTTTTTCCTCTCAGCCCACACTGATCTTGCCCTGGTTCATCCGATTTCCCCAGTTTCGAGAGTTTGAACTTCACAGAGGTAGTCTGTTCTGTGGTGTTTGCTCTCCACAACTCTCAACCCAGATTAGAGTCTAACACAGGGCTCAGCTGTGGCAGAGACAGGGCCATATCTGCAGCCCCGTTCTGATTCTGTATAATGTGTGTGGGTTGAATTTGCCCCCAGGGCATCACGGAAGCTGAGCGAGAGGCTTTCGAGCTGCTCCCAGATGATGAGCGCCAGTGCATCAAGTGCAAGACCACGTGCTTCCTGTCAGCCCTGGCCTGCTATGACTGCCCAGACGGCCTTGTCTGCCTTTCCCACATCAATGACCTCTGCAAGTGCTCCAGTAGCCGGCAGTACCTGCGGTGAGCAGGGAGGGGGCCTACTAAGGAAGTGGGCTGAGGCAGGGATGCAGAGAGCTGGGCTAGATGTGTGCTTCCCTGCTGTCTGCCTGCAGGTATCGATACACCTTGGATGAGCTCCCTGCCATGCTGCATAAGCTGAAGGTTCGAGCCGAGTCCTTTGACACCTGGGCCAATAAAGTTCGAGTGGCCCTGGAGGTGGAGGATGGGCGGAAGCGCAGTGAGTGATGGGGGGATGGAGGGACTGCACAGGCAAGTTCTCTTCCCTTTTCTTCTGTACCCCACCCCACCTCCTTCCTCTCCCTTTACTCAATACTGCCTACTCCTTGCTGCTTCCATTCTCTCCCCAGGCCTTGAAGAGCTGAGGGCACTAGAGTCTGAGGCCCGTGAGCGGCGGTTTCCTAACAGCGAGCTGTTGCAACGACTAAAGAACTGCCTGAGCGAGGCGGAGGCTTGTGTGTCCCGGGCTCTGGGACTAGTCAGCGGCCAGGAGGCTGGGTATGGCAGTGGGGGGTATCGGGCTCAGATAGCCTGCTGAGGAGCCCGCGCCTAGGAGGAGTAGACTCTGAGTGCCATTGAGCAGATGACATCAGCAGGAAGCTGACAAGCACTGCAGTGCAAGGTGGCCTAAGATGTTGGGAGGGCAAGGAGATCAGGCAGCTAGAATGGAGAAGAGTGCCTTGGTGCTGGGAAAGCTAGAAATGGTTCTCAGTATCTGGAGAAATGGTTATCAGTATCTGGAGATTTCAGACAGGCCAAGGGATTTTGTGGGCAGGGAGGAGTTGTGGAAGGTTTAGGGACAAGAAAAGGACACAGAAGCAAAAACCTGATCAGAGAGTTCACAGTAAAGGATGAGTTGAAAAGTCTAGCTTCTGTTACAAGCATTTAATTTCTAGACTCCCCCCCCCCCCCCCACAAATATATCCTATATCCCACCCTCCCCCCATCATTCTTTGCTCCCATCATATGAGTGTGCTGATATCTTAAAACCCTCCCTCTAACCTGGACAGTTGGGGGCACTGTGAGTAGGAGAGCTCAAGGTGGGCAGGTATGAGGAAAGGTGTTGGATCTGAGCACGGAGATGGAGGGAGGGAACTCGGCTTGGACCTGAAACCCCACATGTGAAACTCCACAGCCCCCATAGGGTGGCTGGTCTACAGATGACCCTGGCTGAGCTCCGGGCCTTTCTGGACCAGATGAACAACCTGCCTTGTGCCATGCACCAGATTGGGGATGTCAAGGTGAGGAGGAGTGTACTTAGTGCTGATGAGGGTTCAGGGGGATTGGGAGACCTGAGCAGCAGGCCACTCTCAGCTATTTTCAAAAAGCAGAAGGTGTTTGGGCAAGACAGCATGCACATGTGAGAGGAACAGGAGCTAGGAGGCAGAGGGGGCCTATGGGGCAGGTGGCAAGGGTGTAGGTACAAGATGTGGAATCAAGGGAAGGTGTCCTGGTGGAGGTAGAAGAGGAGAAAGGAATGAGGATGTCTTTGGGCCTGGAAAGCTAAGTCAAGTTCATTAAGGGAGAGGAGAGGTGGGATGAAGAGGGCCGTGGACACCAGTGAGAGTGTAGGGGTTTGTGAGAAGGCCAAGCATAGCAGAGTGTTTTTAGGGCAGGGAGGTCTCCTGGTGTTAGACCTCAGAATCCTCTGGGGACTTAAACCATAGATTCCTGGCCAAACCCTATTAATACTCTAAGATCCCTGGGTGGGGCCCAGGAATCTGTTTTAACAAATTCCCTGGGGTATTCTGACAGGCAGTGAGTGTTAGGAACCATTGTCTTAGGGCATGGTAAAAGAGGAGAGCGCAGCCCGTGTTAGACACTCTTCCCAAATACTGGAGGGTAAGAAGGTAGATGGGGCAAAGGTATTTGGTGGTGGGACCTCTAAGTGGCCCCAGCTGAGGAGTTTGTTCTTCCATCTGTATCCTGGTAGGGTATTCTGGAACAGGTGGAGAGCTACCAGGCTGAGGCCCGTGAAGCCTTGGCCTCACTGCCCTCCAGTCCAGGGCTACTGCAGTCCCTTTTGGAGAGGGGGCAGCAGCTTGGGGTGGAGGTGCCTGAGGCCCAGCAGCTCCAGCGGCAGGTGGAACAGGCACGATGGCTGGATGAAGTGAAGCGGACGCTGGCCCCTGCGGCCCGAAGGGGCACCCTGGCTGTTATGCGGGGACTGTTGGTTGCGGGTGCTAGCGTAGCCCCTAGCCCTGCTGTCGATAAGGCCCGGGCTGAGCTACAGGAGCTGCTGACCATTGCTGAGCGCTGGGAGGAGAAAGCCCACCTCTGCCTGGAGGCCAGGTAGGTCTAGCCTCCACCCCTCCCTCCTCTGCCCCAACCTTCAAAGTTTAGTGGAAGAGCTGACAGTGATTCCCATGGGTGGCCTTGGGTACCAGACTCTGGTGTTGGTGTATTGACTTTCTTCCCCTTTTTTAGTTCCCTAGCTTCTCTCTCTCTCTCTTTTTTTTAAACTCCGTGTATACATAGAGGCAGAGATAAGCTTATGGGGAAGCAGGGATGGACAGGTACAGAGATGTATAGAGGACTAGCTCCATAGGCTCACGTGGGCGCACACACACACACGAGCACAAGTACTAACAGGCAGATGGACAGATGTTGATAGAAGCCACACACTGCAGTGCCAGATCACTAACACCGGTTGTATAGGCAGCATGAACAGGCTGATAGCCTGGTAGATGAGCAGAGGCACGAAGGCTATGGCAGAAGTTGGGTGGGTGCGTGCAGTCTGGAGTAAGCAGGGACTGGCAGCCCCCTGTAGGCAGAATGCTAGCAAGTAGGCCCAAGTGGCAGCTCCGGGGGCCCATGCTGATATATCTGGTAGTCAGTTCAGGCTGCTGCTCAGGCAGATCACTCTAGACTCAGGCCTCTTTTTCCCTTATCTTTAGGCAGAAGCATCCACCAGCCACGCTTGAGGCCATAATCCATGAGGCAGAAAACATCCCAGTTCACCTGCCTAACATCCAGGCTCTTAAGGAGGCTCTTGCTAAGGCCCGAGCCTGGATTGCTGATGTGGACGAGATCCAAGTGAGGACCCTATTGCCCCCTGACCATCCACCCTAGCCCTTCACTCCTGCCAGGAGAGCTGGCATGCATTTGGCTGTGCTGAGTTGGGTTGGCTAGAGAAGCAGGCACAGTACATTGAGAGGAGGCAAAACGTACTTGGTGGCAAACAACGTGAGGAGGGCTCACAAGGCCAGCCTGAGGGTGGAGAGGTTGTGGAGAGGGTCAGAATGATAGGGGCAGGGAGGATGGAAGAGGCAGACCACAACAGAATGATCAGTCTGATGGTCATGGAGCCTGAGTGCGGGTGGAGCTACTGAATGTGGGAGTTGTAGGAGTGCTTTCCTTAGGATGATCCCTGTTCTGTTCTGCCCGAAGACCGCAAATCTGGTGCCTCTTCGCAGCTCTGGGCTGAGCACAGAGTGACATCCGTGGATGTTGGCAAGTTGACTTGAGCTTTCTCTTGCCCCTGTCCCAGAATGGTGACCACTACCCCTGCTTGGATGACTTAGAGGGCCTGGTGGCTGTGGGCCGGGACCTCCCTGTGGGATTGGAGGAGCTAAGACAGCTAGAGCTGCAGGTACTGACAGCGCACTCCTGGAGGGAGAAGGCCTCCAAGACCTTCCTCAAGAAGAATTCTTGCTACACTCTGCTAGAGGTGAGGCCTGGACCCTGACCCAAAGCCTCTCCAGCCTCCGGCCCAGCTGCTATGAGATGGCTTCTAGGAGAACATGGGGCTTTGGGTGCACTGGGAGTGAGGGGTAGGGGAAGTTGAGGCATCTGCACCCTGTCTGCCTGCCTTAGGTGCTCTGCCCATGTGCGGATGCTGGCTCAGATAGCATCAAGCGCAGCCGGTGGATGGAGAAGGAGCTGGGGTTGTACAAATCTGACACAGAGCTTCTGGGACTGTCTGCGCAGGACCTCAGGGACCCAGGCTCTGTGGTAAGGAGCTGGGGCCTGTGGTGATCAGTGTCTGAATAGGGCAGCCGTAGGCAGACCACTTGCTCCCTGGGCCTCTCAATTCTCCTGGTTTGGGAGTAGGGTGTTAAGGGTGTCCAAGAAAGGAGGGGATGGGCTGCTGACCTCCTCTCCTGCTGTCCTGGGTATACCAGATCGTGGCCTTCAAGGAGGGGGAACAGAAGGAGAAGGAGGGCATCTTACAGCTGCGTCGCACCAACTCCGCCAAGCCCAGTCCTCTGGCATCATCAGCCACGGCTTCTTCTGCAACCTCTGTCTGTGTGTGTGGGCAGGTGCCAGCTGGGGTGGGAGCTCTGCAGTGTGACCTGTGTCAGGACTGGTTCCATGGGCGATGTGTCTCGGTACCCCGCCTCCTCAGCTCCCCGAGGCCCAGTCCCACCTCATCTCCACTGCTGGCCTGGTGGGAGTGGGACACCAAATTCTTGTGTCCACTGTGCATGCGCTCACGGCGCCCACGCCTGGAGACCATCCTGGCACTGCTGGTAGCCCTGCAGAGACTGCCTGTGCGGCTGCCTGAGGGTGAGGCCCTGCAGTGTCTCACAGAGAGGGCCATCAGTTGGCAAGGCCGTGCCAGGCAGGCTTTGGCCTCTGAGGATGTGACTGCTCTGTTGGGACGGCTGGCTGAGCTTCGCCAGCGGCTGCAGGCTGAACCCAGACCTGAGGAACCCCCTACCTACCCTCCAGCCCCTGCCTCTGACCCTCTCAGAGAAGGTAGTGGCAAGGATATGCCCAAGGTGAGCTGCTCACCCCAGTTCTTGCCCTCCAATTACCATCTCCTAGCCCCCTCCCCCGTTTAGGCTCTAAGCCCTGTCCCTGCTCTCTGACTTCTAATCTTTCTTGGCCTGGCCTCCCTGCCCCCTTGTGCATTCTGTCCATATCCCCAGACTGCTCCCTGCCACAACCTTTGCCCTCCTCCTCCAGGAGACAGAATGTCCTGAGTCTGGGGTTGGTGGGAGCCCGGTTCTCTAGTTACCGCTACCCATCCTTGCTCTCCTTGATAGGTCCAGGGGTTGCTAGAGAATGGAGATAGTGTGACCAGTCCTGAGAAGGTAGCCCTGGGGGAAGGCTCAGGTAAGAGAGGTAGGTCTAGGTGTGGGTAGGCTGTTTCTTGGGTATTCCCAGTGACCCATGGGGTCCTCGGCTCTGTAGTGGGGCTACAACTGGAGCAGCTTCTAACCCAGCCTGTCCCCTCAACCCCCTAGACCTGGAGCTGCTGTCCTCGCTGTTGCCACAGTTGACTGGCCCCGCATTGGAGCTGCCTGAGGCCACCCGGGCCCCTCTGGAGGAGCTTATGTTAGAAGGGGACCTGCTTGAGGTAACCCTGGATGAGAACCACAGCATCTGGCAGTTACTGCAGGCCGGGCAGCCTCCAGACATGGAGCGGATCCGCACACTTCTGGAGGTGAGGACAGGGATCATGGATAGGGCCAGGAGGTCAGGCCAAGGAGGCAGGGAGCCCAGGCCTGACCACTTGCCCACACCTCTTTCTGCCTGTCTGATCACAGCTGGAGAAGGCAGAGCGCCATGGGAGCCGGGCACGGGGCCGGGCATTGGAGAGGCGGCGACGGCGGAAGGTGGATCGGGGTGGGGAGGGCGATGACCCAGCCCGAGAGGAGCTAGAGCCAAAGAGGGTACGGAGCTCAGGGCCAGAGGCCGAAGAGGCCCAGGAGGAGGAGGAGCTGGAGGAGGAGACTGGGGGTGAGGGCCCCCCCCAAACCCTGCCCACTACTGGCAGCCCCAGCACCCAGGAGAATCAGAATGGCTTGGAGCCTGCGCTGGCCACTTCAGGCCCCTCAGCCCCTTTCTCTACTCTGTCTCCTCAGCTGCATGTGCCCTGCCCACAGCAGCCACCTCAGCAACAGTTGTGACAGTGGCTGAGCCTAGCACAGACCCCCCCAACAAAGACCCCCTCCCTTGGCCTCAAGGATCCTTTCTGACCATCAAGCCTGCTTCTTGGGAGGTGGACAAGTAGGGGGGATGGCCACCCCCCACCCCCCAAGCCCATCCCTAAATCCCTTGACTTTTATATTCTGACTCCAAGGTATTGTTCAGACCTCAGCTCCTGGGGGCCGGCCCCTGGAGTCCCCCTCCCTGGTAGCCTCTAACCAGCATTCCCAGACACCTGAGGCAGATAGATGGATAGGCAGGTGGGCAGGGGGGTGGCTGGGGCTGGGCCAGCACCATTCCAGAGACAAGGCCAGTGCATATGCAAACTGGGGGAAACTCCTCTCCCTTCTCTGCCCAGTTCTGGCCCTGGCCAGGCCATGCTACACTAACCTCACCTCCCTCTCACTCTTTCTCCTCTCCCCTTTCCTGCCTCCCCCCATCCCACTTTCTCCCTCCTTCTCTCTCCTTCCTCCCCCCTTCCCCTGACTGTTCTACCCAGGAGGAGGAAACTTCACATAGCTGTGCTCACGGTTGTTTATTTTCAATGAATTTGGTTGGGGAGCTGAGCAGGCTCCCTATGATCTGAAGAAAGCTTTTGGTGCTTGTCCTCACAACCACCTCAACCTTCTCTCCCTGTCCTGCCCTGTCTTCTTTCCTCCTCCTGGGTTCATGTTGTAATAAAAGAAGATTGTTGGTGTGTAATTAATTTGTTCAAAAAAAAAAAAAAAAAAAAAAGAAAGAAAGAAAAACAAGAAACTTGGTTCCAACTGAAGCCTATTTTAATTTTATTTTATTATTTTCCTCTTGTTAGAAATAAAACCCTTAGCAACATTTTTTGGAAATATGTTTCTGAAGTGCATTTCTCTTTGAAGGGGGAGAACAGTGCCTCCATCACCTGTCAGTGGAGCAGCTGCAGTGCTGGCGGGAGCACTAGGGCTGAAGCCTGGGAGCTCTGGGTTCTGAAAACAAGTTCTACCAGGTTCTCCTTACCTGTGGGCAAGACATCCTGAGGCTCCCCTACCCTATCCCCAGACCAGTTTTCCCCATCTTTCAGCAGATGGGCCTGACAACCTTGCAACTAAGCTTCTGCCATAGCCCCCTCCAACTTTATGCCCTCTGGTCTGTCCTCATGCCCCCTGCCCCCAGGGGGATTTTTGGTTTTGGCTTTATTGAGACATAATTTATACATCATAACGTTTACCTGTTTTTAAATGTAAAATTCAGTGATTTAGAGGGATGTTTCCAAAGTACAGATCTCATCATGTCACTCTTGCTGCTTAAAACCATCCGTGATGCTTTATTGCCCTTAGGATCAAGATTATATTTATGATCTCATTCTTTCTGGAATGCTTTCCTGTCCGACCCATAAGCCATGTTCGGGGAGGCTTCCCTGACTTTTCTCTACCCTAAAGGGTTTTTTCTGCCCCTGTGAATGGAGACTAAAGCTCAGATCTATGGTCATTTGCAGCCCAAGTTCACTTTTACAGCTTTATTGTGATATGATTTACATATCCTACAGTTTACCCACTTAAAATATACAATTCAGTGGCTTTTAGTATAATTCTAGTTGTGCAACCATTAATGCAAAAGATTTTAGAATGTTTTTTCATCATTTCAAAATGAAACCACACTCCTTAGGCATCACCCCCCTCCCCGGCCCTTCAACCCTAGGCTACCACTAATCTATATGGATTTGCCTATTTTGGACATTTTATATAAATGGAATCATACAATTTGTGATCCTTTGTGACTGTGTTCTTTCACTTAGCATAATGGTTTCAAGGTGAGTTCACTTTTAAGTGTAGATATGAATGGTGTCTTTATATTGGACAGATTTTCCCCCCATCTGGGCTGTTTGTTGTTTTTTTTTTTAAGATTTCATTTATTTAGAGAGACAAAGTATGTGTGGTTCTGTGTGTAAAGGGGAGGGGCAGAGGGAGAGAATCCCAAGCAGACTCCACACTGATTGTGGAGCCTGACATGGGGCTGGATCTCAGGACCCTGACTGAGGTCACAACCTGAGCCAAAACTAAGAGTTGGGCACTCAAAATTGACTGAGCCACCCAAGCACTTCCAGAGTCAGGAAAATGAGGCTGTTGGACTAGATCAGGAACTATCAGTACTCTGCCCTTTCTCATCTTGTGTGCTCACTTAATGGCTTCATTTTGCTCCATTTCTCCCCCTTCCCAAGATTTCCGGTTGATAGGAACCTGGTGATGAATGAGAAGGCCCACCCTCTTCTGGTAGGTTTGATTGGTGGGAGGATCTGGCCAGCCCTGCCTCTAGTCTTCTGGTCAGGAGACACTGGGTTGTATAAGTCAAGGGGAGGGAGGCAGGGGTCAACACACCCCTGCTGGATCCAGTTCAACCCCAGGCCCCAATCTAGGGGGGAAGGGCTGGCTTTTTACCTGCCCACCTGTTTGGAATTGATCACGAAAGCAGGGTTGGAGGAGACCTCTCAGAAGAGACAGGCTTGCGAGCTATGATGGACAAGGAAGGGGCTCAGGCTCAGCACTTTACTACCATTCCCACCCCAAGGCTGTCTGCCCCTAGAAGTGGCCCAACAGGGGAGGAAAAAGGGTACCTGTGGCCTGCAGCAGCTTCCAGGCCAGCAAGTGCTGGGCCCAGACGGGTCCTTTAGGGTATGGCCTGGCCCTCAGCAGGGCCATCTTGGCACTTTCCATCTTGGCACTGCCTGTCCCATTCCTCACAGTGGACCTACATCTGGAGAGTCCTACGGGTGACACCCTAACTCTGATCCCATAAGACCTAGGTCAAGCGTGGCCTCTTCAGAAAGCTCACTGGTGGCATATATGTCCCCCTTTCTCAGGCACTCACCTAGAAAGGGAGGAGTGATGTGTTGGGGAGAGGTTGGGGAGAGGGGGCAGATGAGTGGGAGATGGGAAAAAGGATCCAGGAAGAAGAGAGTATCTTCACTTTGAAGTCATTTTCTATAGTGACACCTCCTTGCTGCTGTTGCATCCTCCCAGACATGGCTCAGGATGGCTCCCGGGTCTGCAAGTGGCAAGGGTGGGAAGAGACCTCACTTCCATTAGGGACTTACCCCAAGTCTTCTCAGGCCCCACTGACACCTTTCCTCCTAGTGCTTCCAACTGTGCTTTACATGGTGTCTGAAACACTCTGGGATTAACAGGTCTGTCTCTCCTGGGAGCTCCTGGATGGAAAGCAAGGCCCAGGCCCAAGTCCTCTGTCTTGTACAGAAGGAGGGAGACAGGAGCAACCTCTGAAGCCCCACTGCATATGAACTCTATTCCCTTTGCACTATGTAAACCCCACTGGTAAAGGTGTTAACCTATGAAAGTGGGGTCTAGGGTCCAGGTCCATGGTCACTGGGGGCCTAAAGGAGCAGGCACTGACAATGCTTCTCAGAAGTCCTGAAATTGTTGTTGGGAGTAGTTTCAAGACAGACACGAACCCTATCCCTGGGACATTCTTAGGAAAGGGAAGGGAGCAGTTCCTGTGAACTCCCTCCTGGGTGCCAGCCCCATGTGAGACATTTCACAAAGTTCCTGTAGGACATGGGGGGAAACAGACCCCTGGAAGAATAGGCCTAGTCTGGGCATATCAGCCTGGCAGAGCCAGGATTCCCACCAAATCTCTGAACATACTGCTCTGTGCTACATGATAGAAGGGGTCCAAAGTAATCAGCCTGCACCCAGGAAATACTAGGTAGCGGGGGCTCATTATCGATCTCTGTCACTGGCAGGTGGGAACTCAGCAATGCTACAGCCAGATTGGCCTTGGTAGGTAAAAGTCCATATTGCTGAACTTGGGCATAACCTTCATGCCTGCCTATATGCATGAAGTATTGTTGAGTAACAAATTATTTCCAAAATTTAGTGGCTTTGAAACCATGCCATTTATCTCACAATTCCTGTAAGTCAGAAATCTGGACACGACTTAGCTGGGTCCCAATTTTGGGGCCTCACAGGCTGCAGTCAAGGCGTCAGCCAGGGCTACGGTCATCTCAAGGCTCAAATGGGGAAGGATCTGCTTCCAAGCTCACTCACGTGGGTGTTGGCAAGATTCAATTCTTTGAGGGTCTTTGGACTAGGGCCTCAGTTCCTCACTAGCTGTTGCCCTAAGGTCCTTGTCTTGTGGGCCTCTCTATAGGGCAGCTCACAACACGGCCACTTGCTTCATCAGGCCAGTCAAGTGAAATGAGAATTGCATGAGTGCAGGATGAAAAGTCTTCATGACCCAATCTCTGAAATGACATCCCATCACTTTTGCAATATTCCACTCATTAGGAGTAACTCACTAGGTTCAGGCCACACTCGAAGGAAGGGAATTACACAAGGGTGCGAATACCAGGAGGTGAAGATCCTTGGTGCCACCTTGGAAACTGATTACGGTAGTTCATTGGCCCCCAGTGACTTGCATCCCTTCCACTTGGGGAATACATTCATGCATTCCCACTCCATTTCAGCATCACCTCAAAGTCCAGAATCCCCTCTAAATCAGGACCAGGTGTGAACATGGCTCCGTGTGTATTCCTTAAGTATGGCTCCTTGAGTACTATTTTTCTCCACCTGTAGATCTGTGAAACTTATGACACAAGTTTTCAGTCCCCAACACACCCAAGATGCAATGGTGAAACAGGCACAGGATAACTACTACAGACATTTCAGTTCAGAAAGGGAGGAAATGGGAGACACAAGGAAGTCACTGCTTTATAGCAAGTCTGAAATCCATTTCGGCAAATGGAAGTTCCTTGATTAGGTCATACTCCACTGCAAGGGACATTGGAAAATGTAGTCTGAATAGGAAGAGGAAACAGGCTTAATGACTACCTAGCTAGTCTCTGCCGCACCTCTTAATGTATTTCTCAAAGCCCTTGTAAGAGGAATGTCCACATGGCCAGAAGGTGAGTTAAATGGGTTACACATGATGAGTTAACACCAACATTCTTATTGCCCTAAATATTTGGAGAGCAGCTACATTCACCACTATGCTATCAATACCCTTGGCATTTAGAGATTCCTCCCTCTACATTGTATATCTGGCATCTTAACCTCATTTAACACAGGCTACTGCTGAGTACAGCTTTCAATCAATGGAACAAATCTTAGAAATATTCCTAGCTGCTTCAGCTAGCAGTATATCCAGGATTGCTGATAAGTGCACCCATATTGAAAAGTTTGACCCTACCAATCAAAAAACTCCCCAGAAGGAAAAGTCCAGGGCCAGGGGGCTTCACAGGCAAATTCTACCAAACATCTAAAGAAGAGTTAATATGTACCTATTCTCAAACTGTTCCAAAAAATAGAAAAGGAAAACTTCCGAATTCATTCTATCAAGCCAGGATCACTCTGTTACCAAAACCAGATAAAGACACCCACCACAAAAAAAATAAATAAAATAAAAAAAAGAGAACCACAGGCCAATATCTCTCATGAGTATAGTTGCAAAAATCCTCAACAAAATAGTAAATACTGGGTATTTACACCCAAAATACAAAAACACTAATTTAAAAGGATACAGGCACCCCTATGTTTATAGCAGCCCTACTTAGAATAGCCAAATTATGGCAGCAGCCCACGTGTCCACCAATAGTTGAATGGATGAAGAAAAAGAAGTGAAACACACACACACCCTCCCTAAGATACTATTCAGCCATAAAAAAGAATGAAATCTTGCCATTTGCAGCAACATGGATAGAGCTAAGGTATAATGCTAAGGGAAATAAGTCAGAGAAAGACAAATACCATATGGTTTCACTCATATGTGGAATTTTAGGAAAAAAACAAACAAGCAAAGGGGGAAAAAAAGGGAGAGAAAGAGGCAAACCAAGAAACAGACTCGTAACTATAGAGAACAAACTGATGGGTACCAGAGGGGAGGTGGGTGAGGGAATGTAAAAAAAAAAAAAAGTTTGAGCCTGCCAAAACCAGATAAAGACATCACGAGTAAAGAAAATTATAGATCAATTATCCCTAAGAATGTAGATGCAAAAATCCTCAACAAAATACTAGCAAACCAAACCCAACAGTATATTAAAAAGATTATACACTATAATCAGTGGGATTTATCACAGGAATGCAAGAGTGGCAGAAAAGGCATAGAGCTAATAAATTCAGCAAAGTTGCAGGGTACAAGATCAACACATAAAAATCAGTTTTGCTTTTATACATTAGCAATGAACAATCCAAAAATGAAATTAAGAAAGCAATTCCGTTTACAATAGCATCTAAAAGAAATACCTAAAAATAAATGTAACCAAGGAGGCCAAAGACTTGTATATAGAAAACGTTGAAAGAAATTAAAAGAGACATTCTGTGTTCATGGATTGGCAGACTTTATATTGTTAGGATGTCAACACTATCCAAACTAACATGCAGATTCAACACAATCTCTTCAAAAATTTCAACAGCCTTGGGATGCCTGGGTGGCTCAGTGGTTGCATGTCTGCCTTTGGCTCAGGTCTTGATCCCGGGGTCCTGGAATGGAGCCCCACATCCTGCATGGAGCCTGCTTCTCCCTCTACCTATGTCTCTGCCTCTCTCTATGTGTGTCTTTCATGAATAAATAAATAAAAATAAAATCTTTTTAAAAATTCCAACAGCCTTTTTGCAGAAACATGGAAATGCCAATTTGCCAAGAAGAACATGCCAAGAAGAACAAAGTCAAATGGCCAAGTGGTTCTCTTTAATTAAAATTGAAATGTAATTAACATACAGCATTATATTAGCTTCAGGCATACAATATAATGATTCAGCGATTCTATACATTACTCAGTGCAAGAGTACCAAATCCATTCAGTGGGGCAAAGACAGTGTCTTTAACAGTTGGTGATGGTTCAACTAGATTTCTATATGCAAAAGAATGAAGTTGGACCCATACCCACTATTTTTTTTTTGTAGCTAATATTTCCATTTTTCCGTGCCTGAGAGTAGGGGGTAAGAGTAGATCTCATGGAGAAGGTGGTGATGAGCTATTTGGAGAGATGAACAGGAGTTTGCCCGATTATAAGAATAAAGAGGAGAATCAACCTGAAGGTTCAGCAGTAGCTAAGCCTGGAGACCAGACAACAGGGCTCAGGTTGTCATGGGAATAACTAGAACATCGGAAGTAGGGTGGGAGGGACATGAGATGGAGAATACTTTATAGAGCTATGGTCTTTGAGGCAGGTGGAGAGAGCTCTGAATTGAGAGCCCCACAGATGGTGACCTCCAGAAAGATGCAGCTTCAAGGCAGTGTTGGAGGACACGCAACTTCCCCCCCACTTCACGTTCCAGCTCCAACCTCCTCCCCTTGGGCCTCTGCCAGAGGTCCCTCCTTTCTTTCCTGGAAAGGAAGATGAGATGGGGAAGGAGACTTGGGCCCAGGAAAGTTGCGTACAGAACCTGTGGTGAGATCTGAATTTTGTGGGATGCTGGGGCAAGGGGTGGGGCAAAGTGGTTCAGATAAGGAGAATAGAGGAAGGCAGCCATGATAAGGGCAGGAATCTGTGTGAGAGAAAGATGGTGGGGAGATACCAAAGAGCCTGCCTTTGAGCAGAAGAGCCCAATCTGAAAGAGTTTGGATGCTGAGGCTGATGAGGGAGGGGCAGACCCTGGAGGTACCCAGAGGGCCATAACCGTCATTTTCCAAAAGCCATTTCTAGGTCATAATTACCTCTCTCCCTCCCCTGGCTGTACCACCCACTGCCTCCTTCCTAGTGGTTTCCTGACACTCAGGCCCTAGCCTCTTCTGAAGTTCTTCCATCATCCACACACACCTCCCCGTCCTTGAGGAGAGGGTGTCCCATGTTTTTTCCTCATGATCTGCTCTAGGTAAATAGACCACGGTCTTGAGAGGAGTGAAACCTCCTTTATTCCCTGCTCCACTGAGAGATTCTACAGTGCTTCCTTCCCCTGAAAGGACTCCACACAGCATCTTACCAGGGGATTTTAGACAGTGGGGTGTCTACGGGGGTATTCTGATAAAGGGTTGGCTCTGGGGAGGGAAAGATAGCTTCTGAATAAACACAGGGCTGACTGGAGGTGTGTGGAGGGCATAGGAGTTGCATTCTCAGAGTCAGTAGAGAGGTATGAATAGTGACTTTACCGTGGTCTTGATCCAAAGGGAGACTTTGAAAAGAAGGTGATTCGGAGGATCAGAGTTAGGGAAGCTAGTTTGAACAGGTCAAGAAACCAAAGATTGGAAGGCATGCAAGTTCCTCAGAGTATAGAGTATAGAAGCCCTGGTTTGGGTCCAGGCTTCCCACAGTACTGGGACTATCAGTGTAGCCCTCACAGAGGGGAAGCTTTGACAATACCTTCAGGTGCAAACAGGTCTACAAAGGATATGAAAAGGAAAGCAAGCCATAAGGCTAATAGGCACATGAAGAAATGCCCAAACTAAGTAGCTATCAGATAAATATAAATCTCAAAATATATTATTAATAAAATCTTTTTTAAAAAGGGATGCTTGGGTGGCTCAGTGGTTGAACATCTGCCTCCAGCTCAGGTTGTGATGTTGGGATCCTGGGATCGAGTTCCACATCAGGCTCCCTATGGGGAGCCTGCTTCTCCCTCTGCCTGTGTCTCTGTCTCTCTCTCTCTGTGTGTCGCTCATGAATAAATAAATAAAATCTTAAAAAATAGAGATTATTTAAAACCTATTAGACTGGTGAAAAGAATTTTAAAGTGAAATAAGGCCAAATGTTGAGGTGTGTGTGTGTGTGTGTGTGTGTGTGTGTGTATAGGAATCCTCATGAACTGTTGATAGGAGTGCAGATGCTGCAGCCATTTTGGAAAGCTTAGTCAAATTAAGAATATACTCTATGGAAAAAAGAGAAAGGATATACTCTATGAACCCACAATTCCACTCCTTGATGTATATCCCAAAGAAATTCTCCCAAACGTGCATAAGGAGACATGTTGGAGGATGTGGATCACAACAAAATTGGTAGAATGGCAAAGAATTAGAAGTAACCTAGGTGACCATCGCTGGCGAGTAAACAAGAAAAATAAGGTATTTGAACACCATGTAGTGCTGTGAGGTAGTTGAGGTTGATAGAAGTTCTACTCAGTCTCTTGAATATATATCTTACAATACATTGTTGCCATTTTTCATCATAGCCAAATAAAAATGGAAACAACTCAAAATGTTCATAACTGATGAATAGATAAGTAAAATATGATCTATCCATATAGAATGGAATATTATTTGTCAATAAAAATGAGTGAAGGACTGACTCATGCTATATAAAGGGATGAGCCCTGAAGACATTTTGCTAAGTGAGAGAAGTCAGACACAAAAGATACATATTTCATGATTTCATTTCAATGAAAAGTCCAGAATAGGCAAATCTACAGAAGCATAAAATGGATTAGTGGTTGCCTAGGAAGGCGGTGGGGAGAGATTGGAGGGCAATGGGGAGTGACTACTAATGGATGCTAGTTTTCTTTTTGAGGTGATGAAAATATTTATTTATTTATTCATTCATTCATTCATGAGAGATAGAGAGAGGCAGAGACACAGACAGAGAGGCAGAGAGAGAGAAGCAGGCTCCATGCAGGGAGCCCGACACGGATCCCGGTCTCCAGGACCACGCCCTGGGCTGAAGGCAGGCGCCAAATCGCTGAGCCACCCAGGTGTCCCGAAAATATTTTATACTTAGATTGTGATGATGGTCAAACAACTCTGTAATTTATTCATTTGAGAGAGAGAGAAAGAAAGAGCACAAGCAGGAGGAGCGGCAAAGGCAGAGGGAGAAGCAGACTCCCTGCTGAGCTGGGAGCCCAATGCAGGGCTCGGTCCCAAGACCTGAAGATCATGACCTGAGCCGAAGGCAGATGCTCAACCATCTGAGCCACCCAAGTGCCCCTCCCTTTATTCATTTTCACAATACATTACAAATACATGCAAACACAACAGTATACTTTACCAGAACACGTACAAACAAAAAGGTTATACACTAAAACATTAGCTTGATTCCCTGAGAATGGCAAATGGGAAAGGGGGGAATCAGTCATTCAGTTTATCAGGAGATGAAACTTAACTTAGGCACTATAAGGTTTCCTAGAGGGTTTGGGATTAGATTTGGACCTTGCAGGATGTATGTAGGGACTTGGGAGAGTTAAGAGGTGGTCTGAAGTCACGGTAGTGGCAAAATATGCGAAATGGAGCTAGATGGGGTTTGGAGGTGGTGCCAAGAGTCAGCCTTGGTCTGAGAGGAAGGACCAGGTGCAGAGGGGTTGGGAGATGAGGCTGGCTAGAAAGGCTCAAGCTCTGGAGATGGCTTCTGGGCCAGTCTCCTCTCTGGCCATGTCATCTCCTTAGCTACTGCCAGGAGGTGCTGCTGGTATTGAACACTTTTCTGCCCTTTTCCTGCTATTCAGGTCTCATTCTCTTCTAAGGACCTTCCCCCCCATAATGGTATCCATTGTGTTGTCCTATGATCAGCTCCACATAGGGGGTTAGGTAAAAGGCCAGACCTTTCCCCTAGACTAGGGATTAGGGTTGGGCTGGAGCAGGAGCTGGTGCCTCCATTACTCCTTGCTTCCCTTAACTATAGACCTGTGTCCCTAGCTGGGCCTGTCCCGCTATGTGGCTTATGTGGTCATCTGTACAACCTATAGCTAGGCCTGGGACAGCCTCAACATAGGATCCTCTCACAAACAAGCATTGCAGATGAAAATCTGAGGCCCAAAGGGAGCATAAAGGGGCCCAGAAAGAGCAAGCACATAAAAGCATACTCAGAGGAGGAACCACCGACCCAGCAGCTACTGAACTGCCTGAGTGCAAATAGTGCCTCCACCAGTTATTGGCTATGTAATTTTTTTCACAAATTAATCTCTAATAGTCTCAGTTCCCACATGTTTATATTGAAGGAGAATAGCTGAATTATAGTAACTATCACAGAGGGTTATTGTGAGAAGTAAATGAGATTATGTATTTAGTATCTGGCATAAATTAAGTCCCCAGTAAATGTTAGCTGCTGTTATTATTATTCAATGTTTTCAGTCTTGGTCCTTGGGTTCTCATAGCTGGTGTGAGACATGACCCTGGCTGTGGCTATGGCTCTACTTCAGAGGAGTTATGGGGTATTGAAAAAGGATGGGAAATGGGTTTGATGAAAACATGTACTACTTTGTATTTATTTTATATAGTTATGATAAGGGGTGTCTGGGTGGTGCATTGGTAAAGGGTCTGACTCGGTATTGGCTCAAGTTGCAATCTCAGGATTATGGGATGAAGCCCTGCAACAGTCTCTGCACTCATCTCCAAGTCTGCTAAAGTTTCTCTCTCCCTCTCGCTCTGCCCCTCCCCACCTCATGTGATTGCTCTCTCTCTCTCTCTCTCTCTCCAATAAATAAATAAGCGATTATAGCTTGAATATAGTTTGAAGTTCAGAATTGTGATGCTACCAGCTTTGATTTACTTTTTTTTTTTTATGATAGTCACAGAGAGAGAGAGAGAGAGGCAGAGACACAGGCAGAGGGAGAAGCAGGCTCCATGCACCGGGAGCCCAATGTGGGATTCGATCCCGGGTCTCCAGGATTGCGCCCTGGGCCAAAGGCAGGCGCCAAACTGCTGCGCCACCCAGGGATCCCAGATTTTATTTATTTATTCATGAGCGACACACAGAGAGAGAGGCAGAGATACAAGGAGAAGCAGGCTCCCCGCAAAGGAGCCTGATGTGATACTCGATCCCAGATCCCGAGATCACACCCTGAGCCGAAGGCAGATGCTCAACTGCTGAGCCACCCAGGCATCCCTTCAAGTTTCTATAAAGTATATTCAGGGACCCAAAAAAGACAGCTACTCTTTTTTCCCACAATCTACCAGGTGAGAATGGTTCATGGAAAAAAAAATATTTTTATTTTTTACTTACAAACTTTTGAAAATATTCTTTCTTTGGATCAGCTCACACACTTATGAAACAGCAAAGAGGTATGTTCTAATCCTTTGTCTTAAAACAAAGATAAAAAACAGGTGGGATGTTAGTACCTTGTATTTTAATTAGATCATCATACCAACAGTACCGTTTCCCATGGAAATCAGATCAAAAGGCAGACTCTTACAGATAAATATTCCTCTGTATAAAACAATAAATAAAACAATGTATTGGGCAGCCCAGGTGGCTTAGCGGTTTAGCGCCGCCTTCAGCCCAGGGCCTGGTCCAGGAGACCCAGGATTGAGTCCCACATCAGGCTCCCTGCATGGAGCCTGCTTCTCCCTCTGCCTGTGGCTCTGCCTCTCTCTCTCTCTCTGTCTCTCATGAATAAATAAATAAAATCTTTTAAAAAAATGTATTACTAGAATCTCAGGGTTTTTAGAACAAACTCTAGATGCAAAGCCTTTACAGTCCTTATCACTGTGGTCTCACTACACAAATTTATTTGTTTCAAAATATTCATAAAAATGTAATGCACTATCCTGGATTGGGTCCTTTTGCTATAAATTATAGACATTATTAGGAAAATTGGTAAAGTTTGAATGAAATATGAGGATTAGTTTGTAGTGATATATTAACATTGATGGTTTTATTGTTATTATGTAGGAGAATGTCCTTATTTATAGAAAGCACACTAAAATATTTAAAAGTGATGGGTGTGCAACTAGGTCTGCAACTTGCTTTCAAGTGGTTCAGGAAAAGAAGTTCTCTATATTGTTCTTGCAATTTCTCTTTAACGTTGTGATTGGTCCATAATAAAAGATAATTAATAAAATATTTTCTTGGATATTTTAACCTGGAATCATCTGTTTAGCATTGTTGCTTCTCTTGATAATTTTCCATACAAATCAGACATTTAGGCTGAGGAAAGAGGGCTTGTTGGGCACCCAAGTACAAACTTTTCTTTTTAATAAATTTATTTTTTATTGGTGTTCAATTTACCAACATACAGTGCTCATCCCGTCAAGTGCCCCCCTCAGTGCCCGTCACCCATTCACCCCCACCCCCACCCGCCCTCCCCTTCCACCACCCCTAGTTCGTTTCCCAGAGTTAGGAGTCTTTATGTTCTGTCTCCCTTTCTGATATTGCCCACACATTTCTTCTCCCTTCCCTTATATTCCCTTTCACTATTATTTATATTCCCCAAATGAATGAGAACATACACTATTTGTCCTTCTCCGATTGACTTACTTCACTCAGCATAATACCCTCCAGTTCCATCCACATTGAAGCAAATGGTGGGTATTTGTCTTTTCTAATGGCTGAGTAATATTCCATTGTATACATAAACCACATCTTCTTTATCCATTCATCTTTCGATGGACACCGAGGCTCCTTCCACAGTTTGGCTATTGTGGACGTTGCTGCTATAAACATCAGGGTGCAGGTGTCCCGGCGTTTCATTGCATCTGAATCTTTGGGGTAAATCCCCAGCAGTGCAATTGCTGGGTCGTAGGGCAGGTCTATTTTTAACTCTTTGAGGAACCTCCACACAGTTTTCCAGAGTGGCTGCACCAGTTCACATTCCCACCAACAGTGTAAGAGGGTTCCCTTTTCTCCGCATCCTCTCCAACATTTGTGGTTTCCTGCCTTGTTAATTTTCCCCATTCTCACTGGTGTGAGGTGGTATCTCATTGTGGTTTTGATTTGTATTTCCCTGATGGCAAGTGATGCAGAGCATTTTCTCATGTGCATGTTGGCCGTGTCTATGTCTTCCTCTGTAAGATTTCTCTTCATGTATTTTGCCCATTTAATGATTGGATTGTTTGTTTCTTTGGTGTTGAGTTTAATAAGTTCTTTATAGATTTTGGAAACTAGCCCTTTATCTGATATGTCATTTGCAAATATCTTCTCCCATTCTGTAGGTTGTCTTTTAGTTTTGTTGACTGTATCCTTTGCTGTGCAAAAGCTTCTTATCTTGATGAAGTCCCAATAGTTCATTTTTGCTTTTGTTTCTTTTGCCTCCGTGGAGGTATCTTGCGAGAAGTTACTGTGGCCGAGTTCAAAAAGGGTGTTGCCTGTGTTCTCCTCTAGGATTTTGAGGGAATCTTGTCTCACATTTAGATCTCTCATCCATTTTGAGTTTATCTCTGTGTATGGTGCAAGGGAGTGGTCTAGTTTCATTCTTCTGCATGTGGATGTCCAATTTTCCCAGCACCATTTATTGAAGAGACTGTCTTTCTTCTGTGGATAGTCTTTCCTCCTTTATCGAATATTAGTTGACCATAAAGTTGAGGGTGTCACCAATTTTCCAATCGTGTTTTTTCTAAGTCTCTTGACCATTCAGACAAACTATTGGCCACAGCCTATGGATTGATATATAAGTACACATCTGGGCATTTCTTCTTCCAATCAAAGTGAATGATGAGGTGCACTGCCCACTGGGAAGATTTGTCTTCACCACTGCCTTTGGGGATGTTCCAGGCTCTAGTGCTACAACTGCCCACTTTTGCATGGTGCTGCATATTGTGGAGAACCATCTGTAAACCAGGCCAAAGTCTTCTCTTCCTCTGTCAATTGATCATAGGGAACTCCCTATGATTCCATAGGTGCAGACTGGGAGGATGATGGAATGATGCTGTGCACAACCAACTCTAGAGTGTAGTGGGTCAGATAATGCCCAGTTCATTATGCACAGCTCAGATCACATGGTAACTTGGTGGCCCATGGTCTTTCATTGTCTGCTAAAGCCCAGTAGCATGTCAAGAGCTATTTCTCAAAAGGAAAGTAGTTATCCACAGAGGATGGCAGGACTTTGTTCCAAAATCCTAAGAGCCTGTACTGCAGTTCACTTATAGGAGCTTGCCAAGTCTACGGCCATACCACCCTGAATGCACCAGATCTCGTCTGATCTCAGAAGCTAAGCAGAGTCAGGCCTGGTTAGTACTTGGATGGGAGGAGCCTGCAAAATGCTCCAAACAGCATATCTATCTGCCACTGACCCTTCAAGTACCATTGGATCTGCTGGATCATATGGCCCAAGTGACAGAGCAGCTTGCACGGAAGCCTGGATCAGATGCAGAAACTTCTCTTGTTCTGAACCCTACTCCGGACTAGCAGCTTTTAAGGGCACTGGGTGAATGAGCCAGAGTAATGCACCCAAATAAGGAATATGTTGTCTCCAAAATCCAAAGAGGCCCACTAAGCATTGTGCCCCATTTTCAGTTCTAGGAGGGGCCAGATGCAACAACTTATCCTTCACCTTGAAAAAGTTATCTCAATACGCCCCATACCACTGGATACCCAGAAATTTCACTGAGGTATCAAGTCTCTGAATTTTTGTTGGACTTGTTTCCCACTTTCTGACACCATATGTCTTACCAATAGGTCTAGAGGGGTTGCTACATCTTGCTCACTAGATCCAGTCTGTAAAACCTCATCAATGTAATGAACCAGTATGATATCTCATGGAAAGGAAAGGTAATAAAGATACATGTGAACTAAATTATGACATAGGGCTGGAGAGTTGATATATCCCCAAGGTTAGGCAGTGAAGATGTATTGCCCGCCTCGTGAGCTAAAAGCAAACCACTTTGGGTGGTCCTTATTATCGAGTATGGAGGAAAGAATTTTGCAAATCAAAATTCCTGATCTTGATCAGGGGAAACCAGGGGATGGGTTAATTTGCTCAAGCAATGAGTCTGCATCTAGTACAGTAGCTGCAATTGCAGTCACCATCTGGTTAAACTTACTATAATCCACTGACATTCTCCAAGACCCATCTGTCTTCTGTATAAGCCAAATAGAATTGAATGGGTGGTGTGGTGGGAATCAACACCCTTGCATCTTTCCAGTCCTTTTTCTAAAAAAGATTTTATTTATTTATTCATGAAAGACACAGAGAGAGAGGCAGAGACACAAACAGAAGAGAGAAGTAGGCTCCATGCAGGAAGCCTGATGTGGGACTTGATCCTGAAACTCCAGGATCACACCATGAGCCACCCAGGCATCCCTCTTTCCAGTCCTTGATGATGGCATTGGTCTCTTCAGTCCTTCTGGGGACCCATCCTTTCAGTCCTTTTAGGGACTCATCCCTTCTAGGGATGTTGCACTGCTCTAGTCTTATTATTTTCTATATTCCTAGGTAGGTGCAGTTCATGGCTTCCATTTGGATTTTCCCACCATAATAGCCTTCACTCCACAGGTCATGGAAACAATATGAGTGTACGTATTCTAATTATGTAGTTAGCAGCTGAATATATAGATACCAATTATGAATTCCAGACTAGATAAATAACCACAAGATGGATTTGGGGACTCACTAAGCCCATTGTGAAATGGAATTGGGCTAAAACCCCATTGATCACCTGTCTTCCATAAGCCCCTACTCAGATTGGAGGGCCACAGTGAGGTTTTGGTGATGATGATGATTCAGTGACATTTTGGATCTCCTGGAGTCAATGTCAATTCAGAGCTAGTGTCCAGTAATCCTCCAAAGATCTGATTATTTTCTTTTACCCAGTGTAGTTATCCTGGTAAAAGGCTGTAGTTAACTTTGAGAGAAGGCTAAGAGAAAGATTAGCAGTATTAATTTTCATGTTGCTCAAGGAGACCTGGCTACACCATCTCAACTTTCAGGATCCTATTCCTTCCCCCATCAATGCTTTCACTTTAACAGTAGACACTCTGTGAGGCTGTGAGTCCAACTTGTGTTAAAATTCAACCAGTTGTAGAATGATGTTCTATGTTTGATTTTCAGCCATCTCAGCCCTATGACTACAGGAGATAAGGGGCTCCAGGGCACACACAGAAGCTTTCAGGTCATTTATGTGACTATTGCACTGGGAATGCAAATACTTGAGCTCATCCTTTCTACTGCCACCCCAACTTGTCCAGCAACATTAGAGACAACCAGCCAATCTCATTATATTTGTTAATTTGACAAAAAAAATGTTCAAAAGTAAATACACGGTCACCCAGATCCTTGCTTCTTATATGTGATTGATTAGGAGTTTTTCATGGTGATATTTTGTGTATCTCCATAAGTTCATGCCATAGACTATCAATTCTCTCTTTACTACTGGGATGGAATCATTAGTATCTATAAATATAATCAGATTAGAGATCCAATTCTAGAAACCCCAGAACTAATTCAGAAAACTCATCCTTAAAATTCTGTTCCTCTAGAACCACTTTCAGTACCAAAATCTGTATTAAACAGGGTTTTCCAGAGAAAGAGAACTGGATAGTATGCAAATATAAAGAGATTCATTATAAGGAATTTGTTTAAATGATAATAGACACTGACAAGCCTGAAGATCTGTAAGATATGTTGGCAAGTAGGAGACCCAGGAAAATTGATGGTGTAGTTCTAGTCCAAAGGCTAACATACCCAGGAAGTCATTGTTTCATTTGAGTCTGAAGACAGGAAAAAGCTCATATATCAGTTCAAAGGCAGTCAGACAGAAAGAATTCTCCTTTACTCTGGGGCGAATCAGAGTTCTTTTCAGGCCTTCAACTGACTGGATGAGGCCCACACACATTCAGATCAATCTGCTTTACTCAGTCTACTGGTTTAAATGTTAATCTCAGCAAAATGACAACAAGAATAATATTTGACCAAATATCTGGGCAACCCATAGTCCAGCAAAGTTGACACATAAAATTAATCAATATCAAAATTGTGACTTTTAGAGTAAAGCTGAAATGCCATCATATTTTCAAGACCAACTCTGTGTCCATGAGTAACGTTTTAGTCATGAGGATCATCTCAAGTTTGGACTTGGGGAGGAGGGGCAAGATGGCAGAAGAGTAGGGTCCCCAAATCACTTGTCCCCACCAAATTACCTAGATAACCCTCAAACCATCCTGAAAATCTACGAATTCGGCCTGAGATTTAAAGAGAGAACAGCTGGAATGCTACAGTGAGAAGAGTTCACGCTTCTATCAAAGTAGGAAGACGGGGAAAAAGAAATAAAGAAACAAAAGGCCTCCAAGGGGGAGGGGCCCCGCGAGGAGCCGGGCTGAGGCCGGGGCGAGTGTCCCCAGGACAGGAGAGCCCCGTCCCGGAGGAGCAGGAGCTGCACCCATCTTCCTGGGTGGAAAGGCGCCCGCAGGGAGTTAGAGTAGGACCCCAGGAGGGTGGGGATGCCCTCAGGCTCCCTGGGACACTAACAGGCACCTGCGCCCCGGGAGATGCGCCGAGCTCCCTGAAGGGCTGCAGCGCGCACGGCGGGACCCGGAGCAGCTCGGAGGGGCTCGGGCGGCGGCTCTGTGGAGGGGGCTGCGCCACCAGGAGCACGAATCCAACAGCGCAGACCCCGGAGCACAGGGCGCCAGGACACAAGCCCAGGATTCGGCCTCCCCACGGGACAGGCACAGGCCAGGAGGGCCCAGGACCTCAAAGACGCTCCTGCCCTGAGCTGAGCAGATCAGTGGCCCCGCCCCGGAGCCTCCAGGCCCTGCAGACGGAGAGCCCCGGAGTTACTGCGGGAGCTGAATCCAGGGCTCCAGAGCTGGCCCCGCCACTGCTGTTGTTCCTCCTGGGGCCTCACGGGGTACACAATCCCCACTGAGCCCTGCACCAGGCAGGGGGCAGAGCGCTTCCCCAAATGCTAACACCTGAATATCAGCACAACAGGCCCCTCCCCCAGAAGACCAGCTAGACGGACAAGTTCCAGGGGAAGTCAAGGGACTTAAAAATACACAGAATCAGAAGATATTCCCACGTGGTTTTTGTTTTTTGTTTTTTGCTTTTGATTTGTTTGCTTTCCCCACCCCTTTTTCCCCTTTCATTCTTTTTCTTTCTTTTTTTCTTCCTTTTTTCTTTTTTCTTTTTCTCTTTTCTTTCCTTCTTTCTCTCCTCTCTTTTTCTCCTTTTCCCATTACAACTTGTTTTTGGCCACTCTGCACTGAGCAAAATGACTAGAAGGAAAACCTCACCTCAAAAGAAAGAATCAGAAACAGTCCTCTCTCCCACAGACTTACAAAATCTGGATTACAATTCAATGTCAGAAAGCCAATTCAGAAGCACTATTATACAGCTACTGGTGGCTCTAGAAAAAAACCATAAAGGACTCAAGAGACTTCATGACTGCAGAATTTACATCCAATCAGGCAAAAATTAAAAATCAATTAAATGAGATGCAATCCAAGCTAGAAGTCCTAACGACGAGGCTTAACGAGGTGGAAGAACGAGTGAGTGACATAGAAGACAAGTTGATGGCAAAGAGGGAAACTGAGGAAAAAGAGACAGACAATTAAGACACCATGAAGACAGATAAAGGGAAATAAACGACAGCCTGAGGAAGAAAAACCTACGTTTAATTGGGGTTCCTGAGGGCGCCGAATGGGACAGAGGGCCAGAATATGTATTTGAACAAATCCTAGCTGAAAACTTTCCTAACCTGGGAAGGGAAACAGGCATTCAGATCCAGGAAATAGAGAGATCCCCCCCCTAAAATCAATAAAAACCGTTCAACACCTCGACATTTAATTGTGAAGCTTGCAAATTCCAAAGATAAATAGAAGATCCTTAAAGCAGCAAGAGACAAGAAATCCCTGACTTTTATGGGGAGGAGTATTAGGGTAACAGCAGACCTCTCCACAGAGACCTGGCAGGCCAGAAAGGGCTGGCAGGATATATTCAGGGTCCTAAATGAGAAGAACATGCAACCAAGAATACTTTATCCAGCAAGGCTATCATTCAAAATGGGAGGAGAGATAGCTTCCAAGACAGGCAGGAACTGAAAGAATATGTGACCTCCAAACCAGCTCTGCAAGAAATTTTAAGGGGGACTCTTAAAATTCCCCTTTAAGAAGTTCAGTGGAACAATCCACAAAAACAAGGACTGAATAGATATCATGGTGACACTAAACTCATATCTGTCAATAGTAACTCTGAACGTGAATGGGCTTAATGACCCCATCAAAAGGCGCAGGGTTTCAGACTGGATAAAAAAGCAGGACCCATCTATTTGCTGTCTACAAGAGACTCATTATAGACAGCAGGACACCTACAACCTGAAAATAAAAGGTTGGAGAACCATTTACCATTCAAATGGTCCTCAAAAGAAAGCAGGGGTAGCCATCCTCATATCAGATAAATTAAAATTTACCCTGAAGACTATAGTGAGAGATGAAGAGGGACACTATCTCATACTCAAAGGATCTATCCAACAAGAGGACTTAATTATCCTCAATATATATGCCCCGAATGTGGGAGCTGCCAAATATTTAAACCAATTAATAACCAAACTGAAGAAATACTTTGATAATAATACACTTATACTTGGTGACTTCAATCTAGTTCTTTCTACCCTCGATAGGTCTTCTAAGCACAACATCTCCAAAGAAACGAGAGCTTTAAATGATACACTGGACCAGATGGATTTCACAGATATCTACAGAACTTTACATCCAAACTCAACTGAATACAGATTCTTCTCAAGTGCACGTGGAACTATCTCCAGAATAGACCACATACTGGGTCACAAATCCGGTCTGAACTGATACCAAAAGATTGCGATAGGCCCATGTATATTCTCAGACCATAATACCTTGAAATTAGAACTTAATCACAACAAGAAGTTTGGAAGGACCTCAAACGCGTGGAGGTTAAGGACAATCCTGCTAAAAGATGAAAAGGTCAACCAGGAAATTAAGGAAGAATTGAAAAGATTCATGGAAACTAATGAGAATGAAGATACAACCATTCAAAATCTTTGGGATGCAGCAAAAGCAGTCCTGAGGAGGAAATTCATCGCACTACAAGCATCCATTCAAAAACTGGAAAGAACTCAAATACAAAAGCTCACCTTACACATTAAGGAGCTAGAGAAAAAGCAGCAAATGGACCCCACCCCCAGCAGAAGAAGAAAGTTAATTAAAATTCGAGCAGAACTAAATGAAATCGAGACCAAAAGAACTGTGGAACAGATCAACAGAACCAGGAGTTGGTTCTTTGAAAGAATTAATAAGATAGATAAACCATTAGCCAACCTTATCAAAAAGAAGAGATAGAAGACTCAAATTAGTAAAATCATGAATGAGAAAGGAGAGATCACTACCAACACCAAGGAAATACAAACGATCTTAAAAACATATTATGAACAGCTGTACGCCAATAAATTAGGCAATCTAGAAGAAATGGACGCATTCCTGGAAAGCCACAAACTACCAAAACTGGAGCAGGAAGAAATAGAAAACCTGAACAGGCCAATAACCAGGGAGGACATTGAAGCAGTCATCAAAAACCTCCCAAGACACAAGAGTCCAGGGCCAAATGGCTTCCCAGGGGAATTCTATCAAACGTTTAAAGAAGAAATCATACCTATTCTACTGAAGCTGTTTGGAAAGATAGAAAGAGATGGAGTACTTCCAAATTCGTTCTATGAGGCCAGCATCACCTTAATTCCGAAACCAGACAAAGACCCCACCAAAAAGGAGAATTACAGACCAATATCCCTGATGAACATGGATGCAAAAATTCTCAACAAGATACTAGCCAATAGGATCCAACAACACATTAAGAAAATTATTCACCATGACCAAGTAGGATTTATCCCCGGGACACAAGGCTGGTTCAACACTCGTAAAACCATCAATGTGATTCATCATATCAGCAAGAGAAAAACCAAGAACTATATGATCCTCTCATTAGATGCAGAGAAAGCATTTGACAAAATATAGCATCCATTCCTGATCAAAACCCTTCAGAGTGTTGGGATAGAGGGAACTTTCCTCGACATCTTAAAAGCCATCTACGAAAAGCCCACAGCAAATATCATTCTCAATGGGGAAGCACTGGGAGCCTTTCCCCTAAGATCAGGAACAAGACAGGGATGTCCACTCTCACCACTGCTGTTCAACATATTTCTGGAAGTCCTCGCCTCAGCAATCAGACAACAAAAAGACATTAAAGGCATTCAAATTGGCAAAGAAGAAGTCAAACTCTCCCTCTTCGCCAATGACATGATACTCTACGTAGAAAACCCAAAAGCCTCCACCCCAAGATTGCTAGAACTCATACAGCAATTTGGTAGCATGGCAGGATACAAAATCAATGCCCAGAAATCAATGGCATTTCTATACACTAACAATGAGACTGAAGAAAGAGAAATTAAGGAGCCAATCCCATTCACAATTGCACCCAAAAGCATAAGATACCTAGGAATAAACCTAACCAAAGAGGTAAAGGATCTATACCCTAAAAACTACAGAACACTTCTGAAAGAAATTGAGGAAGACACAAAGAGATGGAAAAATTTTCCATGCTCATGGATTGGCAGAATTAATATTGTCAAAATGTCAATGTTACCCAGGGCGATTTACACGTTTAATGCAATCCCTATCAAAATACCATGGACTTTCTTCAGAGAGTTAGAACAAATTATTTTAAGATTTGTGTGGAATCAGAAAAGACCCCGAATAGCCAGGGGAATTTTAAAAAAGAAAACCATAGCTGGGGGCATCACAATGCCAGATTTCAGGTTGTAGTATAAAGCTGTGGTCATCAAGACAGTGTGGTACTGGCACAAAAACAGACACATAGATCAATGGAACAGAATAGAGAATCCAGAAGTGGACCCTGAACTTTATGGTCATCTAATATTCGATAAAGGAGGAAAGACTATCCACTGGAAAAAAGACAGTCTCTTCAATAAATGGTGTTGGGAAAATTGGACATCCACATGCAGAAGAATGAAACTGCACCACTCTCTTTCACCATACACAAAGATAAACTCAAAATGGATGAAAGATCTAAATGTGAGACGAGATTCCCTCAAAATCCTAGAGGAGAACACAGGCAACACCCTTTTTGAACTCGGCCACAGTAATTTCTTGCAAGATACATCCACAAAGGGAAAAGAAACAAAAGCAAAAATGAACTATTGGGACTTCATCAAGATAAGAAGCTTTTGCACAGCAAAGGATACAGTCAACAAAACTAAAAGACAACCTACAGAATGGGAGAAGATACTTGCAAATGACATATCAGATAAAGGGCTAGTTTCCAAGATCTATAAAGAACTTATTCGGGATCCCTGGGTGGCGCAGCGGTTTGGCGCCTGCCTTTGGCCCAGGGCGTGATCCTGGAGACCCGGGATTGAATCCCACGTCGGGCTCCTGGTGCATGGAGCCTGCTTCTCCCTCTGCCTCTCTCTCTCTCTCTCTCTGTGTGACTATCATAAATAAAAAAAAAAATTAAAAAAAAAAAAAAGAACTTATTCAACTCAACACCAAAGAAACAAACAATCCAATCATGAAATGGGCAAAAGACATGAAGAGAAATCTCACAGAGGAAGACATGGCCATGGCCAACATGCACATGAGAAAATGCTCTGCATCACTTGCCATCAGGGAAATACAAATCAAAACCCCAATGAGATACCACCTCACACCAGTAAGAATGGGGAACATTAACAAGGCAGGAAACAACAAATGTTGGAGAGGATGTGGAGAAAGGGGAACCCTCTTACACTGTTGGTGGGAATGTGAACTGGTGCAGCCACTCTGGAAAACTGTGTGGAGGTTCCTCAAAGAGTTAAAAATAGACCTGCCCTATGACCCAGCAATTGCACTGTTGGGGATTTACCCCAAAGACTCAGATGCAATGAAACCCCGGGACACCTGCACCCCGATGTTTATAGCAGCAACGTCCACAATAGCCAAACTGTGGAAGGAGCCTCGGTGTCCATCGAAAGATGAATGGATAAAGAAGATGTGGTTTATGTATACAATGGAATATTACTCAGCCATTAGAAACGACAAATACCCACCATTTGCTTCGATGTGGATGGAACTGGAGGGTATTATGCTGAGTGCAGTAAGTCAATCGGAGAAGGACAAATAGTGTATGTTCTCATTCATTTGGGGAATATAAATAATAGTGAAAGGGAATATAAGGGAAGGGAGAAGAAATGTGTGGGAAATATCAGGAAGGGAGACAGAACATAAAGACTCCTAACTCTGGGAAACGAACTAGGGGTGGTGGAAGGGGAGGAGGGCGGAGGGTGGGGGGGAATGGGTGACGGGCACTGAGGGGGACACTTGACGGCATGAGCACTGGGTGTTTTTCTGTATGTTGGTAAATTGAACACCAATAAAAATTAATTTATTTAAAAAAAAAAACGCTTAAGAAATGCCTTGCCCTGAAATAACACCTCACTGTCACTGTTCCCCCACTTGGTATTGCTCTGCACTAAGGAATCAGCCAATATAGGTCATCTTCTCAAGAGGGACCCACCCTTAAATACACTACTTCCTGTCTTCCCACTGAGGAATCCTATCCCATTCTACCTAATGAATTTGATATCCCACACCCTCAGGTGCCCAAAACACTGCTTCAAATTCCTGACTTTGTGGTTTTTGTGAATGACCTTTGTCTCCAAGACACTGGGAGAACACACAGGACAGGATACACTCTCTGCTTTTCTCATTGCACTAAAGAAATTCTACTTTGGGATGCCTGGATTGGCTCAGCGGTTAAGCGTCTGCCTTTGGCTCAGGGTGTGATCCCGGAGTCCCAGGATTGAGTCCCACGTCGGGCTCCCTGCATGGAGCCTGCTTCTTCTTCTGCCTATGTCTCTGCCTCTCTCTCCGTGTGTCTCTCATGAATAAATAATAAAATCTTTAAAAAAGAAAAAAAGAAAGTCTACTCCCTTCAAGTGCAAAAGTAATGATGGTAATAATAGCAAACACATAGCTGGACTTGGACTCACTGTGTGTCAGACAATATTCTAAATTAACTCATTTAATACCCTCAACCACCCTACGAAATAAGTACTGTTATTACCCTCATTTTTACAGGTGAAACTACAAATAAAGAAGTCCCCTGCCCCCCCTATGAAATGACAGATCTGGAATTTGATTCCAGGCAGTCTGCACCAGAATCCACCGCACTACTAAGGTCTCGAGTGACAGAAGTATGGCACTGTTCTGTACTTGCACACTAGGAGAGGGGCCCCTTCCCACCCCCACTATTTATACAAACTCTAAGACTTCAGAATATATCGTGTCTTTGGAATCTCTGGTGCCTCAGGTCAAATCTGACATCAGTGAGTTTCCCACTGCTGCTGACACCCAAATATACATATTTGGAAACAAAGACTTGGACTGAAGACTGAGGATTTAATGTCCTCAGAGTGACATGAAAAAATACTGCATTCATGAAGCAAGATCAGGAAGCTCTAAAAAGAAAGGTTCATCCCCTCGGTATTCTCAGGCCCTAGAACATGGCTTCTCAACAAATATTCACCGGAACATTTATCAGATGATCAAAATTATCAGGAACAAAACAGGACTACCTGCTACTACCATAATACTCAACCTTGTCTTGGAAGCTATAAAGGAACAGTAGGGCAAAAAAATGAGGTGACTGGTATAACACTAGAAAAGCAGAGATAAAAAAACCTATTTGTTGCTGATATTATTTTATGCCCAGGAAGCCCAAAAGGTTCTGATGAGAAAAATGCATTAAAATGAATATACTAAAAAAAAATAAAAAAAATAAAAAATAAAAAATAAAAAAAAATGAATATACTCATGAGGTGGCTTATAAGTTAAATGTATAGAAGTCAATAACCATTATCTATTTTAATAATTTCCTAGAAAAGCAATGGGGGAACTTTTTCCATTCATAATAAGGGAACATATAGAGAATGACAACAAAAAGCTTTTAGCATCAAGCAATAATCAAAGAAGGATCTTCAAAGTATCCAGAGAAAAAGGACACCTACAAAAAAAAAAAAAAAAGATCAATCAGACAACAGCAGACTTCTCAACAGCAATAATGGAAATCAGAAGACAATGTCATAATACCTTCTAAGGGTTTAGAGGGAAAAATATAATTTAGAATTGAGTACTCAGCAAACCTATCTTTCAAGAAGAATAAAAAAATAAAGGCATTTACACATTTGCAGATAAATACAGTTTGAGACAGTTTACTGTGAAGAGATTTGCACTAAAGGATCTACTAAATTATATATTTCAAGAAGGTGGAAATCATCCCAAAAAAGGAAGACTAAGGTATAAAAAGGAAGCTGAGCAAATAAAATAGTAAACAAGTATTCAAATGTAAACGAGCACTGTGTGCATAAAATAATATTATTAACGTCTATTCTTTCAGTATGTTAATAGCTTCCTTAGGAAAGAAAGCACTAAAATAGTGAACAACAATAACATGTAAATTGGGAGACAGTGTTTCATGAAGTCCTTGTATTGTTTGGGTGGGAGATTACAATACTGTTTAACTGATTTTAGATTAAATACATATGGTAAAATTTTAAGACAAACCACTAAAAAATCTTTGGAAGGACCAATCAAGGAAAAAGAGAAAAGGCACAAATAAGTAATGTGGACAATGTAAAAGATATGGCCGAAATAAAAAAAATAAGAGAATACAATTAATTTTATAACTTAGATGAATTGGACCAATTTCCAGGAAAATTCATTTATTTATTGGATGAGCCCACTCTACCCTTAACCAGACAAATACATTAAGTGACCGAAGATGCAAAAATCCTAAACAATTTATTAGCAAACCAAATCCAGGGTGAGTAAAATAAATAAATAGATAAATAAATAAATAAATAATAAAAAAATAAAAAAAATAAAAAAAGATTTACTCTAACATGACAGTGTTGGGTCTAATTCCAGAACTGCAAGAGCAGTTTATCATTAGAAAGTCCCATTAACAAAGTGTCCCCGTGACTCTGAGGGAGAAGCTCAGTCCTCTTTGTCAGCCCTAGGGAGAGGGGTAGCTGAGAAGGGGACAGGTTTCCTGGGGAGGGGGTCTCTGAAGAGGACAGGCTGGGGAGGGGCCTGGAGCCTGTGAGAACATATACACTGCTATAATAATATATACACATGGCAACTCTGAAGTAGAGGCACTAACCTCCTTTTGAAAATGTAAAAAGTAAGGCTAAATGAGGTTAAAAAACTTGACCAAGGTCACAATGCTACTAAGTAGTCGAGCAGCAATCCAAATAGAGGTTGATCTGGATCTATGGCTCATGTTTTCCACCACTATGCTGTTTTTCCTTTACTGTTGACTGTAGTAGACATTCAATAAATGGTGGCCATGTGCCAGGTACTTGACATATGTTCTAACAGCCACAAAAACTGTCCAAGGTAGGGGCACCTGGGTGGCTCAGTTGGTTAAGCATCTGACTGTATCTCAGGTCAGGTTTTGATCTCAGGGTTGTGAGTTCAAGGCCCGTGTTGGGCTCCTTGTTGGACATGGAACCTACTTTAAAAAAAAAAACTGTCCAAGGCATTAAACTCATTTTACTGATGAGAAAACTGATACTTGAGAGGGTAAGTGTAAGGTCACACAATCAAGACGTGGGGGTTCCTGGCTTGGAAACTGGGCTTGCCAGACTCCACAGCCCACTTGTCCTAGATTGTTACAAGGTGTGAATGAAACCCAAGTGGAGATGAATCTCAATGTTTGAAGTCAAGATAGGCAGGCCCTCTTCACTCCTTGAGAGATGAGGGTCTCTACATCACGGTTAGTGTTAGGAATCAGAAAAACTCCTCTCCACAGAGATCTCTCTACCCATAGAGCTGAGGGAGACCCTAATCTCCAGGAGAGTGAGAATGACTCCAAACCCAGGGAGGTCTAAAGGAAGCAGTTCACATTAGCAGTATGGTCTAGATACGGAAGCCAGGGACATTGGAAGCTAGTATGGACAAGCTCATGGGAAGTCATGTCTAACCAACTTTTCATTACTTTCATTACTTTCATTACTTTTCATGAAGAGTTTGAACACAGTATGTCAGGAGGGCCACAAACTCCTCATATCCGGGTTTTAGTGTTAGAGTATCTTAGATGATCTCATGGACAGGTGAACAGTAAGTGTAGTTAGGCAGGTTAGTGGATATCATGCTGCTTCCTATCTTTGAGCCTTTGCCCATGCTGTACCATTTGCCTGGACTGCCCTCCTCTCCTCTTGTTAGTCATCCAGTAGATTATTACTCATCTCTTTAAAGCTCAGTTCATATGCCATCCCTTCTAAGAAATCTTCCCTGGTCCCCTGACCTGGGTCCTATATTCCTCAGAGACTCTCACATCTATTGTATCCACTGTTACTGCACTGGCCACACTGAATTGTGGTTCTGTGTCTGGGGACATATCCTGTTCATTTCTGGGTCCTCAGTGTAGAGCAGGAGGCCTGACATGTAGTAGGTGGTCAGTTGATTTTGCTCAATTAGACTTATAACTAGTTGGATGGTTACATTGGTAGTGACTAATGAATTCATGTTGGCCTGGAGAGGGAAATCTCCGGTGGCATGCTACAGGGCCTTGTGTATACTGATAGCATTCTGATGAAATCAGTGGGTGACCAAAAAAAACTAAGGGAGTATGTTACATATTAGACAACAGAATTAGTATCCCAACAGTCATGGGCAAGTAGATACACTGGAACTACATTGGTCCCAGGACCAACGAGTTTAGGGGAAAAGTCAGGACTGAAACCTCACAACCTATTGCAACCTTGACAATGGAAGAAAAGAGTTTTGGAGCTGAAACTTAGCTCCCCATGTTGTCCAGCATTATAACAGTACTTACTATGTTCCAGGCTTTGTACCAGCCTCTGTACCACCACCACTTACAGCCCAGTAACAGAAAAAGTCTAATGGGGGTGATTGGCTTGACCTGGGACCAAGAAACAGTTCCTCACAGAGCAGGGAGAGGGGGATCCTAGCTGGGCTCAGACGGCTCAGTGAGAGCTGGGGTTTTGGTTTTCACCAAGTAATAGGCAGGCATGACAGTGCGGTGGTTTGAGGGCTGTTTGAGAAAGAGGTCCACCTTCAAGGCCCTCAGGGCAGAGAGCCAGTCATAGAGAACATGGGTCTTTGTCACCACCCTACCAACCAGGAGCTTGCTTCTCCAAAGAACCCAGGAGCTATCCTTACTGCTTCTTCACAACCCTCACCCTTCCAAACAATGACATCCATGCTCCTTAGCATGGTATGAAAGGCCTTCATGACTAGCCTCATTCTCAATGCATTTCCCAATCATCCACATTAATTATTTAATTAGTTAATTAATTCAGTTTATTCCATAAATATTTATTGAATGTCTACTAAATATTACTATGCACTGTTCTTCTTGGCACTGGGGATACAGTTGTGAACAAAACAAAGTCCCTGCTTTGTGGAGCTTACAGTCTACTGGGAAACAACAAACACCAATCACAATAAATAAATACAAAATATATCAGGGAGTGATCATCACTTCGTACAAAAACATAAGACATCAAGTAGGATAATGGGGTTAGAAAACACTGGTGAATGGAACTAGTTTGGTCAGGGAATGCTTCTCTAGGGAGGTGACATTTGAGCATACGGGAAGTGGGTGGGAAACTCATGAGATTATCTGGAAAGAAGAGTGTTGCAGGCAGTGAGAACAGCAAGTACAAAAGCTCTGAAGGGGGGAGGGCACCTGACATGTTTGAGGAATATCAAGGAAGCTGGGGTGGCCGGAAAAAAGTGAGAAATGGGAAGAGTAACAGGATAGGAGGTCAGAAAAAGCATGGGGACCAGACCGTGCAGGCTTTTGGGCCATGATGAGGGCTTTGACTTTTATTCTGGGGGAGCTGGGAGCCAGGAAGAATTTCGAGCAGAAAAGAGACATGAACTGATACAGATTTTAAAAGGAATTTCAAAGAATTAGTAATAATAAGCAAAAGAAAAAAAGATGATTACTAGGAAAACAAAAAGGCATACAACAAAGGATCTATAATTAGAGTGTAATGTGTGGTTTAGACGTGAACAATAATTATAATGTCATACTTATGCAAACAATGATTATTGGTTGAACAAAATAGTATAAAATTTTTTTTAAATGAAAGATGCAACCACAAAGATGAGCAAGCAACAAGAGACTATGAAGGATGACAAGGCAGATTAGAAAGCGAAAAATATGCAGCTTGTACACGTGAAAAATATACTTACTGAAATAAAAAACTCAGTAGTCAGATTAAGCAGACAGAGTTGACAGAGCTGAAGAGAGAATCCGTAAACTGAAAGATATATCTGAAGAAATTGCTTAGAATGAAATGTAGGAAGACAAGGAAATAGATAATATCAACAAGACATTATGAGATATGGAAGATACAATGAGGCTCAAAATATGACTAACTGGATTCTGAGAAAGAAAATATAGGAAGGATGGAAGAAAGGCAATATTTGAAAAGATAATGGCTGAGAATTTTCTAGAATTTATGAAAAACATGAATTCAAAAGCATGAAGCACATTTTTAAAGTAGAATAAAAAAGAAATACATGCCTAAACATGTTAGAATGAAACTGCATACCCCCTGCAGATCCCCCTCTGAGAGAGAGTGAGAGAGAGATAATTTCTTAAAAGTAGCTTAAGTATAAGAAAATAAAAACAGCTACCAAAAATAGCCATTAGACAGCAGACTTCTAAATACCTATCACAACAACTGGGAGAATTTAACACCAAGAGACCTGGTCTAAAAGAACATCTAAACATTGTATTTATGATAAAAGAAAATGATCCCAGAATGATAGTCTGAGATGCAAGAATGTATGCATGTAAATCCAAAAAAATACTGTCTATATAAAATAATACTAATGATGATGCAGAATCTGTGAGGTTAGAAAAAAAGGAACAAACTAACATACTCAAGACAATAGCATGTGGCAAAGAGAGGAATGATCAGAGATGAAGTTTCCTGCATTCTTCAAGAGGGAGGTTAAAATACAATTTCCTTTAGACCTTGTAAGTTATGCATGCATGGTAAAAGTTCAAGGATAACCACAGAAAGAATTTTTTAAAAAAAGAATGCGTAAATAAATTTCAAACAGTACAGAGGAAAAAAGTGAATAAGAAAGCAAATAAACAAATATCCAAACTAAAAAACAGGCCAGCAAAAGAAAAATGAAGCATAGAAAAGGTGGTGGTAGGAAATAGAAATAAAAAAAGTATGATGGTAGAAACTAGCCCAAATATATCACAGAAAATGTAAACAGACTAAACTCACCCATTAAAAGGGATCATCAGATTAGATTTTTTTTTAGATTAGATTTTTTAAAAAGGGTCCAGCTATATGTCATTTTTAAGAGATATTCAAGGAAAAGGGTATGAGAATATTGAAAAATTAAAGGATGGAAAATTCTTCATCACACAAATCCAAATAAGAAGAAAAGCTTGTGTTGTAAGATTAGATAGACTTCAAAAATGTGTTATTGAGAATAGAGAGGGTCATTACATATTTACCAGGAACATATAACAATTTTTCATTTGAATATTCCTAATAAAATATCCTCAAAATATATAAAAATTGTTAAAAAGAACTCTAAGGAGAAACAGACAAATCCACCATCATAGTTGAAAATTAGCACACCTATTACAATTATTGGCATAGCACAACCAAAAAATCAGTGTAGAAAATTTGAATAATACAATTAACAAACTTGATACTAAACATAGGTGGAACTCTGTGTTCAACAATTAGAGAACACACATCTTATAAAGCACATAGGAAACATTCAAAAATATTTATCATGTACTTAGCCACAATACAAGTCTCATAAATTTTAGAGTTGCTACCACACAGACTGCATACTCAGACCACAATTCAATTACGATAGATTTCAATCACAGAGAGATACATTAAAAATTGCCCGCACATCTAGAAATTTAGAAACACACACCTCTATATAACTCACCAAAGAAGTAACCATGGTGGAAATGCTGAAGTACTCGGAACTGAACAATAATGAAATGGGACATGTTTGAATGTGTAGAAAAGTAGTATTTGGAATCTACATCCTTAAATGCACACACCATGAAACAAGAGAGGCTGAAAAATAATGAGCTCCATGTCCAACATAAGCAATTAGAAAAAGAACAACAGAATAAATCCAAAAAATGTGGACGGAAGTAGGTCAAAAAAGATGAGAGCAGAAATTAAAGAAATAGAAAACAAAGACACAATAGAGAGGAGTAACAGGGCCAAAAGTTGGTTCTTTGAAAAGACTAATAAAATGGACAACCCTCTGGTGAGATTGATCAAGAAAAAAAGTGAGAAGGCACAAATAACCAATATCAGCAATGAAAAAGGAGACATAGTTACAGATTATACACAGCAGAGGACTTTAAAAGGGGGGCCTTTATGCCAAAAACTCTGAAAGTGCAGATAAAATGGACCAATTCCTAGAAATTGATAACTTACCAAAATTGACTCAAGAAGAAAAAACAATCCTGACTAGCCCTCTGGCTACTAAAGGAATTAAAGAAGTAGGTAAAACTCTTCCTAGCCTAAAACAAACACAAGAACAAAAAACAGGAGGCTGAATTTTCCAGTCAATGTGTGGATCACGGGTAGGTGAAAAAGTATTGGATCCCCTCAGCCCTGGAGGCATCCACGTAGGACGTAAGGCAGTGGAGAACCTAGGCAGGCTCTCTCTCTATGGCAGCCTCCTGTGGAGATCTTTACAGGGTGGCCCTTTGTGAGACAAGGCCTGACAAACCCCTCTACAGTTCCCGTAGGTAGTGAGCACGAATGAGTAACATCCAGCACTCAGCTACTGCTCTGTGGTAAATGTGCTAAGCAGAGTCAAGGAGGAGCTCTATCACTTGGACAGCCTCTTCAGTAGCCAGCTTCTGTAGTCTTCTGATCACTGAGGACAAGAGGGGCTGTGGAGCTGCTGGAGGAGTCTGTGTCCCAGTTGCCAAGAAACACCACACACAGCCCAAGTTGTGACTGGCTGGTGCAGGGCTGGGTGCAGGGAGGCCAAGCAGGGGTTGCTGGAGGGTGTAGCTCCAGGTGGTAGCCCTGAAACTCTGTCTTCACGAATACCAGACACTTCTATCCGTTTGTAGCTGATGAGCCCTTTTAATGGTGTCCAAGCTAGCTGCAGGGTGATGGTTCTAACAGTGATGCATGTTCTGCAAATAAGAGCTTCATCATTATTTCAAAATAATTAGGATGAAAGAGTTCAATTGGATTCGAAATCTAATTACACTGTCTCAAGAAATTTTAACAATACACTTGGTCAGTGAAACAAAAAGGGCTGATACCATTTCAACTGTTAAACATTTTTTAACAGGTTTTAAAATTGGCTTTAAATACTTTATTGCTTAATTGTACAAAGGAAGATTTTTGTTGAGGATTCAAATCTCTGTTAAGGATTTGAAGAACACATCATTAAAAAGTCTTGATTGGGATTTGTGTGTAGTCACTTCAAGCATAAAACCTGACATAAAAATAAGCATGTTATGGAAGCAGATGTCAAGTTTTTCATTTAAATTTTTGGAAATATTTTATTTAGAAGTTTAATATTAAGTCAATGTTAAAAAGCAAAACACCAGGGCAAGATGGTTTTACAGGAGAATGCTACCAAACAAGTCATTCCAAAGTCATTTAGCATCTTCCAGAATATTGAAAAAAGGGAACACTAACTCATTCTATGATACCAGCAGAACTTGAGGCCAAAAGCAAATTACGATAGCATGAGAAAGGAAAATTAAAGACTGATTTTACTCATTGACACAGATACAAAAACCCTAAACAAATATTAACAAACTAAATCTGGTACTCTATAAAAAGGAAAAGATCATGACCAGGTTGTGTTTATACCAGAAATGCAAAAGTAGTCTTCCATGAGGAAAATCCATAAACATCATTTACCACATTATTACATTCCTGGGGGGGGAAACCCCATGATCATCCTAAGAAATAGAAAAGGTAACTGACAAAAAAAAAAATTCAACACCGTTTTGTGATTTAAAAACAAAAATAGAAACTTCTTAGCATAGTGACAGGTGGGCACTTGCTTGAATCTGATAAAACCCAGAGAAATCCACAGCAAATATCATTCTTAATAGGGAAAAAAGTTAGTGGTGTTTCCTTGAAAATACCCAACAAGAGACGGATGACCACTACTGTCTTTTCTCTTGAACACTGTACTGGAGGTCCTGTCCATCTCAGTAACACAAGAAGAATAAATTAAGGGCATAAAGAATGGAAAGGAAAAAACAAAATGGTCATTATTTAGAGCTGATATTGTTGTCAACATAGAATACACAAAAGAATATACAGACAACTTAGAAGAAACAAGGGCTCCTCGAGAAATGGTCAATTCTAGGGATGGAGCAGGAAAATAAGATGAGTAGGGAGGATCTTGTAGTGCCAAAGCAAGGAAGACAGTGCTAAAAAAACAAAAGATGGAAGCATGTCAAAGGGACACTGTAGCCAACCTGAAAGAGCCCCCAATGGCCAAAGTTAGAACAATTTGAGCAATAAGACAAATGACAAAGGATTGGACTTATAAGTCAAATTCTTAAATAAATATGCAAGCGTTCATACGGATACAAACAGGCAACTGGGTACAAAAGCAAATGGGCAGGTAAATAAACAAATGAGAAGAAATAAATAGTTTTTACAGAAGAATTCCAAATACTACATGTAAATGCACCCCCTTTCAGAGGTGGGGCTTAAATCCTCTCCCTCTCCTTGAAGGTAGGCTAGATTCTTCTAAAGAACAGAAAATAAAAAGGGGAAAATAACAACTTCACAGCGGAAAAACTTGGTGAACACTGCTTTAACCGGTGATTAAGGCCAACATTGGTGATGTCATAGGGATATCACATACCTCTGATATAATGTGATGAAAAGGCCACTTCAACTCTATGGTATTCTTTCCAAAAACAACCCCAGTCTAATTATGAGGAAAACTTCAGACATCCAAACTGAGGGACATTCTACAGTACGCTTCAAAACTGTCAAGGGCATGAAAAGCATGGAAAGACTAAGAAACTGTCATAGACCAGAGGACAACAGAGGTGACAACTAAATGCAATGTGGTGTTTTGAACTGGATCCTAGAACAGAAAAAAAGACATTAGTGGGAAAACTGATAAATCCATATAAAGTCTGAAGTTTAGTTAATCGTAATATACCAATATGGCTTTCTTAGTTTTGACAAATATACCATAGTGAGGAATACACAGGAGCTCTCTGTACTATCTCTTTACTTAATTAGTTAAAAATAAAAAGTTTGATTAAAAAGTTAAAGGTTAGCAAGGTGAATGGTTGTAATATTAATATAAAAATCAACTTCATTTCTATACACCTGCAAATGAGATAAAACATGTTAAGTAACAAGATCTCCTTTATAGTAACAACAAAACCATAGATACCAGGGAATAAGCCTAACACAAGATATGCAAGTCCTTATGTAGAGAATTAGAAAACTATACCAAGAGACATTCAAGAATTTATTTAAAATGAAAGGTATATCATGTTCATAGCTAGAAGACTCAGCATCATAAACATATCAATTCTCTTCAAACTGATCTAGATTCATTGCAATTCCAATATTCTTGTAGGACATGACAAGATGATTGTAACATGCGTTTGGAATAACAAAGGGCCAGGAACATATGATATTCCTGAAGAAGAATAAGATGGGAAGACTTTGCTGTACTAAATGTCGAGATCCTTTATGAAACCAAAGTAATTAAGGTAGTGTAATTAAGATAGTGTGATACCGGTTCAGGAAACAAAAAGTTGGCCAATAGCAGAGATCTCAGAAATGGAACAATATAGATATGGGACTTTGGTGTATGACAGAGATGGCACTTCAGATCATTAGGTTATCAGTGTGGAAAGTAATGAAACTGGCTCCCTTGGGGCACCTAGGTGACTCATTTGGTTAAGTGTCTGCCTTCAACCCAGGTCATGATCTTGGGATCCTGGGATCAAGCCCCTTGTCAGGCTCCCTGCTCAGTGGGGAGTCTACCTCTACCTCTCCCTCTACCCCGCCCCCCTGCTCGTGTTCTCTCTCTCTCTCAAATAAATAAAATAAAATCTTTTAAATTTTTTATTTATTATTTATTTTTTAAAATATTTTATTTATTTATTTATTTATTTATTTATTTATTTATTTATTTATTCATGAGAGACACAGAGAGAGAGAGGCAGAGACATAGGCAGAGGGAGAAGCAGGCTCCATGCAGAGAGCCCGATGTGGGACTTGATCCTGAAATTCCAGGATCATGCCCTAAGCCAAAGGCAGACGCTCAACTGCTGAGCCACCCAGGATTTCCAAATGAAATAAAATGTTAAAAAAAAAGAAACTGGCTCCCTACCTTATATCTTTATATCACACAAAAATCAATTCCATTTGGATTAAGGACTTAAATAGGGAAAAAATGCTTTTAAACTTTTATTTGAAGAAAATAAAGAATGTCTTTATGATCATAGGTTAGGTAGGACAACACAAAAAACTGTGCTGGCTATACAGAAAAGATTGAATTTTTCAACTCAACTAAAAATAGGAATTCCTGCTCATGCATAGACATCATAAAAGAAAAAAAAGCCACAAACTGAGAAAAGATATTCAACACATATAATTGGCAAATAATGAGTATCTAAATGATCGACTCCTACAAACCAATAAAAATGATAAAAATCCCAATTTTAAAAATAGGCAAAAGACATTAGCAGTCACTTCACAAAAAAAGAAACATGAATGGCCAATAAACATGAAAAAAATCTTCAACCACATTAGTGATTGGAAAAATGCTAATTAAGTCCACGTCGAGATCTCATCACTCACTATAATGACAGAAATTAAAAAGTGGGACAATATCAAGTACTAATTAGGGTGTGGACCAATGGGATCTCTTATAAATTGCTGAAAGGTATATAAATTGGCAGTCTTCAGATAGGAATACATTTTGGCATAATACTGTCAAGCTGAATGTTTACATTGCTACTAACTTAATTCTATTCCTAAGTGTATACATTAGAAAGATGGGTGTGCATGTGTAGTAGGAGACATGTAGGAGACAATGCACAAGAATATTCATAGTAGCACTCTTCCTAAGAGCAAAAAGCTGGAAACAATCCAAATGTCTATCATCAGATAAACAGATGAATAATTTGTTTTATGGTCACCCAATGAAATATTATATAGCATTGAGAATGAATAAGCTAGAGTGACACGCAAAAACACAGGTGAATCTTTGAAACAATAACGAGTGAAAGAAGTCACAGAAGAGTGCATACAATATGATGCTATTTTACAAAGCCAAATAAATAATGTATTCATTAAACATTTCCACAAATATGAAAAAAAATGTGTCAAAATGAGCAAGGGAACGTTAAACATAAGACTTAAGAGAATGGGACTTTATGGTGGGGGATAGGGGAGACTAGGACAGAAAATGACATAGGAATAGACACTATCATTAATGTTGCTTTTGGGTGGGGTTGTGACTTCTTCAATTTTCATCATATTATTTCTTTATAACTCATGTATATAATTTTTTATTATATATCTAATATATTTTTCATGAACAGAGAATTGAAGAGTAGGAGGAAGTGAGGAATGACAGCTCTTTTGGAGAGTTTTGCTGTTAGGGGAATAGGGAAAGTTAGTTGCATGGGGATGTATGATGAATAGGGTTTTAAATGTTTTTAAAGATGGCAGCAATAGGATATTAATGGAATGACAGAATAAGAGCTTTGGTGAACTGGCTTTCCTTTTAACACAATAAAAATATGGGCAAACCAAGTAAAATCAATGATCTCAAAACCTGCAATTAATGAAAGACACAGAATGACTTGGAAATCATCTAAGAGAATCTACAGAATCTTGGTATGACAATGGGTTCTGTGACATTTTAACTTGTAGCTAATTCCATCCTCCTTCGCTCTCTAGCTCAGTAGTATATAGTAGGCAAAGGCTGACTATATTGCAGACAGCAGAGAGGCCTGACTGCTTTGGCCAGGAATTTTTTTTTTTAAAGATTTTATTTATTTATTCATGAGAGACACACACAGAGAGGCAGAGACACAGGCAGAGGGAGAAGCAGGCTCCTCGTAGGGGGCCTGATGCGGGACTCGATCCCAGGACCCCAGGATTATGACCAGAGCCAAAGGTAGATCCTCAACCACGGAGCCACCCAGGTGTCCCTTTGGCCAGGAATTTAAAAGGAAATCCCAGAGAATGAGACAACCATAAGAAACTTTGAAAAGCTCTGATACATTCCCAGGTATCTAAAGGGCTGTGCACATATTCAAAGCTATGCACATGCCCAAAAAAGAGCTGGAAAAGGAAAGGCCCCAAGTCACTCACTTCTGGCTGACTGTAAGCAGAGTATGAAAGTTAAGGCTGCCTTTTAAACTGGCTAAAGTTTGAAGGCATGCTTTCTTGCACAGATCCCCTTGGCAAAGGGTGGAAGACATGTGGACAAGACATTTTTTAAAAGATTTTTAAAATTTATTTATTCATTCATGAAAGACAGAGAGAGAGAGAGAGAGAGAGAGAGAGAGAGAGAGAGAGAGGCAGGCAGAGACACAGGCAGAGGGAGAAGCAGGCTCCATGCTGGGAGCCCGATATGGGACTCGATCTCGTCTCCAGGATCACGCCCTGGACTAAAGGCAGGCGCCAAACCACTGAGCCACCCCGGGATCCCTGTGGACAAGACATTTAAAGGAAATCCAACCAATCACTGGCTGACCACCAAAGTATACTTACACAGGTGTGACCTCCTAGCAATCCAGGCTTAAAAATAAAAACAAGAAGTTTTTAAAAATAAGCTAGCAGAGAACTCAGACCACATAGTGCAAGGAATATAGAATCCACTGAATTAGTTGAGAAAAGTAACTGAACAACTAAACAGCAATAAGGAAAATAACAAGGATAACCACACATACATACACACACATTCACATATTCCCAGAAAAACAAACCTTGAGGGTAGAAGAGGTTTATACCAGAGTTGTTAGAATAGAGTATCTAAAATGCCCAGTTTTGGGGGCACCTGGCTGGCTCAGTTGGAAGAGCAAGTGACTCTTGATCTCGGGGTCATGTGTTCAAGCCTCATGTTGCGTGTAAAGGTTACCTAAACAAATAAAAGATTTTTAAAAATGCTCAGTTTTTGACAAAAAATGATGAGATATGCAAAGAAATAGCAAAATATGTTACATGTACACATAAAAAAAGCAGCCAAAAGAACTTTTCCCTGAGGGAGTCCATGTTTAGAACTTAATAGACAAAGACTTTAAATTATTACTATATTTTCAAAGAAATAAAAGAAAGTATATCTATAAGAATTAAGGAAAAGTTTGAGAACAATGTCTCACCAAAGAGAGAATATCAATGAAGACACAGAAATCACAAAAAGAATCAAATAGAAAATCTGGAGTTGAAAAGTATAATAACTGAGCAGCCTGGGTGGCTCAGCAGTTTAGCGCTGCCTTCAGCCCGGGGCATGATCCTGGAGACCAGGGATCGAGTCCCACATCAGGCTTCCAGCATGGAGTCTGCTTCTCCCTCTGCCTGTGTCTCTGCCTCTCTCTCTGTTTCTTGAATAAATAAATAAAATCTTTAAAAAAAGTATAACCAACATATGCATAATGGGAGTACCAAAAGAGCAAGAGGAAGAGAAAGGGCCAAAACATTGCAAAATTGATGAAAAACATTAATCTAGGGGCACCTGGGTGGCTCAGTGGTTGAGCCTTTGGCTCAGGTCATCATCCCGGGGTCCTGGGATTGAGTTCCACATTGTACGCCCCACAGGGAGGCTGTTTCTCCCTCTGCCTGTGTCTCTGCCTCTCTGTGTCTTTCATGAATAAATAAAATATTTTTTAAAAAAAACAAAAATATTAATCTGTATACGTAAGAAGTAAATGCAAGTAGAATACGCTCAAAGAGATCCACAACTAGACACATCATAGTGCAACTGATGAAAGCAAAGACAAAAAGAAAATCTTGACTACAGCAAGAGAAAAATGACTTATCACATATATGGGACCCTCAATAAGATTAACAGCTGACTTCTCATCAGAAACCATGGAGATCAGAAGATAGTGTGATGGCATCTTCAAAATATTTACAGAAAAAGACTATCAATTCAGAATCTCTGTATCTAGCCAAAGTGGTTCTTCAAACATAAAAGATAAGATAAACAAAAACTGAAATAATTTGTTGCTAGCAGACTTATCCTACAAGAAACACTACTTTTGGGCTTAAATTAAGGGACACTAAATGGTAAGTTGAAATAGGTATTATGAAAGAAAGTATTTTTGTTTTTGACTCTTATTTTCCTATCTGTTTTAAAATACAACTGTATAAAGCAATAATAATAAAACTGTGTTGATGGGCTTATAATGTAAGAAGGAATTCATATGATAATAACACTACAAAGAAGGAAAGAGGGAACAGAGGCATATTAGAACAAAGTTACTTTTGAAATCAGAATTAATTTGAAATAGATTGTTTCCAGTTAAGATCTTTTTTTTTAATAAAGATTTTACTTATTTATTTATGAGGGACACAGAGACAGAGAGGCAAAGACACAGGCAGAGTGAGAAGTGGGACTTGATCCCAGGTCTCCAGGATCACACCCTGGGCTGAAGGCAGCGCTAAACCGCTGAGCCACCAGGGCTGCCCAAATATCCAGTTAAGATCTTAATTGTAATCCCCAGGGCAACCATTAAAAATCTAAAAAAATATAATTAACAAGAAAATTTAAAAGTTAAGGTAAAAAATACTTAACACAAAAGAAGAAAGGAACTGAAGAACAAAGGAACAGAAAAGACAAATGACAAACAAAGCATATATTAATTCTTCACAAACTCTTCCAAAAATAGAGGAAGAAACACTTCTCAACTCATTCTATGCAGCCAGTATTACCCTGATACTAAAACCAGACAAAGACATCACAAGAAAACTATAGACCTATATACTATATGAATATAGATGTAAAAATCCTCAACAAAATACTAGCAAACGAAGTCCAGCAGTGCATAGAAAGTATCATGTAGGGGATGCCCAGGTGGTGCAGCAGTTTAGCGCCTGCCTTTGGACCAGGGCGTGATCCCGGAGTTCCGGGATCAAGTCCCACATCAGGCTCCCTGCATGGAGCCTGCTTCTCCCACTGCCTCTCTCTCTCTTTCTTTCTCTCTCTGTCTTTCATGAATAAATAAATAAAATCTTTTTTTAAAAGTATTATGTAACACGACCAAGGGTGATTTATTTAAGGAATGCAACATTGGTTTATCATCTGAAAACTAACCAATGTAATATAGTATATTAATAAAGTATAAATAACAGATGATCATCTCAGTAGACACAGAAAAAGTATTTGAAAAAAATCCAACATCCATTCATAGCAAAAAGACAACAGAAAACTAGGAGGTGAAGGAAACTTCCTCAATTTGATAAAGGATATCTATATAACACCCACAACTAACATCACACTTAATGGAGAAAGACTCAATACCTTCTAAGATCAGAAGCAAGATAAGAATGTGCACTCTTATCACTTCTAGGCATCACTGTACTAGATAGATCTAGTCAGGGCAAATAATCAAGAAAAAGAAAAGGTATCCATATTAAGAAAAGTATAACTGTATTTGCAGATGACATGATCTTATATATAGAAAACCCTAAGGAATCCACTAAAAAACTATTTGAACTAATAAGTTTAGCAATGTGACAGGACCTAAGATCAAGAAACAAAAATCAAATATATTTTTATGAACTAGCAATGAACACTCTGGAAGTGAAATTAGGAAAATAATTCCATTTATAATAGTAGCAAAAAGAATAAAACACCTAGGAATAAATTTAACAAAAGAAGTGCAAGATGTGTACACTAAAAACTACAAAAACACTTCTGAAAAAAATTATTTAGATCATGTTCATGGATTGGAAGGCTTAATATTGTCAAAGGCAATACTTCCCTTTTAAAAATATTTATTTATTTATTCATGAGAGACACACAGAGAGAGGTAGAGTCACAGGCAGAGGTTAGAAGCAGGCTGCATGCAGGGAGCCCGATGTAGGACTTGATCACAGAACTCCAGGATCACGACCTGAGCTGAAGGCAGATGCTCAACTACTGAGCCACCCAGGTGTCCCAAAGGCAATACTTCCTAAATGGATATATAGATTTAATATAATCCCTATAAAAATCCCAGCTGTTTTTCTGCAGGAATTGACAAGCTGATCCTAAAATTCACAGGGAAATGCAAGGGACTTAGAATAGTCAAAACGGTCTTCAAAAGAAAAAGTTAGAGGACTCCCATTTCCTGATTTCAAAAGTTATGACATAGCTATAGTAATCAAGACAGTATGGTCTGGCATAGTGACAGACCTACAGATCAATGGAGTAGAACTGAGAATCCAGAAAATTAACCTTTACATTTAAGATTTATGGTCAGTTGACCTTTGACAAGGGTTTCCAAGACAATTCAAAAGGGGTAAAAATACTCTTTTCAACAAAAGGTACTGGGACAACCAGACGCCCATATGCAGAAAAATGAAATGTGGACCTCTGCCTCACACCATACACAAAAACGAACTCCAAACGGATCATTGATCTAAATATAAGAGCTAAAACCATACAACTGCTAGAAGAAAAAGCAGGAAGAAACCTTTGTGACCTTGGGTTAGGGATTGCTTTCTTGGGCTATGATGTAAAATACTCAAGTGACAAAAAATTGACAAATTGGACTTTCTTCAAATTAAAAACTTTTGTGCATCAAAGGACACCATCAAGAAAGTCAAAAGATAACTCACGGAATAGGAGAAAATATATGTAACTCTCATATCTGACAAGAGACCTGTGTCCAGGACATATAAAGAACACTTACAACTCAACAATAGGACAATCTAATTTTAAAAGGGCTAATGATTTGAATAGACATTTCTCCAAAGAAAATACTCAAATAGTCAATAAACACATGAAAAGATGTTCAACATTATTAGTTATTAGGGAAGTGCAAATCAAAAACAATGAAGTACCCCTTCATACTCGCTAGGATGGCTATAATGAAAAAGACAGACGGTAAAAAGTGTTGGTGAGGATATGAAGAAATTGGAACCCTCATACATTGCTGATGGGAATTCAAAATGGTGCAGGCACTTCTGCAAACAGTTCCCCAAAAAGTTAAACATAGATTTACCATAGGACCAAGCAATTCCACTTCCTAGGTGTCCACCAAAGGGAAAAGAAAACACACGTCCACAAAAAAAAGACTTGTGCAGAAATGTTCAGAGCAATATTATTCGTAATGCCAAACATGGAAACAACTGAAATGTCCATCAGCTGATAAATGGATAGGATAAACAAAATGCAACATATCCATATAATGGAATATTATTTGGCAGTAAAAAGGAACACTACATAACATGGATGAACCTCAAAAATATTATGCTAAGAGAAGTCAGTCATAAAGACCGATATATTATATGATCTCATTTATATAAAATGTCTAGACTATGGGACGTATGGGTGGCTCAGAGGTTGAGCATCTGCCTTCGGCCCAGGGCATGGTCTTGGAATCCCGGGATCAAGTTCCGCATCAGGCTCCCTGCATGGAGCCTTCTTTTCCCTACGCCTGTGTCTCTGCCTCTCTCTCTCTCTCTCTGTGTCTCTCATGAATAAATAAATAAAATCTTTTAAAAAATAAACGTCTAGACTAGACAAATCAATAGATAGGGACAGAAAGAAGATTAGTGGTTATCTATGCGGGGATCAAAGGAATGTGGTGTGTCTGCTAATGAGTAGGAAGCTTCTTTTTGGGGGGCATAAAATGTTCTAAAATTAATTGTAGTGATGGGTGCAGCAATTCTGCGAATATACAAAGAACACTGAACAGTATCCTTTAAAAGGGTGAATTTTGTGATATTAAATATATCTCAATAAGGCTGTATAACAAAAAGATGGGAACAAGAGCAGAATGTCTGCGTGCTAATGGGAACAATCTCATAGAGAGGGGGAAATTGATGAAGCAATGTCTTCAAGTAGGTATAAGAGGGTGGAATCTAGTGCCAGAGTAGAGGGACTGGATTTTTGTGACAGCAGGGCCAATTTATCCATAATAACAGAGAAGAAGGCAGAATCTGTGAATACAGATGCTGTTTGGTGGTGAGATGTGATGATGGGAATCTATGCAGGTTTTCTTCTGATGGTTTTAATCCCTCAGTCAAGTAGGCAGCTTGAGCAAAGGATGGAAGAAGTGGTAGCAGGAGATTTGAAGACAAAGAAGATAACAAAATAGTCAACCAGGAAGGTAGGAGAGTGAATAGCCAGGGAAGAGCAGTGGAGCCGGCAGAGAGTTGGATTTAACCAAGACTGGGGTTCTGCCCTATAGATGGGCTGAGGTACAGAGGGCCAAGGAAGTGAGGATGTATGCAAGGGAATGATTGTCATGATGGACCTTGGAATCGAGGCTAGCTAAAGGAAGGACACATGAACAGGGAGGAAGTAAAGGGTAGTGAAAATTTTCCATCTTGGTGGTGTTGAGGGATCATTGGAGTTGAGGGGTCAGAGTACAGAGTACACTAGAGGATAAGAAGCACTGGCTGGATGGCAGGATGCCTGAAGCAGAGTATGGAGGTGATGCAGTCATAGGTACTGATAAGAGGGGTTAAGACTGTTGTAGAGGGTGGCTGTGGGAGGGTCGAAAGGCAAAAGCGTTAAAGGAAAGCAGATCACAGAACTGAGAAACAGGAACATTGGAAGGATCATCTATGAGGATATTAAACTACCCAAGAAGTGGGACTGGGGTAGTGTTCAAGAGTGTCAGTGAGCTGACAGCTAAATTCTAGGAATGAAGTATGACTGGGGCAGGTATGTGTGTATGTCTGTACCTGACTATAACACAGATGGGTGGGTAATGGTATAGTGTGATGATCTGAGATTTATTTTTTTTAATTTTTATTTATGATAGAGAGAGAGAGAGAGAGAGAGACAGAGACATAGGCAGAGGGAGAAGCAGGCTCCATGCACCGGGAGCCCGATGTGGGATTCGATCCCGCGTCTCCAGGATCGCGCCCTGGGCCAAAGGCAGGCGCTAAACCGCTGCGCCACCCAGGGATCCCATGATCTGAGATTTAAAACAAGGTGGTTGTGGGACGCCTGGGTGGGTCAGTCGGTTGAGTGTCTGCCTCGCAATTTTGGCTCAGGTCATGACCTCAGGGTCAGATACAGTCCCAGGTTGGGCTCCACCCTGGGTGTGGAGCTTGCTTAGACTTCTCGCTCTCTCTCTTTCTCTCTGCCCCTCCCCCACTCCCTCTCTCTCTCAAACCCCCCCCCCCAAAACAAGGTGGTTGATATTTACATAATCTTAAAATATCCCCCACAAATTACTTATTACAAAGGAAAAAAGAGGGGGATCCCTGGATGGCTCAGCGGTTTGGCATCTGCCTTCGGCCCAGGGCGTGGTCTTGGAGTCCCGGGATCCAGTTCCGCGTCAGGCTCCCTGCATGGAGCCTGCTTCTCCCCCTGCCTGTGTCTCTGCCTCTCTCTCTGTCTCTGATGAATAAAAAAATAAAAAATATTTTAAAAAAGCAAAGGAATAAATAAAAAATAAAAAATAAAAAAGCAAAGGATAAAAGAGTAACCATACTGGAGAAACCTGGCAGGCATCACCTTAATAAATAAATAGTCAAAGTGAATAAAACTAGTATCAAGACAAACTGATAACGTGTGCGTTTTGATATAAAGCACTGAAGACACATCTCTTCTGTGGTATTCTTGCCAAAATAACATAACTTAACTATAATCACAAAGAAACATCAGACAAACCCAAATTCTGTAAAATAGTTGGGCAGAATGCTTCAAAAGTATCAAAGTAAAAAAAAAAGTATCAAAGTCATGAGAGACAAAGAAAGACTAAAGAACTGTCCCAGATTGGAAGAGCCTAAGGAGACATGACAACTAAATGCACTGTGGAATCCTGAATTAGATCCTAGAAGAGAAAAATTATATTTGTGGGATAACTGATGAAATCTGAATAAGTTCTATACTTTCATTAATAGTATTTTATCAAGATAAACTCTCTAATTTTGAGAATTGAACAAGAGTTGAATAATTTATTAACAAAGAATCTGAGTGAAGGGAGATATGAGAATTCTTTGTCTTATTTCTACAACTTTTTAAATCTGAAATTACTTTAAAACAATTTTTAAATTCTTTTTTTATTTTTTTAATTATTTTTATTCATTTATTTATGATAGACAGAGAGAGAGAGAGAGAGAGAGAGAGAGGGAGGCAGAGACACAGGAGGAGGGAGAAGCAGGCTCCATGCCGGGAGCCTGACGTGGGACTCCAGGATCGCGCCCTGTGCCAAAGGCAGGCGTCAAACCGCTGAGCCACCCAGGGATCCCCCCCCCTTTTTTTTAATTCTAAAAGGAAAGTTGTTTGAGGAGGGAAGAGAGAAAGTGTCTGGGAAGGTGAATTAGACTGAGGACACCTACCTTCACCTCTTGGCCTCCTGGCAAGAGGGATATGAGGGGGCTCCTGGTGAGCACCGTGCTCAGGGGAAAGCCAATTTCTATTCGAGCAATGGTTCTCAGCAGGGGCATAGACAGTCAAGGAATGTTTGGGGGCATTTTTGATTATCACAGTAATTGGAGATCACTAGTGACATTTAGTGGCCATGGACCAGGAGTGCTCAGTATCCCACAGTGCACAAGACAGCACCACACAGCAAAAAATTGTACTGCATCCCATACAACTTTAGAATGTCCCACCAGACAATAATCTCAGTGAAAAACCTGTTCATTTCACTCATTTATTCATTCAACAAACATCTATCGAGAGTGCCTACTATAGGCTAAGCACTGTTTTTAGGTAATAGGGGTACATCAAGCACAGAAAAGACAAAAATCTCTGCCCTTCTGGAGCTTACAGTCCAGTAGGAGAGTCAAACAATAAACAGCAAACACAATGAAGGTGTTGATGATACATTATTGAAGAGGGTGAGGAGTAGTATGGAAAAAATAGGTTGGGGTATATCTTAGGGGAGAGTGGTAATTTTAAACAGTATGGTCAGGGTAGGCCTCATTGAGAAAGTGACATCTTAATAGAGACCTGAAGGAAGTGAGGTCATGAGCCTTGTACATATTTGGGGGGAAAGCATTCTAGGTCCAGGGGATGGCCCAGTACAAACCCCTGAGGTGGAAGTGTGCCTACAAGGTTCAAGTATCATAAAGGAGGCTAGTATGGGTAGAATAGAGGGAACAAATGGGGAGAATGGTAGGAGAGAAGGTCAGAGAAGTTATGGAGGCCGGATCATGGATTTTAATATGTACTGACTTTTCCAGAAATTCAACAAATTGAAGGAGGATTTCACTTTGTTTAAAATTTTATGAAGAATTAATCATGACATGGAAAATCACATCATCATGGTTTCTAAGTCAGCAATCAACACATATGTGTCACCTTCCCAGATACAAGTATCATTACATGCAAGACCATTCGTTATGTCTTCTAGTAAAATTATATTTTAGTCTTTACATATTGAAATACATATTGTTTTATTAGAAATTACTCTTCCCTTGCTTCCTTCTTATATTACAATTAGGACATTACATTGGTTGGGGAGGGATTATGTGTGTAGGCAGATTCTGTTCTCTATGTACTTCATTTCAGAATAGTGAAAGAATTTCAAAATATAAATTATAAAAATGGAATGTTGGGTCCAATAGGTATGAGAACCACTAAGGCATGACAATACAACAAAGAAATTGTTCAGAAGCCAGAGTGAGGATGAAGATTTCGCTGACACCTGACGGTGAGTTCCAGAAGGCCTGGTTAAAGAATTTCAGGATGGAGACAGAAAAGAGGGAATTCAGGGCTGTGTGGAGATGTAACTAGGAGAATCCTGGTCTTCTGGTGGTGAAAAAAAATTATAAAGGATAAAGGGCCTGGTTCACTTTTTCATCTAAGTTGCTTCCCACTCTGGAGGTCTCTGCCTGTTTAACACAGTAAGGTGAGGAACAAAGAAGGTTCTCTCTACAGTGAGGCCAGAAGCAGACCAAGGCCAGGCTCCATTCCACCCCCCCCCCCCCCCCCCCCCGCCACACACACACACCACAGAACAGTCTAGAGCCCCAGGCTAAGCTCTAAGGCCTAACTCATAACTCATTGCTATAAACAATGCACCTCTAATCTGCTTAGAAATGGGAAAGAAACAGAAAGATGAAAAACAGGAACAGAAAAAAGAAGCATTCAGAAAGAAGAATCAATGAGAGTGGGTCAGAGACAGGGAGAAAACAAAGCCAAAGACCAAGAGAGATTTTTTTTCAGTCACGACAGTCATGATTTATTGAAAATGTTCTAGGGGAACATTTTCAGGCACAGGGCAAAGTGATGCACATATATTCTCTCAGGTGGAGATTATTAGACTCCCATTTGACAGATGAAGAAACTGAGGCCCATACAGGTGATGCAGATGGCTCAAGGTCTCATGGCTTGTTTTAATTGGCAGGGTCAGGGTTCAGCCTTCTAGGTCTGAGCTGTCTAGTATGTCTCAGAGAAGGTAACAGGGAGAAATATAGAGACACACAGAAAGATGGAGTGGGAGAGGAGCGGCAGAGAGATGGAGACTTACAGGCATGCAGATGATCACGTGAGCCGCAGACCTGCACAGAACCCTTTCCCAAGAGACAGGGGTGGGCATGGGTAATGAGCTCCGCGGGGGTACTCACCTGGTTGTTGTCTGGGGCTGCAGGGGCACTCGCCATCCCTTTGCTACCCGCACGATCCTCCGATACCCGCTGACCTAGGGTTAAGAGGCCGCCCAGGTAAAAGCTCGCCCAGGCCCCACCCCTCATGCGATCCAGCCCGGCCTCTTTCCCTCACATCCCCAACCCCCATCTTTATAGCGTCTCACCAGACACCTCCTGCCCTCCGCGCCACCGCTGCCGAGGGGGAGCAGATTCAAGGGGCCGGCGGCTGGATCTAGCGAATACCCTGGACGCGTCCCTCCAGCGGGCTGGAGAGCTAGCGGGGGTAGCAGGCCTCCACAGCCACTGACCGCTCTCGGGCTCCCATTGGAAGAGTGCCCTCCTGCCTTCTCTGGGATTGGCTGGAGGTGGAAACATTTTAGTTTTACCCCTCAGGCAGAGATCCAGGCCAAAGAAAACTCCGCCCCCTTGGGGGTCTCTGATTGGTTTATGAGCCAAGCCCACCCTTTTATAGGATTGGTCAGGAGAGGAGGACTTGTCAGTGCCTTTTGCCAGTCTGTTTGACAGGGCTTCGGGAATTAGTTGGGAACACGCAGACGCGAAGCCCAAAGTAGGCTGGGCGCGAGTCACTCACTGAACAATCGTTGATCCTCGGCTTCTTGACGTCTTACTCTCTGTAAGCCACCTCGTGTAAGACAAAGCTCTGCTAAGAGACACTTTATCCGCCACCTGTAGGGATTTCTGAGCCAGATTTCTTTTGCTCAAAATAAGCGTAGTTCTTAATTTCATCCCTGGAGAATGAGGTGGTAATGGGGGGCTGGCCAGTCACCCACCAGACCCTGCTGCTAAGACATTGGTCAAGTGACAACCTTGCTAGGAGCCTCTGTTTAACCATCTGTGACATGGGAAGATACTTTTAAAATCTTTCCTAACAAGGCCGTTGTGAGGATTGAGAATACACAAAATAATTGCCTGGAGCATATATAGTTAAGGTCTCTCCTCTTAATTCTTGCCTTTCCCATTGTTTCAGAATGAGGGAACTATGGCTCAAAGAAGCAAACTGATTGGCTTGAGGTCACTCAGCAATAAGACCCTGAATAAAACCCAAGTTCTGTCCTCCAAAAGATAGCTATTTAAGAAGGAAGGAAAGAGAGGAAGAATATTTCTCTTTTTAAAAAGATGTTTATTTATTTATTTGAGAGAGAGAGCATGGGCACAAACATGAGCAGGGGAAGGGGCAGAGGGAGAAGCAGGGTCCCCCTGAGCAGGGAGCCTGATGCAGGGCTTGATACCAGGACCCTGTGATCATGACCTGAGCCAAAGGCAGCCACTTAACAGACTGAGCCTCTCAGGCGACCCAGGAAGGACATTTCTATTATCAGGGGTTCTTAATTTGGGTTGATGGATTTCCAATCCAGTCCAGGGACAGGGTTTGGAGGGGTGCATGAATTTGGATGGGAAAAATATACACATCTTTATTTACTGATTGAAATTTAGCATTTTTTTCAGTAAAGAATGTAACATAGTAGTAGTACTTGTGATTCTGTCACCAATAGAAATCACAGATTTTCTTTTCTTTTTTTATAAGATTTTATTAATTTATTCATGAGAGGCAGAGACACAGGTTTCCTGCAAGGAGCCCGATGCAGGACTCAATCCCGGATCCTGGGATCACATCCTGAGCCAAAGGTAGACGCTCAGCCGCTGAACCACCCAGGCGTCTTGGAAATCACAGATTTTCATATCGCATTATAGATGTTGTAGATCTGCTGAAATATCATGTATCTCACCTCTATTTTAATATTATGATAGTCATTAGACCCTCCACTAAATCTTATGATTTAAGGGATTAGTGAGGAGCACATATATTATCATAGCACATATTTGCTTTTTCCATATTTTAATAACTATATTTCAATATAATCAGTTTCTTTTGTAACTCTAGGTATTTTATGTATTTAAAAGACATTGTTTTCTAAAGAAAGGTCCATAGGCTTCACCAGATCATCAAACAGGTCCATGGCACAAATTGTCTTAAACTCTGGGAAGGAAGATAGACCTGGTTTATCATGTTTCTTTATTGAACCCCTATCACCCAGTTTAGTATTAGATACACAGTAGGTGTTCAATAAGTGTTTACTGAATGAGTGGAATTCCTCCCCAACCACCCTCCAATCAACCAAGAGAGCCAGTGCTGGCACTCTTGGTCACCTGGGAAGGAGGGATTTTGCCGAATCTGGTTTGTCCCTGCCAATATGCCTTTGTTCACAGAAGTGGGTGGAACTTTAAAAGCGTGGTCCCAGGAGAACCTGGTCCCTGGGAACCTCACCTCCGGGAGCAGGGCCCTCTGCTGCAGAGGAGTGGGATAAGTTGTGAAGGACACAAAGACAAATAGCTTCACCATGGGAACAGGCCCTGCGGCTCTTTGCACCCTTGACTCCTCATCTTCCACCTGGTCCTCCTGGTTTCTGTTTAGGATCCCAGCAAAGGGGGCCTGTCTTCTCTGGTCTTCTGCAAAGACTATATTTTGGAGTTGGATGTGACCTTAAAGACCTTTGAGAACAGCTCTTCCTTTTGGAGGCCAAGACTGGGCAGGACCTGAAACCACACCACACAGTGAGAAGTGAGGACACAGGGAAAAGATGTCACTCTAGGTAAAGAACATCTCCTCCCGTGCCTTAACACAAAACATGAGCACCCTAGCAAACTACATTAGAATCCTAAAATGGGCTCCTAACAGTGTTCCTGAAGCCAGAGGGTGGGTCTCTGATAGGGTGAGGGAAAAGGAGCCTCAAATGCCAGGATGAGGGGCTGGGGATTTGATTAGGGAGCAGAGAGGAATCAGGGAAGAGCATGATGAGGGCCAGGCTTCAGAGGTCTGCTTCAAGACTAGTCTCCATCTTGGAATCCTAGGCAGGTTGCTTCTCCCAGGCTGGTCCTCCTGTAAGATTAACCTAAGTCTGAAGATGGGAAAACTCAGGCCCTCTAGTGAGGGTGATGGAATCATTGTGAGGCAGAGCACACTGAAGGAAGGATACCCAGGCCATCTGTCTCTCAGGTTGGCTGGGATCCTCTTGCTAGGGTGACCTCTTCTCCTGGCCAACTCAAGGCCCTTCGCCCCTGCTGTTTTCCCCATGATGTCACCACCTGCTCATTGGGACTGGCTCCTGATACTGCATGTAGGTATCTCCTCCCTCTGCACAAGATGCCTTTGATTCAGGATCCTGCACTCTGAGCTCTGGCCCTGAAGCAACATGTTTTCCTTTCCAGGCCAGAGTCTCCTCTATCCACCTCTGACAGTGCAGTCCCAGGTCAGAACCAGATGCATCAGGATCTCCCCCAAAACATTTATCAGAATCATGAGAGTATACCCAAGATCTAGTATTCCAACTATTTCATAGAGGTAGCCCAGATAGGGAAGGGGCCTTGCCAAAGGTCCCACAACAACCTGGCAGTCATCCCTGATGCTTCTCAGTCCCCTCTTTTCCCATATCTAAAGCCCATTGGTTCCAGCATCTAAAAAGCTTTCATAGACAGGTTTCTCATGCAGAATTACAATTAATTTAGGTAGATTCCTCCCCCCTCAAGGAGATGGAGCTTAACACCCCACTCCCTAAGCATGGGCTACATTTAGTGGCTTCCTTCCAAAGAGTAGGGTATGGAAAGGGGGTTGGGGGTGGGGAGGAGTAACTTTACAGTGGAAAAGCCTGACATAGACTATTACCTCAGTCAGGTGATCAGAGTTAACATCAACAGTGATAAGGCATATTGATAGCATGTACCCTTGATATGAGAATGGAAATTTCCTTCTGTGGTCTTCCTTCCCCAAACCCATAACCTCAATCTAATCATGAGAAAATAAACATCAGACAAATCCCAATTCAGGGGCATTCTACAAAATATCTGACAAGCATTGCTCAAATGTTGATGATTCCAGGGAAGTATGAGAAACAGTCAGTTAGAGCCAAGAGGAGACTATGGAGACATGACAACTAAACGTAACATGATATTCTGGATGGCATCCAGTAACAGAAAAATTACATTAAAAATTAAGGAAATCTGAATAAAGTACGGAGTTTAGTTAATCATAATGTATTGAGGGACACCTGGGGGGCTCAGTGGTTGAGCATCTGTCTTCCACTCAGGGCATGGTCCCGGGGTCCTGGGATGGAGTCCTACGTTGAGCTCCCTACATGGAGCCTCTGCCTATGTCTCTGCCTCTGTGTGTTTATCATGAATAAATAAATAAAATCTTTAATAATAATAATAATGTATTGATATCGGTTCATTAATTGTGACAACTGTACTATATACTAATGCAAGATGTTAATAATGGGGGAAACTGGCTGTGGGGTATATGGGTACTCTCTGTATTACCTTCACAATAACTCTATAAATCTAAAACTTTTAAATTTTTTTTTTTTATTTATGATAGTCACAGAGAGACAGAGAGAGAGGCAGAGACACAGGCAGAGGGAGAAACAGGCTCCATGCAGCGGGAGCCTGATGTGGGATTCGATCCCGGGTCTCCAGGATCGCGCCCCGGGCCAAAGGCAAGCGCCAAACCACTGCGCCACCCAGGGATCCCTAAAACTTTTAAAATGAAAAATGTATTTTAAAAAACTCCCAAATCCACCCATTATACCTCTCTCACCTGAGGAATAGCGTCAACTTCCTCATTGCTCTCCCTCCCTCCAATCCATTCTTCTGGCATCCAGCAGAGGGCATTCTCTAAAACTGAAATCTGACCTTGTCTGAAGTCTTCCATTAAAACATGGGCGTTGGATGGAAAATTCGGAAGGCATATTGCAGAAGGCTAATCTGGGTATTTGTATAAATTATTTTTATGAGCTACAAAGAATCTGTAGGTATTTCTGGTGTCTGCCGAAATAAAGGTACTGTATCCATAATCTAAAACTTGGCCTTTCCAAGGTCGGCTTTCAGACACCCACCTCCTGACCCCAACCACCCCCTCCCCAATCACACAGCTACATAGTAATTTCCCTTTGCTTTTGCCTCTCTATGCACTCTTTGGCTCGAGCCATCTTTTTTTTTGCCTTCTCTTCTAAGCCCAGTTCCTGGGATCCTGCACCCTGTCTCTAAAACGAGAGTATTCCTGCATTATTAGGATGTAAACGTCTCAACAGATTATCATTTTTTAAATTTTTATTTATTTATTTATTTATGATAGTCACAGAGAGAGAGAGCGGCAGAGACACAGGCAGAGGGAGAAGCAGGCTCCATGCACCGGGAGCCCGATGTGGGATTCGATCCCGGGTCTCCAGGATTGCGCCCTGGGCCAAAGGCAGGCGCCAAACCGCTGCGCCACCCAGGGATCCCCAGATTATCATTTTTTAAATACTACATGCAAACAAGAAAAATGGATTCCAATGCCTTCTCACGCCCAGCTCACACTAGGCCTGAGGAAAGGTTTGACGCACGATAAATAAAAAGATGAATCACTGAACAAATGGGTATTCTAGGGCGCAGGGTATTTCTGTGCGCCTGCGCGAGAAGGGAAGGCGTGGGAAGCTGTTTGCTACCTGCGGGGGTCCACTGCAGCCACTGGTAGGGGGTGGGGCTTTCTCAGCCTCGCTCTGCCATTGGCCAGGATGGTCCGCATTGGTCTGACGCAACACCTCTGCGGCCTGCAGAGTTCTCCCCTAGAAAGCTAAACACACACCCCCCCCCCCCCCCCGCCCCGCCCCAAGCACACCACCATCTTGCAGCCCAGCACGTAGAAGAGACAGCGATTTGAGGGTCTGTGGAAGGGAAACTGGTCCTCGGGATGGCTCGCCAAGCGGGACAAAAGACTGGAAGCAGCACTTTCAATTTGCTCAGAATTTTATTAGGATCAGGTTCACAAGGAACAAGGAGGGGCTTCTGGGGGAGGGGGACAGGAATACCGCATTGACAAGCGGCCTTGCATAGACACCACCAAGGCTGGCTGGCGGGCTTGCGGGCACAGCGTGGGGGAGGGGGCGAGGGACGGAGAGAAAGAGAGGCTTGGGAGAACAGGGTGGCAGCAGAGCCCCCCAAGGCCACAGCGGCCCTCCCCGCTTCGGGATCAAGGGTGTCCACTCCACACAGCACGAGGAGGGGGATAGAGGGGCCCTGACCAAGGCATCACAATAAATACGTGTAGCAGCACACAGAAGCCTGCAGAGGAGGAGGGCCAAAAGGAAGGGGGAAATCCCCCTTTCCCTCCCCCCGAAATAAGAATTCTGCAATTACTAAACCATAAAAATAAACTTTAAACCCGTGTACGAAGTCGGTCACCCCCCAGAAGTGCAATGTGGGGCCGCACGGCCCTAGCTGAGGGGGAGGGCAAATGGGGAGGGGGGAGAGGGATACAGAGAGGCAGCCCCTGCAAAGGTAAAATGTTTATCCAGTTTTGCCCCTCTTCCCCGGGTTGGCCCAAACGTTCTGGACCTGAAGCACCTCCTCCATGTCGGAACCTTCAGAGTCTTCCCCTCCTTCTGAGTCTTCTTCAATCCCCTCCTCCTCATCACTTCCTTCCTCATTATCACTCTCCTCACCTTCTTGTTCGCTGTCTGCACAGGGGGAGAGAGGCAAGCAAGGAGGGTGATTAGATGAGCAGGTAGATGTCATTCTTTTTTTATTTGTCTAGACAACAGAAATTTACTTTCTCACAGTTCTGGAAGCTGGAAGATACCACTCTTCACGGGGAACAGAGCCCATGGCCAGGGCTTTGGGGACCTGGAACACTAGCCAAGCACCGTTTGGAACAAACACCACTGTGTGCATCTGCGTGTGTGTGCGTGTGTGTGTGTGTGTGTGTGTGTATACTCAAGCAAGTAGGGGGTGAGGGAGGAGTAGGAGGGAAGCAGAAAGCAGGGTGGGCTCCAGGCCTCTGGCCTATCAAAATTGATACATCTCTGAAAGTAGCTTTTTCTCTCCATGTAATGTGTCAATGTGTGTGTTTTCCTGAGCTCTGACCTCAGCTGAATAAACCTACTGTTCATTTCAAGGCAGCTCCCCCGCTTCTTCTCCGTAGTCTGATCCGAACAGACCCCAGTCTGTCTTCTTCAGTCCAATTCCCCACCCCCACTCCCACTCCCACTCTGGAGCTGGGCAGATAACTCTTCCTCCCCTTCTCTCAAAGATGCCATCTGGGGGCAATTCCCTCAGTTTCCCTACTCTAACTGAATACATGTCTAGATTGAATATACTCTTATTCAGTGCCTCCTTCCTTGCCCTTGCCCTCAATGGAAATTTGCCAGAGAACCCATGGCCAAAACCCCCAGGAATGGTTGGCCTTCCAGCTCCTTCTATCTCCCCCAGGAGCCTGCCTCTCCAAAGTCAGCCTGCCCACAGTCTGGCTCAAACATCTTCTTGCCCACACTCCATCGTCCCCTTCCTAGCTAAGGTTTGACTCCATTGCCTTGCCCCTTGCTCATTACCTCCCCCTACCCCACTGTGGTCTGACTCTGACCCCACTAATCCATTGAAACTAATCTTGCCAAGGTCACAGATAATCTGTTTAGTTCCAAATCCAACGGACACATCCCAGTCCTCATTTACCTAGTTTTTCAGCAGCACTGAATACTGCTGACAATCCCCTCCTTCTGAGAACGCTCCATGACCCAGGTATTTTCCTAATTCTACCCTTTCAGAGCCTCAGTTTCCTCATCTATAATAGTACCTACCTCATAAGAGCTGCTGTGAGGATTAAATGAGTTCATTAAGTAAATCACTTAGAATAGTGCCTGGCATATAGTAAACACTAGGATTCTGCTCTGGCTTTACCCCTTTATTTACCTCTTCTGACTTCCCAGACATATAATCAATCACCTGCCTGGGCTACCTATATCTTATGTCCAACAAGCCTTTCCAACTCCATGTTCCTGCCACCATGTCATTTCCCATCCTAAGAAATGGCACCTCTGCTTGCCAGTCCAGTCATCCAGGCCAGACCAAACCTGGTAGTCACCTTAAATACTGCCTTTTCCCTCAAACCCCATATGCAAACCTTTCTTAGCATTTCCTAAAATGCATGCTTCAGTGAATAGTGAACAATGGCTTCTGTGGTCAAGAAGTTAGGGAAATGCTGAGATCCACAATATTTAAATAGGTTTCTCATAGTAGGACTTTTCAGAGCCTTTAAGGTACCAATATACATGTCACCCTACCTGACTATATTAATGTATGCAGTATGTTCCCAACATATCTGACTACTGGACCTTTTTGTGAGAAGCAGCTTTTAGGACTGGTGAAGGATCCTCAGAAGACAAAACAAGCCTGGGAGTTCCCTGAAGCCCTGGGCTGGGTGTAGAGTGTGCTAAATTATAATGTGTTTGGCATTTTTCCCCTGTGTGTGAACTTGTCCTCCTTTTCTACCCACCTTCTCCTTATCTCTTCAGTTTTCATGTATCTTTTGCTCTGTTACAAGTATCTACCCACCACCTACAAATGATATTTGTTTCTTTGGTTCTGTTATATTTGTCAGTTAAAGGTTCCCTAGCCTTGCTTTGTTTAACAAGTTGCACAAAATGCTTTTTCTTTTCTCAAGAGCAGACTGTATTCATGCCTTGATACCCTGACCCTGGCCAGCTTTTCTCTGTCTGAGAAGACTAAGGAGGGAAAATAAGAGGGGCTCTAGGCTCACCTTCCTCACTGCCCTCTTCCTCTTCCTCCACTGATGATTCTTCAGAGATGTTCTCTACCTCATCCTCATAGTCATCCTGTTTGTTGCTGTTATCTTGATCCTTGTCAGGGTCATCAATGTTATTCTTGTAATCTTCAATGTCTCTGTCGTCATCGTCACTGCCTTCATTGTCACCTTCATTGCCATCATCATCACTGCCTTCGTTATCGCCTTCATTGCCGTCATTATCTTCATCATCACTGCCCTCATTGTCTCCTTCATTGTCACTGTCGCTGCTGTCCTGGTTGTTGCCGTTGCTGCCATGGTTGTCACCTTTGGGGTTCTCATCATCACCATCAGGGTTCTCATCATTGTCATCAGTATTCTCTTCATTGTCATCAGTGTTGTCTTCAGGGTTCTCATTGTTGTCATCAGGATTCTCTGATGACTGACTGTTGTCAGTGTTCTCATTGTCATCAGAGCTCTCATTATTATCAGTGGTCTCACTGTCATCAGGACTCTCGTTGTCAGTGGTCTCATTGTGGTCAGGGCTCTCACTGTCACAGAGGCTCTCGCTAATGTCAGTTATCTCATTGTCAGTAGTCTCAAAGCAGTCGGTGGTCTCCATGAAGTCAGAGATCTTGATGTCATGAATGGTCTCATTGTCGGTGATACCATCACTGTCTGAGGGCACGCTGATAATGTCTTCCATTACATGATAGTCATCAGAGTCTTCCAGGATCACTACCTCACACTTGTCCCTGTTTTTACTGTGGAGAAGCCTGGGATTGAGGGTTGGTGGGAGGCAGGGCAGACACAAAGGTAGTAAGTAACTGGGGAGGCAGTAGGCTATGAGGAATCCCAGGGATGAGGTTAGGGTGGGGAAAGTCCCATTTCTGCTCCTGACTGACTCAAGCCAATTACACCCCATTTAGGGGCATCATTCCCCACTTGCAAAATGTATTGGACCGAATTCTCTCAAAGGTCCCTTTGGCTCTATAACCTGTGTGACACTAGCCTAATCTTCCTCCCATCTCTAACAAAGCACCTCTCAGCCAACCAACCCCACTCACCTTTCTTCCTTTTCTTGCTTCTTTCTGTTTGCCCTGTAGCCCCCTTCTCCCATCATGTAGTAGCGCAGAGGGTTAACCCACAGGTCATTTTTGATAATCTGTGGAAAGAAAAGTGGGGGAGGGGAACAGAGTTACGAGTACAAGCCACAAGGCCTACTCCCAATTCCCCAGTATAGCTTCCTCTGGCAATGCCAGGAGGGGCCCTACCTCAGCAATCCTGTCAGCCTCTGGGAGGCTATGATTTGAGAACCAGCTGAAGAAGCTGTGGTTGGTGTCCTGGTTCCTGTGCCTGCGGGCCTGGGGCTCCTGGCCCCGGTGCCAGCGGATTGGGGTAGAGTGAGACACCAGCCGGCCTGGGGGAAAAGGAAGCTATGGAGAAGGCTGTGGACAAGGACAGATGGGGGTGGGGTATGGATTTTCCCTAGGATTGCCTCTTACCCGAGCGGTTGCGCTGGAACTCCTTGACAATCACCATGTTTGTGAAGTAGGGGTTTGTCTGGAAGTACAGCTTCATCTTGTAGCCCATGGAGATATGTCTGAGATCCTGTACCTGCTCAGGGTACAGGTTAACATTGGAATCCCCACCACACCAAGGCCCCTCCCACCCAAGCCCCCCTCACCTCCAAAGGCCAGAGTCCTTGCCCAATCCTAGTAAGAAATATATCTTTGGCCTGACCTGCAGATTGGTCAAGTAGCGGAAAATGTCTTCATCTCGTTGGTTGATCAAGATTGAAATTTTGGGGTGGTTGAGGAACTGATGGAGGGAGCAGTTTAGGTCAAGGAGTGACTGTTCAATGAGAGAAGGAGGGAGGGAAGGCCAGGCAGGGAAGAGCAAATGAGAGGCTGGAGCAGAATTTCTTCTGTGTTCATGAGATGTGTGTGGAGCAAATGGCCATGGGACATGACCCACACTTTTCTTCCCATGTGGTGAGCCTGTGTTTATGCAACGTCAAACCTCTGTATTAGGTTGCCTTGCCTTGGCTCATATTTGCTGTATGTCTGGGCGCTAAGGGTCTCTGTCTCTGTGACATTGTGTCCCTGGGTGCTGAAAATTTGTATTCAGGAAACATTGTGTGCCTGGGAGCTAAAGGCCCATACCCAAGTGATGTTACACCTAGTTGCTTAGGGCCTGTAGTCACATGATGTTGGTCATTTTGGTGTTACATGTCTGTGTCCACATGATACTGTGTATCTGGGTCTGAGGGTTTGTGTCCAAGTGATGCTGTGTCTGGGTGCTGAAGACCAATAGTCACACGATGCTGTGTCTGCATGCTGAGGATCTGTGGCCACATAATACTGTGTGTGCGTGAGTTCCGACAGCCTGTGATCATGTGATACTTCATAGGAGAATGCCAAGGGTCTATATCTATGTAATTCCACCAGGAAGTTAAGCTCACATGTTCCTAACGTGTTGCATGTACGTATGTATGTGCCCCAGAGATAAGCTTTTCACCAACAGTGAATGAGATTCTTCTTACTCTCTTCTTCCCTTAATTTAACTCCTTGATCTTCAATTCTAGGTACCCCTTCGCCTGAGCCTTTTAGGGACTCCGGCCCCTTTCTCTCCAGCTAAGACTGGGATCTCCCTAATATCTAAGCAGAGATCTAGCCTTGCAGAGCCATGTGTGACTTAGGCACCCTTTCTGGGCAATTTTTCTGTTATGTGCCCTTCCCCTCTCTCTTCACCATCTCTGAGTCAGTTTATCTTCTCTGTGCCCCTCCCCTCCTCCTTTCACCATCTCTGGTCTAATTTTTCTGCTGTGTGACCCTCTAATACCGTCCCCATTTCACTGCCTGTGATTCATTTTTTTAAAAATATTATGCTTCTCTTCTCCCCTCCTTCCCATCTGTAGTCCAGTTTTTATGCTATGTGACTCTCTCCCCCCTTCATTACCTCTAGTCCAGCTTCTCTGATGTTTTGCCCCTCTCCTTCCATTCCTCCTCCAACCAAATCTAGTCATTTTTCTAAAAGGGGCCCACCCCCACACTTTTTCTTTCCCCTCCCCTTCCCACCTCCCCCCTTTTTTGTCATGGGCTCTTGGCCCATGAATACAGATGACAAGGATACTGCTTTGACCCAGAAGCCTGGGATATGTTGGATGATGAGGTCTCTGCGCTCCAGGAAGGGTCTTCGCATCTGGATGAACTTGCGCTTCAGACGGAGGAAGGCCTTGCCTGCTTTGATGTTCACCGCCTCCAGGTCCAGTTGAATGTTTTCCAGTGCCTGCAGGATGCACTCTATCTTCTCGGCATTTCTCTCCTTGCTCTCCTTCTTCACCTTCCTCTGCTTCCTCTTCCTCCTCCTCCTCCTCTTCCTCACACTTTCCTTTTCATCCTCGTCGTCATCTTCCACTAAGATGATAGCCTCTTCCCTCCCCCTCGGACCAGCTAACCCCTGGTACCCCCACTCCTCTGCGCTACAGGTTTCTAGGGCCTTCTCTCCAGCAAAACTGCTGGGCTCCATAACCTGAAAGTCAATCTCCAGACTTCCCCCAGAAGCCTCCGAAGGAGAGAATGTTTCTAGGCTCTCCGTGGGAGGGGGCGCCTCCCCGTACCCTGACTCCATCGCTGGCTCCCAGCCGGGACCCCCAGCACCCAGGGTGAAGTATGCGCGGATCCCTCCCTCCTCCAGAATGACATAGGGCGGCGGCGGGGGCAGAGTGGGGCCCAGTCCCACCCCCCTCATGTCAGCCAGCACCTGTGCTGCCTCGGTTTCCTCCCGGAGCCTCGGGCGCTGCTCCGGTGGAGGCAGGGGCAGTCGCAGGAGCGGAGGCGGCGGCGGGGGCGGCAGCTGGTCGAGCTGAGTGGGCTCTGAGCTACTCAGGCGGCGGGCCTTGGCTGGAGGCCCCTCATCCTGGCGGTCCATGGTGACCGCGCTCACAGCTCAGGGGATCGCACTGGCTTCTTCGTTCTCAGCCAGGCCGCCGCTGCCTGTCACACCTGAAGCCGAGCCGCAAGACCTCACGCAACCAGCTCAGCTCACAGCCTCGCTCTGGCGTTCCCTCCCACAGCGCCTGCCCTACTCCCTCCGCGCCAAGCGTCCAGGACCCGCCCCCTCCCTGATGTAAGGGACCGTTTTGTCTCTCCATTGGCTGCCAGCCGCCGCCGGTCGCTCGCGCTCCCTCGACCTCTGCCCGCTCTCACGCAATCCGCTTGCCAACACCACACCTCATCGCTTTCCGATTGGCTTCACTTGGGCCTGCCAATCATCGGGCTGACTGCCCCAGCGACTAAAGGGAAACTGCTGGGCGATTGGCTGCGAGGAAAGCTAAGGGAAAGGAGCCCCTCTCCCTCACCCAATGGGAAAAGTACCAGTGGCTCTTAAGACCAAAAGACAAAACAAAAAAACAAACGCAGGCTCTGAGCATAATGTGCTCAAACAAAATTGGGAGAGCCTCGCTGTCGTCTTCCCCCTTCTCTGCCCTCCCCTTAGCAACTACGCACTTCTTAAATCTGCCCTTTCCCCTAACCCTGGCGTTAGCCCATGTGGCGAACCGTGATGTGGCCCCCGGAGACAGGGTTGCCCTAAAGGAGCCTGGAATTTAGAAGGCTAGGACCTATGGTTTGGGGCCAGGTTTTGACGTGGCGTTTTCATCTCTGCAAAATGGCTCTAGAAATAATCGCACACAAAAAGTAACTTTCTCTGCGTCATTAAAATGATTGCGATTCCGTTCATCTGCTACATTTTTCTAGGACTTTATATCTCTTCATCCACTGAATACTTGGTCTCCTTCCAATCTTTTCCTCACCTTTTCCCCAGTGTATGCTGTTTTTAATTGTATTTTAAATTTCGGGGGGCCAGATGGATGGTCTTTCCTGAGCCATGGTGGTAGGGTTCTGGCTTTAGGTCTGGGATTCACACCACGGGTCTGCTCCTTAATTTGTAACCCTAACCACATCATTGACTCTCTCTGAGCTTCAGTTTCCTTTCCTCTAAATTAGGCATCCTTAAGACATGTAGGAAACTGCCCATTGTAGCCTTTCTGTGGTAGCATAAAATTGGAGGCAGCTTAGAGACCCATCACCAGGGGAATGGATAAGAAAAATGTGATATATGTAGAAGATGGACCACTAGAATGAATTAGATCTACGTGCAGCAACAAGGCTGGATCTCTCAAAAACAATGTTGAGTGAAAAAAGAAACAACAAGATTTATAGTACAATACTGTTTATGTAAATTAAAACACATAACAATACCATATATTTTTCACAGATACACAGATATGCAAATAAACACATGAACGGTGAATTGGAAGGACATACATTAAATACACGAGAGTGAGTGCCTATGTGGGAGACGGGATTGGATCAGGGATGGGTGATGGAGGGTATGAAACAAAACAAAGAATAAAGGGGACTCGCATGGACCAATGATGATGTAGTGTGCCAAGAACTGAGGAGTATGGTCAACTCAATTCTGTGCACCTGAGAGAATAAGTAAATAAATAGTAAAGTGAGTGCCCAGGGAGCAAGCTAGCTGGGTAGACTCCCCGGCTTGGCTTTCCCCCACCCTGTAACATGCCTCCTCCGAATTTAGTCAAAGCTTATACCGCAGTTCCAGCTGTATACAGTGGGAGCCCTTTTCAGAAAGTCTCTCATCCCAGACTGAATAGCCCCTCCAGAAGCCATTACTTTGTAGGGGGCATTTTCTAACCTCATTAGTTCCCCCTCAACTGTGATCCCCAAATCCCAGTCTCCATTCTCCAAAGTGGTCCACTTTTAGGAGCACCTTGTGTGCGTTTTGGAGAGGAGACTGATACAGAAGTTGGAATGGTACCTGGGGGATCCAGGCTTTGGGAAGAGGTGGGGTTCTCAAGTATCCTGTCCCCCGTGTTCAGAGCCTGGGCCACAGGAGGAAGATTTTACGAGATGGAAGCCCACCCTCTTGCTGCATACATACGTACATTTTAAAAATTCTATGCTCTGACCACTCTACTTCCTACTGCAGGCACATACTTTCCTTTGTCTTCTTTTAATTAGGTACATACGTGTGTGTGTGTGTGTGTGTATGTGCTATACGTCTCCACATACAGGCATTTGCTCACATGTGTGCACCAGGCAGTGGTGCCTTCCCACACAAAGTCACACAGAAACAGTCCCATTCAATCATACCTCCCCACATGTGGTCATGCAAACAGGACACACACACACACACACACACACACAGAGTCAGAAAGAGAAAACATCCAATATAGCATTGTTCTTGTCAGTTTCCCATTTACAAAATCCAATGGTGAATCCAGGCAGTTAGAAAAAAGAAATGGAGGAAAACCCTCCAGAATGTACCCTATCTACTCCCACCCCTGTGGTCCCCCCCACCCCACTCCCTGGGAAAGGCACTCCCATCACTATCACTGAGAGAACAGGTACCCTCACCCCAGCCTCTCAGCCACTCTGGCCTGCCTTTCCAGGGCCACCCCACAGCCAGGCTCATTAATGTCTCTCCTGCCTATAGTGCCCTCCCCATTCCTCTTGGGTCAAGGCTTCCCCAGTTCTGGGGCTGTCTTGGGGATGGGGAGGGAGCTTAGGACAACAGCTTCTATCAGGAAGGGAAAGGGCGTAGATAAATACAGATCTCCCACTCCCCCAGGAAATGATAGGGGGACAAAGAATCTGGGCAAGGCCAGGCAAAAGAATGCCAGCTTAGCTCACCAGTCCATAAGAACTGGCAGTGATGTAAGCCCAGAGTGGACTCTGCCCTGGAAGGGAGGCTTGGGCTCTCCCACCTGGAGAATCTGGCTGCAGTCTGCTCCACTTTGGGTGGAGGGAGGAAGGGGGAGAAGGCTGCTCAGGGGAAGGAAGTTGTGGGCTGAGGGCCCAGGAGGCCAAGGGCTACCGAGAGGGGCCTGAGGCCCCTGAGGCTTGAAGGGGACAAAAAGAGGTCAGATAGGAATGGACTCAAGTCCACAGTGCCTTGGAGCTTATACCACTATGTGTTACACCAAGGCCACCCCCTAACTTTTCATCTTCCATAGAATAGTGTGAACCCAGGAGACAATTCTGGGGTTGAGTTCTGCTCTGACCCCAGGCACTGGGATCCAGTTACTCTGGGGAGTTTGGCTTTCTCCCTACACTTCCCTGGGGGAATGCTCCTGCCTGTATGGCACCCACATCAGCCCTAGTGGGGCTGGAGTGGATTTCCATCCTCAGGAAGAGGAGTTGGGGGCTGGGGATCCAGGAGGCAGCTCGAAAGAATGCAGCCAAGCTTGGGTCTCTTCAGCTTGAGGCATGCAGCTCACATCTCAGGTCCTAGCCTGGGCCCATCCTAGGGGTCCTTCTCCCTCCGCTTCTGGCTTCTTGAACAGCTGCTCAAGAAACATTTAGGAGGTCTGGACATGGTAGTAAGGGAGAAGAAACCAGGCTTGGGACCAGGGTTAGCTTAAAACAACATTGCACACAACATAGCAATTAAACATCTCTGCTCCCTGGGGACCCAGCACCCCCTTTGGTCCCTGTTGTAAGCAGATGAATTTCTCCCTAAACATCCAGGCCTTGCTAAAGGACCCAGGAGGGGAGGGTGCATGGGAGCAGACGGGGTAATAAGAGCTCTGGAAGTCTATTTTACAGGACAAATTTCCGCCTTCTGGACAATGTCAGAAGGAGAGACATTAAAGCAAGAAAGCCTGTCTCCTCAGCTGTTAGTAGAAAAACCTGCATTTTCAGTCTTGTTTTCTTTTTCTGAATTGTCACTTCTGAGAGAAAGAGGAAGAAAGAGAGAGAGAGAGAGAGAGAGAGAGAGAGAGATAAGAAAGGAGAGAGATTGTAGAAGTGGAGAAGGAGGCAGGGGAAGACAGGCCCCACAGAATTAGAAACACCTCTTTCCCAGTCTCCCACTCCAGGCTCCAACCCTGGGGAGGTGTTGGCAAAGGTGCCTAGATTCCAGGTGGTTCGAGGGGCTAGGGCTGGAGCTCAGAAAGAAAGGCTCCTGTGTGGGGCCCACCCTTCCCTTACTGCTGGCCCCATCACGGTAGCCATGACCTTCTCCCTGCCTGTCTGCCTACCAGCTTGCTTCACATGACACAGTAGGGTTCTCTGGGGGCCGGGGCACCTCCTGTGCCCCAGCAGGGGGCGTGAGTCCTCAGGCACTTCTTGAGGTCCTTGTTGAGCAGGAAGCAGACGATCGGGTTGACAGCAGCCTGGGCGAAACTCATCCAAACAGCGATTGCCAGGTAACGGTGGGGCACGGCACAGGCTTTCACAAACACTCGCCAGTAGCAGGCCACAATGTATGGTGACCAGAGGAGCAAGAAGAGCAGTGTGATTGCGTAGAACATACGGCCCAGCTGCTTTTCACCCTTGACCTCGTCCATGCCCAGGAGCCGTCGGCTGGCTGCGTGCCCATTCTGCCTAATACCCAGCAGGGTTGGTGGCATGGGCCCACGGCCAAAGCCAGCGATCCAGTTGGCAGCAGCCTGGCCGGTGGCCCCAGGGCCATGGAATGTCCAGTTCTGGCTGATGGCTGGCACCATCTGCACTGGCTTCATCTTGCGGTGACGATACTCGAAGAGGAGGAGCTTGCCATAGACAGCATGTGTGGCTGCCATGAGCACAGCCAACATAAGCATGAAGCCCAGCGTGTCATTGGCCTTGAAGTAGCGATGCTCAAAGATGCACTGGTCCTCCTCACGGATAAACTTGTAGGTGCCCACATCAAAGACGGGTGGGAAGGCCATGGCCACAGACAGGGTCCAGGCCATGCAGATGACAGCTGCGCATGTCCAGAGTGTCATGCGCTTGGCGTAGAAGCGGTGGTGGGCGATGGCCATGTAGCGGGTGACACTGATGCAGAATAGCATGAAGGCCGCATGGAAGCAAAAGAGCACGGCCATAAAGGCGACAATCTTGCAGCTGAGTGCACTGAAGGTCCATGAGGAGCCGTGGCGCACAGAAGCCAGCACAAAGGGGAAGCAGACAGCAGATCGTATGCCGTCAGCCAGGCACAGGTCCAGTAGAAAGTAATAAGGAGCCTTGTGCAGGGCACGCTCCTTGAGCACCAGCAGGGACAGGATGGCATTGCCTGCCAGGCTTACGCACATGATCAGTCCCAGCAGCACCAGTTTCACGTAAGCTGATGCCGATGGTGGGGACAGTGCGCCGCTCACCTCTTCGGGCTCTCCAGTAGTGTTGGCCATACTGAGGGGCGGGGACTGCTCCCAACCCTACGGGATCAGCCAGTCCAGTATTATTCGATGGGCCCTGGGGGACTCCATCAGTTGTCTTGCTCGGCTGCACCTGTAAATGGGGATAATGAGGGAGACACAGACACAGAGAGATAGAGAGATGAAGGCAGGAGAGAGCCAGAGACAAAAACACAGAGGCACAGCATGAGAAAGGAGAGAACAAAGAGAAAACGGTGACAAAGATATAAATGGATACAAATTGAGATGGAAATGGGAGGATGAGCGTGAGAAGAGATAAGAAGAAATGGAACCAGAGAGACAGGGAAAGAGGGAGAGGGAATACGGAGATAGAGATGGAGAGAGAGAGAAACACAAGAAAAAGAAACAGTGAGAAACAGATGGAAAGGAAAGGTGAGGAAGAAACAGAAAGGGCAGTGTTAGTGGCCTCTGCACTTACTCCCCGGCTGGTGTCATGCCCTGCCCCTGGCCCATTGCTCTCCTACCCTTTCCTTGCTGGGTGAAGGAGGGTACTTCACCTCTCTGGATGTCCTCTGTTACCTGTTTCCTCCATTGGTAGGTCTGTGCAGTGGGGATGTTGGTGCAGCTCTTCTCCCCCTTTACAAAGCCCCAAGGTTATGTTCTTCAGACCATTTTGATTTCTGCCCATAGTAAGCCATACATTTTACATCACAACCCCATACATATACACATGCATGCACACATAACTGAACCAAAAGTTTCACAAAACAGCACTGATCTTATGTGTGATGTACCCCATTAGTTCTATTCTATTTCATGATTTGTTTTCATTATGCTGGCCACTAAATAGGTTAAATAGGTTTTTATATTATTATTATTTATGATCTGCAGTGTGCTTAGGATGCTCAGGAAAGAGTAGGAAGACTAGTGTGGTGGAAAAGGCTAGGCACAAAAACAGCGGTAGAAAGTGAAATCACAGAGATGTCTGGAGCCAGACTGTATAGGGCTGTGGGCCATGACAAGGACTTGGGTTTGTATTTTGAATGGGGCAGGGAGTACCATGAATATAAAGATATGTGTATGCTTGTGTGCACTCATTCATTGAAAAATGATTTATTGAGCAGCTACTGTGTGCCAGGTGCTGGGGACACAGCTGTGAACCAGATAGAAAAGGATCCTGGCCCTTATGGAGCTGATATTCTAGATAATAAAGAATATATACAGGTGAGGTACAGTAGGTCAGATGATGATAAGCTTCTAAAAAGAAAAGTAGGGCAGCCCAGGTGGCTCAGCGGTTTAGCGCCACCTTCGGCCCAGGGCATGATCCTGGAGACCCGGGATGGAGTCCCACGTCGGGCTCCCTGCATGGAGCCTGCTTCTCCCTCTGCCTGTGTCTCTGCCTCTCTCTCTGTGTTTCTCATGAATAAATAAATAAAGTCTTTAAAATAATAAAAATAAAAAAAATAAATGAGGGAAAGAGGCTATGAAGTGCTAGGGGTGGGGGAGGTATACTTTTAGATGAAATGGACAGGGAAGGCTTCATGGAGGAGGTGTCATCTAAGCAAAGTCTTAAAGGTGGTGAGAGTGAGCCATGTGGATACTGGAGGGAAGAGAAGTTCAGGCAGAGGGAACAACCAGTGCAAAGGCCCTGAGGTGGGAGCACATGTGGTGTATTTGGGGAAGGCAAGGAGGCCACTATGCATGCAACGGAATGAGTGATCATAAAGTGGTGGGAGGTGAGGTCAGAAAGGTGGTGAGGCCAGATCACGTAGGCCATGGTAAGGATTGTGACTTTTACTCTGAGTGAGATGAGAGCCACGGGGGCAGAGGTGAGATGTGATATGACCCAGGATTGAAAAGGATCCCCCTTGCTGTGAGGAGCACAGGCCAGGTGGGGCAAAGGTGGAAGTAGGGAAAACTACACAGGAGGCTCCTGCAGTAATTCAGGTGAGAAATAAGGGACACTCTGTGTCCCTTACCCTGCTTTATTTTTCTTCATAAAATTTATTTCTTCTAATGCACTATATAATTTACTTAAAATTCAGTTTATTGTCTGCCTCTCCCTATTTGAATGAAAGCTCCACAAGGGCAGGGATTATAATTCAGACATTCTCCTCTAGAGGAGCAGTGCACAACGCATAGTAGGCCCTTGGACAAAGGCTGTCAAAACAATTGGTTGAGGGACTAAATGGGCTGGTGGCTCAGGGAGGGAGGCCTGGAGGCATCCAAGGAGGATTTGCTGAAAAAGCAGCCTAGGAAGTAAAGGAGTGGGAGAACACAGGCAAAGCCTTCCTGTTGTGTGTGAGCTGGAGGCAGGGGAGGGGAGTGTGATAATGTAACATTGTAGGTCCCAGAGGGAAGCTGGAGAAGCTCAGAACTACTGTTGGGGATGAGATGGCCGTGAGGTTGAAGGACAAAGGGCTGAGTGGAGCCTTTCTACCCTCTCCCTCCCAGGAAAAAAAAAAGTCACCCCTCAATACTGTTTCCCAGCTCAATCCAGCCTGGCCTGCCACAGCCATCTGGGGCCAAGCTTTTTTGATGACACTCCGAAGTCTCAAATGCAATGCCAATAGACCATGAGAAGGTGCCAGGGCAGGGGCTTGGGAGAACTGGGGTTGGTAGACGCCCTTTTAGGTCCTCAAGGCCTGATAGCTCCCACAGAACTGCACCAGCTGACAGCTGGGTATGTGTAAATGTGCACACACACACACACACACACACACACACACACACACCTTAGCCTTGAGGAGAAGAAGGGGGAAAGCATTACAGACAGAGAGAGATTGGATATAAAAGAGAATCAGGGGGATCCCTGGGTGGCGCAGTGGTTTGGCGCTTGCCTTTGGCCCAGGGCGCGATCCTGGAGACCCGGGATCGAATCCCACATCGGGCTCCTGGTGCATGGAGCCTGCTTCTCCCTCTGCCTGTGTCTCTGCCTCTCTCTCTCTCTCTCTCTGTGACTATCATAAATAAATAAAAATTAAAAAAAAATTTTAAAAAAATAAAAGAGAATCAGAGAGATACACAGTGTTCGAGAAAAGAGGTTTGTGAGAGAGAGAGAGAGAGACAGAGACATGGGGGGAAATAAACAGAGAAAGAAGAGCAGGCCTTACCCACAAACAGGAAGAGATAGAAATAGAGACAGAAAAGGGAAGAAGAGTGAGAAAAAGAGACAGAGACACACAGAGAAACAGAGCACAAGAGAGAAGGAAGGAGGGAGGGAGAGAGAGACAAGGAGAGGGATAATGCCAGGAAAGAAAGGAGAACAATATAGAGATATATAGAGACGGGTTGGAACAGAGGGAGAGATAGAGATAGGGAGAAGCAGAAATAAAGATGGAGAGAGTGGGAGACACAGAGAAACACCCTAAGATCAAGAAGGTGGATAATTCATAGCCCAGAGCTTCGGTGAAAACAAAACCAGACACTAAAATGAAACAAAACAACACAAAACAATAGCAGCAAACGAACAAAATCCTGATGTTGCCTGGAAAGCTGGGGTGGCTCTAGAAGGGAGGAGAAGGTTCTTTTGAGCACACGGGCGGCCATGGCCTGGGCTAAAACTGTGAGCGCATGCACACAACATATACACACCTGCTCGTGCCCAGACCCCCTCAGAAAGATAGGCAGACGCTCACAGACACATAGGCTACTGCTGTGGAGACCTATGGACAGTAACCAGCTCACTCACAGGGACATCGCCTTGCAAGCATGTACGTGGTCTAGGGGGTGGTCTAGAGGGCCTTCCGCAGGCACAGTATTCGGTCTGAACAGTGCATCGTCTTCAACAAAGGCGTTACTGCCCCCTAGGGGACATTTCGGAAAGTTGTAGGAGCAGTTTGGGGTGCCACAATGGAGCGCATAGGATGTCCTTCTAACGTGAAGGGGTCCAGGGCAAGGATGCTGGCCATCCAATGAGGTGTGGGGCAGTCCCACACAGCCAACACATGTCTTGAATCCGTAGTACTTTGGCCTAGTAATGAACTGAACCTTGAATAATAAGTCTATTTCGCATATAAATACAAATTTCCCCCTAGTTCAATATACCCTGCATTACCCAGGAATACAGCTGACAAGTAAGTCCAGAGGAGACTGCACTTTGTTTGGGGGAGCACTTTTTTTGAGTTAACTATTTTGAAAAATCTCACCCTTAGGCTTTTGCCTGTCATTTTCCTGCACTTTGAGCAAGGGGTAGCTTCTGATTTTTCCCCTTCCAAACCCACATTTACTCATAAGATGTTACAAGCCTCTAACTATCTTATTGAATTTCCTGGGGATTGCCATGTCTAACACATTCACATATCAAAATACAAATTACTTCCTTATAAATCACTTTCCATTTATTTATTTATTTTAGAATTAATACAACATGCAGATTGCATGAAGTACTATAAGGATTTTCTTTTGAAATTATATGTGCAGAGAGACTATATTACCTAAGAACTTCATTTCCGTATAGTAAAGGGGTGTTACAAAATATGTTACATAAAAGAGGGTGTTAGGTACGAGAGAGATGGGAATTGCTCATATACACAGACACACTCAGACACACCTATGTGCAATGGCTCATAAACCCACAATTCTAACCCCCCTAACACACACATGCACACACACACGGATGAACACTCAAATCCTGACAGATACACATACTCAAACCTACTCACACATAGATTCATATATACAATTACTCGATTTTTCAAATCTCACATAGTCAGACACAGGCACGTACACAGTGGCACACCTATATCATCACATACACTGTTACACAAATTAACACTCAAAGTCACTTACATATACCACCATACTCACATGCATTTGAACTCTGCCACATGCATACACACAAACACACACATGTATGTACACACAGACAGAATCCTCCTCAGATATCCACAAATATATCTGCATGGAGAAAAAAACAGACAAGCAAATAGCTGCTCACATATACACACATGATGTACTCTAACACACAGAGGCCAAGTGATCCAAACTCTTTCACATACATTAGCCATACTTGCCAAAACAGACATATACATTCTGGCACATGTACACACAGATACCCATTCATGCACACACTCACTTATACAGGAAAGTATACCAGCTCCAACAGACACAAAGAGAAAACATGCAATATATAACACAACCAACCACAAGGAGAAAAACTTCCCATGTATACAAACATACTATTGCACAGACACGTGTACATACACAAACTTGCTCACATTACTTGATATACACACCCTGAAACAGGTATACACCCAGAGACAAACCCACATATGTGCACATACCAGCCAATTCCTTCAGGCACAGGTGGAAACAGCAGAGTTGCTTGGCTGGTGGGCACATACCATAGCAGGGAGTCAGACCAAGAAAGATTCTAGGGGGTCAAAGGGAGATTGTAAATGCTTGGATCACTTTCTATTGAAACATCCCAGATCGTCTATTATTATTTATTTTTATTTTTGTAAGATTTTATTTATTCATGAGAGACACACACAGAGAGAGGCAGCAACATAGGCAGAGGGAGAAGAAGGCTCCATGCAGGGAGCCCGATGTGGAACTCGATCCTGGGGCTCCAGGATCATGCCCTGAGCCAAAGGCAGACGCTCGACCACTGAGCCACCAAGGTGCCCCAATTTAATTTAATTGCCTTGATTTCTGCTTCTTTAGAAAAAACTTTTTTTCCTTCTAAAACATTTCAAATATAAAAAAGTATAAACTGTAAAGAATCCAGTAATGAACTTCAGTACACTCATCGCCCAGATTCACCAATGATCAACCCTTATGGTCTTGTTTTGCCTATAACCTCACTTACTTCCCCCACTTTCCAAGTATTCTGAAGCATATCTATTATATCATTCATCTATAAGTATTTCACGGTATTTCTGAAAGGACTCTTAAAAATGTTACAATAGGGATCCCTGGGTGGTGCAGTGGTTTGGCGCCTGCCTTTGGCCCAGGGCGCGATCCTGGAGACCCGGGATCGAATCCCACATCGGGCTCCCGGTGCATGGAGCCTGCTTCTCCCTCTGCCTATGTCTCTGCCTCTCTCTCTCTCTCTCTCTGTGTGACTATCATAAATAAATTTAAAAAAAATGTTACAATATAATTTTTATTATTTCTTGGTTTATTTGCTGATTTGCTTGTGACTGGCTTTTATTTATTTTATTTTTTTTGTGACTGGCTTTTAATGTTAAAAATTAGCCAAATCTGATTCTTGGTGGGATTTCATAATTTATTTCATAATTAATTATTACCTTTTGTTTTTAGGTAAAAATATTTGTCAATAAAAGAATAAAACCTGACTGTAATTGAATTGATTCATTAAAGGGAAAGCTAGGCCTTTTTTTAAAAAAATTTATTTATTTATTCATGAGAGACACACAGAGAGAGGCATAGACACAGGTAGAGGGAGAAGCAGGCTACACTCAGGGAGCCCAATGTGGGACTCGATCCTGGAACCCCAGGATCACGCCCTTGGACCAAAGGCAGGCACCACTGAGCCACCCAGGCGTCCCAGGAAAGATAGGCCTTTAAGGCTTTGCTTCCAGAGCACTACTCTCTTAAGAATGCAGAAGACCTCAAATTTGTTTTTTTTTTTAAATCAGTTTTTGAAGATCTGCTGGCCCCCTTCAATACTTCACATTCAAGTAGATTTAAAATTTTTTGTATATTTTTTTAATTGGAGTTCGATTTGCCAATATATAGTGTAACACCCAGTGCTCATCCCATCAAGTGCCTCCCTCAGTGCCCATCACCCAGTCACCCCATCGCCCTGCCCACCTCCCCTTCCACTACCCCTTGTTCGTTTCCCAGAGTTAGGAGTCTCTCATGCTGTGTCACCCTCTCTGATATTTCCCACTCATTTTCTCTCCTTTCCCCTATAATCCCTTTCACTATTTTTTATATTCCCTGTATGAATGAATTTTTAAGATATTTCTTTTCCCATCAAAATGGGCTTTTTGATTAAAGCTGGAAAATCAGGAGACTCAGAGACTCATAAGACATATTCCCTTCCAAAATAATCCAGGCTGTCCCTAATTTAAGCAATTTAATGAGGATTGTCCCAAATTTGGATTCAGTTGCCAAATAAGCCCTCTCATCCTCACCCTAAATGTCCAATTTGTGTGGAAAAGTTATCAAAAGAAACTTCATTTCCCAGTAGGCTATGTTGATCAACTGTTCATGAAACAAACACTCTCACAAAGAGAAATATTTGGACTTTTAAAAGCATCTCAAAGGGGTACCTGGGTGGCTCAGTGGGTTAAGCATCTGTCTGCCTTCCACCAGGGTCATGGTCCCAGGGTCCTGGGATAGAGCCCTGCATCCAGCTCCCTGCTCAGCAGGGAGTCTGCTTCTCCCTTTCCCATTGCCCCTCCCCGCTGCTTGTGTGCTCTCTCTCTCAGATAAATAAATTAAATCTTAAAATTTTAAAAAATATTTTATTTATTTATTAATGAGAGACACAGACTGAGAGAGAGAGAGAGGCAGAGACACAGGCAGAGGGAGAAGCAGGCTCCATGCAGGGAGCCCGATGTGGGACTTGATCCCAGGACTCCAGGATCACACTCTGGGCCTAAGGCAGGCGCTAAACCACTGAGCCACCCAGGGATCCCCTAAAAATTTTTTTAAAAATTAAAAAAAGGCATCTCAAAATGCAAATTAAGAAACCTGGCTCTTTTATGAGATGGGTTAGAGTATTCTTTTTTCTTTTTTATTCAGGTTAGAACATTCTTAGATGGAGCTCAACCAACTAGTGACAGGGTTGCATGATTCACAAGTAAAGCTAAGATGTCCCTCCCAGTAGAATCTCAACGTTCTGCCAGGAACATTCTAGCAGTCTGCCAGGAAATTGTCCACATCATATTTGGGACCAATGGAGTAAAAAGAATAAGAAAGGGATCACTTTCAATTATTGCTACTAGGAGACACAGTGATGACGGGTCAAAGGACACTGAAATGTCACTAAGAAGATTATTGAATCAAAAGGGTTTTCATTTTATATTGATGCATCTCTAGATGTTGATTAATTGTGCTCAGCTCATAGTAAGGAAGTGCTCGGTTCATAGTAAGAAAGCCTGAAGAGAAATGCAAGAAGCACCAAAATAAACTAAGGTTGAAATATTCAAAGTGATACATGAATATTTTCTAATATCATGGAAACTCTGTATTAGTCCATGCACTGCTGCTGCTGTTGAGATGGCATGAAGTTTACATTCTGGAATTTGTTCTGAAAATGCCGAGATTCATGCACTAAGGAGAATTCATGTATAAAAGTTTGCCTGTAGGTCTAATTTCCACAATAAATGATGCTAAGTGCATTTGATTAAATCCGAGCTACCACCCACCGGTGTGTTGGATTTCTGCGAAGCTTTGGGGTCAGTACACTTTTCTCTACTGTTTTAAACCCAAGTGTTTAAGGATTTTGTAAAAGATTTATGAGCTAAAAGAATATTTTCAGCATTTTTTGTGAAAGATTCGCATTTGCAGATTTGATGCTTACTCCTTTCAACAAATGGCTCTTTGAGCATATGAATAAAGTTATAACAAAAAAATTTTTTTAAATTTTATTTATTTATGATAGTCACAGAGAGAGAGAGAGGCAGAGACATAGGCAGAGGGAAAAGCAGGCTCCATGCACCGGGAGCCCGACGTGGGATTCGATCCCGGGTCTCCAGGATCGCGCCCTAGGCCAAAGGCAGGCACCAAACCGCTGCGCCACCCAGGGATCCCATAACAAAAATTTTTTAAGACACCCGGGGCATCTGGGTGGCTCAGTGGTTGAGCACCTGCCTTTGGCTCAAGTTGTGATCCCATGGTCCTTGAATGAGTCCCGCATCAGGCTTAGCGCAGGGAGTCTGCTTCTCCCTCCGCCTGTCTCTGCCTCTCTGTGTCTCTCATGAATAAATTAATAAAAAAAAAAAATTTTAAGACAGTCAAAAATATATGAAAGTATACTGTCAAGGTTTATGGATTCAAAGCAAAATTAAAACTTAGAAGCGAGGTTATATATGATTCCCTGGGCGATATTTAGTTGGTGTTTTTAAGTTGAATACTAAAAAAAAGACTTATTTGTCTGTGTCTACTTAGGACAAAGGTTTCATCAATTATCCAAGTTCTGATTATTGTAGAGAAAGGAGTTTTAACTACTAAAACAAAACAAAAAAATCTTTGACCATTTGCTGCCACCCACTCATGCAATAAGTTTCCTGTTGATGGTGACCACTAAGAGAGAGCAGAGATCATTAGCTATTTCGAGTATAAAACCTGGGTCTTGGGGCAACTGGGTGGCTCAGTGGTTGAGTGTCTGCCTTTGGCTCAGGTTGTGATTCTGGGGTCCTGGGATTGAGTCTCGCATCGGGCTCCCCACGGGGAGCTTCCTTCTCCCTCTGCCTATGTCTCTGCCTCTCTCTGTGTAGCTCATGAATAAATAAATAAAATCTTAAAAAAAAAAAAACCTGGGTCTCTACCTGGCCATGGTAAAAACAAGTGAGTTATGAAAGGGAGGTGAAAGAGAGAGGGACTAATAAGCAGTTAGCTGTTGTGTTTCTTAAGAAAGGTTGGTACGGTGTGAACGCTTCAGAGAAACCAAAATGGCACCCGATGTCCTCAAAGCTAATGCTTTTCAGGTGAGCTTTGCTAACCTGCAGAATCATGCAGCTATGTTTCATACATTCAAGCTAATTACTGAGGACATTAGGGCTAACTGTGCCTGCACGACCACCATGGACTAAATCTTACCTTCAACACCAGGCTTTCCAAGATCAAGAAGTAGCAGGTCACAATATAAGCTTATATCTGTGTCAAAAGTACTAACGGTTATTTGTTTCATTTGTTTTGTTTGAATTTTTACCAGAAACACAGTAACTTGATGTAGAAGATCTATGCCCAGCACAAACTACATTACCAAGTCATGATGGAAATGTTCATAAATGAGTCAAATTACCATAAAATAAATTAAGGCAGTCACAACTGAAGGCTCAGAAGTGGGCATGAATGTTGACCACTACAAATTTGCATGAGTGTGAATAAAAGTTATGTTTCCAGAAGTGAGTTTAACTGTGCTATGAAAAAAATCCTGAAAAGATTTCACTTGAAAGTTGTATACAAATTCAGTATTTAGTAACTCCCCTCAAACTTTGCATTTTTGTATTTCTCATCATAATTCATATAATATAAAGAAAATATGGGGCACCTGGGTGACTCAGTCAGTTAAGCATCTGTCTTCAGCTCAGGTCATGATTTCAGGGTCCTGGGATCAAGCCCCGCATCAGGCTCCTTGCTCTCAGGGAGCCTGTTTCTCCCTCTCCTCCCTGCTCGTGCTCTCTTTCGCTTTCTGTCTCTCAAATAAATAAATAAATAAATAAAAAGAAAATGTAAGGGGATCCCTGGGTGGCGCAGCGGTTTGGCGCCTGCCTTTGGCCCAGGGCGCGATCCTGGAGACCCGGGATCGAATCCCACATCAGGCTCCCGGCGCATGGAGCCTGCTTCTCCCTCTGCCTGTGTCTCTGCCTCTCTCTTTCTCTCTGTATGACTATCATAAATAAATAAAATTAAAAAAAAAAAAAAAAGAAAATGTAAGGAATTTCTTTTCACCCTAGTACCCCTAAATCTTCTTCAGTTTACTCTAATGTGCTATATAGATATTTCACCTTTTCCATGTGCCAAGTTGGGAATGCCCTAAGACATTCACATCTAGTCACATTGCATAAACACACTAGCACACATGGACAAATATGTGCATACAAGCACACATGTACATTGAGATTCAAATTTGCACTCACATCCAGACTTATGCCAGCTTATAAGCACAATCAGGTATATGCGTATATGTACACACACACACACACACACATCTCCTCTTCTACACAGAAAGTTAGGCATGTGTGTAGGCACCCACCTACCAGCAAATCATGCAAAGATATACAAAACACGCACACACATGCACACACACAGATAACCATCCGTAAATAGAAATATAGGGGCCTAGGCAGAGAAAAACTCCCCGTACACATGGACACATGCAGACACATACATACCAAATCATATGGACCTGGGGTGCCTGGGTGTCTCAGTCAGTTAAGCATCTAACTCTTGATTTCGGCTCAGGTCATGATCTCAGGGTCATAAGACCAAGTCCCACTGGGGTCCAAGCTGGGCGTGGAAACTGCTTAAGATTTTGTCTCTTTCTGTCCCCCCTTGCGTGCTCTCTCTCTCTCTCTCTCTCTTAAGAAAAATAACCAAATTGTATGGACCTACATGCTTTCACATACAATCATGCATGCATAGACATAAGAACTGACATTCAGGCACAGGGTAAGTCGATTCACATCCTGTAGATCCAGTCCTTCCTCCACCCCAGGCTCTTATATTAAGAGATTAAAATCCACTCTTTTATACAAACTTTGCCCTGGTACACAAACATTATACACATAGTACAGACATGCTCACACTTATTGGCATATCGCTCAGGTTCACTGCTATACACGCAGAGGCAGGCAGGCAAATATAGAGCAATGCAGACTCACATATACATAGCCACATAGCCACCAATGCTTATACACAGACACAAACCCTTAGATGCACACACCCATTCACACCTATGCATTCACTTACACAACACAAAAACATACATCCTGATACATGGCCATATAAGCACAAATCCTTTATACACACACACCATCATATATAAACCTGGATACTAACCTTCTTATGTGTATAGACTCAACAGAAATTCACATGTATACTGTTTCAGCCTGACTACTACAAACCTATTTACATATTCAGATAAAAACACAGTGATGTGTGTGTGCATGTGCACAACACACACACACACACATGTGCACCCCTATGTGCAGCATACCAGCACACAGGTAACATCTGCACTCACAGGGACACACATCACCATAGATACAGATGTGTACATTCATACACCCAGGTGTACACTGGGAAATACACATGCATGGCCAAACCCCCTCCATTGACCTCCTAGACACACACTTCCTTTCTCATACACTCATGGGTTTATACACACACTGGGATACATATAAGTATAAAGCCAGTTTTATATACAATAACACATATACACAGAATCTGCTCACTTTCTTACACATACACATGGATACAGATGTGGCAAATATGCACATAGAAACTATTCCATTGCACTTGAAGATGGACACATACTATTACTTATACACCAGGCACATGCAATAATTGTAGTACTAGGTAACACTTGATATGGCCCAGAGGAGTTATGTGCCAGGCACTGTCCTAAGCACTTTTCAAATATTAACTTATCTGATCTTCACCCTATGAGATACATACTATTACTACCCTTACTTTACAAGTAAGAAACTGGCTTAATTTCTTACAAGTAAGAAGCTGACTTGCCCAAAGCCCCACAGCTAATAAATGGCAGAACTAGGATGCAAACCCAGAGCCTGGCTCCAGACAGCTTGCCCACTGAACTTACTCACATGGAGAAACACACCTCTCTCTCTCTCTCTCTCTCTCTCTCTCTCTCTCTCTCTCTCTCACACACACACACACACACACACACAAATACACACCACTCTAGCACAAACCCATGTACACATAAGCCATGTACCAACATACTTGGATACCAATAGCCACACACATGTAAGCACATACACAAACATGGATATGGTCACATTTACAGACACTCTAGCAGAGGCATATATGCCCTAGGAAAGATATACACATTCCTACACACACCCACAATCACACACCCCACCTAGATACACCCACACTATCAAACACACAAAACACCCAAGATATACCACCTACGCACCATCTGGATGAATCCACACTCACATGCAGATACACCCACATTCTCAGAAACATTCCCCACTCAAATACACCCAAACACTCTCTCACACACACTATCCAGATATACTCACATGCACACACCCTCACCCAGATACACTCACACACCCCACACAGATTGACCTATATACTCGCTTTCACACACTACCCAGATCTACACTATCTGTCTCTCATACACCAGCCAGAGAAGCTTCTTACTTAGATACACCCACACTCACACCCAGATAGGTGCACATTATCCTTCTTATACATCATTAAGACACACCCACTTTCATACATACCCAATACTGATACAGCCACACTCTCACATACATCCCATCTGAACACACTATCTTCATACACACACATCTCTAATACAAATACAACCACATTCACTACACCCAGTTACACTCACACTCTTATATGCAATATTAGGTATACTCAAACCCACAGACATCCCTAACCTAGAGCCTTCATATTTGACCCAGGTGCACCTACAATCTCACACATGGTACCATGACACACACACCATTCAAAGACACCTACACAGAGCACACTCACAAATTCCCAACCAAGTATATTCACACACACAGATACCTACACATTATCCAGAGACACCTGTTAACACACAAATCCTATCCATATATACTCATATTTTCTTTCGCTCACACACTCACATACCCCAAACACAGACCCACTCACACAGCCCAACCCAGACAAGACACGTCTACTCTCTAAAATTTATATACACTATCTAGATTCATTCCAAATGGACCGCTGATACACACACACACATCAACTAGATACAATTCACTACCCTCTAGATACATCTCCATTAACACACACACATCCCACTCAGATATATCCAATTCTAACACATGCCTTCCATTTATATTTCCCCAGACGCATCCCAGATACATCCATGCTCTCATCCCCTCCATGCCACTCAGATACACTCGTATTCTGAACACACACTTTCCACGCAGAAATGTCTCCCAAACTCTCTCACACACCCCATCCAGTTATAAACACACTCACACACATATCCAAGTACATACACACCCAGATACACCACCAAAAGCTCTTACAACACACCATCCAGATATAGTTTATTACACATTCCACCACCCAAATACACCTGTGCTTTCACCCACCATTTAGATACATTCATATTCAAACACATTCTACCCAAACTATACCCATACAACACTGTCTCACACACAGCCCACACATACCATTACACTCTCTCTCACATGCCATCCAGGTATATCCACACCTCACACACATGACATCCAGATACATCCACTCACACCCTCCAACCTAGCAAATCCCACTTACAACCATCCAAATACACCTACACATTCCTCCCACCAGATATATCCATGCTGTCACAAGCCTAACCAAACTCAGAAACTCCTGCACTCTCTTTTACACATACACAAAATCCAGACTGTCCCCCTCTCTTAATCACCATCATCTAGAATACTCACACTCCACACACACGATGCACATACACCTATAATCTCTCACACACATTACACACACATCTCATCCACATACACACCCACGTACCATCCATAGATACTCCAATTATATACACATTCACATATACCCCCATAATCACCCAGGTGTGCCCAAATTCTCTTTTACACACACACACCATCTAGATACATTCTATCATACATTTCCATTGCCTAATAGACTTATATGCTCACCCACTTACACACCATCCAGATTTACCCATACTTAAATGCTCCCACCTCATCATTACAGTCATACTCCCTCATGCACACTCTACCCAGAAACACCCATACTCTCTTTTAACACAACACAGATACATCTACACTATATAACACATACACTATCCAGACACTACACCACTCTCTCTTGCACCATCCAGATACACCCATACCCACATACTCCTCGAAACCACACATCTTCACACATATTCCCACCCAGCCATACCCAAACTCTCACTCACACCGTCCTCCACCCAAATAGGCTGATGTTCTCATAGCACCTCACAAATGTACCATTTCCATACTCCCACATTCACACTCACCCCTCCCAAATACAGCCAAATGTCTCACATACATATCTTACCCAGAAACACCCAGACTGTCTCTTACATACACGCAACCCAGATCCTTTCTCTCCCTCTCCCTCTCTCTCATTCTTTTACCAAATATACCACTTTCTATACACACACATAGCCCACACTCTGCCCACATATACCGTTACTTATACATATATATTGACATCTAGATTTCTGCCTGGATGGCATAATTTGGGTGCTCTCTGTGAAAACCATTTACCAACCTTAGACACTATACAATGCCATTTTGTCCTGGCCTCTCAATGGGGGGGGGGGGGGATGGGAAGGGAGGTCTTTGTGTTTCAAGAAATCCATTTCTAAGGTCACAGGCCCCCTTGCCTAGGAGGACATCAGTGATGATTGGTCCCTACTTCTTGAGTGTGAATGATGACAAGAATTATCCTGAGACACCCCCTCCCTCACTGCCCTGCAAAAGCCCAGCACATGGTTGAGGCCAGGGAGGTCCCAGAAAAGGGTCATGTATTGCTCAGGTGTTATAGCTTGCCATCCTGTAGGATGTCTACACAGAGCCAGATATGGTCTAGCAGGGTGCCACTGACTCTTAGACATGCACATCAGTATATGCAGTACACATAGCATCACACAGACTCATAAGTACCCTCCTTTATCACTTCCTCAGGGATTAGGGCTATCTGCATAAGCCCAAGGCCAAATCTCTCTCACTCACACATATATACCGTCAGACAGGCACATGCATAAATGCCTACACTTATCCCTATACATCAACACACTCATAGCAATGCACATTCACCTGCACTTGGTCCCACATGTGCACATCCATTTACTCTCAAACACAGGCATACATACATGTGACATAATGCCCACAAATGACATACATTCACTCACAAACACAGGTATACATATAGGTATATTTCCACATGTCCACAGACAGGCAGACTCTACATCACACCCAATGAGACAATGAACAAATATGACACACAGAGGTGAGCTCCCAAATGTAGACACACACATTCCCAGACATGACCACATAAGCATTTTCACACATGCTCACATGTGGGTGTGCCACATACATAAACACCCAGATGGGTACATGCTTGTCAATGAGATGATGTATTCACATACAGACATTGAAGCACACGTAGACGTTTATACACAACTGGGCATGCATGCCTATAAGCATATTCATATGCATATAGATATGCACATCACTCATTCCTATATGCACACACAACCAGACACGGAGACACTAATTTACTGACAAAACACACTCACACAATCATAATGAGAATGCACACTACGTATGTTCACATATGTTCATACTCATATAAGAAGCTATGCAAACAAAGATCCATTTATACCCACATTCTCAGATAGACTTGGACACACACATGCACACATGGAAGAATGCTCAAATATTCTCAGATACTTGTACGTCTTCATAGGAAGAATTGATAACACTTATCACATACACATGCAAAGGCATCCACACACACAAACATACATATGGCATGCATATACATTCACTCACACTTTTCTACAACATATGCTCCAGAATAAATATAAACATGCATATACAAATAATTAGAACTACACAAACTGGTACATTCACACACCTGTACACTCAGACAAATATAGGCAGGCATATTCACACACACACACACACACACACACTCAGATGTGCATGAACACATGGACAAATATAAAGACATGTTCACTCAAATGCATACACAGCCAGATGTTCACACATCCTAGCATACACACACACATATACACTCATGGTCACTCACAGGCATGTCCATACTCACACATTCACACTTGAGCTCAGAAATTCAAACAAAACACATACTGAGTTATGCACACTAAATATTTTGAAATGTATTCACTCATGCATACCACAACCAGACTTGCACTCACACAAACACAATCAGACATGTATATAAATGCATTCTTTCACTTATGCACACAGCCTCTTGTGCATATATACACAGGCATAGACCCCCCTCTACAGCCATACCCGTATACATAATCAAATGTGTACACATGGGCACACCCACAAAATATGTTTTCATGCACAAAATGTGTGTTCACACACTCCCCCCCCACACAATTAGTTCTCTTTATATAAGGGTGATCATCTATACTAACATTTCCCTAATTAGATGTGGACCTGTAGGTCCATCTATAGATAATATGTACTCAGACACACACAGGCATACACACAATTCAAAATGCTGGACAATCCACACGGACATTAACACAACGGCCATACTCATACGCATATATGACAGACACACCCACACAGAAGCATATTGACACACACATACCCTCCCATATATGCATGGACACACACACACACACCCTGACACTCCCAAACACACCATTCAGATAATCCTACACTCATGTGCACACATAGGCACACAGAACTTACGCAGATAAAGCTAGGCATTCACCTAACTGGGCGTGCATACCCCAGCATTCTGAAACCCTCATACTTATATGCATATAATCAGACATATACACTCAAAGACAAATGGATATCACACACATATACAACTAGACATTCAACAGGCCTGTTGGCTCACAGAAACACAGTTTTACTCAGTCTCAGAATCAAACGTGCCCATTTGCTTACACAGTCAGACATGCAAAGTCATACCTACTCCACTGTACACACACACAAGCCTACCCAGACACTCACACACTTGCACACACCATCGTGTGGTCTGGCTCACACACAGATTCATACACACCCACAATGCCCATGGACAGACACAAATACTCACAGACTGCACACATTCACAGTTACACATATATACCCATTCTTAGGCCCAGATGCATCCAAACCAGAGGCTGGGTTCTCTCCCTTCCTTATCAAATGCTTCTTCAGAAAAGTCTACTCTATACCCAGAAGCCCCACCCCTTCTTACCCTCACCATGGGGTCTTCTTGGTCTCAGACTTTCCCCTCTTCCTCCCCTGGCCTTAAGGACCTTCCTCCAGCCACCTACCCCTCACTCAATGTTTCACCACATCTCCACATCCGGAAACCAGCCAGCAGACCCCACTGCCCCCCGCCCCAGTTCAGGCTCTAGGTTAGCAAATCCCTGGGACCCATCCCCCAAGGGTCTGGCTGCTGCATGGGCCACACCCCAGCTCTACCCAAAAGCCCTGTGATCTCAGAAGCTTCAGCCTTGTCTCCAGGCACTGCCAACCACTGACCACAGGCCCAACTCTTGCCAAGTTTCCCCTCAACAGAGAGATGCCTACATCACCAGGGCCAGGAATGCTGCAGGCTGTAAGCCAGGCCTCTGCTAGCTCATGGGAGTTCAAGCCTGTGTGTGTGTGTTTGTGTGTGCACGCACGCATGCACACACAAACACACACACACACACACACAGGGGCAAGTGCAGGGAAAGGAGATTGGAGTGGAGTGGGGGTGGGAGGCTCTGCCTATAGCCACCACTCATCACCCCCTACAAAGGAAGAGTGACAACATTGAGCCCCTCCTGCCTCCCTTCCACTCCCCAACCCCCATTTAACTACCTGCTATCCTCCCTAGATCTCTTCCAAGACCCTGGAAAAGAGGGACCAGTCCCTCCTCCAAATAATCAATAACAATATTAATCATGAATAATCAGCAATATTGACTGTGAGCTTTGTTGTTGTTGTTTCAGGGCCACTACCATGCACCTCCTTTATTTGCATGCACCAACTCAGTCACCCCACACACCCATGAAGGGAGGGTTACTGGTCTCTCTGACAGATGGAAAAACTGAGGTCCAATAAGTGGCACACTCTCACCAAAGTTAGGGGGTACTTGGGGGAAGTGTCCCAGAAGAATCCATGTTCTCCACATATCAGGCTTTCCTACTCCTCCAGACATAAAGACTGCTGGCCACTGTGCACAAGGCCATAAGACCTGAGGTTCCCAGATACAACATGGGCATCAGCAACAGAGATAGAGAGCCTTAGATAGAGGCTGGGGCCCCCACTGTGGCCCCTTGCAGGTTGTGTGGCATGGTCCTGGCCTCCCCAGAGCCATCAAGCAGCCTAGGGCCTAAAAGTGCTTCCCACGCGCACCTCACTTTCCCAGCAGTGGCTTCCTCCCTTTAGCTGAGAATCACAGCAATATCCTCAATGGGGAGCGAGCACAAATCTGTGCTACCTGTAGGGAGATACAGGGGAAAGTAGAAAGAAAGGAAAGCAGGGAGGGTGGGGAGAAGGGAAAGAGGAGTGGGTGGTGGTCTGGGCTGGAATCAGCTTCTCTGTCATTGTCTACCTACCTGCCTGCTCACACACAGAGACAGAAGCACATACACCCTGCAAGCAGGCCAAAGAACCTGGAGAAGAGTGGAGGAGGAGGAGGGGGGAGAGGGAGAGGGAGAGGGAGAAGAGGCAGCTGCAGGAGGCTGAGCCTGCCTGGGGTGCAGGCATTGAGGAGAGCACTGCAAGGTTCCCAGGCATGCCTTCCAGAGTCAGCACACTAGGGAATATTAACACAGCTTCTCACCCCAAAGCGACCATAATGATCAAAACAGACCCTGTGTGGGGTGTGGGGAAACAGGTGGTAGTTCCTCTCTCATGGGACATTTGGGATTGGGGAAGATGGAGATGGCTGGAGGACTCTCCAGGCTTGGGTGCCCAAGTAGTCCTTGTGGTAAAGTGGGAATGGGGGGTGGGGGACACAGTAAGTAACACAGAGAGAGAAAGAGAAAAGGAGAGAGAGAGAGAGCACGGCAGTGATGGAGACTCTGAAATATATGTGGGGAGACAGAAGAGAAGTCTCGGCCTCCCATCCTTGGTGGAAAGATGCTGACTACTTACCTGGGTTCTCGCAGCAGGGCTGTGTTGGAATCCAGGGAGGGGGTTCAGGCTGTCTCAACCACGATAAAACACTGCCCAGGCCACATTGTGGGACCCTCAGTGATCTGGCGGCCAGTGGCACTCCTGCTTCTGTTGCGTGGATATAGCAGCCGGCGGGTCTAAAACGCAGACATCAGGGGAAGCAGGCACCGAAGGGGTGCACCAGGCAGGATTGGGGGTGTTGGGGAACACCAGGGGGGCAGCACATAGCATTGGGGTGCCCAGCTAGCTGGCAGGTGAGGGTCCAGGCAGGTGCTTCTCCCACTACACACTCCCACCCCCATCTTCATGCCACCGCCAAGCTGGGAGGGGGGCCAGCGCTGGCCCCTGCCACCCGTCTGCCCGCCTGGCTGCCGGTCCCCCCTCCCCCGCCCCGTCTGCCTGCTGGCCGCCGCCTTTTGTCCTCAGAAGACACGGTCCCCGCGGGGCCTCTGCCAAGCCTCTAGCAGATGCTCAGGGGCCAAGGCTCCTCTCTGGGAGCACTCTGGCCATGGCCTGGGAGAGCCCCAGGCTGGGGGGCTCTCATCCAGGCTCACCCCGCTCCCTGGGCCTGATGGGGATGGGGAAAAGGTGCAGGTCTACAGCCAGAGGCAGCAGCAGAGGTGGTGTTGGGGAGGGGATGGACGCCAGAAAGAGGGGGTGGGGTAGAGAGAGAGGCTGGCCTGATAGCTGTGTCCCGGGTTTTAGATCCGGGTTGAGGAGGGTGGCTCAGAGCATCCGAGGGGGGGGGGTCCAGATGCAAAACGGGGGTAGTGTGGGTCTGCCGCAGGCATGCTCCTGGCCTGGGAACCACCCCGGCTCACGCAGATCCAGGTCCCAAGATGTTGGGGACACCCAGCCTAGATGGGACATCAGTGGGGAGCCCAGGGCTTTAAGCTGGACCCCATCCGGGCTGCCAGTCCCCCCTCTCCTCGATTTGCACGGTCCCTGCCTCAGGGGCGGGCGGGGGAGGGAGGCAGGCAGGGAGGGAGAGGGAGGGAAAGAGTGAGGCTGAGCAGGCAGACTCCTAGCCGACTGCTTGGTCCTCCCTGGGGCGGGGCGGGGCCGGGCGGGGGCTGGGGCGCAACCGGCTGGCGTGGGGCCGTGTGGCCAGGACAATAGCTGGCTGGGGAAGTCAGACTCCCAGACGCCTTTCTGGGACACTTGAGGGAGGCACGCGTGGAGGTGGGGAGAGGTGGCCAGGGGGCTGCTGAGAGCGCAACTCACCTAGGCCACAAGAGCAGAGGAGGCAAAGATAGGGGTCTGGGGTCGGGTCGGGGCTGAAAGGTCCTGTGGAAGTTTCTCAAAAGCTTTGGAATGGAGGGACGCTTAGAGCTCCGCGAGGTAGGATAGATAACCTCATTGAGAATGGGTTCTGTGGGGATTTTCCCCCCAAGGCCCGTGGGCTGGTCTGGAAGGGGTGGGGTGCGGCGGTGGAGAGGGTCAAAGAGCGCTGCTTAGCTCTGAACAGCTGCTCTCAGGACGCCTCTTGTGCCACCCTACTTTCTCTGTGCCGATATACAGGCACATACTCATACCTAAGGCCACGTTCCAAGACCGCAGACCAACTGGGACAGGTGAGGAAGAAGCTTAGTACGCAGAGATTTGAAGACAAGTAAAAAAATATTTCTGTCCTGAATGGATTACATTGGGACCAAATGATGCCCTCATCATTTGTTCTTCGCTAATTCACAGCACTCAAAAACTCCAAGTCTCTCAATAGAAACAATTTTCTTATATTTGTTTCCTTCTCTCACCTATTGGCTTACTCTTGAACCTGACTTTATGCTAAGCCCAGTGGTGGGCACTGGAGAAACAGGAGAATCAGACTTGCTCTCTGCCCTTAGGAAAGCCTTGCTGTGCTACCAGACTGTAGTCCTGCACCCAACCTGCATCCAAATGCCCTGCAGAGCCTGTGAAGTGTGGATCCCCAGACCTACTTCCCAGAAATACTAATCTAGGAGGTTTGAGATAAGTCTCCAAAATCTGTATTTTGACAAGGCCTTCAGGTGGTTACTTTTATGCCTACTGAAGTTTGGACACCATGCTCTGGAGAGGGAGGAAAAACCCATGAGTCAAAGATAAATTCATAGTGGAAATTAGAAAATATTTTGAACTGACTGATCATGAAAATATTACATTTGAAATCCTGTGGGGGTGCTGCTAAGGCTATGCTTAGCAATGTATAGCCTTAAATTATATATTATTTTTTAAGAGGCAGCAAATCCATCTCAAAAAGTTAGAAAAGTAAACTACACTTAAAGGAAGTAGAAGGAGAGAAATAACAGATGAGGGTAGAAATCAACAAAATAGAAAATAGAACTATTACAGAGAGGATCAACAAAGCTAAAGGTTGGTTCTTTTAAAAATCTAGGAAAATGATAAATCACCAAAACTGATCCAGAAAAAATATGTAGGAGGCACATAACTAGTATCAGGAACAAAAGAAGGAAGCACAACACCGTTCATGGGTATGTTAAAATATAAGACAATATTATGAAGAAGTTTATACCAACAAATTTGAAAATTTTGATAAATGGGAAAATTCCTGGAAAAATACAATACACTAAAACTCACACAAGAAAATAATTTAAATATAAATAAACCTATAACTATTAAATAATTGAACTTATAATTAAAAGGCTTTCTGCAGTCCTCCAGATTCAGAGACTGTCAATGGTGAATTCTATAAGATATTTAAAGAAGGAAATTTGGCAATTTTCTAACCTTGCACAAATTCTTCCAAGGAATTGAAGAAAAATTGTATGATCACTTCAATATATGCAACAAAAGGGACGCCTGGGTGGCTCAGCGGTTTAGCGCCTGCCATAGGCCCAGGGCATGATCCCAGAGTCCCTGGGATCAAGTCCCATGTCGGGCTCCCTGCATGGAGCCTGCTTCTCCCTCTGCCTGTGTCTCTGCCTCTTTCTCTCTCTCTCTCTCTCTCTCTCATGAATAAATAAATAAAATCTTTAAAAAATATATATATATATGCCAAAAAGCATCACAACAAAGTTTACTAAGAATATAAGGGAGGGGCACCTGGGTGGCTCAATGATTGAGCGTCTGCCTTTGGCTCAGGTCGTGATCCCGGAGTTCTGGGATCGAGTTTTGCATCAGGCTCCCCACAGGGAGCCTGCTTCTCCCTTTTCCTATGTCTCTGCCTCCCTCTGTGTGTTTCTCATGAGTAAATAAATAAAAAAATTTAAAAAGAGTATAAGGGAAATTTCTTAATTTAATACGTGTTATCTATCTGAAACCTATAGCAAATATCATACCTAATGAGAGATGTTGAATGCTTTCTGTAAGGATGCCCATCATAACTACTTTTATTCAAATTGTGACGGAGTCCACTAATGAAAGAAAAATAAATAAAAGACATAAGGATTAGAAAGGAAGATGTGAACATACAACATTAGTCAAGAAAATATGCAATAAGTCAACACCCTAAAGAGACTAAAAGAAAAAGACAATACTGAAAATTGCTGAGAATGTGGAGTGACTGGAATTCTCATACAATGGTGATGAGAGTATAGATTGATGTAATAGTTTGGAAACTGCTTAGCAATATCAACTAAAGGTGACCATATGTCCACCCCATAACCCAGCAATTGTTCTAGATATATGCCCAACAGAAATGCTTATATATGTTTACCAAAAGACATATGCATCAATGCTCATAAAAACACTATTTGTAATAGTCCAAACTAGAAATGACTCAAATGCCAACAGAAAAATGAGAAATTAATTGTGGTATATTCTCACACTGGAATACTACACAACGAGAAGAATTGCCCCACATCTACATATATTATGGATGAATTCTACAAACATTATGCTGAGCAGAATTACCAACATACAAAAGAGCACCTGCTGTATGATTCCATGTAGAGCAAGTTCTGAAACAGGTGAAACTAATCTATGGTGATAGAAGTCAGATTCGTGATTGCCTTTAAGGACTGAGTAGGAGGCCTAAGGAGACTTCTGGAATGCTAGAACGTTGTGTTAATTGATTTCCACTCTGATTTCAGGGGTGGTTACTTAGTAACAATTCATTGAGAGTTGTGTATTTATGCCTCCTTGTACTTTATGTGTGTCATACTTCAATCAAAAAAAGTTTTTAAAAATGAAGGAGTAAAATAAGCAGTCAGATTGTTTCATCCTAATGGGAGGTAAAGGTGTGAATTGGGAGTTGTGGGAGCTCAAGGATGTCAGGGGCAGTTGGGGAGAGGTATTGATACCCAAGATAAGTGTAGAAGAAGTGAAAGTGAGTTGAAAGGAGTTTAAGAGTCAATAGTGTATGCCTAATAGCATTTACTCTAGCTCCAGGCTCCTCGAAGTTAGGAATCCCTGCCTCTCACCCTCCTTTCACCTCAAGTTCCTTATCTGTTAACTTGGGGTCATAATAGTGCTTACAGCATAGGGTTGTGAGGATAAATGAGGTAATATTTGTAACATGTTTATAATAACGCCAAGAGGGCAGCCTAGGTGGCTCGGCGGTTTAGTGCCGCCTTCAGCCCAGGGTGTGATCCTGGAGACCCGGGATCGAGTCCCATGTTGGGCTCCCTGCATGAAGCCTGCTTCTCCCTCTACCTGTGTCTCTGCCTCTCTCTCTATATCTATCTCTGTATCTCTCATGAATAAACAAATAAAATCTTTTTTAAAAAACCAATATAATAATGCCAAGAGAGGGGCACCTGGGTGGATCAGTGGTTGAGCATCTGCCTTTGGCTCAGGTTGTGATCCTGGGCTCCTAAAATCAAGTCCCGCCATCAGGCTCCCTATAGGGAGCCTGCTTCTCCCTCTACCTTTCCCTGTGTGTGTCTCTTATTAATAAATAAATAAAATATTTTTAAAAATAACACCAAGACATATAATTAGTACCATGCACATCTTGATTAAATAAAAAAGTGGTTGTCTAGGTAAGCAGAACATCCTATGCAGAATTTTGGGGATCCCAAAAGGCAAGATGTGCTTGGAGCATGGAGAAAGCAATTTGCTATGGCCTGGATGAGGGATGTTACTCTGGCATGGGCCATACCCTGAATGCCAGGCTGAGGATCTCAGACTTTCTCTTGAAGACAGAGATACTGACCTTGACTTCTGCTATCTTGGTTTCCCCTCAGTTAGCTTCCAACCCATGTCCTTCTAAGGCCCTCAGGAGAAAGGATTGTTCTGGTGAGGTCACTGGAGATGGTGAGGAACAGCGATGAGCAAAGAGGGGGGCATAGAAGAGGCCAGCCGAATTCAGGCCCCCCAACCCTATCCTCTGCCCTGAAGCAGCCTTCTTCCCTTGGCAGGGGGAGGAAAGGGTTCTCTCAAAAGGCCTGCCTATGAGATAAGCACATAGGAACCAACAGGCAGAGCTGTAGGGGGAAAAGACGGGGGAAACTGAGTCATTCACTTATAGCTAGTCTCCCATCTTGAGCCAACTTCAACATTCTAGGAATAGGAGACCCCTGCCTTTCTTCTGCTTATGCCCCTCTGTTTACTCCCTGAGCAGGTAAGCACATTTTTAGAGGATTGTAGAAGTTCCTTTTTCCCTGTTGTTCCTTTCTCTGAATGACAGTACTCCACCACCAGGTGGGCAAAAACACCTTAGAAGGGCTGCTGTGTTCTGCTTAATGGGTCTAGTCTCTATCAAATTGGGAGAAAGAGTGCCATGTTGTACCATGCAGTTATGCTTTCAAAAGTTAAACATTTTAAAGTGTGAAATGCAATATACAGATAGAAATGTATATAAGATTTATGCATGCAGATGAACAAATAGTCATACAGTGAAGACCCATGTAACCACGGCTCAGCTCATGAAATAGAACGTTAATGGTATCCAAGCCCCTAGCATGAATGATTCTTTTATTTTAAAGAAGAAAAAAACCACATTCCTATCATAAGGAATGTTCTACCTGGTATCTACTACTGTCATAGTTACTGGATCTAAATGAGGCTTTTACTCCAGGCTTGAATAAAAATGCTTCTTTCCAATTTTTTGGACAATTTTCTTAGGGCTCTCGTTCATTCTCTTAACAAACTTTAATTTTTTATGAACGTTTCAAACATATAAAGTGGAGAGTTAGCATGAACACACAGACACGCACACACACAGTACACCATGAAGACTGGACAATGAATAAGATTCTGCCATATTTTTCCATCTTTTCCATTTTTCTCTTTTTTTGAAGTATTTCAAAGCAAATCCCAGATATCACATCACATTCCGATATACCTTAGTATACATTTCTAATAAGGGACATAATTTAAAAACTCCTAGGCAAAAAAAAAATCCTAGGCCGTTATTATACCTAAGCATAACAACAATTCCTCGTTAATGTCTAGTAATAAGCAAGTCCACAGTCAAATTGTCTTCATAATGAAATGTCTTTTTTCAGTGGGCTTGTTCTAATCAGAATACACTGCACAGTCTGATGTGTCTCTTGAGGGTCCCTTAATCTAGAGCATGTCCTCTCTTCCTGCTTTATTGTGTGTCATGTTCTTGACTTGTTGCAGTTGTGCTATAGATGGACTCATATTCTGATTTTGTATGTTTGCTTCCTGGTGGTGTCATTTACGATGTTTTTTACTCTCCATTTTTCCTGGAGATGGAAATTCGCCCTGAGGCCTCTATTGCACTCAGATTATTTATTTTTATTATTATTAGTCTTGCAAAAACACTTCATTAGTGAGGTTCCTATTTCATCACACCAGGAGGCATACGATATCTGGCAGGTCCTACTTTTAATGCTGTTAAGGTTCATCAGTGGGTTAAGGTGGTAATAGCCTGATCCCATAAATGGATGATGGAAAATTTCCCCATCATCCATTTATCTAATGATCTCATCTGTTGATGATTGTTGCCTGAATCAGTAATGTTTTGAAAACTTTTCTAAAATTCTATTAATTTTCTACATTCTTATGTAAGTAAAAACTTTCCTTCATCAACTTGGGCTATTGTGTTACCAAAAATACAGTTAAGACAAGATAGAGATGTAATTCTCTCATTACAAATGCCCATTTTATTTTTTTTATTATACTACTTTTACTTATTTTTTTTAAAGATTTTATTTATTTATTCATGAGAGACACACACAGAGAGAGGCAGAGACACAGGCAGAGGGAGAAGCAGGCTCCATGCAGGGAGCCTGATGTGGGACTCGATCCCAGGTCTCCAGGATCACACGCTGGGCTGAAGGCAGCGCTAAATTGCTGAGCCACCTGGGCTGTCCACAAATGCCCATTTTAGAGTAATTGATGTTTTATGGTTCTGATGGTTCAAATGAGGTTTTGTTTAGACTATTTCTTTGTTTTTTGCTCCTTCTTGGTTTTATTTTTTTATTTTTAAAATATTTTTATTCATTTGAGAGAGAGAGAGACAGGGAGAGAGAGCAAGAGCTTGAGCAGTGGGGGTGGGGAGGAGGGACAGAAAGAGAGAGGGAGAGGAAGAAGCCAACTCCCTGCTGAGGAAGGAGCCAGACTCTGAGTTTAATCCCAGGACTTTGAGATCTGGACCTGAAGGCAGATGCCCAACCCACTGAGCCACCCAGGCCCCCCACACCTTCTTGTTTTCTTTTTTTTTTTAAATTTTTTTTTAATTTTTTTTATTTATTTATGATAGTCACAGAGAGAGAGAGAGAGAGAGGCAGAGACATAGGCAGAGGGAGAAGCAGGCTCCATGCACCGGGAGCCCGACGTGGGATTCGATCCCGGGTCTCCAGGATTGCACCCTGGGCCAAAGGCAGGCGCCAAACCACTGCGCCACCCAGGGATCCCCCACCTTCTTGTTTTCAATGTCACTTGGAACTTATGGGTTTTTAAAAGTACATATTTGGTGTGTTTCAATCCATTGTAATCATTATTCTGTTTGGTGTTTCAATTATCCCTCATTGAGCCAGTGGGGAACCCCTTCAAGTTTGCTGCTGTGCTTTTTTGACATAACACTGGTAGTTTCTGATAGTTTTCTTGGTTTCTAGTATGGAAAGAGTCTGGGACTCATATTGGGCATTTCCTGCTCCAGACCTGGAATATATATAACACTCACACTTTGCATACCTCTCCTTTCTTAAGCTAAAGGCAGAAGACTGGATATACTTCTTTACACCTTCTGCAAGCATCTACTGAGTGGTTATTATATTTCCAGCACTGGGCTGAGCAACTCAGGCAAGAACAATCCCACTTATCACCATGTTCTAGTGCATTTTTCGGTATTAGAGTTAATTAGGCTGCTGCTGTTATCTCTGTCTCTTAGGAGAAAGTGCTCCTGGGTGCCACCTCAGTGTGATTTATTTATCTCTTACTATCTTGCAGTAAGCACTGACAGTGACAAACAGTTGTCCCTCAACATGTCAAAAGAGTAAACATATTTTTAATTACACAAGTTATGCATGAGAACATGCACATTGTGAGACGCTTGAACAACACAGAAGTGTATAGGATAAGAAGCCATTGTCTGCCTTCACTCTCATCCAATCCCACCACACTCGACTGAAATAATTATTCCGATAGTGGTTGCCAAATGGTGATTTTCTAACTCCATTATTCCTTCTACATTTATTAGTTCACATTCTACACTAAGGAAGAGCTTTTTCTTCTCCTCCGTTATTTATTTATTTGTTTCTTTATTTAGTTTTGTCATAGGGATTTGTGGGCTCTCATTTATTTTTTTTGAATGGGTTATACATTGCAGCATTCATTATTTATTTTGATGCACAGACTGCCCGAGAATTTGACAAGGGGCATCTTTTCAAGCTTGTTTTTGTGTCCTTTTGATATGCCCATCATTCCTTGAACACTTCCTTATTTTCTGGAACAGTAAGATGTTCCAGGCTCATCTTGTACTGTTCCTGCCCTAGCTCTGGAATCAGCTATTTCTCCAAGAATTCAGCCTTGGTTCCTTTTGGTAGAGATACCAAGATATGGGTATCTAGTGTACTCGTTTCTTCTAGGCCATTTCAGCGGGCAGAGCTAGTATAGGAATATATACATGTACATACACACTGCCTATGTCTGTCTATCTATCTATCTATCTATCTATCTATCTATCTATCTATCTATCTATCATCTATCTATCTATCTATCTATCTATCTATCTATCTATCTATGCAATCTCTGTCTTAAAAATCATCAATTCATCTTGGTACTTCAATTCCAATCTCAAATCATGAGGTTCATTGTAGCCTTCTCCCTTTCTATATTTCTAATTCCTTTCTCTAACAGTGAGAAACCTGGTTCTCATTATCCACAATACACTCACTTGTTCAATTCTAAGATACACATTTAGTACTTTCAGAACTGCCAACCCACACCACCATGAAAAATAAAGCTATTAACTAGGGTTTAATATTTGTTTACAGTTCTTTCTGGTTTTCCTCTTCAGTGTAGTTATGTTATTCTTTTGAATTAAGCTTATTTGTATCTGTTCATATTCCATTTCATTTTCCCCCATTGTTGATTGTGTAAAACGTGAACATAATTTAAAAAGTCAAATCTATAAAAAAAATAAATAACCAAAGAAGTGGGTATAATTCCCATTCTCTGTACCCATTCCCAACCACCAATTCTTTCCAAACCATTCCCACTCACATTTTGTGGATAATAAATCCCACTAGTTTCTGATTTACCCTTACTGTGTTTCTTTTTGCACAAATAAACAATATATATTTTTCATTTCTACTTCTTACACAGAATATAGCATACTATACATTTTGCACTCTGCTCTTTTTTCTACTATTTGTTTTACAAATACATCCTGAGAATGTATATACTTATAAAAACACTTTAGTGGTAAAATATAATACAGAAAAGTACATAAAACATACATTCATTTTTAAAGACTAATTATATGACCACCATGCAGTTTAAGAAATAGACATTGTCAGCACCCTAGAAGTCCTCTGGGTGACTTCTGTCAGTCATGGTTCCCTCTCTTCTCATCCTGAATGTTATGGTATTTATTTCCTTGCTTTTCTTTTTTCTTTCTTTTTTTCTTTCTTATTTTCTTTCTTTCTTTCTTTCTTTCTTTCTTTCTTTCTTTTTGTTGTTGTTGTTGTTGTTGTTGAAGTACAACTGGCAATTTCTTTGCTTGTCTTTATGGTTAACCACCTTAGTTTAGTTTTGCCTTTATTCAAGGGTAACACACACAAAAGCACACAAAAATTATGGACAACTTGATAAGTTTTCACAAAGTGAACATATCCAAGTCAAGAAACAGATCATGACCAGTACTCAAGGAGCCCCAACTGTGTTCAACACCCCACCCCCCGCAACCGGTCACCCTCTACTTTAGGGTAGCCACTAGTCTGACTTCTAAGAGCATGGTTTATTTTTGCTCTTTATATAAGTGTAAAGCTAATGGAGTATGTGTTTCTTTTACTTATGTTTGTGAGATTTATCCACTCTGCTGTCTGAAGAATGAAGGATGTCTCAACATTCTTATTGTTGAATAGCATCCCATTGTATAAATATACCACAATTTAAAAAACTGGTTCCACTGGCATTGTTGGGAACTTGAGTTGTATATATATAGCCTGTAAATGAAAGAAAAATAACCTGAAGATCACAGCCTCATAGGTGAGACAGACAAATGAGGCAGAGTTGCAGAACAAGCTCTCCATGAGGGCTATACATGTGGAGTTATGGATAAATGGACTTTGAGATGTTGAAGGTAAGTTTTGAAGGATGAGAATATAGGATCTCTCTAAGAAGATACATAGAGAGAGACAGACAGAAAGAGACAGGGAGCTTCCCGGCAGAGGGAGGGCATGGTGAAGATCGGGGAACTGGTAGCATTTTGGGAAGGCTGAGTCAGAGGGAGCTGCATTTAGAGGTGGAGGGGAAAGCTGAGGTTGCAGGGTCGGTTGGTAAGGCAAAGGATGTGTCACAAAAGTCCTCGGGTGCCAGAATAAAAAATGAGACATTATCCCTTAGGGAATTGGAATGCTACTGAAAGATTGTTTTCTCTCCTCATTTGTTTTTGTCCACTTATTTTTTTAAGATTTTATTTACTTATTCATGAAAGAATACAGACAGAGAGAGAAGCAGGCTCCACGCAGGGAGCCCAATGTAGGACTCGATCCCGGATCCCGGGATCACACCCTGAGCTAAAGGCAGATGCTCAGCCACTGAGCCACCCAAGCGTCCCTGTCCCCTTATTTTTACAACGGGGGCATCATATGGACGGTTTTGCAGTTTAGAAAGGTCCCTCCGGCTGTGGCAGGAATGATGGACTGGAGGGGAAGAGCAGGAGGCTAGGAGACATATTTGTGGTTAAGAGTGAAAGTCTTGGAATCAGTCTTCCAAATTTTATCCAGCCCAGTTCTCTTTTGATCTCTAGACTCTCATATCCAACTTTCCACTCAACATCTCCACTTGAATGTCTAATAGGCATTCTCAAACTCAACACAACCAACAATGAACTCCTGACCTTGCCCCTAAAACTGGCTCCTCTTCTAGGCTTTCTCTTATTGTGTTGGCAACTTCATCCTTCTGGTTGTTCAGGCCACATTTTTAGAGTTCTTCTTCACTCCTCTTTCTTTCATACCCCACATCCAATCCATCTTAAAGTTTACTAACCTATCCATTTGCATTTCCTAGATTCCATATAAATGGAATCACACAATATGTTTTCTTCTTTTTTGCCTGCCTTCTTTCACTCAGCATAGTTTGAGATTCATCCTTGAGGTTGCGTGTGTCAATAATTCATTCCTTTTAGTGCTGAGTAGTATTTCATTGTATTTATACACCACAATTTCTTCATCCATGCACCTGTTGATGGACATTTGGGTTGTTTCTAGTTTTTGTCTATTACAAATAAAGTTGCTATGAGGGCACCTGGGTGGCTCAGTTAGTTACGTGGCTGCTTTTGGCTCAGGTCATTATCCCAGGGTCCTGAGATGGAGTCCTGTGTTGGTCTCCCTGCTCAGTGGGGAGCCTGTTTCTCCCTCTCCTGCTGCAGCTCCCCCTGCTTGTGCTAGTTTTCTCTCTCTCTGTCAAATAAATAAATAAAATATTTTTTTAAAAAGCTGCTGTGAAGATTGGTGCACACAGCTTTGAATGGACATATGCTTTCATTTCTCCTGGGTAAATACATAAGAATGAGTAGGCTGAATTGCATAGTAGATGTAGGTTTAATTTTTAAAATATTTTATTTATTTATTCATGAGAGACACACAGAGAGAGGCAGAGACATAAGCAGAGGGGGAAGCAGGCTCCTTGCGGGAAGCCCAATGCAGGACTTGATCCCAGGACCCCGGGATCATGTCCTGAGTGGAAGGCAGATGCTCAACCGCTGAGCCACCCAGGCATCCCATTTTTGTAAGAAACAGTTAAACTGTTTTCCAAAATGGTTGTACTATTTCATTCCCATCGGCAGTGTATGAGACTTCCAGTACCTTCATATCCTTGCCAAAACTTGCTATCGTCAGTCTTTCACATTTTAGTCATTTTAATAAGTGCGTAGTAGTACTTAATCGTGGTCTTGATTGGCATTTCCCTAATGACTAATGATGATGAGCATTTTTTTTCACATGCAGGTTTGTCATCTGTATATTTTCTTTAATGAAGCGTCTATTCAGATCTTTTGCCCATTTAAAAAAATCGAGTTAACTTCCTATTATTGAGTTTTCAGAATTCTTTACATATTTTGGATACAAGTTCTTTATTACATATATACAGCATTATTCACAATAGACAAAGCATGGAAACAACCTGTGTCCGTCAACAGATGAATGAGTAAAGAAAATGTGGCTTGTGTGTGCATTATATATGTATATATATATTACATATATACATGTATGCACATACATATACACAAAAGTTATATATATTTTTATATGTGCATATAAATCATACACACACACACAGAAGAATATAATTTAACTTGAAAAGAGAAGGAAATCTTGGGGCACCTGGGTGGTATGAGCAGTCAGTTGAATGTCCCACTCTTGGTTTTGGCCCAGATCATGATCTCCCAGTCGTGGGATGGAGTCCCATGTCAGGCTCCATGCTCAGCCCAGAGTCTGCTTGAGACTCTCTTCCTCTCCCTCTGCCCCTCCCCCTTCTCTAAAAATGGATGCACAAATCTTTAAAAATAAAAGAAACCTACTTTAAAAAGAAGGAAATCTTGCCATCTGCAACAACATGGATGAACTTGAAGAGCATTATGCATGATATCGCTTATATGTGGAATCTATTTTTTGAAAAGTTGAAGTTATGGAAATAGAAAGTAGAATGGTGGTCGCCAGGGGCTGAGAGGTGGGGAAAATAAGGAGAAGCTGGTAAAAGGGTACAAACTTTCAGTTATAGGATGAATAAGGTCTGAGGATATAATGTATAACATGGGGACTACTATAGTCACTAATACTGTGCTATATAGTTGAAATTTGCTAAGAGAGTGAAACTTAAATGTTCTAAAAAAAAAAAAAAGAAAGAAAAAAAGAAACCACCAAAAATCAAACAGGTTAATATGTGAGGCAATGGACATGATGGTGGGAATATCTTCGCAATGCAAACATATCAAATCATCATGTTGTACACTATTTTTTTTTAAATTTTACTTACTTTTAATTCAAGTACAATTAACAGTGTTATAATAGTTTCAGGTGTACAATATAATGATTCAATGATTCTATACATTATTCAGTGCTCATCACAATGAGTGCGCTCTTAATCCCTTTCACCTATTTCACCCATCCTCCCACCCATCTCCCTACAATTCCATTTGTCAATCATATCTCAATCAAGCCGAAGAATTTTTTTCTGTCACCCCTTTTTATTTCTTCATTGACACAATATTTAGAAGTGTTATTTTGCTTCAAAATATTTACATATTTCCCAAATATCTTTCAAAAATTTATCTCCAATTTAATTCTATTGTGTTGAGAGAAAATATTTTGTATGATTTCAATCTTTTAAGCTTATGGAACTTTGTTTTGTGGTCCGCAATATGGTTGTATTCATTCCCTAAGGCTGCCATAATAAATCACCACAAATTCTATAGCTTAAAACAATAGAAATTTATTCTGTCAAATTCTGGAGGGCAGAAGTCTGAAATCAAGGTATAGGCAGGGTTGGTTCCTTGTAGAGACTCTGAAGGATAATCTGTTCCATGCCTCTTTTCACCAGCTTCTGGTGGCTTCCAGTAATACTTGCCATTCCTTGGCTACTAGATGCATTACTTCGATCTCTGCCTCTGTATTCACACTGCCTTCATCTCCTTGTCTCAAATCTCCCTCCACCTTTATTTTGTAAGGACAACTGTCATTGGATTTAGAGCCCACTCTAACTGCCCTGACTAGAGCCTCTAGTTGCTTTAGCTTGTTGCTCTCAGAGAGCTACCAGCTTTTTCTTAAATGCTTATCAGCAGGATGTCCATTGTTTTTGAGAGTATACTTAAGTTTGAACTTCTACAAATTCTGTTTCAAATAAAATCAGTTTCTTTGAGGATAAGCTGGAGTTAAGGGATAAGCTCCCTTATGAACTGCCTCTCTTCTTGGGCAAAATCTATGAGCCATGGCTCCAGGCACTGAGTGAGGATCATAACTTCTGCTTTTCCCAGCTAAAACCTCTTCTCACCAGTGAGCTGGGGCAAAGGCTATAGAGGCTCTAGTATTTTTGGCCTGCTGTGCCTGGGGTAAGGTTTCTACCGTAGGAGTGGAGGCTAGATGGAGGAAGGGAATACCAGACCTTTCAGACACTTTCACTAGGAATTTGGCCTCTGCAACAGAATGGCAGTGGATGAGAAATGTTGGTATCAGGTCCTTTCCAGTGAGATATTATATCCCTTGCATGGCTCAAGTGCCACAGACTCTCACTGTGAGATTTAATAGATTTTCTTGAATAAATATTTCCTTATTTGTGGTATTCCCTTAGGACAATTTCTGGAGACTTTAAATGTTTTGATTGTAAAACAATAATTTTTACTAGTCCGCAGAACTTATGTTGCCTTTCTGGAAGTGGAATCCCCTGAGTGGCCTGTCCTTTTACTTTTAACTTATTTGTATCTTTACATTCAAATTAGGTTTCTTTCAGGCAGCATACAATTGAATATTGCTCTTTTATGTAATCCTAAATCATTGTTTTTTTGAAGACTTTATTATTTATTCATGAGAGACACACAGAGAGAGGAAGAGACATAGGCAGAGGGATAAGCAGGCTCCCTACAGGGAGCCCAATGCGGGGCTCCATTCCCAGACCCCAGGATCACAACCTGACTGAAGGCAGACGCTCAACCACTGAGTCACCCAGGTGTCCCATCATTGTTTTTTAATAGAGTCATTTAAACTCTTCACATTTAATATGATTATTGGTATGTCTGGGTTTAGACATTCCATATTGTTATTTGTTTTCTATTTGTCCCATCTGTTCTTCATTCCCAGTATCCTCTTTTTTTTAAAGATTTTATTTATTTATTTATTTGACGGCGGGGGGGGGGGGGGGGGAAGAGGCAGACAGGGAGGGGGAGAAGCAGGCTCCCCACTGAGCAGGAAACCTGATGTAGGGCTTCATTCCACGACTCTGGGATCATGATCTGAGCAGAAGGCTGACACTGAACCACCCAGGCCCCCAGTATCCTCTTTTTATGCTTTGTTTTAGATTAATGTAGTGGTTTTTTTTTTTTTTTTTTTAATGTAGTGGTTTTTTACTCCATTTTACCTCTTTGTTGATTTGTTGGGTTATTTGCTATACTCTTACTTTTTAGTAGTCAATTCAGGGTTTATAATATATATCTACAATTTATCATAATATACTCTAAAGTAATATTATACCACTTTGAATAGAGTATAAGAATTTTACAACTATATAATTCTATTTTATTTCTTCTAGGCTTTTTTTGCTTTTGTTGGCATATATTTTGCTTTTACTTATAACTCCCCAATATATTATTTTTGCCCTAAACTGTCAATTTTTAAAGTTATTTTTAAAACTAAGAAATGGATGGTTTATATTTATCATTTCTGATGCTATTTCTTTGTGCAAGTCCTAATTTCCATCTGGTATAATTTTCATTCTATCTGAAGGATTTTTAAAACCTTTTTTTTTTTTTGAGAGGGAGAGCATGAGTGGGATGGGGGAGAGGCAGAGGGAGAGAAAGAATCTTAATCAGGCTCCCCGCCTAATGTGGAGTCCGACGTGAGGCTCCATATCACAACTCCGAGATCATGACCTGTGCTGAAATCAAGAGTCAGACACTTAACCAACTGAGCCACCCAGGCATCCCTAGGACCTTTTTTTTAACCCTGCATATTTGCTGATGAATTGAGTCTGTATCTCTAAAAAAGTCATTATTTGGTCTTCATTATTGAAAATTATTTTGTCTGTTTTCAATTTTATTTTGACAATTTTTTTCTTTCCCTACATTAATGATGTTGCTCCACTGTTTTCTGGTTCCCATTGTTTCTGAAGAGAAATGTGCTGTTATATTTTACCTTTGAAACATAATGAATCTCTTTTTCCCCACTGTCATCTTTTAAGATTTTTTCTTCTTTACAACTTTTAATCATTTTGATTATAATGTAATTTGGTGTCGTTTTCTGTATATTTCTTGCACTCCAGATTCATTGAGCTTTTTGGGTGTAGGTTTCTGGTTTGCATTAAATTTGGAAATTTTTCAGCTAGTATTTCTAAAAGCATTTTTTCTGTCCACCTCCCTTTGGCAACTCCAATAATAGGTATATTAAGCAATTGGAAGCTGTCCTATAGCTCATTATTGCTCCATTCATTTTTAACAAAGCTTTTTTTTCCTATGTGTGCTTCATTATGGAAGTTTGTTTTTTTTTTTAAATCCCATTATGTCTTCAAGTTCACTAATCTTTTCTTCTGAAATGTCTAATCTGCTGTTAACCTCATACAATGTAATTTTCATCTCAGGCCATATATTTTTTATCTCTAGCAGTTCAATTTGAATCCCTTAAAAATAACTTTATGTCTCCTATTAACATGCTCACTCTTTCCTTTATCTTTTCCAACACAAAGAATACATTTATAATAGCTGTATTAGTGTCCATGTCTATTCACTTTATCACCTGTGTTATTTCTGGATCTACTTCTATTGATTGATTTGTATCCTCATTATTGGTTGCATTTTCTTCTTCTGTGCATGCCTGATAGTTTTTTTAAAGGATTTACTTATTTATTTTAGAGAGGAGGGGAGGGGCAGAAGGAGAGGGAGGAAATCTCAAGTAGATTCCTTGCTGAGTGCGGAGCCTGAGGTGGGGCTCCTCATGAGATCATGACCTGAGCTGAAATCAAGAGTGGGATGCTTAAGCAACTGAGCCACCCAGGTGCCTCTGCCTAATAGTTTTTATTGGATGCCAGACATTCTGAATTTTACCTGTTGGGTTCTGGTTTTTATAATAGTAATAATTCCTTTAAGCAATTTCGAATGTGCTGGGATGCAGTTAAGTTACATGGAAACATGTAACTTTTATCCTTTTGAGGCTTGCTTTCTAGCATTATTAGATGTAATCAGAACAGTCTTTAGTCCAGGATAAAATTTATTGAGTACTGAGAAAATAACTAACTGAAAGATCTACCCTATACCCTGCATATTTGGGGATTTTCTTACTCTGGTTGGTGAGAAGGTGAACTATTTCCATCCCTCTGTGAACTCTGGGGTTATTCCACTCATTCTTTTTTGGTGGTACTTTTCCCTGGCTTGGGTAATTTCTTCATACATATGCACTGATCAGTATTCAGCTGGAGATTCCAGGGGAATCCTATGCAGATCTCCAGAGTACATGCTCTCTCTCTCTCTCTCTCTCTCTCTCTCTCTCTCTCTTTCTCCAGTTCTCTGCCCTCCAAGCAGCTCTCTTTTTGCTGGTCCTCTACTCAAGGAATTTTACTTGCCTTGGCCTCCCTGAATTCTCAACTGTTTCCTCAACTCTGGGAGGCCATGGGCCTCTGTTTGAGTTTCCTCTCCCTGGGCTGAGGCCTGAAAACCCTCTTCAGGCAGTAAGATGGGGGATATTATACTACTTACTTCATTTCCCCCCTTCTCCAGGGTATTTCCCCCCTTCTCTCAGGTATCAGTATCCTGAACTGCCTGTTTTACCATGTCTAAGAATCATCTGTTCCAATTTTTAAAAATTATTTATAGTGGGAGGATAAGTCCATACCTGTTTCTCCATCATGGCCAGACACAAATCCTAAGTCAGTCTTGAATTAATCCTTGAATTCTACGTTAAGAGGATCAGCTATCAGGGCACCTGGGTGGCTCAGTGATTGAGCGTCTGCCTTTGGTTCAGGTCGTGATCCCGGGGTCCTGGGATCAAGTCCTGCACCAGGCTCCCCTCAGGGAGTCTGCTTCTCCCTCTGCCTCTCTCTGTGTGTCTCTCATGAATAAATAAATATAGTCTTAAAAAGACCTAACCCTGGGAAAAGAATAAGGGGTAGTGGAACGGGGTGGGCGGGGCGATGGGGTGACTGGGTGACCAGCACTGAGGGGGGCACTTGACGGGATGAGCACTGGGTGTTATACTATATGTTGGCAAATCGAACTCCAATAAAAAAATATACAAAAAAAATCGTAAAAAGTAAAAGAGGGTGGGGTATGGGGTAAATGGGTGACAGTCACTAAGGAGGGCACTTGACAGGATGAGCACTGGGTGTTATACTTACTATATGTTGGCAAATTGAATTTAAATAAAACTTTTTAAAATAAAATATTTTTTAAAAAGATCAATTGTCTTTCTCAAATGACATGTACACACGTGTCCTGTGATGAAGAGGTTCAAGGAAACTCCCAAAGTTCCATCAATGTAAAGGTGTTGCTATCCTAACAATTACCACTATTTATGATAATGAGGATGTTAGACAATTTTGTGTAATAAAGCATGTGGCATGTGTGCACCATTAAAGAGCATCTGCTACTAGAGACAGAAGGGAGTGCTGTTTAGGTCTGTATACCTAGAGTCACAAAGTACAGTGTGTGAATCCAGGCTTTGCTGTGGACTAGCAGGGGGACCCTGGGCAAGTTGTCTAACCCTTCGGGTTAGACATAAGTCTCCTCATTCACTGCTCTATCAACAGAATCAGGAGTGAATATGGGCTTTGCACCCACTCAGAGGGGAAGAGTGCCAGGAAGGAGGTTGTAAAGGTTCACCTGGATCCAGGAGCAGGGTCTCTAGAACATGGGACCTCAGCATGTCCCACGTGGCATTGCAGGGAGAGGTGGGTGTTGCTTAGATCAGCCTTGGACATGATTCTGCAAGTAGCTAAGAGGCTTCTGGACAACAAGACCCACAGGATGAATTCTACAGCCCATGTGGGGCATGTACAGGGAGGAGTGACTGACTGAGGTTGAGAGTACTCTGGATATCTAGTCTTTCCACATTATATTGTGGGGACCATATTTGTTTCAGGGTCTTTGCTTGGCTTTGGCTATCTTTATGATGACAGCAGCTACTGCTGTCACAGACACTGCTATTAAAAAAGGCACAACCAGGGGTTGGGAGCAGGAGCTCCGGGGTCAGACATACCTGGGAGTGAGTGTTGGCATCTCTTCTCCTGTCTCTGGTGAGCTTGAGTGAGACAGTTAGCTGATACATAGTATATCAGTTACTCACCTGTACAACAGTTTTTAATAATAATAACCATCTCTCAAGTATGTTATGACTATTAACGGAGTTAAATCTGGAAACGATAATAATGACAAAAACAATAATAATACGGGCTAGTGTTTATCTTATGTTATTCTGTGTTGGGCCCTGTGAAAACCCTTGCTGGGACCATCTCATGTGATTTTCACTACAACCTATGAGGACTGGCACTATTTCATGGTGGAGAAGACTGAGGCACAGAGAGAGTGAGGGAAGATCCCGGAAGATCCCCAGTCACACAGCTGATATGAAGAGAACAAGCTGGGGCTGACACTCAGAACACCAGAAACCAAGATCCAGGCCACTGCCAGGGATAAGGGTAGGGCATGGAGTGGTCCATTCCAGAAGGGGCTCTGCTGGGGCTGAAAACTCAGAGAAGCAATCAGAATGGGCTGCTGGGGGCAGTGACTACTGGGAAAACACATCAAGAAGATGAAGGGGTTACAGAGCAAGCGATGATGCCCTCCAGACAGTGGGGATCAGAGTACAGATCCAGGACTTAAGAACAAAGGAGAAAAAGAATTGGGATGCATTGGTTCATACATTTATCATTTTAATAGCATTTCCCAACCTCTTGATGTGTTCTGAAAGGGATCCAGAAGGGTTTCAGGAAAATCTGTCTTGGAACAGAGGCTTCAGAACCAATCTCACTCCCAGACACATTGTTCTGTATGACTTATACAGAGCTAGCTGAACTACGATTTTGTGAATTTAATTTATTTCTATCATTTACAACAACAGGAGATGACAAGTACTCAGATTTCTGGCTACACTGGGAAAATCACAACCGTTGGCCCTGCAGGGATCTCATTCCTGCAAGGATAGTGGGTGGTAGCTGCACTGTGGATGCACCCTCAGATGGGGACACGATTAGTACCCACTCCAGAGGCTGATCCACAGGGAATGTATCATACCCAAGCGCTGCTCTTCCACACCTTGAGATGAGCTGGGTTCTCTTATGTACATTTGCTACATCGTCCCGGTACATGTAAGTCTGAGAACTCTGTTCCTGGACACCCTTCAGACGCCCTCACAAACAAATGCTCTGTGGAGCAGGTATTGATTTCATCACATGACTTTGCTTTATAAAAAGTTCCTCAGGGCACCTGAGTGGCTTAGTGGTTCAGCGTCTGCTTTTGGCTCAGGTCATGATCTTGGGGTCCTGGGATAAATTCCTGCATCTGGCTCCCCATGGAGACCCTGCTTTTCCCTCTGCCTATGCCTCTGCCTCTGTGTCTCTCATGAATAAATAAATAAAATCTTAAGAGAAAAGAGTCCCTCAAATAACATATGAATATGGGCCAAGTGTAAAAGATTCCATCAATACATCAGTGCCTGCCTGGGCCTACCCCTAGAGTTACTTCAGGGTGTTTCTTTCAAATATATTTCTCTATATTTAAACCATATGTGTGGGCGTGCGCACGTGTGTGTGCGTGCACACACACACACACACACACACACACACACACTCACCCCAGGTCCCATTATGAGCGTCTCCCATTTGTTCTCTCCCCCATTATTGGCATATCCTGAAAGGATCCCTCTGATCAGTGTAAACTGGTCCCTTCATTCAGTTCCATAGCCAGTGGGACCTCCATGGTAACACATGAACCCACCCTTCATCTCTTAGCTACCATCCAACAATCACTGACTATGAATGGACACTTAGAGGTTTCTCCTGATTGAAACCTACTACCTTCCTTGAATATACAGCTCTGATCATGTGGGTGATGATTATACATTCTTTTAAGGGGAATTGCTGGGTCAAAGATCAGTCATTCACTAATCACAGTCAGTGTCCATTATACTATGTAGTGCTAGGCACTACAGAGACTAAGGATATTGAAAAGAAAAAGTCCCTGTCCTCATGAGCCTAGCATCGCAAGGTTTTTTTCAGGTCGATACACGCTGCCACGATGCCATCCCTAACTGGTCCAGGGGAAGAAAAGTGTATTGACTAGCATCCTCACATCTTTCTGGGGCAGGAACTCTGAGGCAGGGTACTAGACACTTAGAAATGTGACCCCATCAAGATCTTTAGGGCCTAGGGATAAGACTGTTATCTAGGGGTGTGGTGGGGTGAGGAGGGTGAGAGACAGGAAAGGACTGGTTCACTAGTAATGAGGTGGAGAGAGATGGGAATCAGAGTTCACTCCGTCATTTGGGAGGGAGGGTGCGCCTGCTTAGAAATGAAAATTCCTGGGCCCCACCCCAGATATACTGGATCAGAAACTCTGGGGGTGGGGCATAGCAATCATGCCTGAATAAGACCACCAGGTGATCTTGAAGTTTCACATGGGCATCAGAGCCACCAGAATGATCCACAGGACTTAAGTGAGGAATAGCCCCTCTGAGGTGTCACCTCCTAGGGGTGGACCAGGGATGAGGTGTGAAGATGAAACTGTGGCCTGTGAGACCTAGCAGGCTGGTGCAGAGATGGACCACAAACACTACAGGATGTACCACAGGGGAGGGTGTGTTTATTACGTAACAATACAAATACTGTGTATGGAGGGGCAATAAGTCCACCCTGCCCCAGGGTGATTAGCCCCAACCACTGACAGAGGTGAGGATGATGCCGTCTCACACCCCAGGCCCCAAGCCCAGCATGGGCAGACACCCATTCTAGGACATCCCCACGGGGCCACTCCAGTCCGATTTTTGCCACACCATCTCCTGCACATTTGAATAACACGGGAGGTGGCAGAGGGGGAGGTGGCAGAGGGGAAGGGGGCTGGGGGCGGGATGAAGCAGGCAAGAATGCAGGGTGGCTCTGGTGGTCCATCTGAAGACTGCCAGCTCTGGCTCTTGCAGGGCACAGAGGAAAGGAGCCCCAAGCCCAGGCTCTGCGCTCACATGATCAAGCGCTGTGCTCCACGGGCAGGCATTTGTAGTGAGGGACTGGAGGACCAGTTCAAGCCATTCTGCAGTAGTGGTCCCCTGTCCAGGCAACAGGGCTGAAAATGCTTGCCCACCAGTACAGGGTTTAGTGAGATCACTCTAGGAGTCAGAAGCACCCTGTGCACCTGGTTCTGAGTGTTAGGGGATCATTGATCTGTTTTACAGGGTCCCGAGAACTTCCTAGGTGCCAGCTCACTTAATCCTCATTAGACCCCCTTAGAAGAAAACCATGTCACACCGATGAAGACACTCAGGCCCAGACAAAGCAGGTAACAGACTCGGGTTGTCCTGCTACCTTAGGGCCCAGCTGGCCAGAGGCTAAAGCCCATAAGGACAGCCACTGGAACACTAATGTGATCATGCTGCCCCAGGGCCTCCCAGGGTCCCTTCTCTGTGCTCACAGACCCAGCCCTGCACAGCGTCATCCCATATCCTGATGGGACACTTACTGCAGCTCCTTCTCTCAGAATACCTTCCCTTTACCCTCAGCCCAGGGGAATTGCCCCGGACTCCCAACGTGGGGCTAGCATTTCACCTGCATCCTGGAGAATGTCCAGTTCCTCCTTAACAGGGACCTTATGACAGACCCCTGCATCGTAGCAGGAAAGACTTCTATCCTGCCAATGTTGTGCACTTGCAGGGAACAGAAAAGGCCCTGAGTGGCTGCTCTGAGCCAGAGCTGGGGTGCTGGTTGACAGGACAAAAGGGGGAGAGACAGGGTGCACTTGAGGCCCTGTGATTAGGGCCGGGGAAGGGAGCTAAAGAGGCCCCTGGGGTGGAAGGGGATGCCTGGTGGCTGACAAGGGGAACAGGGAGATTTCTGCAGAGAGAAGGGGTGTAGCAGCTGCCACCAGAAAAGGTGGTTTGGGTGAAAAGACAGGGATGTTCAGAGGGATTTAAGGGGGTTGCCAGGGGCAATGAGAAGGGAAGGCCTCTCCACTCTCCAGGATACTGTATCCTACAGTGGGTGCTAAGAGATGGCAGAGATGACAGGATCCATGGGTCTCCTTTTGTGGATATAGGATTCACCCTAACCCCGAGGGGCAGGATGCAGAAGTTACTATGAACACAGGTGACCCGGGTGGGTCAGATAACAGTCATCCCCAGGATCTAGACTTGAGAGGTCACTCTCAGAACTCTTCAGTCCCAGAGAAATCCCCATCCCTGCGGCAAACCTGATTTCCCAATGACAATGACATGCTGCTGACTTCAGACAGCTGGAGGGCTACAAGACACCAGGCCTCTCCCCCACAGGGTGGACGGAACAGAGATTCACTGTCACTGCCCACATGGCAGCCCTGAGCTGAAGAGCTGTGGCTCTAGGTCACAGAGTACAGCCGGCAGCTCTGTGAGTGGGTGTGTGAGGCCCCTGAGCTGAAGGGGAGCTATTTCCTAAAGGAAATCTCTTAGCCAGTTGGGTCTACGTTGTCAGGTGTGACATTTTTGAGCTGTTTGTGGTTAGTGTCTAGGACGAGAGGTCTCTGAATGACTTGTGGGTCTCTATCCCAGGATATGAGGTCTCTGAACTACTTGAGGGAAGGGGGTCTTTGTCCAGAGGGTTGGGTGTCTGAGGTAGTTCATGTATCTGCATCCGAGAATGTTTTTGAGAGGAAGGCAGGATGGACCTCACTCTCACAGGGCTTAGCACTAGGTCAGGGACTTCACATTTGCTGTGCTTTCTCCCATGCCCGCCCTGCTACCACAGGGATGCTTTTCAAGCATGAAAGCTTAGGCTCCCCATCCTCAGGGAGGGCCTTTCCTCAGTCATATAAAAGGAATACCTGCTAACATTACCCCCATCCCTCCTAGGGGCAAAACCCTGTGACAAACCTACGTATATATGTATTAACTCAGTTAATCTGCCCAGTCCCCAAGTAGAAGATCATCATTTGCAGGTGAAGAGGCTGAGGCCCAGGGAGGAAGGGCAATCTCAGCTCGTGAGGAGGAAGAAACTGGATGACTGAAGCTCTCTGAAGGAGGCAGGCAGAACTCAGCACAGCAAGGCCAGGTAGCGGGTGACCAGGAAGGGGGAACGGCTAGGGTTGCCCTGGGCCACAGGATCCTGTAACCAACTCACTTTCAGGAGGTCTCTTTCTCTCCCACTCACACAGCCTGTTCCCCAGCTCAATACTTGATGTATGAAATGTGGAGGAGGTGGTGGAAGGTAGAGAGCTGAGGGAAGTACCTCGGTGCATCAATTCGCCTAAAGCCTCAAGCAAACCTAAGGATTCCTGCCTTCATTTCCCTCCTTGCAGCATTTTGGGGCTCTGAGATCAGCAGGAGGGCAGGCAAGGGCATGAGGGGGTGTGAGGAACCATGTGTACAACGTAAGCCTCTCCATAACAAAAACAGGTCCTTGTCCTGTGGGCAGAGGGTCCTGATGTAGGTCAAGGCAATGCAACTGAGGCCAGGCCACAGGCAGCTGAGTTATTACCTCAGGGGCATCTTCTGCTCTGGAGAGACAGGCACATTATCCAACAGCAGAGCTGAGGGCCCATAGGTGGGTACAAACTCAGTGGGGCCAGTGTGCTGCCAGAGAGTCTCTCTGTCCTGGTCTCACTAATGTTCTTCCTTTCTGTCATCTCTGTGCCTGTAACTTTGTCTCCGTTGCTACCCACCTGGGTAGGGTCTCACTCATGCCAGGGGGCCCTTGCCTGGCCTCTCCTGAGGTTATTATCCTTTGACAGGGATGCTCATGGGGAACTGTTGCGGAGATGCTCACGAGTCTATGGAATTGTCCAAGGAAGGCATGTTCAGCTGCATAGGAGTAGAAGAAAGGTTCTCCACTGGGACAAGCAAGGAGCTGCTCCCCATACACTGGGTGGCCTGGGCCTCTGAAAGAACCCTAGGGGGTTCTCTACCAAAAACAACAACAAAAAACCCTCAAACCAAACCAACATACAAAAAAACCCAAAACCCAAACCTCCATGACTCAAACAGTTAAAGTCAAAGCCCTCACCATGGCCCTGAAGGTGCTACAGGATCTGGCCCCATCACCTCTCTCCCTCAACCGTGCTCAGCCAGCCACACCGGCCTCCTCACTGTACTTCATACAGCCTGGACTAATGTCCACTCCTGCACTTTTCCACTGGCTCCTACCTCTGTCTGGGATACTTTTCTTGCAGATCTCCTCTAGGTGTCCGCTCAGGGATCACATGCTTTGAAAGACCTTCCTTGACCTGTTTCTAGAAATTGACCCCTCTATTTCATTATTCCGATTTAAATTTAACCGCAGCAATTGCCTGACAACTTCCTTATATTTTTGTGCTGTATGATCCCAACAGAACGTAAGCTCTATGAGACCAAGGTTTTCTTGTGTTTTTTTTTTTTCCTATTTCCAGGGGATTGTATTCCTAATATCCATACTATTACCTGACACCTAACTTGGAGGGAATTAATGAATGAATAAGAGAATGAATAAATAAATGCAAGGCTGTGGTGAGACCCATAGCTGCACACGCCAAAGTATTTTCCTAGGGAACATATTCAGGGGCGACAGGATGGTGATGAACTCGGTGGACATGATCTCACTCTCTCAGTGTCCTCGGGCCTCCTGGGAGATGGCCCCTTCCCTAAGAGAACCAAAGCTCCTGCTCTCCTTCTGATCTATTACCGATAGTCAACCACAGAGACCTGTCCCACACCAGGCCCCTACCATAGTCCAGTGCTCTAATCCGTCCTGCCCGGTTCCCCCACTAGACCCATTCTGCATTCCCTGGGGAGACAAAAGCCAGCACAACGCCCAGCACATGAAAATCGCTTGTAACGCTCCCTGTTGCAATGGCGGCCATTGGAGGGAGTTAAATTTCAGCTTCGGAAGATTTTCTCCCGAGTCCAAGACTGCAGGGAGCTGTGGGGTGTGCACCCTGGCTTTGCCCTCCCTCCCCTTGGGGCCAGTTTAGAATGGCCCATAGCGGGCTGTCTCCATCAGCCAGCCGTTCCAGGTTCGCACCACCAAGGGGCGCGCGAGATGGAACAGGAAGAGTCACTGGACGAACCTCTCAGGGGCACAGAGGTAGGACCTTCCACACCTAGAGGGAGGTACCACTAGGGCAGGGGCGTCCGACTTTAGAATAATCCATTGGGTATGGGACAACACCGAGGGTCGGCATACGCCGCGTGTGGCATCAGCCACGGTTTCCAGCGCAGGCGCCAGGAGCCCCGCCAGGTACTTCCCCATCCGCTCCATTCCATTCCATTCTCCTGACGCATTTGAGCCCGAGTGGACACCCAGTCTGAGGTGGGAACCTCCATTTTAACATCGCCGACTCCACCCCTCCGTTTCTACTTGGTCTCGTCCAGCTGGGCAGCAACAGGGTGTGAGATTGGCTCTCCGACGTATGGGGCGGGGTCAGAGACTTTCTAAGCGGTGATTGGTCCCGGCGATATAGCCGGAGAAGGCCCTTCCCGGGCGCACCTTGCCTCCCGATAAACCCCCTAGTCCCCGCCCCCGTCTTCGCCTACCCAGTTCCCACTGGCCCTCTGGCTGGGACAGGCAAGATCATGGCAGAGCGGGAGCTCAGGGTGAGGGGTGTGTGTGGTTTTTGTGCATGCGTGCTTCCGTGTGTGTGTTTGTGTGTGTGTGTGTGTGTGTGTGTGTGCGCGCGCGCGCGCGTCTGTCTGTGCGAGCGTGTACCTGTGTGTGGCCTTTCAGAATTTCTCTCCCGAGTCGAACTACTCACCGACCGACTGCCCCGAGGGGCTGAAGATGCTGTCCCAGTCGGTGGTGAGGTTCCGCGCAACATCTGGCTTGTAGCCAGTGTCTGGCGCTGGACGCGCGCGGTGACCGTGCCGTCTTCACGTGAGCTCTTTCAGCCTTGGTTCAGCCCTAACTCAGTCACAAGCCTAGGCGGGTGCGTTTGGCACGGCACTGTCAATCGTACAGATGCAATCAATTAATGTCCAGGGTGAGGTCTGTGCGCTTGTTTGGCGTCCCTGTCTAGGAAGGAAAGTGTCAGGCAGTTTGGGGATGTGTATCGCTATAGATAGGACAGTACTGATGCAGTTTGGGTACATTAGATGTTTCTGAGCCTTTGGGGGGATTGTGAGTGAGTGGGATATGCCGTCTGAGTGGATTGTGTACGCTATGGGATAAGGTCTTTTAGGCTGATGTGCCTGTTCATCTGGGGGTGCACTTTCTGAGCTTTTTGTGCATTGGTGTCCCTGGGTCTGAGATCTCTATGTTGGTGTCTGGACCCTAGGGTGTGAGGTCTCTGAGCTGTTTGTGATTCTGGGTTTCAAGTTGTGATATCTCTGAGCTGCCTGGGGTGGGGGCATTGTCTTAAGGTATAAAGCATCGGAGCTGTTTGGGAGTCTGTATCCAAGGTGTAGGTTCTCTGTTTTGTCTGGGGGCTTTATCTGAAGGTTCTGTGATGTTTCTGAGTTACTTGAACTTCTTTCTGTTTTTTGAGGTCTTTCCATTAGCTTGGGAGGTGTCTGCATGGTTTGGGAGTCTCTCTAGGATGTGACCTATCTGAGCAGATGTCTGTTGTGTTCTAGATGAAGACGTTGGTCTGTTGGGGTGCAAGAGTAGACTCCGTGCGTATGGCTTCTGTTGCTTTGGGGAGCCTGTGGCTCGAGTTGTGAACTCTCTGTGCAGAGATTTTTGGAATCTTTTTTAGGTTGTGTTCAGTGATCTCTCTTTGTTGTCTCTGGGTATCTCAGCTGTTTGGCGTCTGTGTCTCAGAAGTAAAATCTTTTACCTTTGTGATTGTGAGGTCTTTGTCCAGGAACTGAGGGTTTGGGAACGTGGCAGATAGGATGCCAAAGCCCAGAGCCCCAAATTCTGGTTCTGTGTCATCGGGCAAGTCACCTGTCTCCTGAAGCCTAAGTATGTATCCTCTTCAATAAAGTGGGGCCAGGGACTGTCTTGGAAGGTACCTGTACAACTTAGAAGTGTGTGTAAAGGTCTTGACTCCCAGCCATCCTTCCCCATGAATTTTCTGATCACCTGCCGTGTGCCTGAGTACTTTTCTAGGAGTTAGGAATGCAACAGAAGACAAAATTGACAACATCTCGCATTTCGTAGACTTAGCCAGTACGTCTATATTGACTACCAGAGGGGCAAGTGCTACATAGAAAGATAAGGCCGGTTAGAGGACAGAGCATGTAGGGAGCATGTTGTTATCTATTCAGGGTGATGAAGGGGAGGACTCCCTCAGACGGTAGTGACTGAGCAGAGAGCGAAGGAAGTGAAGGAGCAGGGCTGTGGAACTAACTACCTGCATTGTTAGATCACTGCAGGCAGAAGGTACAGCAAGCGCATCGGCGCTCAGGGGAAATCCACTGGTTGTGTTCCCGGATATCAAGGAGTCCTGTGATGCTGGTAAAAACCCTCATCACTAGGGTTGAAATCAAAAGGTGTCTGGTATTGCTGTCTCTGTTTCTCCCACAACCTGGGAGGGAGGTGGTCTTCATCCCCATTTTACAGACAGAGGACCCAAGGATCCAAGAAGTATGTAGAATCTGCTCTCCTGCTTACCCTGAAATTGCTAAAAGAGGGGGAAACCTTGTGCTCTGTCACAAGAGACAGAGGGCTTAAGTGTCAGAGCTCCAGGGTGGACACCATCCACGCTGGCTGTTAGCCAGCCAGCTGCTTTAAGCGATAATACAGGCGTCATGACCCTCATTACGTTTCTACACTTGATGGAGGTCAGGACTGGGAAAGAAGTGGGGGTAGAGAAGAGAGGCAGGAAGGGAAAGCTGAAGAGCAGTGAGGAAAAAAAAAAAAACACTGGCTTCATGATATTGCCCAGATTTGGCCCAATTCACCTTAATTAACTGATCAAATTGAGATATATTTACCTCTTCCCTCTCCTCTTTCTTTCCCATCCCTTCCCCTCCCCATTCATCCCTAAAGCCATTCGGTGCTACAGAGCAAGGCAAGTGTACGTGTGTAGGGGCATCTTGTACTTGAGGAGTCAGAGCCCAGGCACGGTGAGAAGGGCATCCATACAGAAGAGCAGGCTGCCCTGGGGACAGAGCCCAAGGTGGTGAGGAGGATGTCCCTGGGGGTTGGGTGGGAAGAAGGCTGACTGGCTCAAAGGATCCCAACTTGAGGGCTGTATGGAAGTCAAGGTCAGAGAATGGTTCATCAGAGCATGTGGGGGTGGGTGTCTGTTGTGCAAGAGGGCTGGCTTATATGCATTGGGGTTCATCAACTCAGTAAATGTGTAAGGATATTGGGAGACACAACTCTCACTTTTGGAAAAGGGAATTTCAAATACAGAAAGGAAGGAAACAACAAAGCTGAGGTGTTACATTGGGATTGGAGGTCTCCGCATGAACTCATGCTTTTCAGTGTGTATGTGTGCGTATATGCATAGATTGAGAGATAGAGATGTATGAATGTGTGTGTGTGTTGGAATGGGAGAGGGAAAGGACCAATGAGCCTGGCTCAGCTTATGGTACCAGGAATAAGGGACAGTTCAAGGAAGGATTGGGTGATGCCAGAAGGACACAGAAAATTGCCTGAAGGGTTCCCAATGGAACATTCTGGGGATAATTTTATTTTTTCAGCTTTATTGAGGTACTACTGATATACAACTTAAGTAAACGTAAGATGTACAAGGTGATGATGTGATACATGTATATACTGTGAAATATTCACTATGTGAGGTTAGTTAACACTCTGTCCCTTCACATAATTATCATTTCTTGTGGTGATAACATTTAAGATGTCCTCTCTTAACTTTCCCTATATAATACAGGGTTATTAATGATAGTCATGCTATCTATATTACAATAGATCCCCATAACTTAATTATCTTCTGGCTGGAATTTTGTACCCAAGACCAACGTGTCCCCCCCAACCTCTGGCAGACACGATTCTAATCTCTTTCTGTGAGTTTGGCTTTTTTGTTGTCCACATATGTGAGAACATACAGTATTTCTCTTTGTCTGTCTGACATATCTCAGCATAAAGCCTTCAAGGTCCATCCAAGTAGTTGCAAAAGGCAGAATGTTCTTCCCTTTTTAACGGCCAAATAATATTTCATCCTGAATCTATGGCACATTTTCTTGATCCGTTGATCCCTCCATGGACCCAAATGTCATTTCCATATCTTGGCTGTTGCTGCATAGTAAATCATAAAATTGGTGTTACTCCTCCAATTTTCTTTTTCTTTTGCAAAATTATTTGACCGTTCTAGTTCCTTTGCCTTTGCACATAAACTTCGTTATCAGTGTATATTACCAAAAAGAAAATTACCAAAGAACATGTGATCATGTTCTTTTTTGATATGATTTACTAATTATTTACTAATAATTACTACTATGATTTACTAATTATTTTTTAAAAGATTTACTTATACTTAAGAGAAAGACAGTGTATGTGTGTGTGTGTGTGTGTGTGTGTGAGTGTGAGCTGAGGGTTGGGGGAAGGAAGCAGAGGGAGAGGGACAAGCATACTCCCCGCTGAGCACGGAGCCCGACATGGGGCTCCATCCCAGGACCCTGAGATCATCATGACCTGAGCCAAAACCAACAGTTGGACGCTTGACCGACTGAGCCACCCAGGCAGCCCTACTAACTGATTTTTGAAAACTACACTGCCTTTGCATTTCCAGGATAACCCAGTTGGGTCAAATGGTCTGATTTTTTTTATATATATATTATTGAATGTGATGTTTGTACTGTCTTTGATTTTGGTATCAGGGTAATTCTAATCTGATAAAATGATTTTTTTATTTATTTATGATAGTCACAGAGAGAGAGAGAGAGGCAGAGACACAGGCAGAGGGAGAAGCAGGCTCCATGCACCGGTAGCCCGACGTGGGATTCGATCCCGGGTCTCCAGGATCGCGCCCTGGGCCAAAGGCAGGCGCCAAACCGCTGCGCCACCCAGGGATCCCTGATAAAATGATTTGAGAAATGTTCCCTCTCTTCTATTTCCTTGAGAGGGTCATGTAGAATTGCTGTCAGTTCTTCTTAAATGTCTGGTAGGATTTTCCAAAGAAAATCACGGCCTGGAATTTCTTTCTTGAATGTTTTTAAATGAAAAAGAAAAAGTAAATAATGTGTTTTTCAGATTATCCAGGTGATTTTTTTGTTTTTTGGTTTTTGGTTGAGCTTTACTTTTTTTAATTTGTAAATTGTCTTTTTTTAAATAATAAATTTATTTTTTATTGGTGTTCAATTTGCCAACATACATAATAACACCCAGTGCTCATCCCGTCAGGTGCCCCGCTCAGTGCCCGTCACCCATTCACCCCCACCCCCCGCCCTCCTCCCCTTCCACCACCCCTAGTTCGTTTCCCAGAGTTAGGAGTCTTTTTTTTTTATTTCTAAATTAATTTTTATTGGTGTTCAATTTACAAATATACGGAAAAACACCCAGTGCTCATCCCATCAAGTGTCCCCCTCAGTGCCCGTCACACTTTCCCCCCACCCCCCGCCCTCCTCCTCTTCCACCACCCCTAGTTCGATTCCCAGAGTTAGGAGTCTTTATGTTCTGTCTCCCTTTCTGATCTTTCCTACCCATTTCTTCTCCCTTCCCTCTATTCCCTTTCACTATTATTTATATTCCCCAAATGAATGAGACCATATATTGTTTGTCCTTCTCCAGTTGACTCATTTCACTCAGTGTAATACCCTCCAGTTCCATCCACGTTGAAGCAAATGGGGGGTATTTGTCATTTCTAATGGCTGAGTAATATTCCATTGTAAACATAGACTACATCTTCCTTATCCATTCATCTTTCGATGGACACCGAGGCTCCTTCCACAGTTTGGCTATTGTGGACATTGCTGCTAGAAACATCGGGGTGCAGGTGTCCCGGCGTTTCAAGGCATCTGTATCTTTGGGGTAAATCCCCAACAGTGCAATTGCTGGGTCTTAGGGCAGGTCTATTTTTAACTCTTTGAGGAACCTCCACACAGTTTTCCAGAGTGGCTGAACCAGTTCACATTCCCACCAACAGTGTAAGAGGGTTCCCTTTTCTCCACATCCTCTCCAACATTTGTGGTTTCCTGCCTTGTTAATTTTCCCCATTCTCATTGGTGTGAGGTGGTATCTCATTGTGGTTTTGATTTGTATTTCCCTGATGGCCAGTGATGCAGAGCATTTTCTCATGTGCGTGTTGGCCATGTCTCTGTCTTCCTCTGTGAGATTTCTGTTCATGTCTTTTGCCCATTTCATGATTGGATTGTTTGTTTCTTTGGTGTTGAGTTTAATAAGTTCTTTATAGATCTTGGAAAATAGCCCTTTATCTGATACGTCATTTGCAAATATCTTCTCTGAAACTGTAGGTTGTCTTTTAGTTTTGTTGACTGTATCCTTTGCTGTGCAAAAGCTTATCTTTTTTTTTAAAGCTTCTTATCTTGATGAAGTCCCAATAGTTCATTTTTGCTTTTGTTTCTTTTGCCTTCATGGATGTATCTTGTAAGAAGTTACTGTGGCCGAGTTCAAAAAGGGTGTTGCCTGTATTCTCCTCTAGGATTTTGATAGACTCTTGTCTCACATTTAGATCTTTCATCCATTTTGAGTTTATCTTTGTGTATGGTGAAAGAGAGTGGTCTAGTTTCATTCTTCTGCATATGGATGTCCAATTTTCCCAGCACCGTTTATTGAAGAGACTGTCTTCTTCCAGTGGATAGTCTTTCCTCCTTTATCGAATATTAGTTGACCATAAAGTTGAGGATCCACTTCTGGGTTCTCCATTCTGTTCCATTGACCTATGTGTCTGTTTTTGTGCCAGTACCACAAGTGTCTTTTTTTTTTTTTTTTTTTTTTTTTTTTTTAGTACCACAGTGTCTTGATGACCACAGCTTTGTAGTACAGCCTGAAATCTGGCATTGTGATACACCCAGCTATGGTTTTCTTTTTTTATTTATTTATTTATTTATTTATTTATTTATTTATTTATTTATTTTTTGGTTTTCTTTTTTAAAATTCCCCTGGCTATTCGGGGTCTTTTCTGATTCCACACAAATCTTAAAATAATTTGTTCCAACTCTCTGAAGAAAGTCCATGGTATTTTGAGAAGGATTGCATTAAACGTGTAAATTGGCCTGAGTAGCATTGACATTTCGACAATATTAATTCTGCCAATCCATGAGCATGGAATATTTTTCCATCTCTTTGTGTCTTCCTCAATTTCTTTCAGAAGTGTTCTATAGATTTTAGGGTATAGATCCTTTCCCGCTTTGGTTAGGTTTATTCCTAGGTATCTTATACTTTTGGGTGCAGTTGTAAATGGAATTGACGCCTTAATTTCTCTTTCTTCAGTCTCATTGTTAGTGTATAGAAATGCCACTGACTTCTGGGCATTGATTTTGGATCCTGCCACACTGCCAAATTGCTGTATGACTTCTAGCAATGTTGGAGTGGAATCTTTTGGGTTTTCTATGTAGAGTATCATGTCATCGGCGAAGAGGGAGAGTTTGACTTCTTCTTTCCCAATTTGAATGCCTTTAATGTCTTTTTGTTGTCTGATTGCTGAGGCGAGGACTTCCAGTATTATGGTGAATAGCAGTGGTGAGAGTGGACATCCCTGTCTTCTTCCTGATCTTAGGGGAAAGGCTCCCAGTGCTTCCCCATTGAGAATGATATTTGCTGTGGATTGTTCGTAGATGGCTTTTAAGATGTTGAGGAATGGTCCCTCTATCCCTACACTGTGAAGAGTTTTGATCAGGAATGGATGCTGTATTTTGTCAAATGCTTTCTCTGCATCTAATGAGAGGATCATATGGTTCTTGGTTTTTCTCTTGCTGATATGATGAATCACATTGATTGTTTTACGAGTGTTGAACCAGCCTTGTGTCCCAAGAATAAATCCTACTTGGTCATGGTGAATAATTTTCTTAATGTACTGTTGGATCCTATTGGCTAGTATCTTGTTGAGAATTCTTGCATCCATGTTCATCAGGGATATTGGTCTATAATTCTCCTTTTTGGTGGGGTCTTTGGTTTTGGAATGAAGGTGATGCTGGCCTCATAGAACGAATTTGGAAGTACTCCATCTCTTTCTATTTTCCAAACAGCTTTAGTAGAATAGGTATGGTTTCTTCTTTAAACGTTTGATATAATTCCCCTGGGAAGCCATCTGGCCCTGGACTTTGTGTCTTGGGAGGTTTTTGACTGCTTCAATTTCCTCCCTGGTTATTGGCCTGTTCAGGTTTTCTGTTTCTTCCTGTTCCACTTTTGGTAATTTGTGGCTTTCCAGAAATGCGTCCATTTCTTCTAGATTGCCTAATTTATTGGCGTATAGGTGTTCAGAATATGTTTTTAAAATCGTTTGTATTTCCTTGGTGTTGGTAGTGATCTCTCCTTTCTCATTCATGATTTTATTAATTTGAGTCTTCTCTCTCTTCTTTTTAATAAGGCTGGCTAATGGTTTATCTCTCTTATTAATTCTTTCAAGGAACCACCTCCAGGTTTTGTTGATCTGTTCCACAGTTCTTCTGGTCTCGATTTCGTTGAGTTCTGCTCGAATCTTTATTAACTCTCTTCTTCTGCTGGGTGTAGGGTCCATTTGCTGTTTTTTTCTCTAGCTCCTTTATGTGTAAGGTTAGTTTTTGTATTTGAGTTCTTTCCAGTTCTTGAATGGATGCTTGTATTGCGATGTATTTCCCCCTCAGGACTGCTTTTGATGCATCTCAAAGATTTTGAATGGTTGTATCTTCATTCTCATTAGTTTCCATGAATCTTTTTAATTTTTCCTTAATTTCCTGGTTGACCTTTTCATCTTTTAGCAGGATGGTCCTTAAGCTCCACGTGTTTGAGGTCCTTCCAAACTTCTCTTTGTGATTTAGTTCTAATTTCAAGGCATTATGGTCTGAGAATACGCAGGGGACAATCCCAATCTTTTGATATCGGTTCAGACCCGATTTGTGACCCAGTATGTGGTCTGTTCTGGAGAAAGTTCCATGCGCACTTGAGAAGAATGTGTATTCAGATGAGTTTGGATGTAAAGTTCTGTAGATATCTGTGAAATCCATCTGGTCCAGTGTATCATTTAAAGCTCTCGTTTCGGGATCCCTGGGTGGCACAGCGGTTTGGCGCCTGCCTTTGGCCCAGGGCACGATCCTGGGGACCCGGGATCGAGTCCCACGTCGGGCTCCGGGTGCATGGAGCCTGCTTCTCCCTCTGCCTGTGTGTCTGCCTCTATCTCTCTGTGTGTGACTATCATAAATAAATAAAAATTAAAAAAAATAAAGCTCTCGTTTCTTTGGAGATGTTGTGTTTAGAAGACCTATCGAGTGTAGAAAGTGCTAGATTGAAGTCACCAAGTATAAGTGTATTATTATCTAAGTATGTCTTAACTTTGGTTATTAACTGATTGATATATTTGGCAGCTCCCACATTCGGGACATATATATTGAGGATTGCTAAGTCCTCTTTTTGGATAGATCCTTTATGTATGATATAGTGTCCCTCTTCATCTCTCACTACAGTCTTCGGGGTAAATTTTAGTTTATCTGATATAAGGATGGCTACCCCTGCTTTCTTTTGAGGACCATTTGAATGGTAAATGGTTCTGCAACCTTTTATTTTCAGGCTGTAGGTGTCCTGCTGTCTAAAATGAGTCTCTTGTAGACAGCAAATAGATGGGTCCTGCTTTTTTATCCCGTCTGACACCCTGCGCCTTTTGATGGGGTCGTTAATGGGCTTAAGCCCATTCACGTTCAGAGTTACTATTGAAAGATATTAGTTTAGTGTCATCATGATATCTATTCAGTCCTTGTTTTTGTGGAGTGTTCCACTGGACTTGTTCGTAAAGGGGAATTTTAAGAGTCCCCCTTAAAATTTCTTGCAGAGCTGGTTTGGAGGTCACATATTCTTTCAGTTCCTGCCTGTCTTGGAAGCTCTTTCTCTCTCCTTCCATTCTGAATGAGAGCTTTGCTGGATAAAGTATTCTTGGTTGCATGTTTTTCTCATTTAGGACCCTGAATATATCCTGCCAGCCCTTTCTGGCCTGCCAGGTCTCTGTGGAGAGGTCTGCTGTTACCCTAATACTCCTCCCCATAAAAGTCAGGGATTTCTTGTCTCTTGCTGCTTTAAGGATCTTCTCTTTATCTTTGGAATTTGTAAGCTTCAGTATTAAATGTCGAGGTGTTCAACGGTTTTTATTGATTTTGGGGGGGGGGGAATCTCTCTATTTCCTGGATCGGAATGCATGTTTCCCTTCCCAGATTAGGAAAGTTTTCAGCTAGGATTTGTTCAAATACATATTCTGGCCCTCTGTCCCATTCGGCGCCCTCGGGAACCCCAATTAAACGTGGGTTTTTCTTCCTCAGGCTGTCGTTTATTTCCCTTAATCTATCCTCATGGTCTTTTAATTGTCTGTCTCTTTTTTCCTCAGTTTCCCTCTTTGCCATCAACTTGTCTTCTATGTCACTCACTCGTTCTTCCACCTCGTTAACCCTCGTCGTTAGGACTGCTAATTTGGATTCCATCTCATTCAATTGATTTTTAATTTCTGCCTGATTAGATCTAAATTCTGCGGTCATGAAGTCTCTTGGGTCCTTTATCCTTTTATTCTAGAGCCACCAGTAGCTGTGTAATAGTGCTTCTGAATTGGCTTTCTGACATTGAATTGTAATCCAGATTTTGTAACTCTGTGGGAGAGAGGACTGTTTCTGATTCTTTCTTTTGAGGTGAGGTTTTCCTTCTAGTCATTTTGCTCAGTGCAGAGTGGCCAAAAACAAGTTGTATTGGGAAAAGGAGAAAAAGAGAGGAGAGAAAGAAGGAAAGAAAAGAGAAAAAGAAAAAAGAAAAAAGGAGGAAAAAAGAGAAGAAAAAGAGAAAGAAAAAGAAAGGAAAAAAAAGGGTGGGGGAAGCCAACAGAAATCCAAAAGCAAAAAAAAAAACAAAAAACAAAACAAAACACAAAAACCGAAAAGCAAAAAACAAAACTAAAGGAAGAAAACACGGGGGAGTATCTTCTGATTCTGCATACTCTAAGTCCCTTGACTTCCCCTGGAACTTGTCCGTCTAGCTGGTCTTCTGGGGGAGGGGCCTGTTGTGCTGATTTCCAGGTGTTAGCAGTTCGGGGAGCTGCTCAGCCCCCTGCCTGGTTCAGGGCTCAGTGAGTTGTTTATTTGGTGAGGCCACCATGACGCCCAGTGGGGGTTGTTTACCTTGTGAGGCCCCCGGAGGAACAACAGCAGGGGCGGAGGCCAGCTCTGGAGCCCTGGATTCAGCTCCCACAGTAACTACGGAGCTCTCCCTCTGCAGGGGCCTGGAGGCTCCGGGTGCGGGGCCGCTGATCTGCTCACCTTGGGGCAGGAGTGTCCTTGCTGTCCTGGGCCCTCCTGGCCTCTGCCTGTCCTGGGGGGCGGTCGGATCCTGGGCTGTGTCCCGGGTGCCCTGTGCTCCCAAGCGAGCCTGCGCTGTTGGATTCGCGCTCCCGGCAGGGCAGGCCCCTCTCCACGGAGCTGCCACCAGAGCCCCTCCGAGCTGCTCCCGGGTCCAGCCCTGTGTGCGCTGCAGCCCTTAGGGAGCTCGGCGCACTCTCCTGGGCGCACCGCAGGTGTCTGTTAGTGTCCCAGGGAGCCCGAGGGCATCCCCGCCCTCCTGGGTCCTGCTCTAACTCCCTGGGGGCCCCTTTGCACCCGGGAAGGTTGGTGCAGCTCCTGCTTCTCCAGGACGGGGCTCTCCTGTCCTGGGGACACTCGCCCCGGCCTTAGCCCGGTTCCTCGCGGGGCCCCTCCGCCTTAGATGCCTTTTGTTTCTGTATTTCTCCCCTCCCCGCCCCCCCCCCCTGTCTTCCTACCTTGATAGAAGTGTGAACTCTTCTCACTGTAGCATTCCAGCTGTTCTCTCTTTAAATCTCAGGCCAAATTTATAGATTTTCAGGATGATTTGAAGGTTATCTAGGTAATTTGGTGGGGACAGGTGACTTGGGGACCCTACTCTTCCGCCATCTTGCCCCTCCTCCTGGTTGAGCTTTGTTTGTGCCTTTCAAGCAATTCTCTGTTTCATCTAAGTTGCCAAATGTAGGTCCATAGAGTTATTTTGTTAGAATCCTGTTAACTTGTTTGTATATTTTTTATTGGAGTTCGATTTGGCAATATATGATATAACAGCCAGTGCTCATCCTGTCAGTGCCCCCCTCATTACCCCACCCACCTCTTCCACTACCCCTTTTTCGTTTCCCAGGGTTAGGAGGTTCTCGTGTTCTGTCACCCTCTCTGATGTTTCCCTCTTCTTTCCCCTATAATCCCTTTCACGATATTTTATATTCCCCGAATGAAGGAAACCATATAATGACTGTCCTTCTCCAATTGACTTACTTCACTCAGCATAATACCCTCCAGTTCCATCCACGTCGAAGCAAATGGTGGGTATTCGTCGTTTCTTATGGCTGAGTAATATTCCATTGTATACATAAACCACATCTTCTTTATCCATTCATCTTTCCATGGACAACAAGGCTCCTTCCACAGTTTGGCTATTGTGGACATTGCTGCTAGAAACATCGGGGTGCAGGTGTCCCGGCGTTTCATTGCATCTGTATCTTTGGGGTAAATCCCCAGCAGTGCAATTGCTGGGTCATAGGGCAGATCTATTTTTAACTCTTTGAGGAACCTCCACACAGTTTTCCAGAGTGGCTGCACCAGTTCACATTCCCACCAGCAGTGTAAGAGGGTTCCCCTTTGTCCGCATCCTCTCCAACATTTGTTGTTTCCTGTCTTGTGAATTTTCCCCATTCTCACTGGTGTGAGGTGGTATCTCATTGTGGTTTTGATTTGTATTTCCCTGATGGCAAGTGATGCAGAGCATTTTCTCATGTGCTTGTTGGCCATGTCCATGTCTTCGTCTGTGAGATTTCTCTTCATGTCTTTTGCCCATTTCATGATTGGATTGTTTGTTTCTTTGGTGTTGAGTTTAATAAGTTCTTTATAGGTCTTGGATACTAGCCCTTTATCTGATAGGTCATTTACAAATAACTTCTCCCATTCTGTAGGTTGCCTTTTAGTTTTGTTGACTGTTTCTTTTGCTGTGCAGAAGCTTTTTATCTGGATTAAGTCCCGATAATTCATTTTTGCTTTTGTTTCCCTTCCTGGATGTATCTTGCAAGAAGTTGCTGTGGCCGAGTTCATAAAGGGTGTTGCCTGTGTTGTCCTCTAGGATTTTTTTTTGTTTTTTTAAATATTTTATTTATTTATTCATGAGAGAACAGAGAGAGAGAGAGAGAGAGAGGCAGAGACACAGGCAGAGGGAGAAGCAGGCTCCATGCAGGGAGCCCGACGTGGGACTCGATCCCGGGACTCCAGGATCATGCCCTGGGCTGAAGGCAGGCACTTTAACTGCTGAGCCACCCAGGTATCCCATGTCTTCTAGGATTTTGATGAAATCTTGTCTCACATTTAGATCTTTCATCCATTTTGAGTTTATCTTTGTGTATGGTATAAGAGAATTGTCTGGTTTCATTCTTCTGCACGTGGCTGTCCAATTGTCCCAGCACGATTTATTGAAGAGACTGTCCTTTTTTAAAAAAATAATTTTTTAAAAGATTTTATTTATTGATTCTTGAGAGACAGACAGAGGCAGGCAGAGACACAGGCAGAGAGAGAAGCAGGCCCCATGCAGGGAGCCCGATGTCGGACTTGATCCCGGGTCTCCAGGATCATGCCCCAGGCCGATGGCAGACACTAAACCACTGAGCCACCCAGGGATCCCCAAGAGACTGTCCTTTATCTAGTGGATAGCCTTTCCTGTTTTGTCGAATATTACTTGACCAAAGAGTTGAGGGGCCATTTCTGGGTTCTCTGTCCTGTTCCATTGATCTATGTGTCTGTTTTTGTGCCAATACCACACTGTCTTGATGACCACAGCTGTGTAGTACAACTTGAAATCCGGCATTGTGATGCCCCCAGCTCTGGTTTTCTTTTTCAATATTTCCCTGGTTTTCCGGGGTCCTTTCTGATTCCACACAAATCTTAAGATGATTTGTTCCAACGTTCTGAAGAAAAGTCCATGATATTTTGATAGGGATTGCATTGAATGTGTAAATTGCCCTGGGTAGCATAGACATTTTCACAATATTAATTCTCCCAATCCATGAGAATGGAATATTTTTCCATCTCTTTGTGTCCTCCTCAATTTCTTTCAGAACTGTTCTGTAGTTTTTAGGGTATGGATCCTTCCCGTCTTTGGTTAGGTTCATTCCTAGGTATCTTATGCTTTTGGGTGCAATTGTAAATGGGATTGATTCCTTAAATTCCCTTCCTTCAGTCTCATTGTTAGTGTATAGAAATGCCACTGACTTCTGGGCATTGATTTTGTATCCTGCCGCACTGCCGAATTGCTGTATGAGTTCTAGCAATCTTGGAGTGGAATCCTTTGGGTTTTCTCCGTATAGTGTCATGTCATCTGCGAAGAGGGAGAGTTTGACTTCTTCTTTGCCAATTTGAATGCCTTTTATTTATTTTTGTTGTCTGATTGCTGAGGCTAGGACTTGTAGTACTACGTTGAATAGCATTGGTGAGAGTGGACATCCCTGTCGTGTTCCTGATCTTAGGGGAAAGGCCCCAGTGTTTCCCCATTGAGAATGATATTTGCTGTTGGCTTTTCGTAGGTGGCTTTTAAGATGCTGAGAACTGTTCCCTCTATCCCTACACTCTGAAGAGGTTTTTTTAATACATTTTTTTTTTATTGATGTTCAATTTGGCAACATATAGAATAACACCCGGTGCTCATCTCATCAAGTGCCCCCCTCAGTGCCCGTCACCCAGTTACCCCCACCCCCTCGCCCACGTCGCCTTCCACCACCCCTAGTTCGTTTCCCAGAGTTAGGAGTCTCTCATGTTCTGTCTCCCTTTCTGATGTTTCCCACTCACTTTTCTCCTTTCCCCTTTATTCCCTTTCACTACTTTTTATATTCCCCAAATGAATGAGACCATATAATGTTGAAGTCGAGGGTATTATGCTGAGTGAAATCAGTCAGTCGGAGAAGCACACACACTCTGAAGCGTTTTGATCAGGAATGGATGCTGTATTTTGTCAAATGCTTTCTCTGCATCTATTGAAAGGGTCATGTGGTTCTTGTTTTTTCTCTTGTTGATATGATCTGTCACATTGATTGTTTTACAAGTGTTGAACCAGCCTTGCATTCCAGGGATAAATCCCGCTTGGTCATGGTGAATAATCTTCTTAATGTACAGTTGGATCCTATTGGCTAGTATCTTGTTGAGAATGTTTGCGTCTATGTTCATCAGGGATATTGGTCTATAATTCTCCTTTTTGGTGGGGTCTTTGTCTGGTTTTGGAATGAAGGTGATGCTGGCCTCATAAAACGAGTTTGGAAGTATTCCGTCCCTTTCTATCTTTCGGAACACCTTTAGTAGAATAGGTATTGCTTCTTCTTTAAATGTTTGATAGAATTCCCCTGGGAAGCCATCTGGCCCTGGACTTTTGTGTCTTGGCAGGTTTGTGGTGACTGCTTCAATTTCCTCCCTGGTTATTGGCCTGTTCAGGTTTTCTATTTCTTGCTGTTCCAGTTTTGGTAGTTTGTGGTTTTCCACAAGTGCATCCATTTCTTCTAGATTGCCTAATTTATTGGCATATAGCTACTCCTAATATGTTTTTTAAATCATTTCTATTTCCTTGGTATTTGTTGTGATCTCTCCTTTTTCATTCGTGATTTTATTAATTCGAGTCTTTTCTCTTTTGTTTTTAATAAGGCTGGCTAATGGTTTATCTATCTTATTAATTCTTTCAAAGAACCAACTCCTGGTTTTGTTGATCTGTTCTACAGTTCTTCTGGTCTCTATTTCATTGAGTTCTGCTGGAATCTTTATTAACTCTCCTCTTTTGCTGCGTGTAGGTTTTATTTGCTGCTCTTTCTCCAGGTCCTTTAGGTGTGAGGTTAGCTTGTGTATATGAGTTTCTTCCAAATTTTTGAGGGATGCTTGTATTGCGATGTATTTCCCTCTTAGGACTGCTTTTGCTGTATCCCAGAGATTTTGAACGGTTGTGTCTTCATTCTCATTAGTTTCCATGAATCTTTTTAATTCTTCTCTAATTTCCTGGTTGACCCATTCATCTTTTAGCAGGATGCTCTTTAACCTCCACGTGTTTGAGTTGCTTCCAAATTTCTTCTTGTGATTGAGTTCAAGTTTCAAAGCATTATGGTCTGAAAATATGCAGGGGACAATCCCATTCTTTTGGTATCGGTTGAGACCTAGAATCCTGTTAATTTCTGTGGAGCCTGTAACCTTTTTCTTTTCTAATATTGGTAAGTTGTGTCTTTGCTTAACTTATGTTTCTTTTTGTGTCGGTATGGATAGAAATTAATGAATTTCATTGACCTTTTCAAAGAACCAACTTTTGGAGTTAAAAAAAAAAAAGATTTTATTTATTTATTTGAGAGAGAGAATGAGCCTGAGAGAGAGAGAGCCTGAGTAGCAGGGAGGGGAGAGGGAGAAGCAGATTCCCCGCTGAGCAGGGCGTAGGACCCTGGGATGGTGACCTGAGCCAAAGGCAGATGCTTAACCTACTGAGCCACCCAGGCGCCCCCCAGCTTTTGGTGTCATCGATATCTCTGTTCTTTTCCTGATATCTGCTCTAATGTCTATTTCCCTTATTTGCTTGCTTTGAGTTTATTTTTATTTTTATTTTTTTCTAGTTTCTTAGGGTGGAAGCTTTCATTATTGATTTGGATCCTTTATTCTTTTTAATACACACACTTGATGCTGTACATGTACTGTTAAACACTGTTGTACCTGCATCCTGCAAATTCGGATATGTTGTATTTTCATTTCCATTCGAGTCATCTGATAAAGGGTTAGTATCCAAACCATTTTCCAATTTCCCTTGAGACTTGCCCTTTGTGCCATGGATTATTTAGAAGCATATGGTGTAATTTCCTTGTGTTTTGTGATTTTCGTCTTAACGTTTTCTTGCGTATTTGTAGTTTTTCTCTTTTGCTCAGACAGCATTCTCTCTGATTTGAACAATTTTATAACTCGTAATATGTGTTTTATGACCCAGGATGCATTGTACCTTGGGGAAACTCCCATATGCACTGAACTTGGAATGTATATTCTGCTGTTGTTACGTGAAGGGTTCTATACTTGCCACTTCCATCCAGGTAGTGCATGGTGCTGTTCAGTTCACCCACATGTTGCTAATTTTCTTTCTGTTCCTTCTGTATATTACTGAGAGAGTGTTAAACTCTACAGCTATCCTTTGTAGATTTGTTCATTTATCCTTCAGTGCTGTCTGACTTGGTTATGTATTTTGAGGCTTTGCTGTTGGTTGTTGTGCAGAGAAGAGTTAACGTAGCAGGCCTGACTCTACTGTCCTTGCAAAGATCAGCATGTTGGCCCTCGCTTTGAAGCCAGGAACTTGAATTTCAGAAAGTTTCCCACCATTCCCTACCTGAGCAGGATGCTTATTCTTCCTGAACTTTCCAAACAGTATGTTTCATGCTCAACACCTGCTTTCCTTCTGGGAATCTGAAATCTCGGTACATGCTAGGCAGAGAGTGCCTATGTGACCAGCCCCCAAAACAGCCCTCAGACACTGTGTTAGTCATGAGCTTCCCTGGTAGGTAACATTTCACATGAGCTGTTGTGATTTCTTGCTGGAGGCCCAAGTAATGTGACTCTACTGGGAAAGGACTCGTGGAAGCTTTCCCTGATTTCCTCCAGATGTTACCCAGGGCACTTTTTCCCCTGGGTCCTCTGGTGTAATAAATCTTAGCCTTGAAGATGACTGTATGCTGAGTCCTTTGGGTCCTTCTGGGGATTCACCAAAAGCAAGGGTGGTCTTGGGACATCTGAAACAGTGGTGGCAGCCATGGGACACACTAGCAAGAAGACCTTGACTCGCTAGAATATGGTCAAAGACTTCTTTGAGTAAGGGAAGGATGATGTGATAGAGATGATAAACCTTTGGTGCCTTGGTGACTATAGATGTACCCATGGTATGAAACAGCAGCTGAGCTGTTCTGAGAAGGAAATGTTACTTAAAGAATGTAAAAACAAAAGAGCCAACTCCAGGGGTGTTAGCACACAGTGTGCCTTGGCTGCTTTAGCCATGCTGGATGATATGAGGGAACAAGTGTAGCCACCATATGACTTGGGTCTTTATTTTCTCAAGGCCAGGAAGAAGGATACAAACCTTCCCAAAGATGAGCTTTGGGTCAGCCAAAATGTTGAAAGTTCAACTTGTTCTCTCCTCCCAAGTGGGAGAAAACGAATCTAATCAGTTCCCTGAGCCGGAAAGAGCTTTCCATAAACTAGAGGCAAAGACGGGGGCGGGGAGGGAGCACTCCAGGCTTCTCTTCAGCTTGCTTATTGCTGCTGTGGCTGCCCCTCCCAGCATTCCAACAAGGATGTCCTCTGGCCCTTGTATGGTCACCTGGTAAGTGTCAGGTTACTGCTCTGAGTTTTGATAAACTTTCAGTGAGAGGGGAAAAGGGAGGATTTCAAAATGGCTTCAGACACTGTGGCTGTTGGCGTCTGGATGTATGAGAAAATTGATTCAAGGTGTGAGGCAGGGGCACTATTCAATGCAGCTGCTCCCAGCCAGGGAACCACCTATTGTAGCCTGGTGGCTGCGTAAATGAGAGAGACAAAAGAAACAGGAGGCGATGGAAATCCATGCTGAAAATTTTGAAAAGTCAGAATTTCATCCTGACCAATTCCTGATGATCATGAGACTTTATCGTTATGTAGTAGGTTTTTCTACGGAAATACTTTTGTCCCTTTTGGGGTTTTTTTGTTGGTTTGTTTTTTAAAGATTTTTAAAATTTACTTATTCATGTAAAACACACACACACACACACACACAGAGAGAGAGAGAGAGAGAGAGAGAGAGAGAGAGAGGCAGAGACATAGGCAGGCTCCATGCAGGGAGCCCTATGCGGGACTCGATCCCAGGACTCCAAGATCATGACCTGAACTGAAGGCAGATGCTCAATCGCTGAGCCACCCAGGCATCCCCCTTTTGTCCCTTTTGATAACAGCCCCTCATACAAAAAGTTTGGAGGAGAGTAGGGGATAAGTAAAGAAATATAAAGGTTCGATTTCAGAATTGTACACACTGATTTTGTAACCGTGGAGAACACACAAGCCTGGCACCTGGGGAGACACAAGGGAAGGAAGCAAAGATTTAATGTCCTCTGTTTGTCCAAATGGTTCCTCGAAACTTGCTATTTTTTTTTTTTTAAGAAATACTCGCAGTACAGTCCTTCCAAGCTGCTGTGAGCACTTTGAATGCAGACTGGCTGCTGCACCTACAGCCACACCTGCCAGAGCGCAGACTGTGGGACAGCAGGCCCAGCCCCAGCTCTTGGGATTTGTAGCCACAATACTTCTACATGACCTCCGCCCTCAGAAAGAGGGTGAACTGGTGTTGCGGACAGAACAAACTTTTGGAGCTGACTGCCTTCAGACAGCCCTCTGAAACCAAGAGCTCAAATGAATATTCCGACTGGACAGGGAGTCCTAAAGGGGAAGGTCCCAGAGTGGGAGGCCACAGCAGGGCCCTGGTGACCTGTGTTGCCTGATCCCTGTATGTCTGGCTCTGGGTTCCCTAACAGTTGTAAACTCTGTTTCAGGAGTATCCCGTGTGCCCACTGGAGTTAGACTTCGTGTGTGTGTGTGTGTGTGTGTGTGTGTGTGTGTGTGCGCTCTGACTAGCCCGACACTGCCTCAGCCTGGAAGACTTTCAGGTCAGCTTCTGCTTCCTGACCAGAGCGTGCTGTGCCTGAATTTGGGCCTCGGGCCAGCTAAAAACAAGGTTCATGCAAAAACTTAAGCAGTAAAGCTATCTCTTTTTCTGCGTTAGACCTTTATGGTTAGAATTGTTGTAACTGGTTAAATCTAGGACCCCTGAGGGACAGAAGGGAGATCAGTACTGTAGGCTGGACTTACCCTGTTGCATGGCTCCTAAGTCCAAGATCTGTGGCACTTCCCTCCCACCCTCTGCAGCCTGACATGGTTCAGCCTGGACATGATTGTGTCATATGGTTCATCATTATGACACCGGGTCCAGCCATTCCCAGTTTACTTCAATTCCACGAGCGTGGACTGGTCTTCTGCCAAGTGTCAGGTCCTTTGCCCTGAGGACACCAAGATGAACTGGGCATGTTTCCAACCTTCTAAGAAGGAGTAAGAGTCTGGTGAGGGAGACAGACATGGAGACAAAGCGGCAGTGGTTAAGCTCGTTTTGTTCAGCCACTCCTGGCAGATGTTCACATTATGAACATCTCCCACTTATCCTGATATTTCCCAGCATATCCTGGAGAAGATCCATCAGGTCCATACAATTGCATTCCCCTCATTCTCCTTCCTCCATGCACAGCCACAGATATCAAGTGATACGGGCATATGTGGTCGCAGACTCAAAGCCAAGAATCCTCCCTGAGCTGATTGTTTTCCAAAATAGTCCAGGGTTTTGGGTTTGTTTCCAGGTGGAACAACATGCACATTTCCCTCATTTACAAGGAAGTTCCACTTACGGTAAATCCAGTGTTTTGAAGTCTCTGCAGAAAAGGTTTGCATCCCTACAACTTTCCCTTCCGAAATGCCAGTACCTCCCTTTCATCATTTCAACAATCAAAATGCCTTCTGAAATTTTCAAAATGCACCAGTGTTTTGGCTTAAATATTAAGTATTCTGTGGTTTTAAACCACAGGAAGGTGATTTTATGCAGGTACCCCCCAAAACCTCTTATTCACAGCCAAAGGATAAGAATGTTGTGGTCCTTGCCTGGCTTTGGTCAGGGGAAATAGCATGGCAGTGTGGGGTAGGGCACAGTACTGCCCAGTAAGGATTCCGGGCCCCTTCCTCTTCTGTTTGCTTACTGTGATAAGAAAATGTTTCAGGGACAGCTGGGCTGTGAGGTAAAGGTTTGTTTCAGGGTCACCAGTGCCATGGCATGTCAGTGCCCAGGATGGTTTGATGGTAGTTATGGCTCTTAGCTCCTGGAACTGGGGTTCTCCTCATTGATGAGAAGGCTTTCCCACGTAGGGACAGCAGAGTGAGGGGCTGGGCTAGGGCTTTAAGCTACTGTCCTGTTTGGGACAGCAGATGAGACCACAGAAGGACAGTTGAAAGAAGAGGGACACGATCTCTGAAGGTCAGGGGCAGGTTTCCTGCAGGTGAAGGGAAGACGTTTGGCCCAAGTTCTGGTTGTTCCAGGCTGATGTGGACTGGAATGTGGGTGCAAGAACAAACCTAAGGCTGAGAGGAGATGGGGATAAGAGATCACATGACCTCACATCATTTGAGTTACATGGTCCCCTAGAAAAGTCTGTGCCATCATGGGATCAAAATGTCATCTCCTGTCACCACTCCCACCGGCCGGCCGTGAAGGGAATAGATTTGAGATCAATAGTGAAGCCTTCAGGGAGAAAGGCCAGTGGGAGCGTGATGTCTTCTCAGAAAATCCACTGCCCTGCCCTGGGTTTGACTCTCACGCTGTGTTCCTTAAGTCCTGTCTTCCTGCGTGCTTTCAGGCTGGTCTTCTCATGTGCATGTCTGTCAGGAAAGAGTCACTCCATTGGAGACCGGCTTGCTGCCAAAGGGATTTAATAAAGTTCTTGACAGTTTCCTAGGCAGAGTTAAAAATCACAGATTCTAGGGCACCATTGTGGCCACACTAAACGAGATTCGCTGGGTGTGGATCACAGCGTGTGCATTTTTTAAAAGTTCCTGGTTTCTGACTTATGTGGACAGCTTGTCTGGGAACTACTAGGGCAGGGGAATGGTCCTGTTTGTCCTGCCACCTGGCCTCTCTCTCCATTGTGAAGGTGGAGAAGTGACAACAGTTTGATACCTTTGCTGATGCACAAACCCAGGACCTTCAGCTAGGAGCCTGACATGCTGGGTGCTGTACTAGGGAGGCTGAGAGTACTGTTTCCATACAGTATCCTGAATCCAGTCCTGTCGAGCTTCCATCTAAATGATTGCTGTTGAAATCACATTTCTGTTTACTGCACAGTTCCATGCTACAAAACCAGTTTGTGTTAGATGTTAGCTCTTACTCTAAATATTTTCCAGTGGCCATTGGAGGTTGACATGGATTGAAGAACTACGTGGCACAGTGGGTTTTCCACAAAGCCTTCAGACTGTGCCTCCAGCACTTAGAGCTGGGCAACACTGAGCAGGTTGCTTAACGTCGGTGTGCCCCATTTCATTTAGCAACAAGGAAACACTAGATAGTTCTTGGGGTGGCTTAGAGCACTGACTCTGTTAAGACAAGCAAGGTTGTCAGGACAGTGCCCAGCATGTGGTGAGCTGCCAGTCAGTTCTAGCTGCTGCTGTTCCTGTTTTTCTCTCCACATTTCCCCGAAGCATGTTCTGGGCAGATGGTGGCAAGACTACCTTTGACTCACCGGCCGGACTTGGCACTATCACGTCAGCTCCTCAGGGACTCGAGAATCGAGTCTGGGGGAGGGGGCCACAAGGGAGGACGTATTTTTATGAGCATGATGAGTATTCAGCTCTCCTTATGGGCTATTGTGATGCCTGAATGCAGGGCTGGGCTTCATCATCGTGTGCTCCTATGGACAGTCTGAATGGAAACCTCTCGAGGAAATTAGACCAAATGACCTGTTCAGACATTTTGTGTGATGGTTGGAAAAGTGAGTGGTCACTGGATAAGGATAGAACATGAGTCCAAGAGTTGGCGTAATCCTTTCAGGGAGAGAAACTTAAAGGCCAAAGAACCTCCTCACATGGCTTCTTTTATTGCCATTAGTTCTCTGGAGTCCAGTTCTCCTGTGTCAGATTGGTCACATTTGAATCTGGGAACGACATGACACTGCTGTTGCTAGTCAGCTCGTCATCGGTAATACTTCATTTCTCATGGAGTTTTCATATGGCCACTTTCATTGTGTTGATTTTTCTCTTCCACTAGCATTCATTATTGATTTAATGAAAGGCCGATGCATTCATATTTTCTGAGCTCAATCATGAGGAGGTGGTAAACAGTGTTTGTGGCGAGTCTGAGGAAAGGGGCAGTGGGGAGGGAAAGGGAGAGGGCGAGGTGAAGGTGTCTGTGGGGCAGGAGGAGAGAAGTTGGTGCAAACAGGAGGGAACGATAATGGGCACCAGTAGAAAGCAGAACTAGAGAGACTTAGGAATAGATGCTCACACTTGAGGAGGCTTACTCTAGGCCTGGCATTGTTTTTAGCCCTTTATCTACAGATACAATTTTTTTTTTAAAGTGTTACATCTGTATTTATTTATTTTTTAATAAATTAATTTTTATTGGTGTTCAATTTACCAACATACAGAAAAACACCCAGTGCTCATCCCGTCAAGTGTCCCCCTCAGTGCCCGTCACCCACTCCCCCCCACCCTCCACCCTCCTCCCCTTCCACCACCCCTAGTTCGTTTCCCAGAGTTAGGAGTCTTTATGTTCTGTCTCCCTTCCTGTACAGATACAATTTTCAAAGTCATCAATACTACATCATCACTACAATACTGGGAGGTATTTTTAAAGTTAACATTCCTTTTTTTACAGACCAAGAAACTGAGTCACGCCGAGGTTAAGAGGTGAGGTAACTTACCCAAAGCCACCAGGCAGCAAGGGTGGAGTTGGGGTTGTACATAAAGAGACATGGGATTTGGCCCTGACCTGCGATGCACCTCGGTGTCAAATGTCCTGTGGCTCAAAAAGCAGGTGAACGTGTGCAGCAGCTTAATCTGATTATGCGGGATCTGTGTATGGAGTGAACAGGATGTCTCTTCAGTGCAGGAAACACTATGGGGTGATAAGTCAGTATAGGTACATCACTAAGTGGATATCTGGTCTGGATCAAGGTCTGTACCTGTGGATGTGAGCACCAGTATCCTCATCGTTGTTATCGTGATGGACAGTAGTTTATGGTATAAAGTTAGGAAACAAAGCAACAGATGAAAGAATGTAGATGACCTCCCCACTCCAGTCTCATAATTCAAAAGATGCATAGAAAGAAGCCTGGAAGGGAGTACACCACATTGAGTCATTTTCCCTAAGTGTGAAACTCTAGATAATTTTCAAATAACATTTTATTCACTGTTTTATTTGCTGTGTCTTCACTATTGTTGCACACAGCCCTTGTGTTTCTGCTACAAGTTTTAGGTCGTTTCTCTTGCATATCTTGACGTTTCAGGGTAACAGATTGCTTTTATATCCTTGCCAGGTGAAAAACCAATCAGTACATTTAGAGCATAGGAGAGAGCTGTGGTACAGTAACGAAGCAGTAATGAAGTGGGGGAAGCAGAGAGGTTTGGATGGAAGGCTAGCCAAGTCTGCAAGTGCAATGAAATCGCCCCAGATGATGGAGGGAGACCAAAACCAAACCAAAACGGACAACAACTTCATGTCCCTAAGAGGAGACAGTTGTGATATTGAGATGAATATCTGCATTAAGATTTCTCAGGCCTTTGCTCTCTTTGGTTCTTATGAGGCAGCACTGGTTTGCGTCATGCTGCGGTTGAGAGTGGCAGCCTCACCTGAAGCACTCTCCTTTTGTGGACCAGTGGAGTACTTTTCTTGAAGTCTGGAAGCCTACAGATTCAGAAGAGAGAACAGAAAATATATAGGACAGTAGTTGGATCCAGCCCTCCTCCGGTAGATCCCTACATCGCAAGTGAAATACAGGCACAGGTGTTGTAGTAGTTGGTTGGAGTTAGCAGGGTTGGGTTGAGTGACTCAAAGAAGAAACACAGAAGTGAGTAAAAGGAGAGAAAACACATCAAGAGGGGACAAACAACAAAAAGCCTGATTTCTGATCTCACTTTTCTGCTAAGAAAATAGTGTGCTCTATTATTTTGCGGAGAGAGCACTGTAGTCCAAGGTCTGGGAAGGAATCACTGCACTTGGTGATGAGCATTCTGAGGACCCACCATCAGCAGTAACAAGGGGACACTGAGTGTGTGAAGGCACAAAGGTCTCAGCCTCTACCGTAGACTCAGAAAGCTTCTTAGCCCTGCCGAGAGTGATGCTGCTTCACCTTACTACAGAAGCTCAGAGCTGCCATCTAGCAAAACTCCTGGTGCTCCTCCACCTCCTAATCCAGCTCAGGGTGGCTGCCTGGGCACTACACACTGATCTTCATAAGGATGATGGTAACAGTGTGTGTGTGTGTGTGTGTGTGTGTGTGTGTGTGTGTGTGTGTGTGTCTGTCTATGTCTATGTCTATGTAAGAAACACAGGAAGAGAGACTCTATTCATTTAACTGTGATTCACCAAGCTCCACTTACTATCTAGATAGTGTGTTGGGTGCCTGTGGATACAATAAAAAGCAGTTCCCTGATTTCAAGGAGTTTATGCCAAATCATAAGAGAATAATAATCATAACCCGAAATAGAAAAATTACACCTGTGATTAGTGGTACCAAAGCGGTACTTTTTATTGAGGTATGATTGATAGGTAAAGCTGTATGTATCTCGTGTACAACTTGAGTATGTATGCAGATGTATGCCATCACTGCATCAAGGTCATAGATGTAGCCTTCACCTCCCAAAGTTTCCTCCCACTCCCTTTGGTTTTTTTTGGTGCAGTTGTTATTATATTATTATCATCAGTGGTAAGAACACTTAACACGAGATCATCTCTTAGCAGTTTTAAGTATACAAGACAGTATCATCAGCTAAAGGTACTATGCTGTAGAGTAGATCTCCAGAAATATTCATCTTGCACAATAGTAACTTTGTACCTTTGACCCTGCCTGACCATTTGTCCCTGCCCCAAACCCTGGCAACCATTGCTTCTATGGGTCTATTTTAGATTGCATAGATAAGCGAGAGCATGTAGTATTTGTCTTTCTGTGTCTGGTTTATTTTACTTAGCCATCATATCCTCCAAGTCCAGATGACATGTTCTTATCCATAGAAGATCCTGAAGACTCTGACAAGAAAAGCAAAAACAAAAAACAAAAAATAAACCACAACTGTTAGAACTAAGGAACAAATTCAGTAACGTTGCTCTCATTTTTAAAAAGTGTTTACTGGATTTGAGGTTCCTGGACGTTGAACATGTTGAAAATAGTATACCACTTCCTTCTGGCCTCCTGAGAAATCGGCTCTAATCTGATTGACTTGTCCTCATAAGTGATGGGTCCTTTTCTCTTGTTTTCAAGAATTTCTCCTTGCCTCTGGCTTTCAGTATTTTTACTATGATGTGTCTGTGTATCTCTTCCCCTTTATCCTGCTTGGAATTCGTTGAGCTTCTCTCAGGCGGTATCTCTGAATATTTTTTCTCCTTTCTGTCTGTGTTCTGGCACATTCATGCGTCTCTGTTGGTGTTCTTAGGAGTGTCCCGTATTTCTGTGCAGCTCAGTTCATTTTCCTCATTTGTTTTCCTCTCTTTCTTCAGATTATAATGATTTCTCTCCGTCTTCAAGACTGCTCAATCTTTCCCTGGTAGCTCAACTGCTGTCGCTCTCCTTGAGTGGATTGTTCACTTCCATTATTGCACTTTTCAGCTCCAGAACTTCTATTCGGTTCTTTTTGATAATTGTTCTCTCTTTATTGTTATTCCCTATTTGACGGGACATTTTCATCATACCTTCCTTTCCTTCTTTGATTGTGATTTCCTTTTGTTCTTGGGACCTATTTATAACTGCTAGTTTGAATTCCTTGTCATATCTGCCATCTGGGGGTGCCTCGGTGGCTCAGTGGTTGAGTGTCTGACTTCAGCTCAGGTGGTGATCCCGGGGTCCAGGGATCGAGTCCCGTATTGGGCTCCCTGTGGGGAACCTGCTTTTCCCTCTGCCTATGTCTCTGCCTCTCTCTGGGTGTGTGTCTCTTGTGAATAAATAAATATAATCTTTTTTTAAAAGAAAAATCAGACATCCGGTTGCAACCACTAACAATTTCTGTTGCTTGCTTATTCATACTTTCCTGTTTCTTTGCATGTATCCTAAGTTTTTTCTTGTCTGGAAACCTGACTATCTAAAATATTCTTATTGCTGTACTATCTAAAATATTTAAAATATGGTAGTGATCTGATTACTAGACCATCCCACCCCTCCCTGTGTTTGTTACTGTGATTTGCTTGTTTAGTTGTTTAGTGTCTGGCTGGTTTATTTTAGTGGAGTCTGATTTCCCTGCTTACTCTCCCCCGCCTCCCTCAGAGAGAGCCGACCTGGGTATGCCCACTGTCACCCTGGGATGACTGGTTTTGGCAGAGCTGTCTTTGATTGTCTCTTCCCCTGACCAAACCCAGCTGTTCAGGTCCACTAACTGGGGGCTGCCTGTTCTAGTGTTTTCAGCAGTGCTCTGGATATATTGCTTCATAATGTAAACCAGTGAAATCCCTGGTCCTTTGAAGGGCTTGCTATCCAAGTTCACGTTTGAGATTTTTTTCTGACCCTAGGCAGGTTCCTTCCAGCTGTCTCTCTCCCTGATTGTCTCAGGTAATCCACCCAGCCTGCAGTTGATCCTCTATGTCCAAGAACTCCATCCATCTCCTCCAGGTTGCCTTTTACCACAGCCTCCTCTGTTTTGAAAGTGCCCCTAGGCTTCACCTTCTTCTCAGCACTGCATTGTAAATCAAGTTCGTTCCTTTGAGAGGGTCAATCTGCTTCAAAACCTCTGAGCCACAGCTCTGTAGTTGGGTAGTGGGGACTGTGGTGGCACACTTCTCTGTCTTGTTTTTTGGTATTACACTATGTAGTGTTGCTTTTTTACAATCTCCCGTCTTTTAATTATTTATGGCTGGTATATAGAAACAGTTTACTTTTGCATACTGATTTGGTATCTTGTTACTTTGCTAAACTGGCTTCTTAATTCAGATAACTTTTCTGTGGATTCTTTTTATGGAGTCAGGTTTTGCCTGTGCATAGTGACTGTGTTACTTCTTTCTTTCTTCTTGACTTTTTTATTGGCTAGAACAGCCAGTAGACCATTGAATCAAAGTGGCGAAAGTACACACCTACTTGCCTTGTTGCCTTAGAGGGGAAGCATTCAGATCTTCATGATTAATGATTAGACTAGCCTCAGATATGTTTGTAGATGCCAATGATCAGTTTAAGGATGTTGCCGTAGAGAGTGAATATTGCCATCTCCCCAGCATTCATGTTGAAGCCTTTCTCCAGTATGATCGTAATTGGAAGTGGGGCCTTTGGGAGGTCCTGAGGTCGTGAGCATGGAGCCCACATGAATGGCATTAGCACCCTTATCAGAGAGACCCCGAGAGCTCCCTAGGCCCTCCTGCCATGTGAGGACAAGAAGTCAGTAGTCTGTGTGATGGGAAGCCGGGCCTTGCCTGATCCAGAACCTGCTGGTGCCTTGATCTTGGGCTTCCGAGCATCGTAAATGTAAGAAATACATTTCTCTTGGTTTTGTAAGTCCTCTGGTATATGTTAGTTTTGTGACATCCACCCTAAAGGACTAAGAGAGAACCCCTCTCTACTCCTAGTTTGCTAGGAGTTTTTATCAAGTGCATTTTATCAAATGTTTTTTACGCATCTGCTGAGATGTTCATATATTTTTAGTCTGTTATTATGCTCGGTTAGAGTGATTGATTATCAAATACTCAACCAGCCTTGCAGCCGTGGAGCAAATGCCATTTCACTGGTATTTTCTCTTTTTTACATATTACTGGTTTCAAAGAGCTAATATTTTATTTTGGATTACTACATCTGTGTTCATGATTTCTGTTGTTCTTGTTAGCCTTAAAAGTAATGAGCCAGTTATTTTACCAGCAAAAGTGGGTTTCTTCAAGAATAGCAGAGATATACAATTTGGAACAAGCCACCTAAGGCAAAATCCTAGGCAAGTCCAACAAACAAAGGGGAGGTACATTATTTTATGGAGGAGGAAGTTGGAAGGGGTTGTTTTGAACAAAAGTCTGTTGGAGAAAAGCAAGAGTTGAGGGTGCTGATAGTTTCTCCTTGGCTGAATTGCAGGGGTAGTCGATATCTTTTTTTTTTATTAAGATTTTTATTTATTCATGAGAGACAGAGGAAGAGAGGCAGAGACATAGGCAGAGGGAGAAGCAGGCTTCCTGCGGGAAGCCCAATGGGGGACTCGATCCCAGGACCCAGGGATCACGACCTGAGCCGAAGGCAGGCGCTCAACCACTGAGCCACCCAGGCTCCCGGGGTAGTTGGTATCTCGTAGGAGATGCAGTGTACATCTTTCCTGTTGGGGCCTATAATGGAGGATTTTTTCATGTTGATCATTCTGTTGGGTCTGTAATGGATAATTGTTCCTGTCAGTGATGTTGAGCAGTATGGCTCAACACTTCTGGGTTCTGGACACTCCTTTACAGTGAGGTTTCCCTTTATTTTTTTCGCAGTCTATAATTTATTTTCTTAAAAAGTTTTTGTCTCGCTTTGATACCAGGATAGCGCAGCTCTGTACAAAACTGGCATTATTTCTTTTACATATGTGTGTGTGTGTGTGTGTGTGTGATGTGTGTGTGTATATTTGGTAGAAATTAAACAGTGAAGCTGCTTAACCTTGAGAGTCTTTTTTAATAAATTAATTTTTATTGGTGTTCAATTTACCATCATACAGAATAACACCGAGTGCTCATCCCGTCAAGTGTCCCCCTCAGTGCCCGTCACCCATTCCCCCCCCCACCCCCCGCCCTCCTCCCCTTCCACCACCTCTAGTTTGTTTCCCAGAGTTAGGAGTCTTTATGTTCTGTCTCCCTTCCTAATATTTCCCACACATTTCTTCTCCCTTCCTTTATATCCCCTTTCACTATTATTCATATTCCTCAAATGAATGAGAACATACACTGTTTGTCCTTCTCCGATTGACTTACTTCACTCAGCATAATACCCTCCAGTTCCATCCACGTTGAAGCAAATGGGGGGTATTTGTCGTTTCTAATGGCTGAGTAATATTCCATTGTATACATAGACCACATCTTCTTTATCCATTCATCTTTCGATGGACACCGAGGCTCCTTCCACAGTTTGGCTATTGTGGACATTGCTGCTAGAAACATCGGGGTGCAGGTGTCCCGGCGTTTCATTGCATCTGAGTCTTTGGGGTAAATCCCCAACAGTGCAATTGCTGGGTCGTAGGGCAGGTCTATTTTTAACTCTTTGAGGAACCTCCACACAGTTTTCAAGAGTGGCTGCACCAGTTCACATTCCCACCAACAGTGTAAGAGGGTTCCCTTTTCTCCGCATCCTCTCCAACATTTGTGGTTTCCTGCCTTGTTAATTTTCCCCATTCTCACTGGTGTGAGGTGGTATCTCATTGTGGTTTTGATTTGTATTTCCCTGATGGCCCGGGATGCAGAGCATTTTCTCATGTGCTTGTTGGCCATGTCCATGTCTTCCACTGTGAGATTTCTCTTCATGTCTTTTGCCCATTTCATGATTGGATTGTTTGTTTCTTTGCTGTTGAGTTTAAGAAGTTCTTTATAGAATTGGAAACTAGCCCTTTATCTGATATGTCATTTGCAAATATCTTCTCCCATTCTGTAGGTTGTCTTTTAGTTTTGTTGACTGTATCCTTTGCTGTGCAAACGCTTCTTATCTTGATGAAGTCCCAATAGTTCATTTTTGCTTTTGTTTCTTTTGCCTTCGTGGATGTATCTTGCAAGAAGTTACTGTGGCCGAGTTCAAAAAGGGTGTTGCCTGTGTTCTCCTCTAGGATTTTGAGGGAATCTTGTCTCACATTTAGATCTCTCATCCATTTTGAGTTTATCTTTGTGTATGGTGAAAGAGAGTGGTCTAGTTTCATTCTTCTCCATGTGGATGTCCAATTTTCCCAACACCATTTATTGAAGAGACTGTCTTTCTTCCAATGGATAGTCTTTCCTCCTTTATCGAATATTAGTTGACCATAAAGTTGAGGATCCACTTCTGGATTCTCTATTCTGTTCCATTGATCGATGTGTCTGTTTTTGTGCCAGTACCACACTGTCTTGATGACCACAGCTTTGTAGTACAACCTGAAATCTGGCATTGTGATGCCCCCAGCTATGGTTTTCTTTTTTAAAATTCCCCTGGCTATTCGGGGTCTTTTCTGATTCCACACAAATCTTAAAATCATTTGTTCCAACTCTCTGAAGAAAGTCCATGGTATTTTGATAGGGATTGCATTAAACGTGTAAATTGCCCTGGGTAACATTGACATTTTCACAATATTAATTCTGCCAATCCATGAGCATGGAATATTTTTCCGTCTCTTTGCGTCTTCCTCAATTTCTTTCAGAAGTGCTCTATAGTATTTAGGGTATAGATCCTTTACCTCTTTGGTTAGGTTTATTCCTAGGTATCTTATGCTTTTGGGTGCAATTGTAAATGGGATTTGCTCCTTAATTTCTCTTTCTTCAGTCTCATTGTTAGTGTATAGAAATGCCATTAATTTCTGGGCATTGATTTTGTATCCTGGCACGCTACCAAATTGCTGTATGAGTTCTAGCAATCTTGGGGTGGAGGCTTTTGGGTTTTCTATGTAGAGTATCATGTCATCGGCGAAGAGGGAGAGTTTGACTTCTTCTTTCCCAATTTGAATGCCTTTAATGTCTTTTTGTTGTCTGATTGCTGAGGCGAGGACTTCCAGTACTATATTGAATAGCAGTGGTGAGAGTGGACATCCCTGTCTTGTTCCTGATCTTAGGGGAAAGGCTCCCAGTGCTTCCCCATTGAGAATGATATTTGCTGTGGGCTTTTCGTAGATGGCTTTTAAGATGTCGAGGAAAGTTCCCTCTATCCCAACAATCTGAAGTGTTTTGATCAGGAATGGATGCTGTACTTTGTCAAATGCTTTCTCTGCATCTAATGAGAGGATCATGTGGTTCTTGGTTTTTCTCTTGCTGATATGATGAATCACATTGATTGTTTTACGCGTGTTGAACCAGCCTTGTGTCCCAAGAATAAATCCTACTTGGTCATGGTGAATAATTTTCTGAATGTGTTGTTGGATCCTATTGGCTAGTATCTTGTTGAGAATTTATGCATCCATGTTCATCAGGGATATTGGTCTGTAATTCTCCTTTTTGGTGGGGTCTTTGTCTGGTTTCGGAATTAAGGTGATGCTGGCCTCATAGAACGAATTTGGAAGTACTGCATCTCTTTCTATCTTTCCAAACACCTTTAGTAGAATAGGTATGATTTCTTCTTTAAACGTTTGATAGAATTCCCCTGGGAAGCCATCTGGCCCTGGACTCTTGTGTCTTGGGAGGTTTTTGATGACTGCTTCAATTTCCTCCCTGGTTATTGGCCTGTTCAGGTTTTCTATTGCTTCCTGCTCCAGTTTTGGTAGTTTGTGGCTTTCCAGGAATGCGTCCATTTCTTCTAGATTGCCTAATTTATTGGCGTAGAGCTGTTCAGAATATGTTTTTAAAATCGTTTGTATTTCCTTGGTGTTGGTAGTGATCTCTCCTTTCTCATTCATGATTTTACTAATTTGAGTCTTCTCTCTCTTCTTTTTAATAAGGTTGGCTAATGGTCTATCTATCTTATTAATTCTTTCAAAGAACCAACTCCTGGTTCTGTTGATCTGTTCCACAGTTCTTTTGGTCTCGATTTCATTTAGTTCTGCTCGAATTTTAATTAACTCTCTTCTTCTGCTGGGCGTGGGGTCCATTTGCTGCTTTTTCTCTAGCTCCTTTATGTGTAAGGTGAGCTTTTGTATTTGAGTTCTTTCCAGTTGTTGAATGGATGCTTGTATTGCAATCTATTTCCCCCTCATGACTGCTTTTGCTGCATCCCAAAGATTTTGGGTTTTTTTTTTTTATAGTTTTTATTTTTTTTAAACATTTTATCCATTTATTCACGAGAGACGGAGAGAGAGACAGACAGACGCAGGCAGAGGGGGAAGCAGGCTCCATGCAGGGAGCCCGATGTGGAACTCGATCCCGGGTCTCCAGGATCAGGTCCTGAGCCAAAGGCGGCGCTAAACCGCTGGGCCACCCGGGCTGCCCCATCCCAAAGATTTTGAACAGTTGTCTCTTCATTCTCATTAGTTTCCATGAATCTTTTTAATTCTTCCTTAATTTCCTGGTTGACCTTTTCATCTTTTAGCAGGATGGTCCTTAACCTCCACGTGTTTGTGGTCCTTCCAAACTTCTTGTTGTGATTTAGTTCTAATTTCAAGGCATTATGGTCTGAGAATATACAGGGGACTATCCCGATCTTTTGGTATTGGTTCAGACCCGATTTGTGACCCAGTATGTGGTCTGTTCTGCAGAAAGTTCCATGTGCACCTGAGAAGAATGTGTATTCAGTTGAGTTTGGATGTAAAGTTCTGTAGATATCTGTGAAATCCATCTGGTCCAGTGTATCATTTAAAGCTCTCGTTTCTTTGGATATGTTGTGCTTAGAAGACCTATCTAGTATAGAAAGAGCTAGATTGAAGTCACCAAGTATAAGTGTATTATTATCAAAGTATTTCTTCAGATTGGTTATTAATTGGTTTAAATATTTGGCAGCTCCCACATTCGGGGCATATATATTGAGGATTGTTAAGTCCTCTTGTTGGATAGATCCTTTGAGTATGATATAGTGTCCCTCTTCATCTCTCACTATAGTCTTCGGGGTAAATTTTAATTTATCTGATATGGGGATGGCTACCCCTGCTTTCTTTTGAGGACCATTTGAATGGTAAATGGTTCTCCAACCTTTTATTTTCAGGTTGTAGGTGTCCTGCTGTCTAAAATGAGTCTCTTGTAGACAGCAAACAGACGGGTCCTGCTTCTTTATCCAGTCTGAAACCCTGCGCCTTTTGATGGGGTCATTAAGCCCATTCACGTTCAGAGTTACTATTGATAGATATGAGTTTAGTGTCATCATGATATCTATTCAGTCCTTGTTTTTGTGGATTGTTCCACTGAACTTCTTCTTAAAGGGGAATTTTAAGAGTCCCCCTTAAAATTTCTTGGAGAGCTGGTTTGGAGGTCACATATTCTTTCAGTTCCTGCCTGTCTTGGAAGCTCTTTCTCTCTCCTTCCATTTTGAATGATAGCCTTGCTGGATAAAGTATTCTTGGTTGCATGTTCTTCTCATTTAGGACCCTGAATATATCCTGCCAGCCCTTTCTGGCCTGCCAGGTCTCTGTGGAGAGGTCTGCTGTTACCCTAATACTCCTCCCCATAAAAGTCAAGGACTTTTTTTCTCTTGCTGCTTTAAGGATCTTCTCCTTATCTTTGGAATTTGCAAGCTTCACAATTAAATGTCGAGGTGTTGAATGGTTTTTATTGATTTTAGGGGGGGGTCTCTCTATTTCCTGGATCTGAATGCCTGTTTCCCTTCCCAGATTAGGAGAGTTTTCAGCTAGGATTTGTTCAAATACATATTCTGGCCCTCTGTCCCATTCGGCGCCCTCGGGAACCCCAATTAAACGTAGGTTTTTCTTCCTCAGGCTGTCGTTTATTTCCCTTAATCTGTCTTCATGGTCTCTTAATTGTCTGTCTCTTTTTTTCCTCAGTTTCCCTCTTTGCCATCACCTTGTCTTCTGTGTCACTCACTCGTTCTTCCACCTCGTTAACCCTCGTCGTTAGGACTTCTAGCTTGGATTGCATCTCATTCAATTGATTTTTAATTTCTGCCTGATTAGATCTAAATTCTGCAGTCATGAAGTCTCTTGAGTCCTTCATGCTTTTTTCTAGAGCCACCAGTAGCTGTATAGTCGTGCTTCTGAATTGGCTTTCAGACATTGAATTGTAATCCAGATTTTGTAATTCTGTGGGAGAGAGGACTGTTTCTGATTCTTTCTTTTGAGGTGAGGTTTTCCTTCTAGTCATTTTGCTCAGTCCAGAGTGGCCAAAAACAAGTTGTATTGGGAAGAGGAGAAAAAGAGAGAGAGTGAAAGAAAAGAGAAAAAGAAAAAAGAGAAAGAAGAAAAGGAAAAAAGAGAAGAAAAAGAGAAAGAAAAAGAAAGGTGAAAAAAAGCGGGTGGGGGAAGCAATCAGAAATCAAAACGAAAGAAAAAAAACGGAAAACAAAACAAAACAAAACAAAACAAACAAAAAACACGGGGGAGTATCTTCTGATTCTGTAAACTTTAAGTCCCTTGACTTCCCCTGGAACTGGTCCATCCAGCTGGTCTTCTGGGGGAGGGGCCTGCTGTGCTGATTTTCAGGTGTTAGCACTTGGGGGAGCTGCTCTGTCCCCTGCCTGCTGCAGGGCTCAGTGGGGGCTGTTCACCCCGTGAGGCCCCAGGAGGAAGCCACAGTGGCGGGGCGGCAGCTCAGGAAACCGGGATTCAGTCCCCGCAGTAACTCCGAGGCTCTCCGTCTGCAGGGCCTGGAGGCTCCGGGGCGGGGCCGCTGATCTACTCAGCTCGGGGCAGGAGCGTCCTTGCTGTCCTGGGCCCTCCCGGCCTCTGCCTGTCCCGGGGGAGGCCAGATCCTGGGCTGTGTCCCGGCGCCCTGTGCTCCGGGGCCTGCGCTGTTGGATTCGCGCTCTCGGCCCCGCAGCCCCCTCCGCGGAGCCGCCGCCCGAGCCCCTCCGAGCTGCTCCTGGAGCCGCGCAGCCCCCTCCGCCCGGAGCTTCTTCCTCTGCCCAAGCCGCCGCCGCCGAGCTGCTCCCGGAGCCGCGCAGCCCCCTCCGCGGAGCCACCGCCCAAGCCCCTCCGAGCTGCTCCGGGTCCCGCCGTGTGCGCTGCAGCCCTTAGGGAGCTCGGCGCATCTCCCCGGGGCGCAGTTCCTCTGTTACTGTCCCAGGGAGCCTGAGGGCATCCCCGCCTTTCTGGGGATCCTGCTCCAATTCCCCGGGAGGCCTTTCCGCCCGGGAAGGTTGGTGCAGCTCCTGCTCCTCCGGGACGGGGCTCTCCTGTCCTGGGGACACTCGCCCCGGCCTCAGCCCGGCTCCTCGCGGGGCCCCTCCCCCTTGGATGCCTTTTGTTTCTTCATTTCTTTTTCCCCGTCTTCCTACCTTGATAGAAGCGCGAACTCTTCTCACGGGAGCATTCCAGCTGTTCTCTCGTTAAATCTCAGGCCGAATTCGTAGATTTTCAGGATGATTTGAAGGTTATCTAGGTAATTTGTTGGGGACAGGTGATTTGGGGACCCTACTCTTCTGCCGTCTTGCCCCTCCTCCAACCTTGAGAGTTTTATGTGAGGGAAGGGTTTTTGTTTTGTGTTTGATTTACTGAATTCAGTCTCTTTGGGAGAGATAGGACCATTTGGTTAATGTCTTCTTGACTGCAGTTTGCTAGCTGCTATCTTTCAAGGAGTTTTCCCATTTCATCTTTTTTTTGGATCATATTTTTAATATTTTCTTCCCTAGTTCATGTCTGCAGGATCTGTATTGATGTCCCCTCTGGCAGTACTTATGTGACTCCTCTGTGTCACTCTGCCCTCCTTCATTTTTAGCAGTCTGGCTGAACCTATTAGATTTACTGATCTTGTCAGAGAACCAGCTCTTACTTTCATCGATTTCTTTGTATTGATTTTGTGCTTTCCATTAAGTCGATTTCTGTTCAAACCTCCGTTATACTTTTTCCGCTTGCCTTAGGTTTAAGGTTTAAATTGACTTTGCTTCTCTAGTGTCTTAAGGTGACAGCTTAGATAATTGATTGGAGACAATTGTTCTTTTCTTTTCTTGTTCTTTTCTTTTAAGATTTTATTAATTTATTCATGAGAGACAGAGAGAGACACAGAGACAGAGAGAGACACAGATACATGCAGGGAGCCCGATGTGGGACTCGATCCCGGTACTCCAGGGTCACGCCCTGGGCCAAGGGAGGCGCTCAACCACTGAGCCACCCAGGCGTCCCCAATTCTCCTTTTCTAATCTAAGTATTTAATGATAAAAATGTCCCTCAGTGCAGTGTTTTAGATCCACCTCACAAATTTTGATACACTGCCTTTTGGTTTTCAGCTTCCTGCAGTTTCTTCTTTGATCTCTGACATTACTTAGAAATGTCATTTAATTTCAGAATATTTTGTGGTTTTCCAGCTACCTCACTGCAACCCCTTTCTATTTTAATTCTTTGTGGTGAAAGTACCTAGTTTGTATTATTTCAGTCCTTTAGAAGTTGTTGAGGTTTACTTTATGGCACGGCATACGGTCTGTCTAGGTGAACAATGTATGTGCACTTCAAGAGAATGTGTATGAGGACGCCTGGGTGGGTCAGTGGTTGGGCGTCTGCCTTCCGCTCAGGGCGTGTTCCCGGGGTTCCGGGATGGAATTCCACATCGGGCTCCCCACGGGGAGCCTGCTTCTCCCTCTGCCTGTGTCTCTGCCTCTCTCTGTGTGTCTCTCAATAAATTTCAAAAACCTTTAAAAAAAAAAAAAAAAGAAGAAGAATGTGTATTCTGCCGTCCTTCTGTAAGTATCACTTAGGTCTTGCCTGTTGATAGTGTTGCTCCCATGTTCCATAGAGTGTCTGATTGTATCGTCCACTTGTGCTGTCTGTTGTGCACAGGATAATGCTGAAGGCTCTCCCTATAACTGATTTGGGTCTGTTCTTCCTTTTAGTTTTTTCAGTTTTCAGCTCTTGTGTTTTAAAAATATATGCACAGGGCACCTGAATAGCTCAGTAGATTGAGCATCTGCCTTCAGCTCAAGTCATGAACTCAGGGTCGTGGGATTGAGTCCCGCATTGGGCTCCGTGCTCAGCAGGGAGTCTGCTTCTCCCTCTCCCTCTGCCCCTTCCCTGCTTATGCTCTTTCTCTCTCTCTCTCTCTCTCTCTGTCTCTCTCTCTCTCTGTCTCTCAAATAAAGAAAAATCTTTTTTTAAGAAAACCTATTTAGTGTGGTTCCAATTAAAATAAATAAAATAAAAATGCATGCCCATTCATGATTTTTAGATCTTCTCGATGACTAGACCTCTCTTTTATTGTGTAAATCTGTCTTTTCTCTTGTGATAACCCTCATTCTGAAGTATACTTTGTGTAATACTAATTTAGCCCCTCTAGCTACTCACTTGGTTCACGTTTGCTGGGTATCTGTGTCTTACTGTGTTTGGGAAGGAGAAACAAAATACCATAGACTAGATGGCTTCTAAACAAACTTCCTCCTCATGCTTATGGAGGTTGGAGGTCTGGGATCAGGGTGCCAGCGTGGTTGGGTTCTAGCGAGGGCCCTCTTCCAGGTCACAGATTTGTGGTCGTGCCCTCACATGGTGGAAAGACAGAGGATCTGTCTGGAGCCTCTTTTATAAGGGCCCTAGTCCCATTCCTGTGGGCTCTGCCCTAGGGCCTAAACCCCTCCCCAAAGCCTTACTGCCTAATACCATCATCTTTGGGGGTTAGGATTGAACATGAATTTTGGAGGAGACACCTTCAGACCATAGCATTATCATTTTCCATTCACGTCCTTGTGACTTCTTTATGTGTTTATATTTAAGGTGGGATTCTTCTGGACAGTATCTACTTGGGTCTTGCTATTTTTATCTAAAGTGACAACTTAGGTCTTTGAATTGATGTGTAGGCAGTGTACATATAGTGTGTTAACAGTTTACATGTAAGTCTACCATCTGGCTGGCTGTATATTTCTATCATATGCATTTTTAATTCATATTTTCCTCTTCCCTTCATATTTTTGGATCAGTTGAACATTTGCTGGTTTTCCATTTTATCTCCACTGTTGGCTTACTACTTCTACACCTTTAAACATTCTTTTCAAATTGTTGCTCTAGGGTTTACAGTATATATTGTTGCTTTTCACAGCATGCCTTCAAATGATACTATACTACTTGGTGTATGCTGTGAGAACCATACGACTGTATGCCTCCGCTTCCTATCTCCCATCCTTGGTGCTATTGTTGCCTTGCAGTTTGTTTCTGCCAGTGTCTTAAAACTCCACAGTGCGTACATCGTTATTGTTATTAATTTAGATAGTTATCTTTCAAAGAGATTGGATATAAGAGAAAAAATTCACATTCGCCCACAATTTACCATGCCCAGCACTATTCAATTCTTTGTATAGATCCACGTTTTCTTTGGATATCATTTGCCTTCTTCCCGAAGAACTTGTAGGGCAGATCTGCTGGCTATGCATTTGCTCAGCTTTTTTGTTTTAAAGTTTTTGTCTTACCTTCATTTTTCAAAACCTTTTGCGTGAACCCGAGATCTGAGCCACATGGATTCTGATGAGTAGCCTGCCATCCTGTTTGATCCCTTGTATGTAATGTGGCTTTTGTATTTGCTTTTACTATCAGAGGGTGTCAGTGTTGGTGTTTGAGTCAATCTTTCCGTTAGTCGACTTGGCCTTCAGTTCTGTTGTTGCTATAATTCTTTTAACCTTAGCAAAGACTTCAGATTCTTCAGGTTGCAAGACAGATTGATATCCAAAAATCAATTCTATTTCTATACATTAGCAGTGAAAAATCCAAATAAATAACCGAGAAGATGATTTCACTTACAGTAGAGTCCAAAGAATGACATGTTTAGGAATCAACCATACAGGTGCAAGAGTTAGACACTGACAATTATAAAACACAGTTGAAAGAGATTAAAGCAAACTTAAATAAATGGAAATGGCTCCTGTGTTCATGGATTGGGAGACCTGATGTTAAGATGGCAGCATTCGGGATCCCTGGGTGGCGCAGAGGTTTAGCGCCTGCCTTTGGCCCAGGGCGCGATCCTGGAGACCCGGGATTGAATCCCACGTCGGGCTCTTGGTGCATAGAGCCTGCTTTTCCCTCTGCCTATGTCTCTGCCTCTCTCTCTCTCTCTCTCTCTCTCTCTCTCTCTCTCTCTCTGTGTGTGACTATCATAAAAACAAACAAACAAACAAACAAACAAACAAAAAAGATGGTAGCATTCCCTAAATTGATCCAGGCATTCAGTATAAGCCCTATCAATATTCTAACTGCAGTGTTTTAGAAATTGAGAGGCTGATCCTGAAATTCATGTGGAAATTTCACGGATCCAGAATAGCTTAAATGATCTTACCAAAGGCAACCAAAGTGGAGGACTCACACATTCTGATTTCAAACATTATTTCAAAGCTCCCGTAATCAGCACAAATGTAGTACTGATGTAAAGATGAACATAGAGATCACAGAATAGAATTGAAAGTCCAGAAATAACCCATACATCTGTGGTGGGTTAATTGTTGACAGCAGTGCCAAGACAATTACATAGGAAGAGTCTTTTTAGCAAATGGTGCTGGGACAACTAGATATTCACATTTAAAGTAATGAATTTGAAGGGCACCTGGGTGGCTCATGGTTGAGCCATCTGCCTTTGGCTCGGGTCATTGTCCCGGGGTCCTGGGATCGAGTCTCACATCGGGCTCCCGGTGGGGAGTCTGCCTCTCCCTCTGCCTCTCCCTCTGCCTCTCTCCCTGCCTCTCTCTCTCTGTCTCTCGTGAATGAATAAATAAAATCTTTTAAAAATAAAGTAATGAATTTGAATCCAACCTTCATACTACAGACAAAAATTAAGTCAGAATGGATCAAATTGAATAATAAGGGCTAAAATGAAACTTCTGTAGAAGAACATAGGAGTAAAAACTTGTGACATTGGGTTAGGTGATGGAATCTTAGGACACCAAAGGGACAGATAATAAATGAAAAATTAGATTAAAATGACTTCATCAAAATTAGAGAAGATCTTGCTTTAAAGGACACCATAAGAAAGTGAAGAAGCGTGGGTGGCTCGGTGGGTGAAGTGTCTGCTTTTGGCTCAGGTCATGATCTCAGGGTCCTGGGATCAAACCTCACTGTGGGCTCCCTGCTGAGCAGGGAGTCTGCTTCTACCTCTCCCTCTGCCTCTCCCCCACTCATGCTCTCCCTCTCTCTCAAATAAATAAATAAAATCTTTAAAAAATAATAAAACTTTCATTAGAAAAAAGAAAGTGAAAGAACAAAACCAAGGAATGGGAGAAAATATTTGTGTATATGATAAGGGCCCAGTATTCAGATTGTAGAAAGAACTCTTACAAGCTCAAAGGAAAAGAGAACCCAATTAAAAATGGACTAAGCGTTGGAATAGACATATCTTTAAAAAAAAAAAAAAGATGTACCCACCAGTATGCTTAAAGACATGAATAGGTGTCAAAAAATATTAGTCATTAGGGAAACAAAAATTGAAAGCATGATGAATTACAACTTCCCACCCAACTAGTGTGGATAGCATTTCAAAAATGAAAATAACAAGTGTTGGGGGAAGATGTGCAAAATCCTCATACATTGCTGGTGGAAATGCAAAATGACACATCTGTGAAAAACAGTTTGGCAGCTCAAAAAATTCATCAGAGTTGCTGTGTGACCCAGTTATCCCACTCCTAGGTATATGTCGAAGATAAGTGAAGTCATAAGCTCACATAAAAACTTGTATACAAATGTTCCTGGCAGCATTAATCACCACAGTCGAAGAGTGCAAACAACCCAAATGCCAACCATGTAATGAATATATCACATGTGGTGATTATATCTATATAGCAGAATAATATTCAGTCATAAAAATGAATGGAGTAGTGATACCAGATGAATCTTAAACACATTATGCTCAGTGAAAGAAGCCAGATGCAAAGGCCACGTAATGTATCGTCCTATTTATTTGAAATATCCAGATTGGAAGATCTGTGGAGACAGGAAGCCGATAAGTGAATGTCCAAGGTTCCTGGGACGGGATTGGGGATGGACTGCCAATGGTATGTTTTTTGTTTTTTGTTTTTTTTCCTGGAATTAGATATTGGTGATGGTTTGCACAACAAACCATTGTGGCATATACAATGAAAAAGGGTGAGTTTGATGGTACCTGACTTACATTTCAATGAGATGAAAAAAATTTAAAGGAAAGCATGTACCTTTGGATAGGTTTTTGGCCATTTTTAGAAACACAGTTGGCTACACCCAAAGACATAAAAAGCTGTCTGAATCTTGCCTTCATCACCTTGGTCATCTGAGGTAAGCACTGTGGCCTAATATGGTGGTGTTTCCTTCTTGTCCCCGTTATCTGCGTTGACATACTGCACGTGCATATACATATACGCGTACAGTTAGGGGGACCTCTTACATGCTACCCCCCTTTTAAAATATATATATATATATATTTATATATATATAAAATTTAAAAAATTATATATTTATATGGTATATATATATATATTAAAAACAAAATAAAATAAAGCTCTCTGGCCAGTACAAAATTGCTCCTCTCATTCTGTTTCAAGGCCAGGGGGAGCTCCATGGTAGGATATGAACACTTACATCTCTCATTTCCCCTTCCAAATGTTGTTGACTACCAATGGCTATTTAGGATATCTTCCCCCCAGAAATTTGCTCTTGTCATTCTATATACACAGCTCTGTGCCTCTGTGAATATTTCTTGAAGACCGGTTTGTAGCATAGTAATTGCTGGATCAAAGAATCCTTTGGCTACAGAAACATCTCTGAAGTACCTACTTGTGCACCTGATACTGTTCTAAATGGTGGGGAGGCATCACAGAAGACCCATGTGTGTTCCTTTTCATGAAGCCGAAACTGTAGTGAGGATGGGGACAGGGTAGAGTCAAATTTTGAAGATGCCACCCTGGAGTCTGCAAGGTTCTTTTACCTTCATGCTTCTTCCCTCAGGGGGGCTGGGGTAACAAATGCCCCTTTGCTGGCATCCTCAGCGCCCCATCGTGCAGCAGGGGCTGTTGACAGGAGGCTGGTTTCCTTATCCAGGCTCTCTACAAGATCTTGGAATCTGCAGCCGGAATGATGCCTGTGGGGATTTTAAGAGTGGCTAGACCAGGATAGAACAATCCGCTACCCATTTAGGTGTATCTCGGGGAGGAGGGGAGCTGGGAATGATGTGACCCTGTCTGGGCAAACTGCCAGAGTGTGGCGTGACAGGAGCAGGTGAAAGCTCGATAGAGGAGCAGTGGACAGAAGGTACCTTCCCGTACTAGGGTGTCCCACTGAGAGGCCCAGAAGCAGCAGTCCTCTCTGGGAGGTACAACTGGGGGTGAGGGAGACTTGTATTCCCAAACCAACCGTTGGGTGCAGGGTGCAGGGGAGCTCACCGGCATGCAAGGACCTCCACCTCTCCTGAGGTCACCATCATCCAACTTCTGGCCTCAACTCGTCAGCTCCACAGATTCTAATCAAGTGGGGACCGGGGAAGATGGCAGCGGAGCACGTGAAAGGTTCCCTAATGGGTGAGCAGGGCAGGGATTAAGGGCAACACTAGATCTGATTGGTCGAGATGGGATTGCTTACCAGGATCTTCCAGGGGAGAGAACCCCCACTGGCTGGAGGTGGGGGTGTCCTCAAAAGAGTTTATGAGTGCAGAAGTGGGGCTTGGAAGAGTGGAGGTGAAAGTGGAGGGTTTGGAATCCTGCTCTGGAAACCCCAGCCACTCATCCACAAAAGGGGCTGAAGATACTAGCCAGGTCAGTGGGATCACTGGCTTTTGTTATATCCTCTAGTCTATCTTCCTGTCACGTTTTTGAATAATGGGACTGCGGGTACTGGATCCCACGATGTGGATATCAGAGCCCAATAACAAATCACTAAATCTTTCTCCGGTGTCCTGTTATGTGCCCAGCAGACACCATGTAGGTCCTAGAGGGGCAGAGACATTTCAGAGAGCTCGTGACATACTCCAGGCCAGGTTTCTACAGGGAACCAGACGGTGAACTACTCATCCCAAAGAAGTGAACGCTTCGATGATGGGACTTTAAGCATTAGATAGGGAAGATGTTTGGGTGAGGGTAGGTAAGTAAGACATAGGTGGGTTCTCAAGTCCCTGAACTTCTCACCAGTCAGTCCTTAAACCCTGACTGTATTCACACCTGTGTCTGAAAGGCTGCTGAAGCAAGACTGGGTTCCTGTGATCCTGGGGGACTGAAAATCCACCATGGCCTCAGAAGTGGCCCAGTGTGTGTGTCCGCTGAGGAGGACAAGGTGCACAAGTCGAGCCCACATCAGCCTCTGCCCTCAAATTCCACAGCCTTGAGTGGCTACTGCCCATGAGCAAATAGCCCTGCTCTGGTTGTTGGCCTCATGGTGGGAGAAGAAGGGGGAAATGAATGTGCTTCAGAGTTTGGACAAAGTCCGGCAGGAACTGTAGAGGCCCTCGTGCCACCTGCCCTTTTAAACCAGAATTAGGCATTGAGAGGAGGGGACAGGTTTCCTCTTTGGGGATGGGGGGGGGGGCGGGGGTGGGGACAGGGGCGTCCCTCGGTGGTATGGTATGTGGTCTGTGGCATGTCTGCCTGGCAGGGCAACGTAAACCCCTTCACCATCTCCTTCCCCCACTGGTATTCACTGGCTGCAAAGGATCTGCCGGCTGAAGGTGTCCTTCTGTTCGGGGTCAGGTGGACACTGGGAAAACCAGGTGGCTGCAGTGCCTCCAAGCTTTAGGAGCTGAGAGGGCTACAGCAAGCACTGTGTTCAGGGTGAACAGGATATGGGCCAGACCTTCCACAAGGCTGGAGGCAGGGCTGGGTCTACCCTGAGCAGCGTGGGACTGTCCTGCTCCACTTTTCCCACAGCTTCCACTCAGCAGGAGGGCTCTGGGGCCTTAAGGACAGTGTGAGTCTCCTGTGGATGGTATGAACCTTTCAAGCCAAGAAGATGGCCCCATTCTGATGGGTGGAAGCCTCTACCGTGTGTCAGGCCTGGGGGCTGCCCTCTTCAGTGTTGCCTGGGCATGCTGCAGTGGTGTCAGTGTCCAGAAACAGCCAATGATGGCAAAATCTGGGGGGCATCCTTCCCTTGGAAAAGGAAGTTCCTCAGTTGCCTTGAGGGGCACACTGGGTTAGGGGCTAATAATGTGGAGACACCTGTGTTCCAGAAAGGCTCTTGGAATTCTGCCTTTCAGTCTCTGCGTCTCACTCAGGGCCTGGGTGAGACCTCATTGTGTCTCTCATTAGCATGTGTCCTGTATGGGCTGACTTTTTGTGTTGAAAACCAAGATGTCATTTCTCTGAACTGGTTTGGGGTCTGTCCGGGATTTGAGGTATCTGAACTGTGTGAGGGTGTGTGCGGTGCATGAGATCACTGAGCTGTGAGGTGTTGTGTGTCCAAGTGAGAGTTCTCTGGGCTATTTAAGGGCTCTCTCCAAATGTATGTGGTATCTGAACTCTTTTGGGTGCAGTGTGCAGAATGTAAGGTGTCTGGGGCTGTTCCCATGATGTATTTCAGTAATTAGGGTTTGAGCACTCCTGAGGGTCTCTGTTGAGGTTGGCATATTTGAGCTCCTGGAGGCCCATCCTCTAGGTTGTGAGGCCACAAAGGTTATTTGTCACAGGGCAGGAGGTTTGGAGCAAGCTCTGTGTTCACAGTACGGGTGCCCTGTGCTGCTTGTGTGTCTGCATGCAGCATTGTGAGCTCTGTGACTGTGTGGTATCGACATGCGGGGTGTGAGGTCTGTGAGCTGTTAAGTTTCTATGTTGCATGTTCTTAGGTTGCTAAAATGCATGTGGGTCTGTATTTTAGAATTCATCGTCTCTGAGCTGCTTCGGGTCTCTCTTCATTTCTTGAGTTCCCCGGAGTTTGAGTTCTGTGGGTTGTTTGATCTTGTATGTGGAATGCCTTGAGGTCTCCTAGCTGCCCTTTCCTGAGTCTGTAGCTCATCCACTTCAGCTCCTAACAACCTGGCTTCCTTGTCTGGGCTATTGAGTCTAAGTGGTTGGCTTCCCTCAGTCTGTTCTTGGGATAGTTTGGGTTTTGCGAGCCATAGTGTGAGGTCCATGAGGTAGTTGGGAGTCTGTGTCCAGGGCGTGATGCCTCCAATCTGGAGGGAGATCCAGGTCCTGGAGTGAGGTCTCCTTTGTCTTTGGTGCTGTGAGGCAGGCACTGAAGCTTGAGCCAAGTTGGAGTTTATATCCCGACTGAGAGACTTGGTCACACACCAGAGTTCAGACCTGAGGTGTTTGTGACCTCTACCCAGTGTTTCAGTCTGACAACTGTCCAGAAAGACAGAGCTTGATCTGGGTTGACTGACTGAACTCAACCATTCCAGCTCCCAATCACCTGGCTTCCTTGTCTCCACCGTTGACTCTGTGTTTGGCCTCCCTCAGACCCTTCCCTGGGGTTGGGTTCTCCCAATCCAGGGCTGTAACTTACCGATATCATGCAAATCTCAAGTGCAGATTGAAATATAGTCAATATCCAAATAAAAACAGCAGAAACAGCACTTTCACAAAAACATTTTACTGAATCCCAAGAGGTTCCAGGTAAGAGACCTTGCCTTTCATAAGGAGTTGTTGCAAGTCTCCTTAAAATGTGGAATCTTTTTAAAAATTTCTATCCTTTCTCTCTCTATTGCTGGTATCTTGAGAGGCTCAGACAAGAAAGGACATTCAACTTTACGTTTTTGACAAGACAAGCAAAAAGAAAAGAAAAAAAGAAAAAGCCCTAACACACACACACACACACACACACACACACACACACACACACAAAACCACCCAATACACCCCAGAGTACTCAGTATAAGGAAATTGTATTGGAAATGTAAATGGAATCCTGTGATTAATTATAAAACCAAATTTCTTATCACACGATATGTCTACTGTCAGGATGGGCCATATTCCAGGACTGGACAACCAAAAATGCCTTCTTTCTCCAAATCTCATACACTGCAGCTTGTAATCTGATTACAACGGTCTAAATAATCCTAACCAGTGTGGGAATCACAGAGCCTATCAAAAGCATGTCTGTTCCTGTGTCACATGTTCTCTCTCCCTCTCTCTCTCTCTCTCTCTCACACACACACACACACACACACACACACACACACACCTCTCTCCTACACAGAATTTCTCTGATGGTTCCATACAGAAATGCAGGAGGCAATGCCAAGGAAACAGACTCTTATCTAAATCTCTGGAACACTGACTGGAGCCCAGTCGTGTCCTGGGGTCTAAGCCGATGCCCGTTAGAAGTCTCAATCTCCTCTCTGCCAAAACTGGCGACGGTAATTAGAGAAAGAGAAATACGCCACACGTAGGTTGTCAAGCCGCAATTCTGATACTGCAGAGATAGGGCTTGTGCGGAAAACATCTATTCTTTCCGACAGCACCGGTCACGCGTGGCCAGAGAGGACGCTGGTCCTGCGACACTTACGCGCACCCGGCTTGTTCTAGGGATATTCTCCCTCTCTCACTCTTAGGCCCTCGCTTTCGCTCCTTCTTCCCTGGGATCGGGTTCCCGCCATCCCGCCTCCAGTGCACCCCCTCCAGTCCTTAGCCCTGGCGGTGACGCGCCCTCAAGAACAGAAGGGTTAAGTCCAGCAAGAGAAGTCCTCCCGGCTTCCTAGAGAGGCGTGTACACGGCCCACGGGAGGAGGGGCTGCGGGACTGCCCGTGACGTCATAGATGTGGGACCCGGTGAACAAGTCGGGTTCTCTATATTTAGCCTTCCTCAGGTTGCGCGGGACGGAGAGGGAGACGGGAGTGGCCCGGAGCATAGTGGGATCTTCGCGGTGGGCCGCGGCGCGGGTATTTGGAACCCGCGACGTAAGCACCCGTGGAATCGAGAAGGTTGAGCCCGCCCCCACGGCGGCGCACCTGAGTGACGGCCCAGGGCGAACGCTTCCTGAGGTCGTAGGGAGAGTTTCCGGGCGGTGCAGGTGACGTCGCGGACCATGCACGTGGTGCTGAGCGGGGAGGGGGGCCAGTACGGAAGGTCTCCGTGACCACGTGATGGCGTCTCTTGTAGCGCGCACGCGTGAGCAGTACCTGTTAACTGATTTTTGTTTTCTTACCAGGTTTTTTTTTCTTTTGCATGGGCTCTACATGCACAGTAGTAAAGACAAAACCCATACTAGTAGAGAGCTTGTCTGTTCAGGCTGTTGCGATCCGTAGAGCAGCCCGGATCTGAAGATTAGAGTGTCTAGACTGTCTTCGGCAGGGTGGTTTTGCCGTCTCTCCACGGGGATGAGTAGACACGTTGTAGTGGGGAGATTTAAGGTGGGAGTGTTTCTGCATTCAGGATTAGTCTCAGCCGAACAGTGACTCCGTGAGCCAAAGAATGACGGCATAAATGTCTCTCTCCGTGTCTAGCTAGTTTCAGGAGAATGGACTTTTGATCACAGTGCTATTCCCGAGACAGCAGGGAGCTGCAGGGACTGTGTCTGGCCCTTCAGCCAGAGGAGGAGGGTCTGTGTTTGGCCTTGTCACACGTGAACCCAGGAGTCGCCCGAGAGGCTTAGGGCAGGTATGACGAAGAGTGAACAGCAAACCTCCTCGCAGTTATAAGGGCAAGAGTATTCCTTTGCGATAAGCTATTTCTGGAACACGAGAGCCTACAGAGATTTTTTTACTGTGGCTTTTTTCAGGGCTCAGGTGAAGTTCAATATTGTGTACAGAGTAAAAAATGGGCTTGGTGACTTTCGTGCCTGTGCAAACAGATATCCAGATAAGCAGAGATCTCTTTTTAGCCCTGGAACTTATTATCCATACTTGAAGAGCACTTTATGGTTTTTAAAAGGCAGTATTTTCCTGATCTAAATGAAGGAAGCATAGGATCATGGTCCTCATCTTACAAGTGAGGAAACTGACCAGAGAGAGGTTAAGTGACCTGCCCAAAGTCACACAAGGAATAAGCGGTGGGGCCCTGATTTCAGATCTCCGTATGGATGGCTTCATCACCTTTTGGCTATGCATGCACACCCTGTTGGTTTCCAGACCCACACATCTGGCTCTGTCCTCTCCTAAACTACATGCTGCCTGAGACAACTGGCAGCTCACAATCAGATTGCACTCAAGTGCTAGCCACTCTTTGGGACACTGGAGAGGACTTCAGAACGAAGGCAAGTGTTGGAGAAAGTAGGTCCCAAAGTCTCACCTGCCACCCCTGAGGGGGTGAGGCTACAGGAAGAAGACTGGAGGGTCTGAAGGGGGCTGAATCTCTGAGAGACAGGCTGATGGGCTAACCTACGGCACACGTGTGATAAAACAGGTTGCTTTGAATTCATTGTTTTTCTTTTAGCACGGGCAATGCATACTGAATGCTGAAAACACACAAGGCAGTTAAACAAACCAACGAATATATGGATAAGTAGAGAGAGGCCCATTTCCCTAGGGAGTACTTAACTATAAAACAGCACTCTGCTGTGCAAAGGGAGAACATTATCCTAGAGGACATGAAACAGAAATTAGCTGTTTTTCCTAATTTTTTGCTATCATTCTTCTATTCCAAATGAGGCATCCCAGGCACAGAGAGGCTAGGAGAGCTCCCCCAGTTCACTGGGGGTACTGAGTGACTACTTAACAGTCAGTCGTCCCACGGGCTAAGAATACACAACATCTCCAAAACTGAACGTGCCCACCCCCACTCCCCATGCATCTCCATGTCCTCTGGTGTTGCCAAACTCCGTGAAAAGCAACCTTCTACCCAGCTGCTTAGGCCAGGCATCCTTAAAGCCATGCTTCCCTGCTGCCTCTCTCACCACCCCCTCAATCACCAAGCCCGGCCAATCCAACCTCCTCCACCCTTCTAAATAAGATCTTGACACTTAGTTCTTCCGTCACTATGGCTAATTCCCTAGTCCAGATGACCTCGTCTCTGCTTGATAATTACCACCAATCTTAACCCTTGGCCACAGATTTTTTCATCCCACTGCTTGAGGGACCTTTCTCAAATCCTAATCTGGTTGAATGGATAAAGAAGATGTGGTCTATGTATACAATGGAATATTACTCAGCCATTAGAAACGACAAATACCCACCATTTGCTTCAACGTGGATGGAACTGGAGGGTATTATGCTGAGTGAAGTAAGTCAATCGGAGAAGGACAAACATTGTATGTTCTCATTCATTTGGGGAATATAAATAATAGTGAAAGGAAATATAAGGGAAGGGAGAAGAAATGTGTGGGAAATATCAGAAAGGGAGACAGAACATAAAGACTCCTAACTCTGGGAAACGAACTAGGGGTGGTGGAAGGGGAGGAGGGCGGGGGGTGGGGGTGAGTGGGTGACGGGCACTGAGGGGGACACTTGACGGGATGAGCACTGGGTATTATTCTGTATGTTGGTAAATTGAACACCAATAAAAAATTAATTTATTTTAAAAAAGAATAAATACAGTACAAAAGGAAAAAAAAAATCCTAATCTGGTCTTGTCTACCCTGCTCAAAACTCTGCAGGGGCTTCCTGCTGCTCTTAGGATAACGTCCAGCCTCCCGGACTGAGCACAGTCCCCTTCCTTACTCCCTGCCCTCCAAAGCCTCATCCTCAGCGGACCGCCTCCTGCTCCACCACCACTCCACATTCCAGCCCCCGTCAACCTCTTCCTGTTCAGTAGATGGCCAGTGGACTCTCTTCTCCCTGCCTCTCATTTCCCCAACCCCACACGTGCCATCCCCTGTAGATCGAACATTCACTTCATTTGCCTGATGCCTACCTATGTTCAGCTGTCAGGTTCAGTAGAGAGCAATTTCCATTTAACCTGAGGAGTACCTGGATGAAAAGGCACTGTTCACAGAACTTTTTACTGAATAGAAGTGATGGAGACTTCATTATAAATTCCTCAAATGGGCAGGTATTTTACTCTGGTTCCCAGTGAGCTAATTGGAAATGCAATCGGACAGCCCAGTTTCTCTGGAAAAGAATAGGATGGCATAGAATAGGATTACACACGGCAAAGATCATACCTCAATTTATGTGGTGCCTGTGATGCATTTTAACTCGGAGTTTGGAATGTGGCACACACTTTCCTGATGCCTAGGGGTCCTACCTTCCAGTGAGGAGGTATAAACAGAAACATGGAAAGATTATGTCACTTTATGGCACCTGTGACCCAGGAAATTAAGCAGCCCTTCAGCTGCCTCCCTTGGACTTTGTCTTGATGAGCTCATTTTTCCACTGTGAAGTGCCATCTGAGTTTTCTGTTAGGACAAGAGGAAGGATTGTAACTGGTCTTTCCTTTACAGCGGGTTGGATTTATTAGTCGCTGTGGCCATCAAGGAGGCTAGCTGCCTGCACCTATGGGAACTCTCCAAGGGAGTCTGACAGTGCCTTCATATCGCTCCCTAGGGGCCCCTACCAGGTGTCAGCAAACCCTGGAGAAAACTATGTCCGTTCCTACAGCGTCCAGTGGAGAGTGTGAACCCACTGCTGGTTCAACATGCCATAGGCTCAACTGTGAGGATTAACCTCACTCAGTACAACCCCTCTGAACACAGCACACCTCGGTATGAGATGAAGTGTGTGCCTTGGACGAAAGAAAAGATGGAACCACTCATCCAACCAGCACTACCCCAACCCCCAAGCCCGGCCAGAGGGTGGGACTAGACTCCTAGGCGCCTGGCATACTTCCCTCTGTCGCTGGCGTGTCCCTAACACAGGGCACGGTGTGATGGGCTCTCCCTGCAGCCTAGCTTGAGGAACTAAGGTGTGCGGGGTATATACAGTTTGATTCCCCAAAGACTCAGGTCTTTGGTAAGTGTCAAAGCCCACCTTCTGTAGACAGGAAAACAAACTGAAAGGCGTTAGGTTGATGAAGCAGGAGAGGGTGGATCTGGGAAGCACACCTCCTTTTTGCCTGACTCCAAAGCCAGTCTTTGCACTCACAGTGACACAGCGGGGTTGTGTTTCAGGTGCTGAAATGCAGGTACTGTTCCATGATTCCATAGTCATCATGGTCCCAACACCATGTCCACCTTGAAATGCAGGCACCCAGCAGGGTATAAAGCAACCCCCAAAGGTTCTAAGACTCTGCCTCTCCCCTGTGAGGAGCTGCCCTGAAGCAACAGATCTGGAGTCCCTTAGCATGGAAGGCTTGCCTCAGAGCCGACAGCCAAGCAGGACCTCAGCTTCCAGGGTTCCCGCAGAGAGATCCTTTGTCTTAATAGAGAGACTTTTGGAGTCAACCCCACCCCACAAATTAGGTCTCCACCAGTCTCATTCTGTTTATCAGATATGAACTGAGAGACAATCAGAGGCAAAGGAAGTACTTTCAGTGGCCGCATCACGGTTGTGGAGCTGGCCGAATTGCAATGGTGGATTGGAGCTCAGTAGACCAAGGACTGAAATCTGGCTCTACCTGTGGGGAATCTCTCGGTTCTTGAGCTTGCGTGTCTGTAAAATGTGGGTGATCGGAGTGCCTACCGCCTCAGCATCCTGACCCCTGAGAAGTGGTCCTGACCAAACACACGCACGTACAGGTAGGTAGGGGTAAGATGCCCTCCTCTGTGTACCTGAGGTACCATGACTTAAATTCCGCCATCTCTCTTCTCACAGGACATGTGGTGGCTATCTGCTGGCAGGCTATAGCTAACTCATCCCTGCATCCCCAATCCGTGTTCAGTAAACAGACACATGGTTTGAGGTGGTGCTTAGAACATGCTTCTTCAATGAGTGAAGGACCTTGACCCAAGGTGACATTATAACTTCATGATAAAGGGTAGTTATTGTGCCAGTTATTTCTCTCTTACAAATGACGTGGAGAGTGGAGCACCTGGGTGGCTCAGTGGTTGAGCATCTGCCTTTGCATCAGGTCATGATCCCAGGGTCCTGGGATCGAGTCCTGCATCGGGCTCCCTGTGGGAAGCCTACTTCTTCCTCTGCCTATGCCTCTGCCTCTCTCTGTGTGTCTCTCTCATGAATAAATACGTAAAACCTTTTTAAAAAATGACACGGGGGAATGGCGTAAACAAGACATCTCTGTATTCTGATTCTTTTTGGGAGGTGGAGGAAGATTGCATCTTTTGTACCAACTTAAATTGCAGATGCTTACAAAAAGGAGGTTACACGGGTATTTTAATTGTGTGGGTCACTCTGTTGCCCCATTCATTAGTCACAGTTGTGATCTCACGGTGGAACGTGGGTCAAGATCCTTGGAACGTCAGTCAGCTCAGAGAATGTTTTCCAAGTACCAAAAGTTACCAGTGCACATAGTAGGTGCGCACAATGACCTGTCCAAGAGGTGGACTGTTGAGTGAATCCAGACTGCTAATTATTAAGTGTGTGATGCTGTGGCTAGAGCACAGCTGCCCTTGGAGACAGGGATGTGGGCACCAGGTGAAGGGGGTGTCAGTGCAGATGAATGCTGTCAGCCTCGGAAGGAGGCGCTCCTCCTCACTCTCCTTCCAGCCCTTTGCCCAAACCTGCCTCTCTCTGAATGGTCTTCTCCATGTCCCTCCTCTGCCTGACTTACAGCCTGATACAGGTTGTCACTCAGCATCTGTGATCCGTGGGTGTCCTTTGTGGTCCAGCTGGCTGAGTAGAAGCCTGTCACCCTCTGCTCTCCCCACTTCCTGTGAGGCTCTCACTCTCTGCCCCTGCCCCCAGTGGCCCAACCTCCTGGCAGCCTCTGCTTCATACACTTCTTCCCAGCTGTTCCCTCTTGTCTGGAAAGTCCTGACCCCAGATGTCTGCTTGTCAGGCTTCTCTCCCCGTTCACATCTTTGTTGAAAGGTCGCCTCCTCGTGAAGCCTGAGCTCACTCCCTAGGGGTAACTTTGTAGGTTAGACTGTGGGGCTCACAGATAATCCAGAGAGGTATTGCCACTCCATACATCTGGAGTCAGGATGCACCTGGGCTGGGGTTCTTCTCTTTCGGGAGGTGAGGCCTTGTGCTGTCACTTAACCCCACCATGCCAGCATTTTCTTCTTTGGGACAATGGAGAAAATAGATTCTGCAGGGTTGATACACCAAATGAGATGTTTAGGAAGGACCTCACATTCTCCTTTATTCCATTTGGTAGGTATTTGTGAATGCCCACTGGGGTTAAGGCTCTGATGGGTGAACAAGACAAAATCTCTGACTGTGTCAGCTCATGGACTAGTGAGTGATACAAATAATCCGCCTCTGATGTCTGGGTGGGGCTGAGGCCGGGATAGGGGAAATGCAGGGTGTTGTGGCAGTTCAGGGGAAGGCCTGCTGTCCAGGATGTTAGGAAAGTGGGTGAAGAAGGCTTTCTGGTAGAAACGCTGCATGAGTCCCCAGAACGAATATGAGGCGAAGGTGTTCCTCACAGCCGTTACTTTCCCAATCCATTCATGCAGGACAGATGTGGTGTCACCTCCCACTCCCTCCTGACTGAGGGATGGGGGTGTGGCCCACGCTGGCCAGTGGGAAAGGAAGAGAATGTTTGCTGGAAGACTTCTGGGAGACTTCCTTGTTCATAGGAGAGGTGCAGGATTAGAGAGCCTCTTTCTGCACTTGAACATTGCCCTATCTGGATGTTGGTCCTGGAACATCTATTTCAGAAAAGGCCAGATCAGAGCTGGAAAGAGCCTGTGTCCTTGCTGGCATCACTGGATCCCAGAGTGTGACCCGCGTGCGCCCACCCTGCCTTCTGATTTCATTTTGCGTGACTGTGAATTGCCTTTGTGCCTAAGCCCACTTGAGGAGGGGGTTCCTCTTTACTCACAGCACAAAGCAGACATCCTGATATGGTGAGCATCATGGGATTTGGTTATCTGTTGGTTTGTGGGAGCCATGCTGTGTAGTGAGTAAGGACACAAGCTCTGATCCTGGATAACCTTCCTTCCAACCCAGTTCAGCCACTTGCAGTCATGTCCTCTTGAGAAATTTACTTGGCCTGGCCCTCTTTGCCTTGCTGTACTCTCCTGTGAAATGGGTTTATTATTCCTCGTAATAACAATACCAAACAAGATTGCATTTCTGAGTATGTAACAAAGTAATGCAAGGATGGTTCAGAGAGAATTGGGCATGGCACATTCCCTATCTACCACCACTGATACTGCCATGGGGTAGGTTGCAGGTCACGCTTCACGTCATATGAGCTACAGCCAAGAACCTAAAGACAGCATCAGATGTCTCAGTTCTGCCATAGAGACTCTCCTTCTGTGCCACACTCTTCTCATTCTTTGCATCGCGCATAGATGACCCTTCACCAGGAGGCTGGCTTTTCCATCGTGGGTCTCCCCACGATGATGTACACAAGTATACATAATCTTCCATCCTGTGCATCAATTCAGTTCACTCCAGTTCTAGCCTCAGATAGCTAGGGGCCACTTCTGGCGCAGGGGTGGGGGTGGGGGTGCAGGGCAGGTACCAGAGCATGTGACACTTCATTTCTGCCATATGGCATTGGAGCGGTCTGTGTCCCTGTGCCTGCATTCATCTCCAAACTCCCCTCCTTCCACCCCAGAATTCAGTTTACACTCACACTGGATTCCAGGTCACACCCTGCTCTTTCAGCCTCTCTCCTTCAGCCTCAAAGTCCTCCTGGTAGAAGGACAGTAACTCTGCCTACTCGACGTTTGTTGGGAGACCTGCAGGAGACGATAGATGGGAAACACCTAGCTGATATTACCTGGCACATGGAAGGCACGGAGTAAGAGGCAGCGCTGTCTGTCCTGCTTCTTTAATCCACAGCACCCGGCCTGCAGATGGTAAGATATCCTTCTCTTTTGTGCAGCTGATAATATCCCATTGTATATATGTGCCACACTTCCCTTATCCATTCCTCTGTTGATTGACAGTTGGGTGGTTTCCATTATCCTGGCTACTGTGTGTGATTAATGCTGCAATAAATACGTGACTCCAGACATCTCTTTGAGACGCTGATTTCAGGTTTTTTGGACATATACCGAGCAGTGGGATTGCTGGAAGATATGGAAGGTTTTTTGTCTTTTTGATCTTGTTGCTTTGAAAGGGGGTACCCAGAGATGAATAGGAACCTATAACAGTTTTAATTTCAGGGTTGTTTTTTTTTTTAAGATTTATTTATTTATTCGTTTATTTATTTATTTGAAAGAGAGAGAGAGAGAGAGAGGGAGAGAGCACATGAGATAGAGTGAGCACTGAGCAGGGAGGAGCAGCAGAGGGAGAGGGAGAGGGAGAGGGAGAGGGAGAGGGAGAGGGAGAGGGAGAAGCAGGCTCTCCGCTGAGCAGGGAGCCCAATGCGGGGCTTGATCCCAGGACCCTGGGATCATGACCTCTGCTGAAGGCAGACACTTAACCCCTAATTTCAGTTTTTTGAGGAACCTCCATAGTACTTTCCATCGTGGCCGCACCAGTTTGCATTCCCACTGACAGTGGGCAAGGGTTCCAGGTTTCTGCATGCCCACCCACACTTGTGATCTTCTGTTTGTTTGGTTTGACGGTAACCATCCTCTCATGTGTGGGGAGATATCTCGTTGCTATTTTGACTTGCCTTTCCCCGATGATTAGTGATGTGGCACAACTTTTCATATGCCTTTTGGCCATTTGTAAGTCTTCTTTGAAGAAATGTGTATTTGCATCCTTTGCCCATTTTTACATTGGTTTGTTTGTTTTCTGGCTATTTGTTGAGTTAGAAATGCTTGTTAGAAATATTGAAAATCAACCCCTTATCAGATATGTGGTTTCCAAATGTTTTTGCCTATTTTGGAGATTGCCTTTTGGCTTTGTTGGTGGTTTCCTTTGCTGTGCAGAAGCTTTTAAGTTTGAAGTCGTCCCACGTGGCAGTTTTTGCTTTTCTTGCCTGTGCCATTGGTGTCGTTTCCACGAGATCATTGCCAAGACCAATGCCATGCAGCTTTTCCTCTATGTTTCCTTTCAGGAGTTTTACAGTGCCGGGTCTTATATTTAAAATTCAGCCTTCTTTGGGTTGATTTTCGTGTGTGGTGTAGCATAGGGTCCAGCTTCATCCTTTTACACTTGGGTATCCTGTTTTCCCGGCGCCATTTGTCAAAAGACTGTCCTTTCCCCATGGTGTATCGTTGGTGTCCTCATCAAGCTCAGCTGACTTTATACACATTGGGTTTATTTCTGGCTGATACTCTGTTCCATTGGTCTGTGTCTGTCTTTCTGTCCGTACCATACTGATTGACTACTACATAGCCTTGTGCTATGTTTTGAAATAAGAACTTTGGTACCTCCAACTGTCTTCTTCCTCAAGGTTGCCTTGGCTGTTCAAGGTCTTCTGTTGTTCCAGATGCATTTTAGGATTGTCTTTCTTTCTTATTAAAAAAAAAAAAAAAGATTTTATTTATTTATTAATGACAGGCACAGAGAGAGGCAGAGACATAGGGAGAGGGAGAAGCAGGCTCCCCATGGGGAGCCGGTGCAGAACTCGGTCCCAGGACCCCTGAATCACAACCTGAGGTGAAGGCAGACACTCAACCACTGAGCCACCCAGGGATCCCTAGGATTGTTTTTCTGTTACTGAGAAATGCCATTGGAATTTTGGTAGGTGTAGCATTGAGTCTCTCATTCTTATTTATTTTCAATTTTTAGTTTTTATTTTTTAGATTTTATTTGTTTATTCATTAGAGACACAGAGAGACAGAGACATAAGAAGGAGAAGCAGGATCCCTGTGGGAAGCCCGATGCAAGACTCGATTCCAGGACCCTGAGATCACAACCTGAGCCAAAGGCAGATGCTCAACCACTGAGCCACCCAGGTGCCCCTTATTCTTCTTTTTACTCTTTCATCTTAAACTGGAGATGACATTGATTAACCAGTTATATTCTAAATCTGGCGATTATGTCGCTTGGGTTTCAGTTATTGAACCACCCTTGCTTTCCTGTGCTAACCCACTTGATCGTGATGTATTTTCTCTGAATATTGCTGGATTCCATTGCTGGCATTTTGTGGAGGAATTTTGTACTTGTGATGAGAAAGATTATTGGTCAGTAGTTTTCCTGGTGTCAGTGAAATGCTAGCCTCATAAATCACTTGCAAGTGTTTCCTCTGCTTCTGTTTTCTTGGAGGAAATTATGTAGAATTTGTGCATGCATGCGTTTTTCCTGTCGATAATTGGTGGAATTCACCATTGATACCATCTGGGATTTTCGTCAAAGTTTTTAACAACTGATTCAATTTCTGTGAACGGTAGTGAACTCTGCATGTTACTTCACCTTGGGTGAGTTTTGGCAGTTTATAGGCTTTGGATAATCAATCCATTTCCGAGTTGTTGCATTTATATATGTGGAATTGAATGTAATATTGCTTTATCATTTCTTTCATATTTGCTGGGTCTCTAGTGAAATCTCTTCTTTCATTCCTGCTATTGGAAACTTATTTCTGGGTGGCCCAGGTGGCTCAGCGGTTTAGCACCTGCCTTCATCCCAGGGCATGACCCTGGAGACCCCGGATCAAGTCCCACATCGGGCTCCCTGCATGGAGCCTGCTTCTCCCTCTGCCTCTCTCTCTGTCTCCTGTGTATTCTCATGAATAAATAATAAATTTTTTTTAAAAAGGAAACTTATTTCTTCTCTCCCTCTTTCCCTCTCTTTTTCTCCAGTTCTCTTGAGATATAACTGACACGCAGTGGCTCATAAGGGATACAGCATAATACTTTTACTTCCATGTATCATGAAAGGATTATCAGAATAAGCTTACTTGGCATCCAGCATCTCATATAGATACAAAAAGAAAACCATGTTTTCCTTGTGAAGGGAGCTCTTAGGATTTACCCTCTTAACAACTTTCATTTATATCACACAGTAGTATTAACTAGAGTCATCATGTTGCACAATATATCCCCAGCACTTATTTATCTTATAACTGGATGTTTGTTCCATTTCACCAACATCTTCCAGTTTTTTCTCCCTCCCCAAATCTCCACCTCTGATAACCACAAATCTTACGTCTTTTTCTATATATTTAGGAGGCTTTTTCCAATTCCATGTATGAGTGCGATCATACCATGTGCATCTTTCTATGGCTTATTTCACTTAGCATAATGCCCTCAAGATCCATCTATGTTGTCACAAATGGCAGGGTTTTCTCCTTTTTTATGGCTGAATAATATTCGGGTGTGTGTAGGGGTGTGTGTGTGTGTGTGTGTGTGTGTGTGTGTTCTTGATCCATTTATCCATCAAAGACACTTAGGGGGGCAGCCCGGGTGGCCCAGCAGTTTGGCATCGCTATCGGCCCAGGATGTGATCCTGAAGACCCGGGATCGAGTCCCACGTCAGGCTTCCTGCATGGAGCCTGCTTCTCCCTCTGCCTGTGTCTCTGCCTCTGTGTGTGTGTGTGTGTGTTTCTCATGAATAAATAAATAAAATCTTAAAAAAAAAAAGACACTTAGGGTTGTATCCATATCTTGGCTATTGTAAATAATGCTGCTATGGACATGGGGTGCAGATATGTCTTTGACATAGTGTTTTTATCTCTTTCAGGTATATTCTCAGAAGTGGAATGTCTGCATCATATGGTAGTTCTATTTTTAAGTTTTTAAGGAATCTCCATACATTTTTTAAAAATATTGTATTCATTTATTTGAGAGAGAGCGAACACGAGCAAGGGGAGGGACAGAGGGAGAGGGAGAAGCAGACTCCCCACTGAGCAGAGAGCCTGACACGGGGCTCCATCCCGGGACCCCAGGATCATGACCTGAGCCAAAGGCAGATGCATAACCAACTGAGCCACCCAGGTGCCCCTCCATACTGTTTTCAATAGTGCTGTGCCAATATACATTTGTGCCAAAGTGTACAGGATTTCTTTTTTTTTTCCTTAAGATTTTATTTATTTATTTGAGAGAGAAGCACTGAGCTCCCCACTGAGCAGGGAGCCTGGGATCATGACCTGAGCCAAAGGCAGACACTTAACTGACTGAGCCACCCAGGTGCCCCTCTTTCTTTTTTAAAGATTTAATTATTTGAGAGGGAGAGAGTGCGCTGGGTGGGCAGAGAGGGAAACTTAAGCAGGCTCTGTGCTGAGCGTGGAGCCCAACTCAGGTCTCCATCTCAGGACCCTGAGATTACAACCCCAGCTGAAACCAAGAGTTTGGGTGCTCAACCAAATGCACCACCCAGGTGCCCCATGATTTCTTTATTCTCCACATCCAAGCCAGCATTTTTATCTCTTGTTTTTTCAATACTAGGCATTCTAACAGGTGTGAGGTGATACCTCATTGTGGTTTGGGTTTGCATTTCTGCCGCAGATCCAGGATAGTCGGAGGCTACGATATGAAGAAAGACTCGGGAGTCTTGCTGAATTTTAATCTGGGGGACAGGGGGACCGAGAGTCAGACTCGGACTCGGACTCAAAGCAGACTCGGACTCCGACCCCGAGGCTTTGTCTCCTCCAGTTTTTATTTTTATTTATTTTTATATTTTTTTTAAATTTTTTTTTAATTTTATTTATTTATGATAGGCACACAGTGAGAGAGAGAGAAGCAGAGACATAGGCAGAGGGAGAAGCAGGCTGCATGCACCGGGAGCCCGACATGGGATTCGATCCCGGGTCTCCAGGATCGCGCCCCGGGCCAAAGGCAGGCGCCAAACCGCTGCGCCACCCAGGGATCCCTCCTCCAGTTTTTATTAAGAGAGTTAGCAGATTGGCTATAGGAATTATTAACTTTGAGAAGCAGAGAAAAACATGTTTACTTCAAAGGGTAAAAGAATAGGCGGTTGACTCAGAGGAGGGGGAGGGGAGCAGAGGAGCTGTATCTGGAGAACAAGGTGGTCAAGAGTCAGTGTGCTGACTCAGGATCTCCCATGTCCCCAGTGTGCTGAGGACTACGAGATTCAGTTCTCAGATAGGCTCCGCAGGTGGTTCCCCACACATTTCTCTGATAATTATTGGTTTGGAGCACTTTTCATCTCTCTATTGGCCATTTGTACCTCTTCTTTAGAAAAATGTCTATCCACATCCTTTACTCAGTTTTACATTGGACGGTTAGCCTTTTTGCTATGGAGCTGTATGAGTTCTTTATATATTTTGCATATTAACCCCTTGACAGACATACGGTTTGCAAATATTTTTTCCCATCCTGTAAGTTATCTTTTCACCTGGTTGACGGTTTCTTTGGTGTGCAGCTTTCCAGTGAGGGGAAGTTTCTTGTTGATTGTGTTGTCTGTGGTTTGGGTGTCACATCCAAGAATTCATGGCCAAGACCCATGTCAAGGAGCTTTGTTGTTATGTATTCTTCTAGGAGTTTTATAGTTTCCAGTCTTACATTTAAGTCTTTTTTTTTTTTTTTTAGATTTTATTTATTCATGAGAGATGCAGAAAGAGAGAGAGACAGAGACATAGGCATAGGGAGAACCAGGCTCCCCATGAGGAGCCTGATGCCGGACCCAATTCCGGGACCCCGGGACCACGCCCTGAGCCACAGGCAGATGCCCAACCACTGAGCCACCCAGGTGCCCCACATTTAAGTCTTTAATCTATTTCAAATTGATTTTTGTTGAGTGTAAGTCAGGAATCCAGCTTTATTCTTTGACATGTGAATATGCCATTTTCCCAGCACTATTTATTGAAGAGGATATCTTTTCTCCATTGAGTATTCTTGACCCCTGTGTCAAATATTAGTTGACCATATATGCATAGGGTTATTTCTGGGCTCTCGATTCTGTTCCATTGGTCTGTGTGTCAGTTTTTGTTTTTGTTTTTGTTTTAAGATTTTATTTATTCATGATAGTCACACAGAGAGACAGAGAGAGAGGCAGAGACACAGGCAGAGGGAGAAGCAGGCTCCATGCAGGGAGCCTGACGTGGGAGTCGATCCCGGGTTTCCAGGTTTTGGCCCCGGGCCAAAGGCAGGCGCCAAACCACTGCGCCACCCAGGGATCCCTGTGTGTCAGTTTTTATGCCAGTGCCACACTGTTCTGATTACTCTGGCTCTGTCATTTGGCTAGAAAGCAGGAAGTGTGCTGTATCTTGCTTTTGTTCCCTCTCTTTCTTCATTTCCTTCATCGTCCTGTGAGAGGTTTGTCAATTTTATCGATCCTTTCAAAAAAGCAACTTTTGATTTGAGTTTCTCTAATCTGTCTTGTCAGAAATTTCATTGATTTCCATTCTTATACTTTAGTAAATTCTTATTCTTCGTAGGGATTTTGAAATTATTTCCATAGGCTTCAACATCCTTTTAACTAGATGAAAGCCAGTGAAAATTCCAAAGAATGTGTCCCTCCCCGTGGTCGAAATACTTAGATTTTAGCAAATGTCTGCTTTTCAAAAGTACACGAACACTTGCGAGGAGAGCACATGCTAGCCACACGTGGATTGTCCTTACAATTATGCTTGAGAACAGATATAAAAAGTCAGCAGGGGGACACCTGGGTGGCTCAGCAGTTGAGCGCCTGCCTTCGGCCCAGGGCGAGATCCTGGAGTCCCGGGATCAACTCCCACATCGGGCTCCCTGCATGGAGCCTGTTTCTCTCTCTGCCTATGTCCCTGCCTCTCTGTGTGTGTGTGTCTCTCATGAATAAATAAATAAAATCTTTAAAAAAAAAAGTCAGCAGGGAATCACCATGGTTGACTGCAGGGCATCATTTTGCATTATAGGTCATGTGGACGCCATAACGGATCACGCTTTTAAGACCCTGATCATATGCCATCAGTCTTCTGAGCTCTTGGAAACGTATTATCTCATTTAAACCACAGAACCATCCTAGGGAGTAGAGCTCATTGTTGCCCCCATTTAACAGGTAGGAGACGGTGGCACGGAAAGGTTAAGTCAGAGGAATAATAACGGGTTTTCTTTCTTCTTTTATCGCCATGTGTTGCAGTCTGGGCTCTTCTGGCCGTGCCCTTCCCTTGCTATCTTCCAGCTCTTTGACAGCCTTCACCTCCACCTTCCTCTCTAGACCCAAGGGCCAGGTGGAGCTATGAGCACCAACTACACCTCCATGGATCCACTCCAGAAGTGTAACCCAACACTGATTTCGGAATCTTCCCCAGTGATCTCTGAAGAGACTTCCCGGGAAGTCACAGCAGCCTCCCCTCCTTCCTTCTCAGAACTGCTGATGATGGGCCTCGGGGACCTCAAAAGCAGTCCTGGCCCCAAATACCCTGCCCCTCTGCCAGAGGGGCTGCTCCAGCAGCAGTACAGGGATGACAAGACCCTACAGGAGAGGCGCTGGGAAAGGTCAGCATCCCCTCAGAGGAAGAGAACACTTCTGGGGCACATGAGACGGCGACACCTTGATCACGTGGCGCCTTATCGGGTTGAAAGAAATGCCAGGATCTCTTCATCAGGTGATAGAGATCAGAACGGATTCCGATGTGAATGTCGATACTGCCAGAGCCATAGGCCCAATGTCTCTGGGATGCCTGCAGAGAGGAAAGGGGCCCCACATCCTTCCTCCTGGGAAACGCTGGTGCAGGGCCTCAGCGGCTTGACCCTCAGCCTGGGGACCAACCGGCCTGGCCTTCTGCCTGAAGGGGTGCTCCAACAGCAGGAGAGAGAGGAGAAGCTCCAACTGGAGATGCAGCAGGAAAGCAAAAGAATGTTTCAGAGGCTCCTAAAACAGTGGTTGAAGGAAAACTGAGGCTCTCGTCCTCATGTAGCAGAGATCTGAGTGGATTTGGACATGGTTGCTGGTGTTGCCAGATCCTGAGCTCGGATTCCTGTTGGGGACCAAACAGGAAGCAATCAGAGAAGATAGAGAAATAAGAGCAGTGTGAGGACTGAAAACTCTGTCAGTGTGAGCATGGATCCAATCCCAGGAAGGTCTTACTTTTTCCTGCCTGGAGTTTCTGGATCACCGTGGGGCTTTCTATGGAACACTGCATACCAGAGGTCCTTAACTTCTGTATTGTGGCTCCCATGATGCATGTTGTCACTTTCCCACCCCAGATCTCTGTCTCTCCTCCCTGCCTTGTTGTCAATAAGATACCAGGTTTCTCTGTAGCATGAATGCCCTGTTGATGGCCATGTGCTTTTGTGCCATTTCACTGACTGCCTCCCAGAAGCAACACTAGTTCTGCCGGAATGCAACGTGTGCTCAACTGAGATCCACTTCCAAGAATCTGATGCCAAACAACGTGCAGAAAGGGACGCGGGACTGGAATGTGGTGTTTCACCATTGTGTTATCTGTGTAAGCCATTATGAATATGCTGAGCTAACTGTAGGTCAGTGTTTCCCTGCTTTGTAACATTGATTGTATTCTCCTTGGCGGAGTTTCTGATGGGTTACCTCACTGTGCATACCTAATAAATATACATAAGAAAGGAAAATAGCTTTTGATTCTGGTTTCTTGATCCATACTGGTTTGTTGTTTGTTTGTTGTTTGTTTGTGAGACCACGACATTTCAGTCCTACAGCAGTAGATCATGGTGGTTTATGGGATGAGCTCTAAACTGTGCGGATTTGGAGCAAGGGACGGGAAGGGCACCAGGGAACCCCGTCAAGTCACCCTTGGTGGCCCTGCAGGAGGACCAGCCTTCAGATCATCCAGGTGGAGCCAGTGGAAGAGAGTCTTCCTGGCCACAGCAGAGTCCACTGGCCACAGTAGGAGGTCCTGTGGGATGGTGCTGGTTGCCCTGGCCACAGGATCTTCAGGAGCCATTCTGCCTTCATTGCCTGGTGTCCCTGAGTCACTGCATGTGAACAGCAGCTTCATGACTGCTCCTTGACAACCAGAGCATCGTGGAGATATTTAAGAGTCATTTTAAGATTTAGACACGTGCCTTTTCATTTCAGGAGGCATGAATGAATCAATCTTCCTCCTCCCCCCGCCCCTGACACACACAGAATCCAATGCTGTGCACCCAGGAAGTGCCCATGCAACTCCTCTGAACTGAAAACACATTCTGTTTTCTGACAGTCTCTATTTTTAGTTAGCCACCACAGCTGTGTTGCTGCAGACACCTATGAGTCTCCTGCAGAGAGAAGTGGCTTGAGGACAGGTATGTTTATTATGCTCTGAACTTGTGATCTTGTCGGAGAGCTTAGGAGCTCAACTGACCCTGCCAGGCTTGTCTCCCACTTGAAGGGAGAAGGTAAATAAAGTAGGACTTTTCTTTCTTGAAACTCTGAAACCTAAATTCGGACTGGTCACTTGGGTGCGGTTAGCAGGAGTAACATGGCATTTCACTTTATCGATCCTGTACTAGCTCTCAGACACCATTCTACATATTTCCATAGAGCAGCTTATGTAACCTGCTCCCAAACACTCATCATTGAGCAAGAACTCAAGGTCAATTAGTAGATGGGAAAGCAGAGAACAGAGAGGTTGGGTGACTTGCTCAGCGTCACACAAACCTAGCTACATCCTTGAACCCTCTCCAGAATGCACTGGGATGGGGGCAGTCATCTCCACATGGCAGAGTTCACAGAGATGGTATAAAGATGGCCTCGCCCAGGCAGCCAACCACTTGATTGTGGCTAAATCAAATATTTAGCCACTCATGAAGATTTCATTGTCTCCCCCTGCCTCCCTCCCCCCCCCACTCCATGCTAGGCAGGCTGCTGGGGCAGGGAAGTTTGGAATAACCGCGAGGCAGTCACGGCTCTTGGGAGTTGAGCCTTGACTCGGGGAGAGCTGTGACATCCATACCTGTGGCAGAGAGCTGTCATGGATCCCCTGTGCAGCTCTCTTGCCAGGAGGTGAGAGAGTGGGAAGGATCAGGATGGAGCAGTGTGGACCTGGGCCTTGCTGAGGGTGAGCGCAGACTTATGAGTGCAGACTTATGGCTTACCTGGGGGCTCATGGAGAATGGGTGGGTGGGTGTAACTGAGAGACCCATTGGTGCCACCCCATCCCCACCTCAAAGGCATTGTCCCCTTGCCTACATATCAAGTGTATCAGCATATCCGAGGGTCCCATCTGATACAGCATACGGTCCCAAGTTACTGGCTAGGAGTCGGGATCCAGTGACGTCTAGAAATATTCAGCATGCCAGGTTCCAGAGCGGAGGCAGAGGCAGAGCCACCAGGAGGCAAGAAAATCCAGGGAGAGAATGAAGGTAAAATGGAATGCTCACAGAGAAAATCTGAATGTACCTATCCCAAGTAAAGAAATTGAATTTGTGAATTAAAAGCCTCTCCACTTGGGACGCCTGGGTGGTTCAGCGGTTGAGCGTCTGCCTTTGGCTCCGGGCGGGCGTGATCCCGGGGTCCGGGGATCAAGTCCCACATCGGGCTCCCTGCGTCCAGGAGCCTGCTTCTCCCTCTTCCTGTGTCTCTGCCTCTCTCTCTGTATGTCTCTCGTGAATGACTAAATACAAAAATAAAATAAATAAAATAAAATAAAATAAAATAAAATAAAATAAAATCCCCCCCCCCCCGCAGAGAAAAGCCCTGGGCCTGCTGGCATCATTGCTGAATTCTGTTAAACTGTAGGAAGAGATAATATCCATCCTTCACAGACTCTTCCAGAACAGAGAGGAGGGAACATGTCCTAACTCATCCTATGAAGACAGTATTACCTTGCTACCAAAGCCAGACATGACAACACAAGTAAACTGTAAGCCAAGATCTATCACAGGTGTCCATACGTCAGTCCTCAACGAAGTGGCACACCATATCCAGCAGCATTTACAAGGTAGTGTGTGTCTAAGCTAGGGAGATTTATCCCAGGTTGCAATATTGCTTTAACATTCAAAATACAATTAGGGTAAACACCATCATAGTGTAATGAGGACAAAAACCATGTGATCATAGACAAAGAAAAGACATTTGACAAAAATCAAGACCCATTTGTGATACAAATGCTCAGCCACAGTAGGGCTAGAAGGAAGGGCACGTCCTCGTTCTAATGAAGGGTATCTAGAAGAAAAATAGGTCTCTTGTCACATCATATTTAGTAGTGAAAGAAGGAATGCTTTCCCCTTGAGATCCAGACTAAGGTGAGGATGTCGGCCCTACCGTTTCCTTCCAAAATTGGCTGAAGGTTCTGTCCAGTTGCAACCATGCAAGACAAAGAATGAAGGCATGGAGAAACTAGAAACGAAACCTATGGCCAGGCAAAGACTTGTACTCAGACGTTCACAGCAACAACAACAACAACAACAAAAAGGAAACAGTCGAAACGCCTGTCAACTGGTAAAAGGATAATCAAAATGTGGCATAGCATGCAGTAGAATGGCACTGACCTACAAAGAGAGGTGACCTCCTGATGTCTGCTACAACATGGATGAGCCTCCACAGTGTTCTGCTAAGTGAAAGGACACAGACACAAAAGTCCACTTGAAGCAAGAGACAGTTTAGAGGAAATGCCCAGAGAGAACATTAGATTTTGCCTCAGCCTAGAGGTGGTAATGGGAGTTGAGTCCTGACGGGTACACAGGGTCTTTCTGGAGTGATGGAAATGTTGTAAAACTGAATCGTGGTGATGGAAGCACAATTCTGTAAATCTGCTACAAGTCCCTACATTGGACCCTTTCATTGGGTGGATTTTGTGGTATGTAAATGATAGGCTTTAGAAAATGGAATGCAGATGCCTAAGTCATAGAGGAAAAGGTACGCTGTTGATTTTATAAAACTAAGGAACTGTCCTGTCTCTCTTCCCACGTTCTCTGGGTCCTGCCTGCAGGACCCATCATCACCTGCCTCTTCCATGTGTGCTAGCTGCTCCCGCCAGACTGAGTCACTGTGCACAACAGAAAGGAGTGCTGGTGAGTGCACACATCCGTGCGTGTGCTCTGTGTTCTCGTGCACAGACACCCACTGGATGAACATAGTGGTTGGCTCAGAAATCCACGGCTGTGGGCAGGCTCCCATAGTCCATTGTGCATCTGAAAACCCTCTTCGGGATTTTCCATCCTTCAGGAATCACTTAGAACTGGCTGCGGATTCCCTGGCAACCAGCCTCGCTGTTAGCTTCAACCTCTAGCCACAGGAAGACATGTAGAGTGGGGAGGGATGTCCCCCCCCCCCAACACATACAGAGCTCCCTGATCCACTCAGCAAGCCAGGGGGCATCCACAGCAGAGGGGTGACCAAGACAATGGAAATCCTGCTGCCTGTCCATCCTCGAGGCCCTCCCCACCCTCCTCCCCCTGCCTGTCATGTAAGGAAGGGGACATTGCCACACAAACACACTCTGAGTCCTTGAAATTGTTCTAAATATGGTGTAAAATAAATATGTCACAAATAGCTCTTGACATATGAACACAGAAAGCCAACTGAAGGGGGGTGGTAGATGGGAAAGTTGAGTGAAGGGGAGGGTGAGATACAGGCTTCCAGGGAAGGAATAAGTCACTGGATGAAAGGCACAGCATAGGGAATATGGTCCATGGTATTGGGATGGCACTGTATGGTGACAGATGGTAGCTACGCTTGTGGGGAGCAGAGCATAATACTAGACTTGGTGAATCACTGTGATATGGACCTGCAACTCATGTAACATTGTATGTCAACTAGACTCAAATTAAAAAAGAAAAAAAAAGTTCTGCAAGAGAAGACATATAAGGAATTTTTTTTTAATTTTGTAGTAGTACATATGGCCCTAAAGTCCAAGATTCTATTTAACGCCGGACAGGTGAAGCTCAGCAATGCTTCTCAAGCTCAGCTGCACAGCGACTTTTTCCTGGAGCAATTTACAAACAACTCAACACCAGGGCGCCTGGGAGGTTCAGTGGGTTAAGCACCTGCCTTTGGCTCAGGTCATGATTCCGTGGGTCCCAGAAACTGGTGCAGTTGCTCTAGAAAAGAGTCTGGAGGCTCCTAATAAAGTTAAAAATAGAACTACCCTATGATCCAGCAATCACATTGCTGGGTATTTACCCAGAAATACAAAAACACTAATTCAAAGGGATACATGCACCCCTGCGTTCACAGCAGCATTGTTTACAACAACCAAATCGTGGAAGCAGCCCAAGCGTCCATGGATAGATGAATGGATAAGGAAGATGTGGTGTGTACACATACAATGGAATATTATGCAGCCATAAAAGAGAATGAAATCTTCCCATTTGAAACAACACAGATGAAGCTAGAGATTATTACGCTAAGCAAAATAAGAAGAAAGACAAGTATCATATGATTTCACTGGTGGAATTTAACAAAACAGCTGGGGAAGAAGGAGGGCACTTGTCCTGATGAGAACCCAGTGATGTATGGAATTGTTGAGTCACTGTACTGGACACCTGAAACATAGAACACCATGTTAAGTATACTGGAAGTAAAATTTAAAACTTACTAATAATTAAAAAAAAAAAAAAAAGAGGGACCGATGCTGGTGCTCCATCCCCAGAGAGTGATTTAGAGAGTCTGGAATGTGACCCCAGCGTGACCATTATTTGGAAACTTCTATGAGAACCTAGTTTGCAGCTGTGGCAACAGAACCATCCTTAGGGAGAAAACCTCCAGTCAGAAATTTGAGACTCCCCTCATAAGGCAAGCAGGTTTTCATCATTACCTGCTGTGGTTGGCAGATCTCATAGGCTGTGAGGAAAGGAAAAGCACTTCAAAGTAAATTTGGGCATTAAAACTACATTGTTTTTGCTGCTCTCAAAGTTCCTAAAAACCCAAGTGTGAAGTTAAAACACTGGATTTGCTAATGAAACGTATTACTTTTTATTTCTTGTCAAGATCCTTTGTGCTTAGTTACTTTAAGATTGGAGAAAACACTGTACAGATAACTTCATCAGAGAAATCACAGTAATTCTTTGAAAATGTGTTGGCTGAAATTTGTATCAGTTGATGGAGATGGATCAGCTGTCAGGCTTATCTGCCAAGTTTACGGAGTTGCATTTTTTAACTTTCTAGTATAATTTCTGTTGCAAAATTCATTCCCATGCTCAGATAAGGGCCCACACAGGTCCAGGTACTTATGATGAAAAGTAAAATTGAGCAATCCCTTGTTTCATGCTCACCCATGGACACGTGCCTCCCCAAACTTTCCCTTTGAGCGATTTCTTCCGGATATTCAACTCCCATGTTCGAAATCCCGGGCTTACTGCTATGCCGAAATAGAAATAGAGTTTAGACAGTGAATTCTTAACAGAAGATGAGGATTTCAAACTCCCAGGTATATTACAGGGCCCAGGTCTTCTCGGGAATTCCTGTGGGGAACCCGCCCAAACCAGGGGCATTCCCAGCTGCTAGGACCCGCTGAGACTGTATCTGCCCAGAAGGGTCCCTCATGGGGGACTTTTGCACATCTGTGGCAACGTGAAGATCATGGTCTGGCCTTTTCCAGAGCACGTCCCAGAGAGTCCTGGGGCTATGGAGAGCACACCAGGCAGCACCCCCAGGATTTCACCTTAAGGAATTGGGTGGATGGCAGTGCCCACCCGTGAGATGGGGAACGTGGGTCTGGGGTCATCTGCAGATTGGCAGGGCTTCTGGGCCCTCTGAGTATTGATGCCCCATAGGTTCAGCCCACGGGGTTCTGGGGCCCAGCAGACATTTCTTCGGTAGACCTGTTGATGGGAAGAGCCACCGGAATAGAAGGAGGTACAGATGAAAACAAGCCATGCTTCTGTGACCCACGGAGATATGGCTTCAGAGATTCATCATCTTCCAGGTAAAAGCCCCAATGGCTGGTGTCCGGGGAGAGTCCAACATGGGGTTATCAGACTAGAGTGAAATGGAGAGGGAGCAGTTGGGAAGTTGTGGCAGAGGTGGCATCAGAGGGCAGGAGTCCTGCTGGGGGCTCTCAGAGCAGTGCTGCTATTGAGGGCACTGGATGTAAGGGGGCTGGGGTTTAGGCGATGGCAGACATGGGTACGTGGGTATTTGGCCACAAATTCAGACAGAGTGCCTGCGACAGAGAGGTTTCTTGATTCGCAGGAACCTCGCCTGTGATCCTGGCCTGGACAGTCTGAATTGTCTGTAAAACTGAGGCCTGATCATGAGATTGGCCTCAACATGTCCTATCTGGTGGTGTTCAGGCTGGGCTTTGGGGTCCTTCCAGTGAGGAACAGAGAGAGAGTCTGGGCCATAGAGCAGCAGAACAGGACTGCCCTGTGACTCTGGCCCCTGCCAAGCTGGGATCAGAGTGTAGTTCTCAGATCACCATGAAGGGGATGCAGTGTGCCGGCTCCAGCGGGTTTTGGAAGCACAGGGAGTGGCCCAGATCTGGAGTGTTTGAAGATCTTACACAAGGGCCACTGTTCAGGCCACCATGCAGTAACTCAGGTGCATGCTCTTAGGCAAAGGACCAAGGTCCAGTCTGAAGGCAACTTCAGCCACTGCTAGGTGGCCACAGTCCAGGCACTATCAGAGCTCACATCTTTGTGAAGGAAACCCCAGCATTCCAAAGCTCCTTACCCCTGCTGGATGGGGAAGGGAGGGATGGGTCATTATCTGAGAGGAGGCCAGATGAGGAAGGGAGGCCAGGTGGACCACGACTGTGATGAGACCGAACCCTTGCTCCAGGTTGACCCCTTCCATCCCCCGAGTGACACGAGAGGCTGGTGGCTTCTTCAGGACTAGACCCTGGATTCCATTAGAGAGGCCCTAGGGCTTCAGGGCACCACTGTCTCAGTCAGATGAAGCGGGGTAGAAAGCATGACTTCCTGAGTTCCAAGAACCACATGGGGCAATGGGTCTAAGTCAGTGTGTTTTAACTCCTCCAGCTTCCTCTAACGAAAGCCTGTGGGGTACTGTTCCTGCTGCATGACCGTGCGGTGGCCAGTACCTAATGGTCTCCCCTCCATGGACAGAACAACCCTGGGGCCAGTGACAGCAACTGGAGCTGTGACATGTGTCCTATACTGGAGCATCAGATTGCTGCTCACTCCAAAGAAAAGCCAGTGTCCCTACATGAGGCCGTGCCAGGTCTAGGGGACAAAGGGAGGATCTCCCTCGAAGATGAGATATTCTGAGGACCCAGCACCCAGGAAAGGATCTGGGAGATATTTGCTGGGTCTGCCAGCAACTACTGAGATTCTCACCTAGGCCTCTTGGCTCCCTGGAGGAAACTGACATGATTGACCTTCAAAAGACATAAGAAGGGAAAAACCTCTCCTTCTTCTAAGAAAAACCGCTGGCTCTTAGGCACACACCTCCAGGCTTCCTACTCTGGCTCTGGAAACATTTTCTGAAGCCCAGCTCCAGAACTCAGGCCCTGAAGTGAGTGAGTGTGTTGTGAAAGGAGAAATTACCGGTGGAGGGCCAGGATGGCCATGAGGAGACCCAGCTCACCTCATCTGAGTCAATTACTCCCTTATGTGTGTCCATGTGGGCCTCTCTTCTTTCTGCCATCTGCTCTGGGGGTCCGTCTGTGAATGGTAAAAGCTTCCTGAGTTAAAGCAGAGAATAAGACAAGCACCCCTAATCTCCTTTTCCATGGATGGCTTGAATGGGCCGTGGGCAGAGGAAAACCCAGTGGGGATGCTGAGCTCAGATCACAGACTCACTCCTGCTCCTCAGACCACAAGGGCACTTTGGTTCATTTAGTCCTCTGACTGATCTGACCTACACCATGAGCCCCGCCGCCCCGCCCCCCCCCACCCGCCCCCTGGACTGGAAGGCAAGGGGAGAAAGAAGCCATTCATTTACATCTAATATGACAAGTAAGTGTGCTGGGATGCAATCACTGAATGGTCCACATATACAAATGCTCAGCCTCACATTTCCACCACCCTCCCCTCTGCCCCCTACTCCTTTCCAAGTGAGGAAGGGATATGTGTGGCTTACAGGTCCACATGATGATGTGGAAAGGGGGACTATGACACACCTACATGGCCCACAGCGCCCCTGGATGGTCTCTGACGGAAGGATGACTCTTGCCCCCCAGATCCACTGGTGATGCCATGCGTGGGAGCTGGTGTAACTTGCACTTTTGTGTCTCTCCTCCTGCTCAGGACCTGGTGCTCCCTGGCTGACTCAGCCTTACCTCTCAGCTGGGATCCGCACATACCTCTGTGGCTGGGTCTCATCTTCCATCCCACCTCTGGGCAAGACTGTCTGCTGCTCAGGCTCAGCTGCAGAGTCATCAAAGCCTTTACCAGGTTAAAGCCTCCTTCATGAACCTCCTGCTATGAGCCCAGCCACATTCTGTATCCCCCCCCCCACTGGGAGCGTAGCCTCCATGCCCCCAGTCTCATCTACAACACACCAGGAGCTAAGATCAGCTCCAGAAAGCTATATATATAAACTCCAGCTATCCTTCTACTCAAAGAGAGGGCTGGCTCACTGGGCAGAGTGTATCCTGTGAGTCTCAAGTGTGCATGAGGTGAAACCCTCCTTTACCTGGAGCTCTTCCTCATTTCTTGAACAGCTTTCCCTTGTCGGAGCTGTTTTACCTCTGCCCCCACTTCTTCTGGGGGCCTCTGCCCCCTTCTGGGCCTGAAACGGACACTCTTTCTTTGGCTTGTCACTCATATTGACCTGACTTCCCATACTATATCCAGGTCAAAAGGGGGGCATGGTGTGAAATTGGTACCTTCTCAAAAACAACAGAAATTGACATTACATAACCCTCCCACCTCAAATATATATATATAAAGGACTAGATGGATAAATGAACGGTCACAATGCCAGAGGTTCCCTAAGATGTGCATAGAGAGAGAGAGTGGTGTCAGGCAATATGGATATGAATGGAGGCCTTGGCAAGACCAGTTGCAGTGCAGACACGGGGACGAAAGCTCTACTGAAGGGGGTCGAGGAGCTAATAATGGCCTCAGGAGAAGCTGAAGCAGTTTTGCTTTGAAAGGAACAGATGAGGGCAGCCCCAGTGGCTCAGCGGTTTAGCGCCGCCTTCAACCCAGGGCGTGATCCTGGAGACCCGGGATCGAGTCCCACGTCAGGCTCCCTGCGTGGAGCCTGCTTCTCCCTCTGCCTGTGTCTCTGCCTCTCTCTCTGTCTCTGTATCCGTCATGAATAAATAAATAAAATCTTAAAAAAAAAAAAAAAGAAAGGAACAGATGAGGTGCCAGTAGCTGCAGGAGGACATGGGGGAAGAGGGTAGGGGCTCTTCCCCTTTATTGTGGAATGCTCCAGTGTAGAGAGAGGAGGAGAGAGGAGAGATCCTTGCAGGAACAAGTTCTCTGAGAAGGTGGGAGGCGTGGGATCCAGAGCAGAGGTGAGGGGCTGGTCGCAGTCTAGACCATGTATGCAGAGAATGCCGGGACAAAATCCCCTAGGTTGGGACTGGGAAGGTCAGAGAATGCCACCTGATTGCTACTGTCCTCTCCATGAATTATTAGGGAGGTGCTTGGGAACAGAAGAGAGTTGCTAGGGAGTAACATAGTAGTGTGGGTAGGATGGTTGGAAGTGTGAGGCAATTCTCTCCTGGACATGGAATCAACATAGAAGTATTCGGTAGGATTTTAAAATTTCATCATCGATGCTCTGGTGCTCAGATACAGACAGGGAGTGTCCCTTACTGGGGGTGAACCTTGAGGTGGCCCTGAGGTCCCTGCACTGGAGGCCCCCAAGAGGCTGAATGCTGGGGAGGTAGAGGTATTAGAGGGAGGGGGCTGAGGGAGGAGGCATTCTGTTCCAAGTGATGAGCCAGAGGACTGCTAGATAAGGACAGCAGAGAGGGGCGCTGGGTTTCCTGATGCCCGGGGCATGTAAGTGGGTAGAGGATGCTCGGGTTGGGGAGAAGGAGAATATCCCTTGGAGGTGAGAAGCCCCGAGGCGGTCAGGTCAAGTTCTTGGCCCATGAGGTGCCCCGAGACAACCAAGGCGTGAGAGCTGAGAGGACAGCGAGGGTGCCACGGGACTGGCGTGTTCAAAGCTGGGGCACAGGAGGACAGTGAACGAGGGACCCGTACACACGTCGCAGCGGGGCGGTGGGGGCACCCGGGTATGTGGTGACAGTACCCGGATACCACCAACACGCCTGGTCCTGGAACCCTTCCCGGAACCCCCAGCGAACCCGGGCCCACAGCCTGGCACCGACCTCATTCAGCGCCTGCGCGCATGCCCAGAACTCACCAATCGGAGCGGAGCTCTGGGGATTCTTCCTCCCTGGTGCCGGGACTTCCGGGCGCGTGCCTTTGGCCGCTATTACCATATTTCCGGAGCGGGAGAGCGGCCGACTTTGTGTAGGGAAGGATGCTGCCGGGTCCCTTTGGCAGCTTCCTGGCTTCTCCGCCCCTCAGCGGCATTGCACGTAGCTCCTTCAGCTACTATCTCCAGCTCTCCTCACACAAGAGCGGTGGTAAAGATTAATTTTCCTTCCCAAATGTGGCGCTCAGTTTCTGTGGCCGCTAGGTGGCAGTAGTGTGCCGTGTCGCATTTGGGAGGACCTCCGCCCCCGCCCTTCGTGCTTGAAAAAAGTGGCAGCAGCCGTCTTCTCGAAAATGGGGCTTTCTGTTGCGCCTGCGCGAGGTTAGACCGCCCAGGACTGTCTCTGCTTTGTTCCGTTTTGTGAGGGCTCCTGTGAAAACGCACCTCCCACGGACTGAGCCCTTCTGCTTTGCCACTTGGCCTTTCTGAAATTGCTGCGTAGGTGCCTCAGCAACTTGCTTTCTGCGTCTCTCAGTCGCCTGCTCAGTGGAAGTGGCTTTCCCTAACACCCAGGGCTTAGCAGGCGCGGAGGGTAACCTGTACTGGCCAGTGTTTAATGAAAGGTCCAAAGATACACGTCGGGGTGATGAGAAATCCGCGAGATGGGTGATGCTGGCACAACACTACCAACTTACTGATACTACTGTGTCTTCACTTATTTATTCTTGAGAGACACAGAGGCAGAGACGGAGAGGGAGAAGCAGGCTCCCTGCGGGGAGCCCCATGCTGGATCCGATCCCGATCCCCGATCCCCGATCCTCCCGGGCCACACACACACACACACACCCTGGGATCAGGCCCTGAGCCAAAGGCTGGCTTTCAACCACTGAGCCACCCACGCGTCCTTGTCTCTGCATTTAAACATGCCAAAAACGGTAAATTTTATATTCTAGGTATTTTACCACCACGAGAGTGAGAAAAAAGCATCTTTCATTGAAGGTGACTTGGCATAGAGTTTGCTTTAAATCAGTAATTGCCCAAATGGATCCAAATGAAATGCAGGTATCCAATGTTGAGAAGGTGAAGGAACGCCCCCAGGGACACGCCTGTGCACCTGTGTGTGCATGCACAGGACCCTTGGACAAGCACACACAGTGACAGTCCCAGCTCCGTGTCTGTGGCTGGCCTCCCACACAGTACGTCGTGTGTACATCCTTTCCACTCCTTTGTCTTCCTTGGGTTTGTTTGTTTGTTTATTTTCCCCTCTTGAGTCAGAGGGATTAAGCTGCAGTTACCCTAGTAACCAATTTTTTTTTTTTTTAAATCATCTCAGCATTGTTCACAGAAAGAGAGCGAGTTGGAGACAAGTGCTTTCTCTTCTGTCCTGGAGCTGGGCTGTTGTCAGAGCTGAGTGACCCAGTGGGGAGCAGCAGAGGAGTGTTGCCAGACAATGCACTCCGACACCCCCTCCAGCACACAGGCCCTTCTCCTCCCTCTCCCTGCTTGCTGGGATCTCCCCTGAGGATGGGAATGTGCTCTGGCTAGCAGGGAAGGGATAGATGTGTGGTAGAGGATGCAGGGAGACAGGTGGGATCTTAGGATGTCTGCAGAAGGGACTGGGGGAGGGACCAGAGTCCCACAGAAGGCACTCTGTACAGCACTGAGGTCCCAGGAGATGATGAAGGCTCTGAAAGTAGAGTGGCCCTAAATGTGGTTCTGTGATTTTTCTCCAGCACTGCACAGTGCTACACCATTTTCGGAAGCTAAGCTCCCTGGCTCAGGCTCTGGAAAACCGGGCCTGTGTTGTCACGGGAGAAAGAGCCTGGCATGGCCCTGGAGGCAATGACAGCCTTGAGAAGGCCCTGCTCCCCCCAGCGACAGCTCCACTCTGTGTGTGTCTGGTCTGCTCTTCCTCCTGTGCTCCGTGTTGGGGGTTCCCTATGGGTTGAGAACCATTGCCCTAGTTCAAGGAGAGAACAAGGCAAAGACGTCCCAATCTCCTCTCTCAGGGACTGATTGGAGGGTGGACAGAGATAGAGGTGGTGGGGATGGGGAGGTGAGATCACGGGTGCCCTGGGGCTCCTCAGACCACAGGCCACGTTGCTTAATTTATTCTCTCTGGCTGTTGTGATCTTCATGCTTGTTCACTGTCCCACCGCATAGAAAAGGAACAAGACACCCACTGAAACCATTTCTGATCTGGCAAGTGTGCTCAGATGCCATCAAGTGAATGGTCTAGTTGATTAAATGCTCAGTCTCTCAGATTTCCACCCCAGCTCCCTACTTCTTTCCAAGATGGGGAAGGAGTGTGTGTGGTTTACAAGTCTCCTGGGTGATGCTGGAAGGGGAACGGCTATGAAATTCTTTGGGTCTCTCAGTATGCTCTGTGTCTCTGAGGGGAGGAAGACTGTTGAACCTTCACCCAGGTTCAGCTGGTAAAGCAGACCCGCAACGCCCATGCAGGTAGCTGGTGAAACTTGCCTCTTCCTCTCTCCTCTTGGTTGGGACCTGGTGCTTCCTGGCTGACCCAGCCTCAGCTCACCTCTACTGGCATCTTAGATCCTTCTGACACTTGGTCTCCATCCCCACTCTGGGGAGGGCTGACACTCCGCAGCCTCAGCTGCAGAGTCACCTAGCCCTTTGCCTACTTAGGCTTCCTTCATGAACCCCTGCCTGGGGACTCAGTCACTTTCTACATTTTTCCCTCACCTATCCAGCCCCTGGGAGTCTCACCTATAGCACAGCAGGAGCCAAGATCAGCTCCAAAAAGCTAAGTAAGTGCCTAAACCGGAGCCACGCCCCCACCCCAGGAGCCAGCACCGGGAGGCTGCTGGGTCATCCTGCAAAGTGAACTCCGAGTCCCAAATGTGAAGGAGGGCAAAATCCTGTCCTCCCCGCCCCCCCTTTCTCTCTCTCTTTAAAAAAGATTTTATTTATTTATTCATGAGAGAGACATAGGCAGAAGGAGAAGCAGGCTCTGTGGGGAGCCTGATGCAGGATTGGATCCCAGGACTCCAGGATAAGGCAGCCGCTCAACCGCTGAGCCACCCAGGCATCCCTGTCCTCCTCTTCTCTGATACAGCTCACTTACAGCTCCCCTCCCATACAGGGGAGACTGAGACTTGAGAGCCTTCCCCCCACCTGCCACCTCCTTTGTCTTCTATTCCTCTGAAGCTGGGACAGAACAGTCTTCTTTAGCTTGACCTTCATGCTGACAAGGCTCCCCAGAGTATGTCCAGATCCCAAAGGGAAACCTTTAGGGTTTTGTTTTGTTTTGTTTTTTAAAGGAGTAAGGAGGCTGGTAACTGATAAAATAGGCGGGATTAACCAACATGAATGCCTCAGCCAAAATCAGTGGCGATGACATTTAAAAGTGAACTCAGGGTCCAAAGACAGACACACCAGGGCAGCCCAGGTGGCTCAGCGGTTTAGCGCTGCCTTCCGCCCAGGGCGTGATCCTGGAGTCCCGGGATCCAGTCCCACGTCGGGCTCCCTGCATGGAGCCTGCTTCTCCCTCTGCCTGTGTCTCTGCCTCTCTCTCTCTCATGAATAAATAAATAAAATCTTAAAAAAAAAAAAAAAAAAAAACAACAGACAGACACCATGCTTTAAAAGGGTCCTGGGAGATGCTGCGTCAACAATGTTTTAATGTCAGTGCCCAGAGAGCTTCACTCCTAGTCCCCTGCTCCCTCCAGGCCCTGCTAACTATTAAGGAGAGTTGAGCAGCAGAGATGAACTTACCCAAAGCTCATGTTGTCTTCCAGGAGTTCCGGGGGAAGCCCAGGTGCCTGTTCCTGTCTGGTCGATAGGAGGGTGGGCAAACATTTTACCAGTCTCATATATATCACATAATAAAAGAGCAGCACTTGAGATTGGCTGGATAGTTTCACCTTTTATTTATTTATTTATTTTTTTAATTTTTATTTATTTATGATAGTCACAGAGAGAGAGAGAGAGAGGCAGAGACACAGGCAGAGGAAGAAGCAGGCTCCATGCACCGGGAGCCCGACGTGGGATTCGATCCAGGGTCTTCCAGGGTCTTCCGGATCGCGCCCTGGGCCAAAGGCAGGCGCCAAACCGCTGCGCCACCCAGGGATCCCAGTTTCACCTTTTAAAAGAAATACTTGAGACGCCTGGGTGGCTCAGCGGTTGAGCGTCTGCCTTCAGCTCAGGGCATGATCCTGGAGTCTCGGGATCCAGTCTGACATCAGGCTCCTTGCAGGGAGCATGCTTCTCCCTCTGCCTGTGTCTCTGCCTCCTCCCTCCCTCTCTCTCTCTCTCTCTCTCATGAATGAATAAATAAATAAAATCTTTAATAAAAAAAAAAAAAAAGATCCAGGGACTGGACTGTTTGAGGCTAAAGAGAACTGATTACCGGATGCCCTCACGAGGGAAGATGCCTGGCATGTTCGAGGAACACAAGTAGGCCACAGTGATTGCCATGAAGGCATGAGCTGATGGATTGCTTGGGATATTTGAAACAGTGGGCCTCCAGGATCACAAGCTGAGCGGAAGGCAGATGCTCAACAGTTGCGCCACCCAGGCGTCCCTCCCCTTCGATTTTTAAAGGAGGCCCAGGATTTGTCCGCAACTTTTATTTTGGTTTTTGAGGTTTCTTTTTTGGCGTCTCTGCACCGTAGCCTGGCTTTTGTGGAATTGGGTTCCACATATGATAAAATATATTCTCTCATTATAGAAGTCACTTAACGTTATGAGAGATTATTTGGAGGATAAAGTGTAATAGAGTTAATAGTATGCATAGTCACATCACCCTAGGGATGACCATTAATATTTCGTGAGAAATTTTCCTCGAGATTTCTCACTCATAAAAGTGCATTTGAACATTTGTTTCTATTGCATCATATTTCGACTTTCCTGCTATTTATTTTTTTAAGATTTTATTTATTTATTCATGAGAGACACACACAGAGAGAGAGAGAGAGAGAGGCAGAGACAGGCAGAGGGAGAAGCCGGCTCCACGCAGGGAGCCGACAGGGGACTCCAGGATCACGCCGTGGGCTGCAGGTGGCGCTAAACCACTGAGCCACCCGGGCTGCCTGACTTTCTTGCTTTTTTTTTATTTTTTTATTTTTTTTAATTTTTATTTATTTTTTTATTTTTTTTACTTTCTTGCTTTTTAAACATATTTTTATCCTGTTGTCCCCATAGCAAAAAAAAAAAAAAATTGAATAAGACGTGAAAATTTTTTATTCATCCTTAAAACAATACACATTCTGAAAGAGTGAGATAAAATTAATATCCATATTAATGTTTTTGAAAGATTTTGGCCCGCACGTTATCCTGTACATTGCAAACACTTTTCTTGGAATTTGCTTTTTAATCATTTGTACTTTTCAGATGCATGGATAATTTTACTTTTTCTGAACAAGTTCTATCAATCTTTCATGCATAGCTTTCCCGCCTGCAGGCTTTAGGTACCCCCCATTTTGCCCTCAAAAGACTTCGGAAATTTTTTTCAACGACGAAGGGCGGGGGAAGACTCAGAAGGAATGACTACGAGGCGCACCACTGCCACCTAGTGGCCATAGAAACAGACCGACGCACATTGCAAGAGAAAATTCCTAATTTCGGCTATTACCCTATGAAAAGCCCTGAACAACGTGACAGAAATAGTTACGAAAATTCTCTCTGAGCCTTAGACGACGCAGGAGAAGAGCAAAAGTAAGTGTGCGTAACAGACCTCAGAACGAAACCTTCAGTTGTCCCGACCCACAACCTTGCCTACAGTGGCAGGAAGTGCCGAGCCCCAAGTCCCCATAGGCAGGATGGAAAAGAGGCCAGGCGGATTTCCGATTGGAGCGTTCTAGACGTGGGCATGGGGTTTGAGCGAGGTCGGTGATAATCCCTGGGCACAGGTCAGTTGACAGTTTCCGGGCGTGACCAGAAAACAAACCAGGAATATCCCAATATCGTCCCCAAAACGACCAGCGCCCAACCGCCCCTTGGGCGGCACCTGTACGAACCCCCTGGTCATTGTCCTCCTACCCCAACCCAGCCTGGGTACAAGGCCGCCCTTGGCACACTCGCTGTCCCCCTCTCAGCCCTCACTCTTCCGATGCCTCCGGGCCAACTCTCGGGTCACGAAGACGATCTAGTCGACCCGGGGCCTCGACCTCGGGACGTTCTCCTGCTCCCCAACCCGAGCATCTCTTTGCCCATGGACATCAGGACACCCGCGCCCCTCCATGCTGTCCCCTCCAGCATTCCTCTCGCTCCTCACTCCTATCTCGAACTCGACGTCCTTCTTTCCCAGCTTCCTCCCTCTAATGCCTCTACCTTCCCAGCATTCAGCCTCCTGGGGGCCCTCCAGTGCAGGGACCCCAGGGCACTTCACCTTCCACCAGGCAGCTCCTTCCCCCAGCCTTTTCCGCTCCTTGCTCCCTCCTCCCTACCGTCCTAGTGCAACCCAATAAAGGACACGCTGCACCCTCCACACCTGTGTCTGCTCGCTCCTCGACCTGCAGTAGCCTTCTAGAGCTGCAGCACCCACGCTTCTCAAGATGTTCCATGGTAATGCATGAAGAGAAGGAAGGAAAAAAAAAAAAAAAAAAAGGAAAGTGGAGCTATCAGACACCCTAGCACTTCCCAGCAACACTGACTCTGCACCTTCGCTCTCTGCTGCCTCTGCGGAAGGAGGGACCTGATCCCACTTGAGGCCAGGCGCCTCACCTGGATCCCATGCACCTCTCCTGGAGGAGGAGTAGGCCTTCGCAGTGCTCCTGAATTGTGACCTGTCCACATATTCTCCATCATTCTGTTCTCTACGAACATGCTCCCATTTTGCACCCCGATAGGAGATGAAGTAAAACAGAAAGCCATGCCTTATCCCAGATCTTTCTGAGACACTGCCACATTTCCCCGATGCTCCAAGCAGCAAGTCTCCCCTTGCTCTGTAACCATTTTCCTTGCCACCCACTCCAGTCGTGCTTCTATCAGCTGTCCCCCAAAAGAACACCGGTTTGTGAAGGGCACCAGTAACCTTCACATATCACCAACCCCCCTTGACGATGTCCTCTCCTCAACTCACCGAATCTCTCAGGTGCCTTTGGTACATTTCACAATTGCCTCCTTCTAGAATCTGTCCCTCTCCCACCCTTTTTTTTACTTTTTCCATGTTTGACAATATACTCTCTGGGCGTTGTTCCTCCCAATACCAATGGCCACTCTGCTCCATGTCAGTATTTATCGTTTATTCCTCCCGTTCCACTGGCTTTTAGTTTGAACAGGGCCCTTCTCACACTACACTCTCTCCATGGGTTGTTTCATGCTTTTGGCCAGCATACAGCATGTCCACAACGTGACCTCCCACATTCCTACCTCACTCTGTGCCCTGAGATCCACATTTGTGTCTTTGTTTGCTGGCCAGCAGGAAGCATACACTTCACGTGTCCCAAGCCCGCCTCTTCATGTGTCGCATTTTGTTGGTCTCCACTGCAGTCCAGCAACAAGTCCTCTAGATTCGATCTTCTGAATATATCCTGTATCCATCCCCTTCGGTGCCTTTCTCCTGCCACTGTTTCAATATCCAAACAATCCCATCAGCTCATGCCTTCATGGCAATCACTGTGGCCTACTTGTGTTCCTCGAACATGCCAGGCTTCTTCCCTCGTGAGGGCATCGGTAATCAGTTCTCTTTGCCTCAAACAGTCCAGTCCTGGATCTTTTTTTTTTTTTTTTATTAAAGATTTTATTTATTTATTCATTCATGAGAGAGAGAGAGAGAGAGAGGGAGGGAGGAGGCAGAGACACAGGCAGAGGGAGAAGCATGCTCCCTGCAAGGAGCCTGATGTCAGACTGGATCCCGAGACTCCAGGATCATGCCCTGAGCTGAAGGCAGACGCTCAACCGCTGAGCCACCCAGGCGTCTCAAGTATTTCTTTTAAAAGGTGAAACTGGGATCCCTGGGTGGCGCAGCGGTTTGGCGCCTGCCTTTGGCCCAGGGCGCGATCCGGAAGACCCTGGAAGACCCTGGATCGAATCCCACGTCGGGCTCCCGGTGCATGGAGCCTGCTTCTTCCTCTGCCTGTGTCTCTGCCTCTCTCTCTCTCTCTCTGTGACTATCATAAATAAATAAAAATTAAAAAAATAAATAAATAAATAAAAGGTGAAACTATCCAGCCAATCTCAAGTGCTGCTCTTTTATTATGTGATATATATGAGACTGGTAAAATGTTTGCCCACCCTCCTATCGACCAGACAGGAACAGGCACCTGGGCTTCCCCCGGAACTCCTGGAAGACAACATGAGCTTTGGGTAAGTTCATCTCTGCTGCTCAACTCTCCTTAATAGTTAGCAGGGCCTGGAGGGAGCAGGGGACTAGGAGTGAAGCTCTCTGGGCACTGACATTAAAACATTGTTGACGCAGCATCTCCCAGGACCCTTTTAAAGCATGGTGTCTGTCTGTTGTTTTTTTTTTTTTTTTTTTTAAGATTTTATTTATTTATTCATGAGAGAGAGAGAGGCAGAGACACAGGCAGAGGGAGAAGCAGGCTCCATGCAGGGAGCCCGACGTGGGACTGGATCCCGGGACTCCAGGATCACGCCCTGGGCGGAAGGCAGCGCTAAACCGCTGAGCCACCTGGGCTGCCCTGGTGTGTCTGTCTTTGGACCCTGAGTTCACTTTTAAATGTCATCGCCACTGATTTTGGCTGAGGCATTCATGTTGGTTAATCCCGCCTATTTTATCAGTTACCAGCCTCCTTACTCCTTTAAAAAACAAAACAAAACAAAACCCTAAAGGTTTCCCTTTGGGATCTGGACATACTCTGGGGAGCCTTGTCAGCATGAAGGTCAAGCTAAAGAAGACTGTTCTGTCCCAGCTTCAGAGGAATAGAAGACAAAGGAGGTGGCAGGTGGGGGGAAGGCTCTCAAGTCTCAGTCTCCCCTGTATGGGAGGGGAGCTGTAAGTGAGCTGTATCAGAGAAGAGGAGGACAGGGATGCCTGGGTGGCTCAGCGGTTGAGCGGCTGCCTTATCCTGGAGTCCTGGGATCCAATCCTGCATCAGGCTCCCCACAGAGCCTGCTTCTCCTTCTGCCTATGTCTCTCTCATGAATAAATAAATAAAATCTTTTTTAAAGAGAGAGAGAAAGGGGGGGCGGGGAGGACAGGATTTTGCCCTCCTTCACATTTGGGACTCGGAGTTCACTTTGCAGGATGACCCAGCAGCCTCCCGGTGCTGGCTCCTGGGGTGGGGGCGTGGCTCCGGTTTAGGCACTTACTTAGCTTTTTGGAGCTGATCTTGGCTCCTGCTGTGCTATAGGTGAGACTCCCAGGGGCTGGATAGGTGAGGGAAAAATGTAGAAAGTGACTGAGTCCCCAGGCAGGGGTTCATGAAGGAAGCCTAAGTAGGCAAAGGGCTAGGTGACTCTGCAGCTGAGGCTGCGGAGTGTCAGCCCTCCCCAGAGTGGGGATGGAGACCAAGTGTCAGAAGGATCTAAGATGCCAGTAGAGGTGAGCTGAGGCTGGGTCAGCCAGGAAGCACCAGGTCCCAACCAAGAGGAGAGAGGAAGAGGCAAGTTTCACCAGCTACCTGCATGGGCGTTGCGGGTCTGCTTTACCAGCTGAACCTGGGTGAAGGTTCAACAGTCTTCCTCCCCTCAGAGACACAGAGCATACTGAGAGACCCAAAGAATTTCATAGCCGTTCCCCTTCCAGCATCACCCAGGAGACTTGTAAACCACACACACTCCTTCCCCATCTTGGAAAGAAGTAGGGAGCTGGGGTGGAAATCTGAGAGACTGAGCATTTAATCAACTAGACCATTCACTTGATGGCATCTGAGCACACTTGCCAGATCAGAAATGGTTTCAGTGGGTGTCTTGTTCCTTTTCTATGCGGTGGGACAGTGAACAAGCATGAAGATCACAACAGCCAGAGAGAATAAATTAAGCAACGTGGCCTGTGGTCTGAGGAGCCCCAGGGCACCCGTGATCTCACCTCCCCATCCCCACCACCTCTATCTCTGTCCACCCTCCAATCAGTCCCTGAGAGAGGAGATTGGGACGTCTTTGCCTTGTTCTCTCCTTGAACTAGGGCAATGGTTCTCAACCCATAGGGAACCCCCAACACGGAGCACAGGAGGAAGAGCAGACCAGACACACACAGAGTGGAGCTGTCGCTGGGGGGAGCAGGGCCTTCTCAAGGCTGTCATTGCCTCCAGGGCCATGCCAGGCTCTTTCTCCCGTGACAACACAGGCCCGGTTTTCCAGAGCCTGAGCCAGGGAGCTTAGCTTCCGAAAATGGTGTAGCACTGTGCAGTGCTGGAGAAAAATCACAGAACCACATTTAGGGCCACTCTACTTTCAGAGCCTTCATCATCTCCTGGGACCTCAGTGCTGTACAGAGTGCCTTCTGTGGGACTCTGGTCCCTCCCCCAGTCCCTTCTGCAGACATCCTAAGATCCCACCTGTCTCCCTGCATCCTCTACCACACATCTATCCCTTCCCTGCTAGCCAGAGCACATTCCCATCCTCAGGGGAGATCCCAGCAAGCAGGGAGAGGGAGGAGAAGGGCCTGTGTGCTGGAGGGGGTGTCGGAGTGCATTGTCTGGCAACACTCCTCTGCTGCTCCCCACTGGGTCACTCAGCTCTGACAACAGCCCAGCTCCAGGACAGAAGAGAAAGCACTTGTCTCCAACTCGCTCTCTTTCTGTGAACAATGCTGAGATGATTTAAAAAAAAAAAAAATTGGTTACTAGGGTAACTGCAGCTTAATCCCTCTGACTCAAGAGGGGAAAATAAACAAACAAACAAACCCAAGGAAGACAAAGGAGTGGAAAGGATGTACACACGACGTACTGTGTGGGAGGCCAGCCACAGACACGGAGCTGGGACTGTCACTGTGTGTGCTTGTCCAAGGGTCCTGTGCATGCACACACAGGTGCACAGGCGTGTCCCTGGGGGCGTTCCTTCACCTTCTCAACATTGGATACCTGCATTTCATTTGGATCCATTTGGGCAATTACTGATTTAAAGCAAACTCTATGCCAAGTCACCTTCAATGAAAGATGCTTTTTTCTCACTCTCGTGGTGGTAAAATACCTAGAATATAAAATTTACCGTTTTTGGCATGTTTAAATGCAGAGACAAGGACGCGTGGGTGGCTCAGTGGTTGAAAGCCAGCCTTTGGCTCAGGGCCTGATCCCAGGGTGTGTGTGTGTGTGTGTGGCCCGGGAGGATCGGGGATCGGGGATCGGGATCGGATCCAGCATGGGGCTCCCCGCAGGGAGCCTGCTTCTCCCTCTCCGTCTCTGCCTCTGTGTCTCTCAAGAATAAATAAGTGAAGACACAGTAGTATCAGTAAGTTGGTAGTGTTGTGCCAGCATCACCCATCTCGCGGATTTCTCATCACCCCGACGTGTATCTTTGGACCTTTCATTAAACACTGGCCAGTACAGGTTACCCTCCGCGCCTGCTAAGCCCTGGGTGTTAGGGAAAGCCACTTCCACTGAGCAGGCGACTGAGAGACGCAGAAAGCAAGTTGCTGAGGCACCTACGCAGCAATTTCAGAAAGGCCAAGTGGCAAAGCAGAAGGGCTCAGTCCGTGGGAGGTGCGTTTTCACAGGAGCCCTCACAAAACGGAACAAAGCAGAGACAGTCCTGGGCGGTCTAACCTCGCGCAGGCGCAACAGAAAGCCCCATTTTCGAGAAGACGGCTGCTGCCACTTTTTTCAAGCACGAAGGGCGGGGGCGGAGGTCCTCCCAAATGCGACACGGCACACTACTGCCACCTAGCGGCCACAGAAACTGAGCGCCACATTTGGGAAGGAAAATTAATCTTTACCACCGCTCTTGTGTGAGGAGAGCTGGAGATAGTAGCTGAAGGAGCTACGTGCAATGCCGCTGAGGGGCGGAGAAGCCAGGAAGCTGCCAAAGGGACCCGGCAGCATCCTTCCCTACACAAAGTCGGCCGCTCTCCCGCTCCGGAAATATGGTAATAGCGGCCAAAGGCACGCGCCCGGAAGTCCCGGCACCAGGGAGGAAGAATCCCCAGAGCTCCGCTCCGATTGGTGAGTTCTGGGCATGCGCGCAGGCGCTGAATGAGGTCGGTGCCAGGCTGTGGGCCCGGGTTCGCTGGGGGTTCCGGGAAGGGTTCCAGGACCAGGCGTGTTGGTGGTATCCGGGTACTGTCACCACATACCCGGGTGCCCCCACCGCCCCGCTGCGACGTGTGTACGGGTCCCTCGTTCACTGTCCTCCTGTGCCCCAGCTTTGAACACGCCAGTCCCGTGGCACCCTCGCTGTCCTCTCAGCTCTCACGCCTTGGTTGTCTCGGGGCACCTCATGGGCCAAGAACTTGACCTGACCGCCTCGGGGCTTCTCACCTCCAAGGGATATTCTCCTTCTCCCCAACCCGAGCATCCTCTACCCACTTACATGCCCCGGGCATCAGGAAACCCAGCGCCCCTCTCTGCTGTCCTTATCTAGCAGTCCTCTGGCTCATCACTTGGAACAGAATGCCTCCTCCCTCAGCCCCCTCCCTCTAATACCTCTACCTCCCCAGCATTCAGCCTCTTGGGGGCCTCCAGTGCAGGGACCTCAGGGCCACCTCAAGGTTCACCCCCAGTAAGGGACACTCCCTGTCTGTATCTGAGCACCAGAGCATCGATGATGAAATTTTAAAATCCTACCGAATACTTCTATGTTGATTCCATGTCCAGGAGAGAATTGCCTCACACTTCCAACCATCCTACCCACACTACTATGTTACTCCCTAGCAACTCTCTTCTGTTCCCAAGCACCTCCCTAATAATTCATGGAGAGGACAGTAGCAATCAGGTGGCATTCTCTGACCTTCCCAGTCCCAACCTAGGGGATTTTGTCCCGGCATTCTCTGCATACATGGTCTAGACTGCGACCAGCCCCTCACCTCTGCTCTGGATCCCACGCCTCCCACCTTCTCAGAGAACTTGTTCCTGCAAGGATCTCTCCTCTCTCCTCCTCTCTCTACACTGGAGCATTCCACAATAAAGGGGAAGAGCCCCTACCCTCTTCCCCCATGTCCTCCTGCAGCTACTGGCACCTCATCTGTTCCTTTCTTTTTTTTTTTTTTTAAGATTTTATTTATTTATTCATGACGGATACAGAGACAGAGAGAGAGGCAGAGACACAGGCAGAGGGAGAAGCAGGCTCCACGCAGGGAGCCTGACGTGGGACTCGATCCCGGGTCTCCAGGATCACGCCCTGGGTTGAAGGCGGCGCTAAACCGCTGAGCCACTGGGGCTGCCCTCATCTGTTCCTTTCAAAGCAAAACTGCTTCAGCTTCTCCTGAGGCCATTATTAGCTCCTCGACCCCCTTCAGTAGAGCTTTCGTCCCCGTGTCTGCACTGCAACTGGTCTTGCCAAGGCCTCCATTCATATCCATATTGCCTGACACCACTCTCTCTCTCTATGCACATCTTAGGGAACCTCTGGCATTGTGACCGTTCATTTATCCATCTAGTCCTTTATATATATATATTTGAGGTGGGAGGGTTATGTAATGTCAATTTCTGTTGTTTTTGAGAAGGTACCAATTTCACACCATGCCCCCCTTTTGACCTGGATATAGTATGGGAAGTCAGGTCAATATGAGTGACAAGCCAAAGAAAGAGTGTCCGTTTCAGGCCCAGAAGGGGGCAGAGGCCCCCAGAAGAAGTGGGGGCAGAGGTAAAACAGCTCCGACAAGGGAAAGCTGTTCAAGAAATGAGGAAGAGCTCCAGGTAAAGGAGGGTTTCACCTCATGCACACTTGAGACTCACAGGATACACTCTGCCCAGTGAGCCAGCCCTCTCTTTGAGTAGAAGGATAGCTGGAGTTTATATATATAGCTTTCTGGAGCTGATCTTAGCTCCTGGTGTGTTGTAGATGAGACTGGGGGCATGGAGGCTACGCTCCCAGTGGGGGGGGGGATACAGAATGTGGCTGGGCTCATAGCAGGAGGTTCATGAAGGAGGCTTTAACCTGGTAAAGGCTTTGATGACTCTGCAGCTGAGCCTGAGCAGCAGACAGTCTTGCCCAGAGGTGGGATGGAAGATGAGACCCAGCCACAGAGGTATGTGCGGATCCCAGCTGAGAGGTAAGGCTGAGTCAGCCAGGGAGCACCAGGTCCTGAGCAGGAGGAGAGACACAAAAGTGCAAGTTACACCAGCTCCCACGCATGGCATCACCAGTGGATCTGGGGGGCAAGAGTCATCCTTCCGTCAGAGACCATCCAGGGGCGCTGTGGGCCATGTAGGTGTGTCATAGTCCCCCTTTCCACATCATCATGTGGACCTGTAAGCCACACATATCCCTTCCTCACTTGGAAAGGAGTAGGGGGCAGAGGGGAGGGTGGTGGAAATGTGAGGCTGAGCATTTGTATATGTGGACCATTCAGTGATTGCATCCCAGCACACTTACTTGTCATATTAGATGTAAATGAATGGCTTCTTTCTCCCCTTGCCTTCCAGTCCAGGGGGCGGGTGGGGGGGGGCGGGGCGGCGGGGCTCATGGTGTAGGTCAGATCAGTCAGAGGACTAAATGAACCAAAGTGCCCTTGTGGTCTGAGGAGCAGGAGTGAGTCTGTGATCTGAGCTCAGCATCCCCACTGGGTTTTCCTCTGCCCACGGCCCATTCAAGCCATCCATGGAAAAGGAGATTAGGGGTGCTTGTCTTATTCTCTGCTTTAACTCAGGAAGCTTTTACCATTCACAGACGGACCCCCAGAGCAGATGGCAGAAAGAAGAGAGGCCCACATGGACACACATAAGGGAGTAATTGACTCAGATGAGGTGAGCTGGGTCTCCTCATGGCCATCCTGGCCCTCCACCGGTAATTTCTCCTTTCACAACACACTCACTCACTTCAGGGCCTGAGTTCTGGAGCTGGGCTTCAGAAAATGTTTCCAGAGCCAGAGTAGGAAGCCTGGAGGTGTGTGCCTAAGAGCCAGCGGTTTTTCTTAGAAGAAGGAGAGGTTTTTCCCTTCTTATGTCTTTTGAAGGTCAATCATGTCAGTTTCCTCCAGGGAGCCAAGAGGCCTAGGTGAGAATCTCAGTAGTTGCTGGCAGACCCAGCAAATATCTCCCAGATCCTTTCCTGGGTGCTGGGTCCTCAGAATATCTCATCTTCGAGGGAGATCCTCCCTTTGTCCCCTAGACCTGGCACGGCCTCATGTAGGGACACTGGCTTTTCTTTGGAGTGAGCAGCAATCTGATGCTCCAGTATAGGACACATGTCACAGCTCCAGTTGCTGTCACTGGCCCCAGGGTTGTTCTGTCCATGGAGGGGAGACCATTAGGTACTGGCCACCGCACGGTCATGCAGCAGGAACAGTACCCCACAGGCTTTCGTTAGAGGAAGCTGGAGGAGTTAAAACACACTGACTTAGACCCATTGCCCCATGTGGTTCTTGGAACTCAGGAAGTCATGCTTTCTACCCCGCTTCATCTGACTGAGACAGTGGTGCCCTGAAGCCCTAGGGCCTCTCTAATGGAATCCAGGGTCTAGTCCTGAAGAAGCCACCAGCCTCTCGTGTCACTCGGGGGATGGAAGGGGTCAACCTGGAGCAAGGGTTCGGTCTCATCACAGTCGTGGTCCACCTGGCCTCCCTTCCTCATCTGGCCTCCTCTCAGATAATGACCCATCCCTCCCTTCCCCATCCAGCAGGGGTAAGGAGCTTTGGAATGCTGGGGTTTCCTTCACAAAGATGTGAGCTCTGATAGTGCCTGGACTGTGGCCACCTAGCAGTGGCTGAAGTTGCCTTCAGACTGGACCTTGGTCCTTTGCCTAAGAGCATGCACCTGAGTTACTGCATGGTGGCCTGAACAGTGGCCCTTGTGTAAGATCTTCAAACACTCCAGATCTGGGCCACTCCCTGTGCTTCCAAAACCCGCTGGAGCCGGCACACTGCATCCCCTTCATGGTGATCTGAGAACTACACTCTGATCCCAGCTTGGCAGGGGCCAGAGTCACAGGGCAGTCCTGTTCTGCTGCTCTATGGCCCAGACTCTCTCTCTGTTCCTCACTGGAAGGACCCCAAAGCCCAGCCTGAACACCACCAGATAGGACATGTTGAGGCCAATCTCATGATCAGGCCTCAGTTTTACAGACAATTCAGACTGTCCAGGCCAGGATCACAGGCGAGGTTCCTGCGAATCAAGAAACCTCTCTGTCGCAGGCACTCTGTCTGAATTTGTGGCCAAATACCCACGTACCCATGTCTGCCATCGCCTAAACCCCAGCCCCCTTACATCCAGTGCCCTCAATAGCAGCACTGCTCTGAGAGCCCCCAGCAGGACTCCTGCCCTCTGATGCCACCTCTGCCACAACTTCCCAACTGCTCCCTCTCCATTTCACTCTAGTCTGATAACCCCATGTTGGACTCTCCCCGGACACCAGCCATTGGGGCTTTTACCTGGAAGATGATGAATCTCTGAAGCCATATCTCCGTGGGTCACAGAAGCATGGCTTGTTTTCATCTGTACCTCCTTCTATTCCGGTGGCTCTTCCCATCAACAGGTCTACCGAAGAAATGTCTGCTGGGCCCCAGAACCCCGTGGGCTGAACCTATGGGGCATCAATACTCAGAGGGCCCAGAAGCCCTGCCAATCTGCAGATGACCCCAGACCCACGTTCCCCATCTCACGGGTGGGCACTGCCATCCACCCAATTCCTTAAGGTGAAATCCTGGGGGTGCTGCCTGGTGTGCTCTCCATAGCCCCAGGACTCTCTGGGACGTGCTCTGGAAAAGGCCAGACCATGATCTTCACGTTGCCACAGATGTGCAAAAGTCCCCCATGAGGGACCCTTCTGGGCAGATACAGTCTCAGCGGGTCCTAGCAGCTGGGAATGCCCCTGGTTTGGGCGGGTTCCCCACAGGAATTCCCGAGAAGACCTGGGCCCTGTAATATACCTGGGAGTTTGAAATCCTCATCTTCTGTTAAGAATTCACTGTCTAAACTCTATTTCTATTTCGGCATAGCAGTAAGCCCGGGATTTCGAACATGGGAGTTGAATATCCGGAAGAAATCGCTCAAAGGGAAAGTTTGGGGAGGCACGTGTCCATGGGTGAGCATGAAACAAGGGATTGCTCAATTTTACTTTTCATCATAAGTACCTGGACCTGTGTGGGCCCTTATCTGAGCATGGGAATGAATTTTGCAACAGAAATTATACTAGAAAGTTAAAAAATGCAACTCCGTAAACTTGGCAGATAAGCCTGACAGCTGATCCATCTCCATCAACTGATACAAATTTCAGCCAACACATTTTCAAAGAATTACTGTGATTTCTCTGATGAAGTTATCTGTACAGTGTTTTCTCCAATCTTAAAGTAACTAAGCACAAAGGATCTTGACAAGAAATAAAAAGTAATACGTTTCATTAGCAAATCCAGTGTTTTAACTTCACACTTGGGTTTTTAGGAACTTTGAGAGCAGCAAAAACAATGTAGTTTTAATGCCCAAATTTACTTTGAAGTGCTTTTCCTTTCCTCACAGCCTATGAGATCTGCCAACCACAGCAGGTAATGATGAAACCCTTTCCTTTGGGGGAGTTCAAATTTGACGGGGGGTTTCTCCCTAAAGG